>NC_138770.1:637035248-637630248 GCF_965119305.1 Pelophylax lessonae | reverse complement strand
ATAGGAAAACTGTGCAGCTTTGTAAAATGTTCATAACTTTTAGGACTGTAGGCCATTTAGGTCCCCCAGGAGCTTGCCTGAGAAACTCTCACTTGGCGATCACCACATCTTGCCTCATTTCTAGAACATGAAAACCGTTGGATGTCCTAGCAACAAGGTATGCCGTGGGAAGTGCTAACATTGAGTTCTTTACCAGGCTGTTGGGGGAGCTCAGAGGGCCTTTAGGTAGATCATTTTACAAAGCTGCCCACTTGACTGCATCGGACATTTACTGGAACAGATTCATTTAGCCTTAACAACTTACCAAAAAGAGAGGCAATGATTACAATTCATCATATCTACATCTGACAGGCTTCAGGCTACATAGACAACCAGGCCCATCATGCAGTTTAAGTGGAATATAACTGTTTTAGTACGAAGTGTGATAACTGAAGTTATTATTCTCCACTTTAATCACAATTTGGGCCTGATAGGTTAAATTGTTTGCAAGTCACATTCAGAAAATACTACATAGGGGAAAGGAAGTTGTGGGAAAATAAACGAGTGAATAAAAAACGTGGCACAGAAATGTTGACCATTAGGCCCCTTTCACACAGGCGGACCGTTCAGATCCACCTGTCATTCTTTTTGGCGGATCTGAACGGTCACCCCATGCATCTCTATGGGGCATCGGAAGTCAGCGGAGACATGCGTCAAACCCTATTTTCCATCCGTCCAGCGGATCGGATGAGAACGGACCAACGGTCCGTTCCCATCCGATTCCCCCATAGAGATGCATGGGGACCTGACAGCTGTGTCTCCGCACAGAGAACAGCTGTCATCCTCCTGCTCAGCGGATAAACGGAGTCCGTCTGACGGACGGAGTGTGTGAGCCCTTAAGGTTCCAACTTACTGAGACTGGTAACAAGCACAGCTAAGGGGATCTGAGGAGGGAGTGCTTTTTTATTTATTTTATTTTATTATTATATACTGTAAAACTACTGAACTGGGTTAGATTTATTAAAACTGGTTCACACAGAATCTGGTGTAGCTCTGCAGATCAACAAATAAGCTTCTAGGTGTTCTTGCCAAAGCTTTATTGAACAATCTGAATTAAAAGCGGATTGGTTACTATGTACAGCTGCACCAGATTCCGTGGGCACCAGTTTTAGTGAATCTCCCCCTTTTGTGTATTTGCAGATGTTTCCGTAAGACATCAAAAGCAAGATTTGAATCTCCTGAATATAGGTTATATATACATTCTGTAGAAAATGGGCAAATTCCTATTTTATCAAAAGGATTTATTACAGATATTCATGCAAATCCTTGATTTTCCTAAATCAGTTAGCACTGGGCATAATTTGAGCTGATGGAGAGTTGAAAATAGATGGGTGGTAAAAAATATATTTCTCTTACGTCCTCCGACAGTCGCCGCCTCTTCATATTCGTCACATATGGGGTATTAGACTTTGCTCCGAAGGAGTAGCTAGGCAACAGAATATGTTAACATTAAAGCTTTTAACATATCCCACCCTCAAGGGGTGGTCCCCTCAGTCAATACCCTCCTACTTCCTGCAACCATATCTCAGTTTTTAATGTCTAGCTTGTCAGGAGTGGCTGGCTCTCTCTGTGCTGGGGCTTTCTGCCCCAGACTCTTTCTTCTTTTTAAAATTTTGTTTGAGTTTTCTCTCTACCTTTACTTAGCTGTTCTTTTTGTCAGCATTAGTTAGTTCTTCTGATGAAGAGGATCATGCGGACTGGGTCTCGGGCTGATCCCCCTGGTCGCAGGTCGTGGGTCAATGGCTTCCCAGTCTGCCATCGAGCGTTCAGCCAGGTAACGCTCCTGGCACAGTGAACGACCCATCCCTGTTCGGTGCAGGGATGATTGGTGAGGTGGCTACCTCACTGGACGCTGTGCGGTTTCTTAACCCCCATTTTGTGCGTCTTGAATGCGACTCTCCCTGCCTCATGTGCAGCGGCTTGTTCGCCTGTGCGGGTCCCCCACGCCATGTGAGGTAAGTGTATTTATGTGGGGACCTGTCTGTCTGGGGGGGGTGTCAGTCTGGGACTGTGTAACCTGCCTCTATTCACACTGCTTGTCTCCCTATCTCTCGGCTGCATGCTGTGGGCTGCAAGGGGGGGGGGGGAGCTGTGTGACACTGTGTGTGTCAGCCTGGTCAGTGTGAGAAGCTGTGTGCTGTGGGGCATGTTTTTTTGGCATGTTTGGGCATATACAGCGATCGCTGCGGCGATCTGACATGTATTCTGATACTGGAATGTAATGTGTGTTTTACTGCACTGTGGAGCGGCGGTTTCGGCGCCAAATGGCGCCATTTTGCCTACACTCGCTCCGGCCGCATGTTTTACATGCATGGCGGCCATTTTCTTGTAGCCTCCATAGGCTTACATAGAGCGCCCTGGCAGCATCACTTCCTCTTTCCAGGAACACCGATCGAGGCAGCAGCAGCGGCGAGGGTCTCCTCAGGTTTTATCCTTCTGTTCTTGCTATCCATTGCCTGGG
The DNA here is from genome assembly GCF_965119305.1 of Pelophylax lessonae. Taxonomy (NCBI): domain Eukaryota; kingdom Metazoa; phylum Chordata; class Amphibia; order Anura; family Ranidae; genus Pelophylax; species Pelophylax lessonae. The sequence goes on along the minus strand of NC_138770.1, from coordinate 637,627,748 downwards.
TTCAGTTTGCATATTCCCTGTGGGGGTCTTATTGTGCTTGAGTGTGGTGCGGTGGGCCGCGCTTGCTTAAAAGGGGCAGTTAACCCTTTGTTGTCTGGCATTACAGGGGCAATGGATTCTCAGGAGGGCAAATTTCCTACAGCCTTGGTGGAAAGCCAGGGGACCGCTGTTTCCCCCCCAGGGGGGGATTTAGCCACTATTGTGGCTGGCCTTGCTGCTCAGGTGCAGGTGCTGGTGGCTGCTCAATCTACTAAAAGGCCCAGAGTTGCTCTTTCCTCTGATTCTGAGGGTGAAGGTGATGGGGCTGTTATGGCGGGGGCCTCCTTATCGAGGTCCCGCTCCTCTCTTGATCTAGTGGGGTCCGAGGTGGAGGCTGAAGTTGAGGGGGTTGATAATTCTCCCCCTGGCTCGCCTGAAGAGCTTGCAATCATGGATGAGTTGATTGCTTCCATAAAGCAAACGCTGCGTTTGCAGGATGAAGTGTGTCCCCCCGCCGCCTTGGCGGCTTATGGGACGCAGAGAAAACGCAGGACGCCGCAGGTTTTTCCCTGCAATGATGATTTTCAGCGCGCTGTTAAGGAACAATGGCGCAATCTGTGCAAACCTTTTGCGGTACCAAGTAGATTCAAGCTGCGTTATCCTTTTTCGCCTTCCACTGATGAAAGGTGGTGTGTGCCTCCCCCAGTGGATCACGCAATTGCGGTTTTAAACAAAGCCACTGCGATTCCTGCAGAGGATTCCCCTGTGTTCCGTGATGCCACGGATAGGAGACTGGAGTCTCTTGCCCGTCATACTTATTCTGTTACGGGTTCTATGCTTAAGGCTCTGTTTGCTTCTCTCATGGCGGCCCAGGCGATCGCAAGTTGGACGCAGATGCTTAGGCGCGTCCTAGTGGCCGATTCGGCCTCGCCGGCGACCCTGGATATGGTGGATCAAATCCGCCAGGGTGTCATGTATCTGTGTGATGCGGACCTGGACCTGGTTCCGTTGGCTGCACGTGTGCACAGCGTGGCGGTGTTGTCTCGCCGCCTGGTTTGGTTAAAATGTTGGTCGGTGGACCAGTCTTCACGTAAGACCTTAGCCAATCTACCTTATGATGGGTCTCGCCTTTTTGGGGAGTCCCTGGATGTGTTGATTAAGGGGATCACCGGGGGTAAGAGCACTCTCTTGCCCCATTTCCCCAAGGCTAAGGGAGCTTCTGGGAAGAAGCATGCTAATTTTCGGCCCCCTCAGGGGTCCTTTCGTGCCTTTCGGCCGCACTACAAGGGCAAGCCGTTCAAAGGTCAGGGCTCTCAGAAGAAGCCCTGGTCTGGTAAACAGAAGTCCGGCCAATCTGGATCTGCAGCCCATAACAGTTCGGCCTGAAGGGGCGCCCTCACCCAGTTTTGGGGTGGGGGGACGCTTGCTCGGTTTTCTTCAGCCCTGGTTGGCCCGTGTGCGGGACAGATGGGTTCAGGAAATCGTTCGATCTGGTTACAAGATCGAGTTTCTCTCTCGGCCGGAGAGCAGATTTTTTCCCTCAAATCTTCAACTGTCTGCAGAGCGTTTGCGGGACCTGCACCTGGCGGTGCGGGACCTGAGGGCTCAGGGAGTGGTGGTTCCGGTGCCTCATCGGGACAGATTTCGGGGGTTTTATTCCAATCTGTTCACCGTGCCCAGAAAGGAGGGCAAGGTTCGTCCAATTCTGGACTTGAAGGCTCTGAACCGCTCTGTGCGGGTTCGCAAGTTCCGCATGGAATCCCTGCGGTCGGTGGTGGCTGCCCTGGTTCCGGGGGAATTCATGGCCTCCATCGATTTGAAGGATGCGTATCTTCACATCCCCATTTTCGAGGGTCACCAGAGGTTCCTTCGATTTGCCATTGCGGAGGATCACTACCAGTTCGTGGCGTTGCCTTTTGGTCTCGCCTCGGCTCCGCGGGTCTTCACCAAGGTGCTTGCACCGGTTCTGGCCTTATTGAGGGCCCAGGGCGTTTCTGTCCTGGGGTATCTGGACGACGTTCTGGTTCGGTCTGCGACCAGCCAGGGTCTGGAGAAGGACCTGTCTGTCACGATGCAAACTCTCCAGGAGTTTGGTTGGACGATAAATTTTCCAAAGTCGACACTGAGTCCGTCGGTTCGTCTTCCCTACCTGGGAATGATTCTGGACTCGGTGCAGGCGAAGGTCTTCCTGCCGGAAGACAAACTCAGAACTCTCCAGGAGGAAGTCGGGTCCCTCAGGGACGTTCCACACTCGTCTCTGCGGACGTGCATGAGATGTCTGGGATTGATGGTCTCGGCCTTCGAAGCGATTCCCTTCGCCCAGTTTCACACGCGGGGTCTCCAAGCGGAGATCCTGTCCAGGTGGGACGGGCGACCTCAATCTCTGGATCTTCAAATCTCGTTGAGTCATCGCACCAGAGGAAACCTTCTGTGGTGGCTCCAGTCCCCGTTGGTGTCCGGGGGCAAGTCGTTTCGTCCTGTCTCGTGGACGGTGATCACCACGGATGCCAGCCTGTCGGGCTGGGGTGGTGTTCTGGGCGTTCTGTCCGCCCAGGGGACTTGGTCGGAGGGGGAGTCTTCCCTTCCGATCAACATTCTGGAATTGCGTGCGATAAGTCTCTGTCTTCATCGCTGGACGGACCGGCTGCAGGGCTGCCCGGTTCGGGTGCAGACGGACAATGCCACGGCGGTGGCCTACATCAACCACCAAGGGGGCACCAGGAGTGCCCGAGCGGCTCGAGAAGTGGCCGACATTCTGTCTTGGGCCGAGACTCATGTCCCGGCGATAACGGCGGTTCACATTCCGGGGGTGGAGAACTGGCAGGCGGACTATCTGAGTCGCCAGACCCTGGATCAGGGGGAATGGTCTCTCCACCCGGCTGTCTTCCAGATGTTGTGCGCGAAGTGGGGTCTTCCAGATGTGGACCTGTTCGCGTCTCGTCTCAACAACAAGGTGAGAAGGTTCGTGGCAAGGACGCGCGACCCTCGGGCAGACGCGTCGGACGCGTTAGTGGCCCCGTGGCATCAGTACAGGCTGATGTACGCGTTTCCACCGATTCAGTTGCTGTCCAGGTTCCTTCACAGGTTACACTCGGAACGCAGCACGGTGATTCTTGTGGCACCGGACTGGCCTCGCCGGTCCTGGTACGCAGACCTCGTGAATCTGGCGGTCGACGCCCCGTGGCGTCTGCCTCTTCGAGACGATCTACTGTCTCAAGGACCGATTTACCATCCTGCTTTACAGTCGCTGGCTTTGACGGCCTGGCTGTTGAGACCGAGGTCCTGAAGGAGAAGGGTCTCTCTCCAGAGGTCGTTCATACCTTGATCAACGCGAGGAAGTCTTCCTCGGGGAAGGTTTATTACCGTACTTGGAAGGCCTATTTTGCCTGGTGTGAGTCCAGGGGGTTTTCACCCCGCACGTACTCGGTTTCCCGTGTGCTGTCTTTCCTTCAGACGGGTGTTGATCAGCGTTTGGCGCTGGCTACGATAAAGGGTCAGGTGTCTGCGCTGGCCGTTCTGTTTCAACGTCCCGTGGCTTCCAACTCCTTGGTTGGCACTTTTGTTCAGGGTGTGCGGCATCTGGTTCCCCCTAGGAGGGATCCTCTGCCCCCTTGGGACTTGAATCTCGTTCTATCTGTGTTACAACGTGCTCCTTTTGAACAGATCAGGGAGATCTCGTTGTCTATGTTGTCCAAAAAGGTCGCCTTTTTGGTGGCGATCACTTCGGCTCGCAGAGTGTCGGAGCTGGCGGCTTTGTCCTGCAAGTCTCCGTACCTGGTTATTCATTTGGATAAGGTGGTCTTGCGACCTAATCCTTTTTTTTTTTTCCGAAACGAGTTTCGGAATTCCATCTTAATGAGGATATTGTCTTGCCTTCGCTGTGTGCGAAGCCTAAACATCCAAAGGAGGTGAGATTGCATTCTCTGGATGTTGTTCGGGCGATAAGGGTTTACCTTAAATCGACTGAGTCTTTTCGAAAGACGGACTCCTTGTTTGTTCTTCCAGAGGGTCCTCGGAAGGGCATGGCGGCTTCGGCCTCTACCATCGCCAAATGGATCAGGCAGACCATTGAACAGGCCTATGCTTTGCAGGGGAAGGTTCCTCCTGTACCTGTGAAGGCGCACTCTACTAGATCTTTGAGTACGTCTTGGGCCTGTCGTCATGGGGCTTCTGTAGCCCAGGTGTGTAAGGCGGCGACTTGGTCGACCGTGCACACTTTCACAAAATTCTACAAAGTAGATGTTCAGGCATCGGCGGATGCTTCCTTTGGCCGCAAGGTTCTTAGTGCGGCTGTTCCCTAGGGTCCCTTGTTGGGGACTCCTGGCTGTTGGGATAAGTTTTGTATCCCCTGGTTTTTTGTCTTTTCCTGGGTTGTTGCTCCTGTTGAGCACTTGTTTTTTACTGTTGCCCAGCTGGTTTCCTTCCTTTGGTAAGGTTCCTTTCTTTGATGCGGAGACTGCGTTGCCTTTTCGGCGCGGATGCGTTTCCCACCCCTCATGTTTGCACTGCTTTGGGACGTCCCCATATGTGACGAATATGAAGAGGCGGCGACTGTCGGAGGACGTAAGAGAAAACGGAATTTTTGTAAAATCTTACCTGTAAAATTCCTTTCTCTGAGTCCTCCGACAGTCGCCGCCCCCGCCCTTCTTTTGGGGTTTGGTTGTATACTCTACTGCTATTCCACTAAAACTGAGATATGGTTGCAGGAAGTAGGAGGGTATTGACTGAGGGGACCACCCCTTGAGGGTGGGATATGTTAAAAGCTTTAATGTTAACATATTCTGTTGCCTAGCTACTCCTTCGGAGCAAAGTCTAATACCCCATATGTGACGAATATGAAGAGGCGGCGACTGTCGGAGGACTCAGAGAAAGGAATTTTACAGGTAAGATTTTACAAAAATTCCGTTTTTTTTTACCTTGTGCTGATTTTATGGTCCAGTTATTGTTTTATTACATAATGGCTGTTCTTAATTTTTTTTCTTAGGATATAAAGAATTTGGCTTCTTCACAACCAGTTGTTCGCGAGGTAGGTAACTTGCACCACTTTACCAAGCAAACTTTTAATTCCTATTTAACCACTTAAGCCCCGGAAGATTTTACCCCCTTCCTGACCAGGGCCTATTTTGCGATTCGGTACTGCGTAACTTTTAACGGACAATTGTGCGGTCGTGCGACGCTGTACCCAAATGAATTTGACGTCCTTTTTTTCCCACAAACAGAGCTTTCTTTTGGTGGTGTTTGATCACCTGTGCGATTTTTTGATCATGCGCTATAAACAAAAAAAGAGCGCCAATTTTGCAAAAATAACTATTTTTCAAATTTTTTTATATGAAATTCCCCCAAAAAAAATAAAAATCAAAATTTTTTAACATTTTAGGCCAATTTGTTTTCTGCTACATATGTTTGGTAAAAAAAACTTGCAAAAAGCGTATTTTGATTGGTTTGCGCAAAAGTTATTGCGTTTACTAACTAAGGGAAAGATTTTTGTCATTTTTATTGTTTTTTTTTTTTAACGAGTAATGGCGGCGATCTGCAATTTTTTTTTTTTGCGGTACTGCGACATTGCGGCGGACAGATCGGACCCTTGACTGACATTTTTGACACTTTTGGGGGTACAAATGACATTACTACAGTAATCAATGCTATACATATGCACTGTTACTGTAAAAATGACACTGGGAGGGAAGGGGTTAACTTTATTGGAGAGGGAGGGGTTAAGTGTGTCCCTAGGGGCGTGTTTCTTACTGTGATTGGATGTGGCTTTGTGTGTAACAGCACAGATCAACGGTCCTACATAGCAGGACCGAGTGATCTGTGCTTTTACACAGGGGAGAGTGACAGGCAGCTTTGTTTACATTAGCCACCTGCCTTTCTCCCCCTCCACCCGACGTTCGCGAGTGACCGGCGGACATCGGGTCCGCCGGTCACATGCGCCGGCTCCTTCTGGTACGAGCGGGGGCGGGAGCGCGCCTCCGGCGGCGCGCGCTTGTCCCCTATTCGCTCCCAGGCTAGTGACGTACTGGTACGTCACTTTGCCTGGGAGGGGCTGACCGCCGCCGTATATAGTCGGGCGGCGGTCAGCAAGTGGTTAAAGGGATTCTGACGCTTCATAAAGAAGCCAATCTGGATAAGAGAAGTAATAAAGTTTACTCCTCCTGCTATTCTTATTACTGAGCTCTGCTGTCTTTCTGAGTTTCTGAGATAACCTTTCTAAACCGCCATCCAGGTTTGCATTTCCGGTCCCCTGATGATCTTCCTCGGCCTCTTTGCAGCCAGTTTCTGTGTACATGCACTACAGTGCTGACTGCATGGCATTTAACTGGACACTGGTTTCTTAATGCAGACTGCAGATTACCATGTCTGCATAATCTGTGTTAGGGCAGCTCCTTGTAATAGATATAGATATATATCTATCTATATCAGAAACCTGTGTGACAGGGCAACCACACTTTTTGAAGTGACATTAACAAGTTTATTTTATTGATTGGGTTTACATACTATACTTTATAGCAGATTCTCTAACGGAATACCTTTTTTTTTTTTTTTTTTTTTTTTTTTTTTTTTTTTTTTTTTTCCAAGTTTAGCTGCACAGTTTATGTACATAACAGTGACCACCTTGCTGCTCTTCTATACCTGTGTGTAAAAAAAAAAAAAAAAATTACTTCTCTTTTTTTCTTTAGGCTGACAGCGTTCCTAAACTGGAAGAGCAATTGGAGAAATTGAAAGCCAGTAACCTTCATTATGGACAAACCTTAATGAAGCTGCTTAATGCATTATTTGAAGTAGAGGTAATGCAGCCTGTTCACATTGTTGTTGGGGTCCCATAAATTCTTTTTTTTTTATCATGCATCTTGTACTTGTTTTCAGTCCGTGTATAATAAGGCCCCTTTCACACTGCTCTGGTGCAATTTCCCTGCAATACAGGTGCAGCGTAGTGTACCCTCAGTTTTCGTTTTGGGTAACCCGCATCTTCCCCTAGACTTCTATTAGATCGGGCATTTTCTGAAAGCGCACCATTGATGCAGCATGCAGGACTTTTAGTGCACTTTCAGAAAATGCACCAAAAATACACGATCTAATAGAAGTCTATAGGAAAGCGCCAGTAACCATGAAAACCACGGTTTACACCCATTTTGCAGGAAAGATGCGCTTTCTTGGAACTTTGGCAGTCTCCCTGGGCTAAAATTAAAGCTGAGACATCACAGCCATATTTTATAGAGTGACTAGAAGTGGATCCTTCACTGAGTTCTCACAACTTCTATGTGTTTGGCATAGTGTGTTCCTGTGGCCCATCTAAATCTTACAATCTGCTAACGTAAATGCTGAGTTATTTTAAGATTTAGCAAACCTTTTGTTTATTTTCCAGTAGAATAAAAATTGGAACCTGATTTATTGTTATAGAGAAGTTCTTCAATGAGGCCCAAAGTTTAACAAACAACTGTAAAATCTACCCATAAATTGCAGGAATCCAGGCTTTATTCTGTGAGCAGTAAGGCACCTTTCACACATCCTGATTGGCTCCAGCTGTCTGTTTTTCAGCCGAACCCTCCATCCTCCTTTATGGGCAGTCACATGTAACAGACTTGTGCCGTTTACATCCGGCTACCTTTGAGTCTGATCCGGCAAAAATGAAAATGATTTGCTCCCCTCTGACTATATCAGTCCATTTACATCTGACCGCCTGTAGAGCAGAGTGGGCTGTGTCCATGTCCACGCTGCATAAACAGAGCAGACACAGACCTGACTATATCATTCCATTTACATCTGACCGCCTGTAGAGCAGAGTGGGCTGTGTCCATGTCCATGCTGCATAAACAGAGCAGACACAGACCTGTCATCTGGCCGCTCAGCTCCGCAGGGGAATCAGAGGACTGATCCCCTGTTGAGCGAAACTGGATCCGGCCTGTGTTAAAAGGGCTTAAAAGACATTTGTCACTTGTTTGAGGGATTAATGCTAGAAATCTGTGCAGGCAGAGCTGCTGATGGGGGAGCTGTGCCTGAATTTCAGCACCAAGAGCCTTTGGCAAAGATCATGTGACAATGCACTTTTTGGTAGGGCAAAAACGCTTTTGCGGTGTAAACCCGTTGCCTTCCATCACACTTAGATCACCATATTTACTGTGCAGATCAGTGGTAGAATCTTTTTAATGTAAAGATGCTTTTTTTGGCAAGGACTGGGAAACTAGTCCAAATTGCATGTGACAATGTGGATGAAACCATACGGTTCTAGAGAGAGAATAATTAGTCATTAGGAGGTGAGATTTACACAAGAGTTCACCTTCCAGCAGGACAATCTTAAACATACAACCAGTGCTTCACTAGAGTGGTTTAAATGTAAAAAGCCTGTACATTTTTAAATGACCAAGTAAAAAAACCTTCACCTTGACCCTAAGATCTTTGTCAACAGTCTTTAGCCGGCCATAGACAGTTCAGATCTCTGCTGGTTTAGCACGGACCGGCCGAGATTCGAACCATGTATTATGGGCAGGCTGATTATACCCAAGTTGGTCGATTTAATCAACTTGGGGTCTCCGGCAGGGACGACTCTCCCTGCCCTTCATCTGTGTTGATAGACGAATTGAGCGATTTTCTTTCCTGCAACCCATGGCCACTCTATCCTAAAAAAGACTTGCTGCATTTGCATCCAGAGGGAGTTCTACCAAAAAATACCTTCAGGGGAGCATACATGTTCAACTATCCTTTTAGCAATTTTTAATATTGGGACTTTTTTCACCAAATAATAATGCAGTACAAAATAAATATTGTTAAAAACAATTTATTTTATTCATTAATAGTTTGATAAGATAATCCTTTCCTACAATTATAAAAAATCACAATGTTATAGCCCCTCTAGCTCATCTCAGTCCCTTCCAGTCTCCATGTTGCTTATTTTGCAGACGCATTGGTCTATATTTATAGTTAAAGTTCATTGTCTTGTTGCTGGAAGGGTCCATGTTGGAGAGTAGAAAAAAAATTTGGTGTATACCAAAAGAACTGCGCAAATGGGTAAGAAACGCTTATAAAGCGAAAACCACCGTGGTTTCAGAAAACAAATTGTGAAATTATATAAATGTGAAAATTAAATATATGAGTGAAATTGCTTCCACACTGTGAGCTGCAAACAAACAACGTGAATAACGCGACAAGTGAAATATTGATAGAAAATATTGCGCTTAACAAATGAAACTCTTAGATCATATGTAATGACAAATGTGCAAATATGCAAATAAAGTCTTTGGTGCTCAAAATATCAAAAGAGTTGAATATATAACCGCAGCAATTGATAGAAGCACAAGCTTGATGGGAGTGAGATTCCAAAGCCTTCACCTCCACACTTTCACCCAGTGCTCTTAATAGGTACTTCTTACCAGAAATACAGGACCCCTTGATTATAGGGGGATACACAGGCATAATGATCCACATATGTTCCGACCATCCGCATCACACTCCCTCAATGAGAGTGTGTAATCAGACCAGAAGATGGATCCAGATTCAGGACATACATAGAAGGAAGCAACAAAGAGGCTCTCATGGTGCAGTAAGTCAAATCAAAAGGAACATTTTATTGCCTTACGTTGCACTTACTACAATCCATATGAAAACATGCCTTGTACATCAAACAAATTCACAGTTGTAAAGGTATAGGGGACGCCGCTCCACACTTGCGTTCCACCAACCGGAAGTTTACGGTCTCACGTTCCCGACGCACGTTTCGTCAGTCCGTGCTGACATCAGGGGACCGGTTGGTGGAACGCAGGCGTGGAGCGGTGTCCCCTATACCTTTGCAACCGTGAATTTGGTGGTATTTGATAACCACTGTTTTTTTATTTTATTATTTTTGTTTTTGTTTTGTGCTAAAAAAATAATAATAAAAATAATAATAATAAAAATAATAATAAAAAAATAAAAAAAATAAAAAAAAAAAAAATATATATATATATATATATATATATATATATATAATTACAGTATCTCACAAAACTGAGTACACCCATGACATTTTTGTACATATTTTATTATACCTTTTAATGTGACAACACTAAAGAAATGACACTTTGCTACGATGTAAAGTAGTGAGTGTACAGCTGCCCCCTCAAAATAACAACACAACCATTAGTGTCTAACCTGCTGGCAACAAAAGTGAGTACACCCCTAAGTGAAAATGTTTAAATTGGGTCCAATTAGCCATTTTCCATCGCCAGTGTCAAGTGACTCATTAGTGTTATAAGATCTCAGGTGTGAATGGGGATCAGGTGTGGTAAATTTGGTGTTATCACTCTCTCTCTCTCATGCTGGTCACTGGAAGTTCAACATGGCATCCCATGGCAAAGAACTCTCTGAGGGTCTAAAAAAAGAATTGTTGCTCTACATAAAGATGGATTAGGCTATAAGAAGATTGCCAAGACCCTGAAACTGAACTGAAACACAGTGGCCAAGACCATACAGCGGTTTAACAGGACAGATTCCACTCAGAACAGGCCTCGCCATGGTCGACTAAAGAAGTTAAGTGCATGTGCTCAGCGTCATTTACAGAGGTTGTCTTTGGGAAATAGATGTATGAGTGCTGCCAGCATTGCTGCAGAGGTTGAAGGGGTGGGGGATCAGCCTGTCAGTGCTCAGACCGTACGCCGCACGCTGCATCAAATTGGTCTGCATGGCTGTCGTCCCAGAAGAAAGCCTCTTCTAAAGATGATGCACAAGAAAGCCCACAGTTTGCTGAAGACAAGCAGACTAAGGACATGAATTACTGGAACCATGTCCTGTGGTCTGATGAGACCAAGATAAACTTATTTGGTTCAGGTAGTGTCAAGCGTGTGTCGCGGCAACAAGGTGAGGAGTGCAAAGACAAGTGTGTCTTGCCTTCAGTCAAGCATGGTAGTGGGAGTGTCATGGTCTGGGGCTGCATGAGTGCTGCCAGCACTGGGGAGCTACAGTTCATTGAGGGAACCATGAATGCCAACATGTACTGTGTTATACTGAAGCAGGGCATGATCCCCTCCCTTCGGAGACTGGGCCGCAGGGCAGTATTCCAACATAACGATCCCAAACACATTTCCAAGATGACCACTGCCTTGCTAAAGAAGCTGAGAGTAAAGGTGGAGTGACCAGACATGTCTACAGACCTAAACCTTTTGAGCGTCTGTGAGGCATCCTCAAACTGAAGGTGGAGGAGCACAAAGTCTCCAACATCCACCAGTTCCGTGATGTCATCATGGTGGAGTGGAAGAGAACTCCAGTGGCAACCTGTGAAGCTCTGGGGAACTCCATGCCCAAGAGGGTTAGGGCAGTGCTTGAAAATAATGATGGCCACACAAAATATTGACACTTTGGGCACAATTTGGACTTGTTGACTTAGGGGTGTACTCACTTTTGTTGCCAGCAGTTTAGACATTAATGGCTGTGTGTTGAGTTATTTTGAGGGGACAGCAAATTTACACTGTTATACAAGCTGTACACTCACTACTTTACATTGTACCAAAGTGTAATTTCTTCAGTGTTGTCACATGAAAAGATTTACTAAAGTATTTACAAAAATGTGAGGGGTGTACTCTCACGTTTGTGAGATAATGTGTGTGTGTGTATATATATATATATATATATACAGGCCTCGACAAAACCCGGGCGCCAGGTCGCATTTGCGACTAGAATTAGCGACCTGGCGCCTGGGATGCCCTGCAGAAGGTTTCCTGTCATTTTTGCATGGACTTCCGCGCACGGAGTGCACGGACTTCCGGGCCGTCCGAAAATTGAGGCCCCGGCTTTTCGGCCTACTTGAGATGAGAGGCATCCAATGGGGAACTGGCGCCCTCTTGTGGTGGCTGGGAGTAATGACTGTTGTAATTACTGTTTCCACAGCCTGTTTGTTCACAATGCCATCTCCCTGTCCAGTTAGTTACCTTTGACAGGGAGTGTGGTTATTTATTATTAATTTAATTTATTTTTTAAATGTAAAAACTAAATAATATTTTCTTCTTTTTGACAGGGAGTGTGGTTATTTATTATTAATTTAATTTATTTTTTAAATGTAAAAACTAAATAATATTTTCTTCTTTTTTTTTTTTTTTAATTATTAAAAAAAAAAAAAAAATATATATATATATATATATATATATATATATTTTGTTCCAATTATTATTAAAAAAAAATAAGAATATAATAATAATAATAATAATAATAAAAAAAAAAATATATATATATATATAAAATCTTTTTTTTTTTTTTCCTCATCGCCATGCCCCAGCCGAAGGCCCCTTTCACACGGGCTGTCTGAACAGGTCCGCCTGTCAGTTTTTCAGGCAGACCTGATCAGGCCCTTCATTCTCCTCTATGGAGCAGTAATCTGCCGCCATCTGATCCTGTCCGCCAGAAGCAGACGGATGGTGGTTTTATTTTCTATCCATCCCGTGGATCGGATCAGATGGCATCGGATGGAAAGAGACCGTCTGTTTTCATCCAATTGCGCTATAGAGGAGAGTGGCGTTCTAGTCGTATTTATGTGTAAATTTAGTATCCGTTTTATTAAATAAAGCTTGGTTGTTAGTTTAAAAAAAAAAAAAAACTGGCTCCTAACTTTTTTAGCTGGCTCCTAGATTTCAGGAAAATTTGTCAAGCCCTGTGTATGTGTATATATATATATATATATATATATATGTGTATATACACACACGCACGCATACATATATCATACACACACACACATTTTTATATATATATATATATATATATATATATATATGCTTCTTTTACTTTCTGCTTTAAAACTTGTCCAAAAAATGTAAAAAATCACATATCACAACTGTCTTTGTGAATCAAAACCAGAAAACTGCCAGAGTCCAATATGACTGCTGTGGATTCCAGGGGGCAGATATGACATCAGCCAGAAGTCCCTCCCTACGTGTTTCGGCATCAATCTGCGTCATTTTCTGTGATGGAACTGGGGGAGGGGGGGCGGGGCATAACTTCGGCCCATAACCATCTGCAGAGGTGTTTGAATATGTTGCAGGGTTCCCTGTACTTTTATACCTGCAGCAGTTTTTATGTTCTTATTCTAGATACAGAGACTATTCTAGTCTCTTTAACCTTTCCCTTCTCTATTCATGACACTAAAGCTTTGATGCTTGCTATACTTTAAAGATGAATTCCAGTTATAGAAATGTTTACATAGTTACATTGATTCAGCTTGGACCAATGTAAGTATGTACCATACCTGTCCGATCCCCAGAGAATCTGAAAATCACTATAGTAGGTAACCCTACTACAGAAATCTCTACTAATGTTTGGGTTGGTGGGGTTTTGACTTTAAAATCTCCACCTCATCCAATCAAAGAACAATTTTCATTCATTGAAAAAATGGAAAGTGTTCTCTGAATGGCCATCTGTCTGGGCAGTCTCCAAAAAAGTTTTTTTTTTGTGTGGCGCTCCTTTTCAACTGGCATAGAATTGTATTATTCTCATATATAAGCTGATGTCAAAAGTCTCCCACTCTTCCTTACATCAGAGTGCACCCCCCCCTCAACTTGTGCTGTTCCTCAGAAGAAGCTGGAAGGCAGAAAGTGCAGGGTCAGGAGGAGAGCCAGAGGAGGGCTGGAGTCAGCTGCTAGAGTGTGCTAAATGCTGAGACTAGGAAGGTGGAGATGAGGGGGTGCTGCAAATGCATAGAAAGATGGGAGTTCTGTCGTCCTCTCTATTGCTGAGATGAGCATCTCCACGGCTACACGGAGAAGGGCAGGATCTGACAGAGGAGTTCTGTCCTCTCTGCTGCTGACACAAGGTGGAGGTAGATAAAAGGGGGGGGGGGCGTGTTGTGGAAATTAATAGGGCTTGGAGCATGAAAACCCGCTTCAGTGCGCTCAAGATTATTACGCACCAAGCTCCATTAATAGCTTGTACTGAAAAGTACAATTGTACCGCTCTTTTGCGGAACGGTTTACCAAGTGCTGGTAGCAAAGAAATTAACAGACACGCTTGCTGTAGTCAATCCGATGCTCTCTGGAGGGTCCCTCTGAGTAAACTGTCCTCTTCCAGGACACATCAGGTTTATTTAACAAAAGGGAGTTACAGGGAATGGCTTCAAAACCACCAATCACAGAACAAGTATACATTCAAAAAACACAATAGAAACTGGAGTACATGCCCATAGATGGACATGAGCGAACAAAGGGCTCAACTGCCACGAGGAGCACATGGCTTTTCATTGTTCTCATGTCACTCCATAAACACGAGTCCATTACTTGTTAGTGGGTCTTCATCAAACGTGATTCATATATAAACCATATTTGATAGTGACCATTCTATTTGTTCCAGTTGATGAGGTATTATATGCATAAGATAATAGCAGCAGCCCCGCAGTCACACCGATTGAATGTGACTAAAAGGAGCCATCTATTAATCTTGGTAAAATAAGAATTTCCATATCACAGACATATCTCAGCAGCTTAGGGCCCCGAACTGCAGACATAGATCTGTGCGATGGACTCTCTCTGCTACTAGTATTGTGCCATCTCATCTAATGGAAGATTTTCACCAACAAGTCTTTCCTGCAATGACAGTTAAAGCGACAATCACTGTGAACAGCGATTATCGGTAAAACTGACACTGGGAGACATTATGACTATTTAACTAAAGAAATGTCTATTAAAATTTCCACAACAGTGCGGCGCCACAGCTGCAGGAGAGGTGGACATGAGATGACTTTGGGGCAGATTTGGCCCTTGGACCTTATGTTTGATGACACATGATGTAGAGATTGCTGTACCTGGAATTTAGCTTTAACCACTTGGTTACTGTAGGCAAAGTGACATACTTGTGCGTTGCTGCCTACTTCCAGGTTTAGGACGCATGCGGTACACAGCAAGAGCCTGTTAAGTCCCAGCCAATGATTCACATTGGCCGATATGCGCTTTCCCCGATATATCGGAATCTGCCTTTTGATATTGCCAATATTTAGGAAAAATGCTTGTACTGGAGTGATGCCTGCAGCTAGAGGCATCACCCCGGTACCGGTGTCCATAGCCGACAGTCGGCTGTCTTGTAATGACAACCAATGCGGCTGAGAAGTCACTCGGCTGTCATTACAAGGAGCGGGAGGGGACGTCCCCCCCCCTCCCGCCGCCTTCCACGGCTCGTCCGGGTCTCCCATCCTACCGGGAGACTCGGGCATCCTACCTCCACCGCCGCCACCCAAGAGAAGACCCGGGTCTCAGGAAGTGATGTCATGACATCACTTCCGGGTACTGGCGGCGCCAAATTAAAAAAACGTACAGCATTCAAAACAGCCAAACTTGGCGTTTTGAATGCTTTTAAGTGCAGAGGAGGGGTTTGGGGTCTTTTAGACATCCATATCCCTCCACCACAGTACCTGTAGACATTTAAAATAAAAATTTAATGTCTGAAAATATCGGCCGATACCGATATCCGATGACCAAAGTATCGGCATTATAAAAACGATATCGGTCGATCACTAGTCCTAACGACCATTGACATATTCAGTTGATAAGGAGGATGTAAGTCGCCTGCATAGCATCCTTGTTTGACCCTCCCCTGCCCCTCACATTAGCTGAATGATAGAGAAAAACTGAGGGAGAAGAGAAACATTGGCATACTAGTCAGTACCAGTTTACAAAAAGTATATTTGCTTTGAAATAATAAATTACCTCTAACATTGGGTGTCCTACCTGGACTTGTGGATGTTGCTGCATTATGTAAGACTATTAGAATAGTTTTTGCATTTTAGAATGGGGCACCTTGAGACTGTCCATAGCTTCTAAAGGGTGCCTTGGCTGAAAAAAGGTTGAGAAACACTGGTTAGGGATTGACAGATTATCGGCAAAGCCATTATATCAAGGGTCGATATGCACTTTTCTCGATTATATCGGAATTGGCCCGGAGGTTACTGATATTGCCGATATTTTGGGAAAGGGCTTGTACTGGAGTGATGCCTGCAGCTAGAGGCATCACCCCGGTACCGGTGTCCACAGCCGACGGTCGGCTGTCTTGTAATGATAACCGATGCAGCGGAGAAGCCGCCCGGCTGTCATTACAAGGAGCGGGAGGGGACGTCCCCCCCTCTGCCTTCACACGGGTCTCCTGTCCCACTGGGGAGACCCAGGCAACCAGCCTGCATGGCTGCCGAAGACCCAATCAAAGCCGCATTCGACTCTGATCGGGTCTCCATGCAAAAACCCCGAAGTGATGTCATGACATCACTTCCGGGTACTGTCTGGTGCAAGATTAAAAAACAATGACCGCATTCAAATCAGCCAAATTTGGCATTTTGAATACTTTCAAGTGCAGAGGAGGGAGTTGGGGTCTTTTAGACCCCGGATCCCTCCACAAAAGTACCTGTCAAAAGAAAAAAAAAATGTTTTTAAATGTACAAAAATATCGACCGATACCGCATTGGCCAAAGTATCGGTATCGGCAACGAAAAACCGATATCGATTGATCACTAGTATAGATCATGCAGTTTGTACAAGGCTTGCCATATGAGAAGCCATAGCGGTTCAGGCTGTAATATTGACTTTTCACATAAGGCCTCAGATCAGAACCGTTGTCCTCTTGACTTTTTCCCATTCCCTGAAAGTGAAAAGGGTCGCTCTGCTATAATACTCTGCATGGATGATAGTCCCTATCAAACCTGTTGCTAGCAGTCACAATGCAGAATGTGCTCCTTTCTATCTATACTGTCAGCCAACAGATATGTGTTCCCAGCCATTTGCAAGTCAAATGTGACCACTTTTAATGCTGGGGATTGAAATTCCATTTTCCCGTGGAGGGATAGCATTCTGCCAGATAAAGGTATTCATACTATCCGGCGGCAGGCACCCAGCTCTACTTCATATTCATTTTTCAAGAGCGCCTACAATTTGTGGGATATCATCAGACTTTTGGGGGCAATTTCTTGTTCCGAGCGATTTCATTCCTTCCCCATGGTTTTCTGGCAAAGATGATTGCAGCGCTGTATTTTGTATCTCAGGAAATCCACTTTAAGATTACTCGCTTGTGACAACATTACAGATAACATAGTATTTGAAGCCTGAGATAATTTAAAGGTTTAGTCCTTGGCAGGCTGTGTTTATAGGAATGTCTGTTTTCTTGTGCCTTAAGCATTTTAACTAACCTTTTCATGCATGCTTATCGCCAGCGGAAGTCCGTAATTGTGTTTTGGCGTATCTCATCACAGATTTATCAATTCCTGGGGTGTACATTAAGTGCATTTTGTTGTTTCATGTGCTTAAATGTGTGTACGTTATTTTATTTATTTTTTAAAGATTTCTTGTATACCTGTTTAAACATTAGTTTAAATTTGAACTCCAGGTTTACTTTCACTTTAGTTCATATAGCCTAACATGGGCCAAATTATTTCCTTTACTAATTGATGTACGCAATGTAAGCCCACTGTCTGCATTGTATAAACTGTATGTAGCATCAGCTACAGTGCCTTAAAAAAGTTTTCATAACCCTTGAAATTTTCCACATGTTGTCATGTTACAACCAAAAACATAAATGTGGTTTTTTTTTTTGGGATTTTATGTTTAACCACTTTACCCCAGGAGGATTTTCCTGCTTTACGTCCAGGCCACTTTTTGCAATTTGGCACTGCGCAACTTTAACTGCCAATTGCGCAGTCATGCAACCCTGTACCCAAACGAAATTTACGTCCTTTTTTTCCCACAAACAGAGCTTTCTTTTGGTGGTATTTGATCACCTCTGCGCTTTTCATTTTTTGCGATATTAATAAAAAAAGAGCAAAAATTTTGCAAAAAAATTGACATTTTCTACTTTGACAGTTAAAAAAATATCCAATATATTAAATTTTTGTCATATATTTAGGCCAAAATGTATTTAGCTACATGTCTTTGACAAAATAAATCCTCAATGAGCGTATTTTTAACCGCTTTAAGACTGGAAGATTTTACCCCACTGCGTTACTTTAACGGACAATTGCGTGGTCATGCGACGCTGTACCCAAATTAAATTAATTGATGTCCTTTTTTTCCCACAAATAGACCTTTCTTTTGGTGGTATTCGATCACCTGTGCGATTTTTAATTTTTGAAAAAAAGAGTAAAAATTTTGAAAAAAAAACAATATTTTTTACATTCTGATATATAACATTCCCCAAAAAAAATTTAAAACAACATTTTAGGCCAATTTTGTTTTCTGCTACATATTTTGGGTAAAAAAAATCATAATAAGCATATTTTGATTGGTTTGCGCAAAAGTGTTTACTAACTACGGGAAAGATTTGTCATTTTTATGGTTTATTTTTTTTTTTTTTTTTACTAGTAATGGCGGCGATCTGCGTTTTTTTTTTGCGTGACTGCGACATTGCGGCGGACAGATCAGACCCCTAACTGACATTTTTGACACTTTTGGGGTACCAGTGACATTACTACAGTAATCAGTGCTATAAATATGCACTGTTACTGTAATAATGACACTGGCAGGGAAGGGGTTAACTTTATTGGTGATCAAGGGGTTAAATGTATTCCTCATGCTTACTGACGTGTGTGGGGGGAGGGGATTGTGTGACACAGACACAGATCTCAGGTTCAGCTATGCTGAATCCTGTAATCTGTCCCTGTCTGTCACAGAGGAGATCCGCCTGCTTTGTTTACACAAGTGGGCGGATTTCCTCACTCGATCCCCAACGATTGGGGAAGAGCGGCGGTGATCACCGCCTCTCCTCACCTGGCCCGACTCCCGCTGTGTCTGGACGATAACGTGCCACTTTGCCACAGTACCAGCTCAGTGAGCGTTTGGCAAGTGGTTAATAGATCATCACAAAGTGGCAAATAATTGTGAAGTGGAAGGAAAATGATAAATGGTTTTCACATTTTTTTACAAATAAATATGTGAAAAGTGCGGCATGCATTCGTATTCACCCCCCTGAGTCAATACTTTGTAGAACTGCCTTTCGTTGCAATAACAGCTGCAAGTCTTTTTGGGGATGTCTCTACCAGCTTTGCACATCTAGAGAGTGACATTTTTGCCCATTCTTCCTTGCAAAATAGCTCAAGCTCTGTCAGATTGGATGGAGAGCGTCTGTAAACAGCAATTTTCAAGTCTTGCCACAGATTCTCAATTAGATTTAGGTCTGGACTTTGACTGGGCCATTCTAACACATGAATATGCTTTGATCTAAACCATTCCATTGTAGCTCTGGCTGTATGTTTAAATGGGTAAATGGTTTCATGGGTAAAGAGCTGTGGCTCTTTGCTGAGATTGGGGTCGCACCATGTCCCAGAAACACGGCGCCCCCCCCCCGGGGGCACGCAATCGCGACTTAACTGCGCGCCATCATGACGTTGTCCCAGAAGGAGAGCCACAACGCTCCTCCGTTATTTGATGACAGGCAGGCGGGAAGTGGTTAGGATTAGTTAGTGATACCACAAAATTTAACTTTAAAGCCGAATAGGCAAACACGAGTTAGTGTTACTAAACCCACAACAGTAAAATCAGTCTGTATATGCAGTAAAGTATGCTTGTTATACTCACTGTGGAAGCTAAGGGGTTAATCCTCTGCTTTGTTTAAAAATACTGTTTGACCCTGTCTTCACAGATCCTCCCCTTCTTCCAGAGTCCCCAAACCACGTCAGATAGTACAGAGGCTAGGGGACAAGCTGCACATGCTCAGTTTGGTGTATATTGCTAGAGAGTTTTTTTTCTGTTTTTTTTTTTTTTCTGGGGGGTACATGTGATCAGCACAGGGCCAATCGGCACTGTCCATACAGAGGGTCAGGGGTTCTGCAGCCTCTTAAAATAATCATGGGAGAATGAGAACGCCTTCTAAAAGCTTTGACCAGACACTGATAGAAGTCATAAGACTGATCTAACTGCTGATGAGAAAAGGTATTTAGCAGTTTATATTTAGTAAAACTATTGCATTTCCATGTACTGTGGGAGACCAGATATAGTGAATGCAGGATCCTGGGTTTAGTAACACTTTAAGACTAACTCTGCTTGCCACCTTGTAGACTTGTCTCTATTATTTACATCTGACATGTAAATTATAGGTTTGACAATTTTTTTATGCTTTAGGAAGATAACTTCCGGAGCTCAGGACACTGCTCACTGTGGTCAGGAACTGCTATGCCTGCCCCTCCCCTCCCCTCCTGCTGCCCATTCACAGAAGCTTTTGTATTATATGAACTCATTCAAAAAGTACAAAGGCTTCTATGAATGAGAGTAGAGTGGGGGGGGGGGGGGCATAGCTGCTGTGTGTTCTGCTCTCCTCTCACAGCTGAAAGTGTGCCCACCGGAAGTACAATAAACCTGTCACATATAAGTAATAGAGGTCCTGGAGGTGACATGCACCTAATTTACCTTCACTCAGTGTCTGTGCTTTTTGCAAAGTTGCTGGAATTCACCTTTTTGAAGTTAGGCAAACCATAGCAAAATTCATACCAAAATCATAGTTTATGTGGAAAAAGGTCTAGCATTTATATTGGTATAGCATTTATTTTAACGGGTTTCCTTTACAGTCCAGCTAATACTTTGTTTCTTTTGGATAGAATGGGGTAGGGATTAGTATCCTTGGTGTTTTTTTTTTTTTTTTTTTTACTTAACAGAGCTTCATTGCAACTCCTCAACCATAGACCCACAATGCAGGCTCAATTTAGTAACCAACATTACCACCAAACCCCAGCCAAAAATGACAAATAAGAACTAATGCCGCGAAAGACGGTATTGCTGTATATAGTGTTGACCAGCAGTACCAAATCTTCAATATTCCAGGTTCCAGATGTGTGTCCTTCCTCTGGGACCTTTAATGTAGCAGCGCTCGTGTTTTGAGGCCCTAATGTGTGGCTTCCAAGAGAATTAATAGCAAATATGACAGTCCGACACCCTCTAAAACAGGTTGTTAGATGACAATTGTCACCCTTGATCCTCAAATTACACAGTGCTGAACACCTTGAATCCTTCTCAGCAGTCAAAATATTTTAGGTGAAATATACTCCTGCAGTGAAGGCCCCACTGCACTGCAAGGGTAAACAGCTGGTTAAGCCTAGGGTGTCGGAATCTGATGTAATACTCATCCTACTCTCTACCTGCATAGGCTCCCTTGATCTGTGTGACAAGTCCTGTGCTGCCTTCTCTCTAAGGCGCTCCTGATGTGGTCACTCTAGCCTCCTCCATGTACAATGCAGGGTTAATAGCCTTGCATTGTACACGATGATGCCGAAGGACCACCCACAGACTGGAAGAGAGGTCAGCACCTGAGCATGAATGTAAGGTAACTTAAAGAAGCCTCTTAATCTCCCCGCTGACCTTAACAAGCATTCAATTCTTAGTGTGTCATAGTAGCACAACAGCTGCTCTCCCGACCCGATCTATATCAGTATGAGGCAGCCTTGGCCTACAGTGTTCCATAAACCACGCCCATTGACGCGTTTCTCCTAACCATCGGGGGTCACAGTCAACCTCTATGACTAAGCAGGACGTGGTTTGTGGAGCCGTGTAGACAGTGGCGCTTCATATACTTTTATACAGATCGGGTCAAGAGAGCGGCTGTTTTTGCTACTATGTCACACACTACTTGATGGTGACACTTCATGCCGACCAGGGGCGTAGTGTGGGTTTTCAGCACCCAGGGCAAGTAATTTGAGTCCTCAAACCAATGGATGTTTAGATACCCCCCCCAGTCTGATTACACCCCCAGATACCACCAATACCCATATTCCTCCATTCTGAACACCCCTTCAGATTCCCTCCACCCTGATCACGCCCCCAGATTCCCTCCACCCTGATCACGCCCCCAGATTCCCTCCACCCTGATCACGCTCCCAGATTCCCTCCACCCTGATCACGCCCCCAGATTCCCTCCACCCTGATCACGCCCCCAGATTCCCTCCACCCTGATCACGCCCCCAGATTCCCTCCACCCTGATCACGCCCCCAGATTCCCTCCACCCTGATCACGCCCCCAGATTCCCTCCACCCTGATCACGCCCCCAGATTCCCTCCACCCTGATCACGCCCCCAGATTCCCTCCACCCTGATCACGCCCCCAGATTCCCTCCACCCTGATCACGCCCCCAGATTCCCTCCACCCTGATCACGCCCCCAGATTCCCTCCACCCTGATCACGCCCCCAGATTCCCTCCACCCTGATCACGCCCCCCAGATTCCCTCCACCCCAATCACGCCCCCAGATTCCCTCCACCCCGATCACGCCCCCAGATTCCCTCCACCCTTCTCTTGTCACATCCCTCAAATACCACCCACCCCACCCCCCCCCCCCCAGATTCCTGCATTCTGATTCCCCCCCCCCCCCCCGATCCCTCCACTCTGATCACACCTCCAGATCCCCTCAGATACCTCTACTCTGATTACAGCCCTCAGATACCATCCCACCCCCCAGATTCCTCCATTCTGATTACACCTTCTGTATCCCTCTCCCCCACTCTGATCACACCCCCCAAATACCCCCTCCCCTCATCACACAAAATCCCCCCATAAACCACCGGTCCTGAAGCACCAGGGACAGGAGGGTTTCTGTGTCCCATGCAGGAAGGAAATTTTCTCCAGCAGTAGTCTCGGTGGCGGCAGCAGCAACAAGCTGGGAATCTCCTCCACCCTTACCTCCTCCTCCGCTGGCTCCCCCGGCCTGACACCATCGCCCCCCCCTCCCACATAGCATGGTGCTCGCTGCCTTCACACACTCAGGATCAGGATTCGCCTGCTGCTCCACCCTGTTCTCCATGCTTGGATCTGTTCTCCCTGCTTTCTCGGTGACAGCAGATAAACTAAAACCTCCGCCCCGTTTCCTCGCTCCATCTGGGGGTAGCGTGCAGGTTTTACTTTGCCTGCTGCCTGGGCTGCCTTATGGTGACGCTGGCCCTATCTGAGCTTCTCTAAATGTTTCTTCCCCCCCACCCCCGCGCTATGTCACCCCACTGATGCTGGCACCCCTACTCCTGAGTACCAGCGGGACAACACATGCTTCTCTAGCTTGGAGTGGCACTACAAGTCACATGCAGAGCATTCAACCTTTGCAGTGTTGGGGGATAAAGGCTTTAAGCAATGTTCATTAACCGAGCAGTAAAAGTTTGGGTTGTATTTATGATTTTTTTTGTCTTGCAGGACTTAGAGAAAATTTTGGATTTAACATCAAAGCATGGCAGTGATTTTACTTTTGGCATGTATATGAAAGTTCTGGGTTTGTGCTGCAACAAGAACAATCCAAAAGAAGCGCTGAAAATAAAAGAGGAAGTGTAAGTAACCGATGGTCTTATTCTCCTATTTCGAGTGTGCCCTAGAGGAATCCATTACAGTGGAAGGATGATCTGGGAAACTGAATTTAGTCTGTTCCTTTTATGTACCAGCTTTGTGCTCACCTGACATTTCTTAGAACTTAGCTAATAGGCTTAAAGTGGTTGTAAACCTCAGACAGGAAATATGAACAAAGCATGTCCCTCCATAGTGTGTACTTTTCTCAATCCAGAGCACTGAGTGTCATTTCTGTCTGCTGCCTCATTCCTCTATCAGCATGAGTTACTTTTGACAAGTTTTTCTGACACCAAGAGAAATAAAGGTGACAGGGAGGGATCTCTGATACACAGCCAGTGATTGACTTCCTCCTGAATTTTGTGTGATTTGTGGGGGGGGGGGGGGGGGGTAGAGGGGTTTGAGACAAACCATTTACCACTAACAGGGGTGCTTACAGCGATCAGCTTTTTTATTAATGTAAAACCTTTATCCCGTATGGGAAAACAAAACTATTTGCTGTAACCAATCATAAAATGATAGCTTTGGCTTTAATTAGTGTATGTAAATCTGCTAGTTTATCCAACACTCCCCTCCCCCAGACTGACAATGCTGATGTCCAAAGGGGCCCCCTGTGCGCCTTTATCATGAGTGGGGGCTTTCTAATACAGGAGGTGTGCTACTGGCAAGATCGCCGGGGGAAAAGCCAAAAAACAAATGAATGCAGCCATCACATTGAAGGATTGGTAAGCTGCAATATGACATTTCTGGTTTCGAGTGTATTACTGCTTTAAAAATGAACTCCATCAATGAGGCAAAATGTACCCTTGCAGTGACTCCCCCTCCCCACAAGGGTTAAATGATCATTTTGGGGTGCAAGGATAAGGTGTGTATTACCTTTGTTCTCCAGCAGGGTCTCTGCAGCTGGTCCCAACAGCATCCTTTACAGCGCTGCTGGTGGAAATAATGGGGCCCCATACATACCTGACGCCCCAGGCATGTGGGTGCAGGTGTACAGCACCAAACAGACAGAATGCATTTAGCCCGCTTACCTGCACCTACATACCTGTCAAATTAGGACTTGCAACCCTATAGAGTAACTGGTGGCTCTAGCTGCATGAACAAACCACGCATTTATGCAGCCAGAGTACCGAGAGATTAAGGACATAGATTCCTCAATCCCTTTTTCTGCAGCCTCAGCTGCACTGCAGAAAAAATGAATAGAAAAAGTTCTGTACAATAGTTTCCTGTTCATTCACAAACTGAAGCATAGAAAAAACAGTTTACTATGCTTCAGCTATAAATGAACACAGGGACGATCGTTACCCATTGCTTACTGTGTTCATTCAAGAAATCAAGGGGCCAGTAAATATGACCCGTTTACTGGTCTACCTGCTCTCCATCTTGACACCTAGCAGGTGTCCCCCACAGGGGGATTGGAGCTGCAGGAAGGGTAGGGTTTGATTGTGGGGGGGTGATCAGAATAGTGGGGGGACAATTACTGGAGCCAAGCATGAGGGAATGGAGAAGAAGATGGTTGTGATGCAGGGGAAGTCATGGGGAATCTGTTCCAGTAACTGCTCCCCATTCTACCAGTCTAGTGAACTGCCATTAAGCTGAATGGGCCCCTCACTGAACATCTAGAGCTTGGGCCCCGTACAGGATGACCACTGCTAGCCCCTTCTCAGCAGCCCCACTCCTTTATGGAAGGTATTGTTTTTATTTGTATGTTCCTGCATTGTCTGTAAAGGTTTCTCCTGACAATCCAATAATGTATTGATAGTTTAATTGGCTTCCACCCAAACTGACCCTAGAGGGAGTGTGACATTTGTAAGGACATTAGATTTGTACTTTTCTTTGGGGCATGGATTAATGTTAATGTTTTATGTGCTTTGACGCTCACCAGAATTTGTTGGAGCAATATAAATAGTGGCTTATTCTGTAATGCAGAAGATGGAGCAATTATAATGTACAGGGGTGCTTCCACAAAGGAGGAAATGTACTAAAACGTTTGCACACAGAATCTGGTGCAGCTGTACATAGCAACCAATCAGCTCCCAGGTTTTAAGTTGGGTACACACTATAAGAAAATCGGGCAAACGATCGTCTGATTTTCCTCGTTTCACAGCAAATCAGAACCAATGAATGAAAATTCTCGTACAACAAAGGCTTTTTTCATGTTGTTTAACCACTTAAGCCCCGGAAGATTTTACCCCCTTCCTGACCAGGGCCTATTTTGCGATTCGGCACTGCGTGACTTTAACTGACAATTGCGCGGTCGTGCAACGCTGTACCTAAATACATTTGACGTTTTTTTTTCCCCACAAACAGAGATTTCTTTTGGTGGTATTTGATCACCTGTGCGATTTTTTTGATCATGCGCTATAAACAAAAGAAGAGCGTCAATTTTGCAAAAATAACAATATTTCTCTTACGTCCTCCGACAGTCGCCGCCTCCTCTAAGTCATCACTATTGGGTATTGACTTCCGCTCCGCAGGAGTAGCTAGGCATAAGACTTAGTCAAAAGAACAAAGGCATTTGCATATACACGCCCATGGGGGCTGTCCCACTGGTCACTACCCCCCTGCAGTGACCACTCCCAACTCAGTTTCTTTCTGCGTAGCGTCAGGAGTAGTTAGGCTTCCCTGTGCTGGGGCTACAGTCTCAGCCTTCCTAATCTTTTTTTATTTGATTTACTTTGAAAATGTCAGTTTTTTCTTTGATTTACTAGCTTTTTATTTTGTCAGCTTTAGTTTAGTCTATTCTTCGGATGAACATGGATTCATGCGGAGCTGGGATTCGGACTGACCGCCCTGGTTCTCCAGGGCAGAGGGTCAGAGGGACCCCCAGCCCGCCATCGAGCGTTCAGCCATGGTTCGTCCTGGCATTATGAACGACCCATCCCTGTTCGCAGCAGGGATGCAGCCGTGAGGTGGCTACCTCACTGGACACATCTGCGGTGCTGCAGTATATTGTCCCTGGTTAACTGCATTCCCTGTCAGATGAGGACAGTGGCTTTCCGTTCTGTGAGGCTCCCCACGCCATCTGGTACAGGTAAGTACTTCTGTGTGGGGTGGCAGTCCTGTGTTGCTGTGTGTCCCCCATGCCTGTGCCGGTGTGGGCCTCCCTGTTTTGTGATCCCTGTGGGGTCTTTTTGTACATACGCTCGGTGCTGTGTGTTTGTGGGAGCCCCCTTCCCTGTGTCACTTAGGTGTTTCACTGGGGGTGCAGGCGATGTGTGTGTGGCGGCCGCAGTGGGGGAATACCGCGCGGTCCGCCATCTTTACTTTGGGCAAGCATGTTGGCTTCTCTGTAGGCTGTATTACATGCTGTGAGTCCTTTGCAGCTTATAGTTCAGCCTCTTCTGACCTCACTTCCTTTTCCTCTGAAGCAGCAACCTAGGTGGTAACACTCTGTGGGCTCTGCAGACTGTCTGTTCGATAAACTTCTGTTTTGTCATTTCTGGCTCAGTTTTCTTCTCCTTTTGGGGGTCTTTTGTCACTGTTCACATAGTGGTGGGCTGCGCATTCCGCAGCGGTGTTAAACGGACAGTTCCCTTTTTTATTGCACTGTTATTTTTCACCTTGGGCAATGGATTCTCAGGACAACAAATTCCCTCCAGCCCTTGTGGGGGACCCCAGTCCTGCTGTGGCCCCTGTTATACCTGATTTGGCCGCTGTAGTGGCGTCCTTAGTGTCCAAAATGGAGGTGCTGATGGCTGAACGTGCTGCTAGGAAGAGGCCCAGATTATCTCTCTCCTCTGATTCAGATGGTGATATGGCTGCTGCGGCGGGCGTGCCCTTTTCAGGGTCTCGCTCATCCTTAGACCCGCTGGCGTCTTAGGGGGAGGTGGAGGGGGTTGATGATTCTCCCCTGGGGTCGCCTGAAGAACGCGCGGCCATGGATGAATTGATTGTTTCTGTTAAGGAAACACTACATTTGGAGGATGAGCCCAATCCTCCGGGCATTGTGTCCTCGTTTGGGACACACCTGACCCGCAAGTCGGCGCAGGTTTTTCCCTGCCCAGCTGAGTTTCATTACACTGTTAATGAACTGTGGCACACCTTGAAACGGCCCTTCCTGGTACCTAGTCGGTTTAAACTGTTTTATCCTTGTGCACCGGCTACGGAATCACGATGGTGTGTGCCCCCACAGGTGGATCACACTGTGGCCGTGCTAAACAAGGCTACCTTGATTCCTACTGAGGAGACCCCGGTTTTTCAGGATCCCACGGACAGGCGGTTGGAGTCTCTAGCCCACCATTCCTACACAGTGGTGGGTTCATTGCTCAAACCTGTTTTCGCGTCCGTTCTGGTGGCTCAAGCGGTGGCTGATTGGACTAAGGTGCTTAGGAGCAACCTCGTGTCTGATTCTGTTCCACCTGCCAGGCTGGTCATGGTGGATCAAATTCACCAAGGAGTCATGTATTTGTGTGATGCAGCCTTAAATGAGGCCCTTTGGTTGCACGCCTCTCTAGTGTTGCGGTGCTTAACCGCCGACTGATCTGGTTGAAGAGCTGGTCGGCTGACCAGTCGTCTCGGAAAACAGTTGCTGATTTTCCCTATGCTGGTTCTCGCCTATTTGGCGAGGCATTGGATACCTTGGTAAAAGGCGTCACGGGGGGCAAGAGCACCTTGCTGCCCCAGAACCCGAAGGCAAGTGGCAAGCGGGGTTCTACTTCTCGACCCACTCAGGGGTCCTTTCGTGCCTTTCGCAACCAATCCAAGGGCAAACCCTTCAAGGGCCAAGGTAGCCAGAAGAAGCCCTGGGCAGGCAAGCTGAAGTCTGGCAATGCCGACTTGGCGGGTAAACCCGCCTCTGCCTGAAGGGGCGCCCTCACCCGTTTCAGGGGTGGGGGGACGTTTGCGCGGTTTCCTCCTACCTTGGCTGCTCCGTATTCCGGACAGGTGGGTTCAGGAAATCATTCGATCTGGGTACAAGATCAAATTCCTTTCCCGGCCGGCGGACAGATTTTTTTCCTCAAATCTTCATTTGCCTCCAGGGCGTCTGCAGGACCTGCATCTAGCGGTGCATGACCTCCTTGCCCAGGGGGTGATTGTCCCGGTGCCTCATCGGGACAGGTTTTGGGGATTTTATTCAAATCTGTTCACTGTGCCCAGGAAGGAGGGCAAAGTGCGTCCTATTCTGGACCTGAAAGCGCTGAACCGCTTTGTGCGCGTTCGAAAATTCCGTATGGAATCTCTTTGTTCGGTGGTGGCCTCCCTGAGTCCAGGGGAATTCCTGGCCTCCATAGACCTGAAGGATGCGTACCTACACATCCCCATTTTCGAGGGTCACCAGAGGTACCTTCGGTTCGCAATAGCGGAGGACCACTATCAGTTTGTGGCGTTACCTTTCGGTCTCGCTTCGGCTCCAAGGGTCTTTACCAAAGTGCTGGCACCGGTTCTGGGCCTGCTAAGGGCTCTTGGGATATCTGGACGATCTCCTGCTAAGCTCCAGTGTCAGCCAGGACCTACTGCGCGATCTGTCCACTACGGTACAGACGCTCCAGGAGTTTGGATGGACCATCAACGTACAGAAGTCGACGTTGTCTCCATCAGTTCGTCTTCCCTATCTGGGAATGATTCTGGATTCTGCTCAGGCAAAGGTGTTTTTGCCGGAGGACAAGCTCCGGACCTTGCAGGACGAGATCAGGTCCCTCGGGACAATCCATCCTCGTCACTCAGGACCTGTATGCGGGGCCTGGGGTTGATGGTTTCGGCCTTCGAGGCGATACCCTTTGCTCAGTTTCACACACGGTCTCTCCAAGCGGAGATCCTGGCCAGGTGGGACAGACTGCCTCAGTCCTTGGATCTGAGTGTCTCATTGAGTCGCCAGACCAGCATGGTTCTTCTGTGGTGGCTCCAGTCCCCGGCGGTGTCAGAAGGCAAGTCCTTCTGTCCGTTACTGTGGACAGTAATTACCACGGATGCCAGCCTGTCGGGCTGGGGTGGAGTCCTGGGCAACCTGTCTGCCCAGGGCACTTGGTCGGAGGAGGAATCCTCCCTTCCGATCAATGTGCTGGAATTGCGGGCGATCAAGCTCTGTCTCTTCCAGTGGTCGGATCGACTTCGGGGCCGTCCTGTTCGGGTACAGACGGACAATGCTACCGCGTTGGCTTACATCAACCACCAAGGGGGCACCAGAAGTGCCGGGGCGGCCCTGGAGGTGACCGACATTCTGTCTTGGGCCGAGACTCATGTCCCGGCAATTTCGGCAGTTCACATTCCGTATGTGGAGAATTGGCAGGCCGACTATCTGAGCCGCCAGACCCTGGACCAGGGGGAATGGTCCCTGCACCCGGAGGTCTTCCAAATGCTGTGTGCGAAGTGGGGATCCCCGGACGTGGATCTGTTTGCATCTCGGCTAAACCAAAAGGTGGAAAGGTTCGTGGCAAGAACGCGCGATCCTCTGGCGGATGCCTCGGATGCGTTGGTGGCCCCTTGGCATCAGTATCGTCTGATGTATGCCTTTCCTCCGATTCAGTTGTTGTCCAGGTTCCTCCGCAGGTTAGCCTCGGAACCGCACCTGGTGATTCTGGTGGCGCCGGTCATGGTACGCCGATGTTGTTCACCTGGCAGTGGCGCCTCCGTGGCGGCTGCCAATGCGGGAAGATCTACTGTCTCAGGGACCGATCTTCCATCCTGCTTTACAGTCGCTGGCTTTAACGGCCTGGCTGTTGAGACCCAGGTCTTTAGGGACAGGGGTCTCTCCCCTGAGGTCATTCCTACTCTGATCAAGGCTAGGAAGTCCTCATCTGGTAAAATCTATTACCGTACCTGGAAAGCTTATTTTGCCTGGTGTGAGTCCAGGGGGTTCTCCCTTTGCTCTTACTCGGTGTCGAGAGTGTTGGCTTTCCTCTAGTCTGGAGTGGACCAGCGCCTGGCGCTGGCCACAATAAAGGGCCAGGTGTCTGCACAAGCGGTTCTTTTCCAGCGCCCTGTGGCGTCTCATTCTTTGATTCGCACCTTCATTCAAGGTGTGCAACATTTGGCTCCTCCCAGGAAGGAGCCTTTACCTCCATGGGACTTGAACTTGGTTCTGTCCGTGTTACAGCGTGCTCCTTTTGAGAACATTCGGGAGATGTCGTCGCCTCTGCTTTCCAAGAAGGTTGCCTTTTTAGTGGCGATCACTTCGGCTCGCAGAGTGTCAGAGCTGGCGGGGTTGTCTTGCCGCTCTCCTTACTTGGTAATTCACAAGGATAAGGTGGTCTTGCGGCCACACCCTTCTTTTCTTCCTAAGGTGACTTCTGAGTTCCACCTTAATGAGGACATTGTCCTGCCTTAGCTTTGTACGAAGCCTAAGCATCCTAAGGAGGTTGCTTTGCATTCCTTGGATGTTGTCTACGGAATCCTTTCGGAGGACGGATTCCCTCTTTGTCCTTCCTGAGGGACCTCGGAAGGGCATGGCTGCGTCTGCAGCAACTATTGCCAAATGGATCAGACAGACCATTGAACAGGCTTATGCTTTGAAGGAACGGGTTCCACCCTCCCCTGTTAAGGCACACTCTACCAGATCTGTGAGTGCGTCCTGGGCCTATTGGCATCGTGCCTCGGTGGCCCAGGTGTGCAAGGCTGCGACTTGGTCGTCGGTGCACACTTTTTCCAAATTCTACAAGGTAGATGTTCTGGCATCAGCTGATGCCTCCTTTGGCCGCAAAGTTCTCAGTGCGGCAGTGCCATAAAGGACCCTTGTGTTTTTTTGTGGGTCCCTGGCTGTTGGTATTTGCTTTCCTGGACTGTTGCTCCTGTTGAGCCTTGTTTTTTTTCTGTTGCCCAGAAGGTTCCCTTACTGTGCTGGTAAGGTTCCTTTCTCTGATGTGGGTACTGCGTTGCCTTTTCTATGGTTGCGTCTCCCACCCCTCATGTCTACACTGCTTTGGGACATCCCAATAGTGAAGACTTAGAGGAGGCGGCGACTGTCGGAGGACGTAAGAGAAAACTGAATTTTTGTAAAATCTTACCTGTAAAATTCCTTTCTCTGAGTCCTCCGACAGTCGCCGCCCCCGCCCCTCTTTTGGGGTTGTGTTCTTATTACCTACTGCTATGCTACCAAACTGAGTTGGAAGTGGTCACTGCAGGGGGGTATTGACCAGTGGGACAGCCCCCATGGGTGTGTATATGCAAATGCTTTGTTCTTTTGACTAAGTCTTATACCTAGCTACTCCTGCGGAGCGGAAGTCAATACCCAATAGTGATGACTTAGAGGAGGCGGCGACTGTCGGAGGACTCAGAGAAAGGAATTTTACAGGTAAGATTTTACAAAAATTCAGTTTTTTCACATTTTTTATATGAAATTCCCCCAAAAAAATGTAAAAATCAACATTTTTTAACATTTTCAGCCAATTTGTTTTATGCTACATATGTTTGGTAAAAAAAATTGCAAAAAGCGTATTTTGATTGGTTTGCGCAACAGTTATCGCATTTACTAACAAAGGGAAAGATTTTTGTCATTTTTGTTGTTTTTTTTTTAACGAGTAATGGCGATCTGCGATTTTTTTTTTTGCGGGACTGCGACATTGCGGCAGACAGATCGGACCCTTGACTGACATTTTTGACACTTTTGGGGTTACCAGCGACATTACTGCAGTAATCAGTGCTATACATATGCACTGTTACTGTAAAAATGACACTGGCAGTGAAGGAGTTAACTGTATTGGAGAGGGAGGGGTTAAGTGTGTCCTAGGGGCGTGTTTCTAACTGTGATTGGCTGTGGCTACTAGTGTAAGAACAGAGATCAACGGTCCTACATAGTAGAACCGTCTGATCTCCATTCTTACACAGGGAAGAATGACAGGCGACTTTGTTTACATCAGCCGCCTGCCTTTCTTCCGGTGTAACGGACGATCGCGAGTGCCCGGCGGACATCGGGTCTGCCGTGCACACACGCGGGGGGAGTCCGTGACTGCGCGGGAGTGCGCCAGCTCCCTAGAGCCTCACAGGTAAATAGTCGTGCGGCGGTCGGCAATCGGTTAAACGTTTTTGATCGTGCGTAGTCTTTCTTTTCTGATTTTTCTTGTACAAAAATCGTACGAAAACAGTACGCATTAAACGAAAATCGTTTGTTTTTTTTCCGTACGAATTTTTTTTTGGAGTTTGTCACTTCGAGAAATTTCATACGAAAATTCAGAATCGGCTGTCGAAAGTTGTGTACAAACTATACGAAAATCGTATGAAAATTCTTTGGCCGAGAATGTTCGCCTGATTTTTTTATAGTGTGTGTACTAGTCTTTATTGTAAAGCTTAACCGCTTAAGGACCGCCCGCCGCAGTTTTACTGCGGCAGGCAGCTCCTCCTGCGCGAACCGATGTAGTACTATGTCGGCCGCGCGCCTTGTGCTAGGGGGCGAGTACGCGCCGCAACCGGCACGCTCCCTCCCCCACTCGGCAACTGGGATGCCGATGCACGGGGCCAGCGGCCGCGATTGCCGCCGGCCATCCGCAATCGCTCCCCGCTGAGAGAGGACGGGCAGCTGTTGTAAACACAGCTGACCATTCTTCTCTCTGGAATGATCAGAGTGCCTGTGATCCTTCTATATAGGATCACAGGTCTCTATGATCATTTCAAAAGCCCACCCCCATTTAACCCCTTGATCACCCCTAGGTTAACCCCTTCCCTGCCAGTGTCATTATTACAGAGACAGTGCATATTTTTAGCACTGATTACTGTAGTAATGTCACTGGTCCCCCCAAAAGTGTCAAAAATGTCAGTTAGGTGTCCTATCTGTCCACCGCAATGTTGCAGTCCCGATACTAGTAAAAAATAAAGTCGCTGCCATTACTAGTAAAAAATAAATAACTAAATTAAAATTACATAAATCTTTCCCTAGCTTGTAGAAGCGATAACTTTAAACCAAAATACACTTATTGCGATTTTTATATATTTTTTTTTACCAAAAATATGTAGCAGAATACAAATTGACCTAAAATGATAAAAAAAAAAAATAGATTTTTAAAATTTCTTTGGAATTGTTGTATATCAGAATGTGAAAAATTATTTATTTTATTTTTTTTAAATTGTCGCTCTTTTTTTGTTTACAGCGCAAAAAATAAATACCGCACAGGTGATTAAATACCACCAAAAGAAAGCTCTATTTGTGGGGAAAAAATTCAGAATCGGGGTGTAGCATGTCCAGAACCAGAAAAAAAAGATAATTTTTCTTAGAATTTTTAGTAGCACAGGGATAGGGCTCCGCTCCTTTTACACCTGGGCGTTTTTCTTGTAGGCGTTAATTGGGCATTTTTTGGGCGTTTTATTTATTAGCCAGGCATTCCCCACTGGACTCTAGAACCAGAAAAAAAAAGATTGTCCAGAACCAGAAAAAAAAAGATAATTTTTCTTCTCCTTTCACACCTGGGCGTTTTTGTTGCAGGCATTTATTGGGCATTTTTTGGGCATCTTTCTGGAGTCCAGTGGGGAATGTGGGGAATGCCTGGCTAATAAATAAAACTCCCAAAAAATGCCCAATAAATGCCTACAACAAAAACGCACAGGTGTAAAAGAAGCAGAGCCCTATCTCTGTGCTACTAAAAATTCTAAGAAAAATTATCTTTTTTTTCTGGTTCTGGACAAACTATCTTTTTTTTTTTTTTTCTGGTTCTAGAGTCCAGTGGGAAATGCCTGGCTAATAAATGTCCTTCTTCATGGAAAGTTGGATCACAAGTCGCTTCAAATAAGATAAGGAGGCGACTCCCATTGAAGTCTATGGGACAAGTCGGATACAAGTCTCCTCAAAGTAGTACAGGACCCTTTTCTGAAGTCGGAGCGACTTCAGTAGTGCCAATTAAGACGGCACTGATTGATTAACATTGCTTTTGTTATGTCAAGCGACTTGGGGCGACTTGAGGGCACACAAGTCGTCTCACAAGTCGCGGCAGTGTGAATGGACTCTAAGTGTTTGCCTGGAGTGCAGCTTTAACCTGATTATTATTTTTTTTGTGCTTGTGTTTCTTTTAATGTGGTAGTAAAGTTTGTTAAAAAAAAAGAAAAACCTCCTGCAAGTCCGTGTCATAATGTGCTTGTTTGCATCGCATGAGAGGCTGCTAACAGGGCTTCCATCTTCCCCTCTTCTTCCTTCTGGGTTTTGGGTTCACAGGCTTCAGCCGTTAGACTGGCCGAGCCACGATGACATCACTCCTGAGCATGCGTGCGGGAGTCACGGTTTAAGGCACAGTGTGCCATTCGTTCAGAGCTCATGCGCCGGTGACGTCACCAGCTACTGCTCTGTGGAATATATCCTAAATGGTGCACGTTTAGGAGATATTCATTTTACCAACAGGTCAGCTTTATTTTAAACTTACCTGTAGGTAAAAGTGCCAGGAATGATCTTACCACTTCCAAACCCAATTCTGGGAAACTTGTGTTTGTCAAGGCTAAAGATTTATTACCCTTATGCGTTCTCTGCATTAAGGTAAAATACCTTTTGGGTGCAGCTTCCTCTGCCAGCCCTCTCTAAGTACTTACCTGAGCCTGATCTCAGTCTAGCGATGCCCCAAGCAGCCACTCTGCCCTTTGTCTCAATCCTCAATGGACTCGGTGAGAGCAGCAGAAGCCATTGGCTCCTGCTTCTGTCAATCAAATCCAGTGATGATGGAGTTGGGGGCAGAGCCGAGCCACACTGTGGGTGTCAAGTCCACATGAGTACTTCTTGCAAGCGGCTTGCTGGGGTGGGGGGTACTGGAAGGCCGGACGAGTCAAGAGCGCTGGTGGAGGGCTCCAGAAGAGGAGGAACTGAGGGAGGGCTGATCTGTGCGAAACTTTTGTACAGAGCAGGTAAGTATCACACGTTTGTTTTTAGAAAAAAAAAAAAAGATCCTTTACAATCACTTTAAAAAGGAATCCTTGCAAGGGTCAATTGGCCTTTTAGGTCTAGGGGACATGGACAAGATCAACTTTCCTGGTCCTCCTCACTGCTAGACTGGTCCCCACAGCATCTTCTTCCCCATGCTCCAGTGGTCTAAGGCAGGGATTCCCAAACTACGGCCCTCCAGTTGTTCAGGAACTACAATTCCCATCATGCCTGGTCATATATGTGAATGTCAGAGTTTTACCCTCATGGGATGTGTAGTTCTACAACAGCTGCAGGGCCGTATTTTGGGAATCCCTGGTCTAAGGTCCTGATGTGATCAAGGCCAGTGCACAATCCATAGCCCTGCAGTGATGAAGCCAAGGGACGGTCCACCCCTGGAGCATAGGGGAGTGCTGTCTGGCGGGGGAGCGACGGATCAGGTAAGTTAATTACTGTGCTTTTGTTCTCATTTAAGCCAAACGAGCAATTAACTATTACAATGTTGACACAGCCCCACTGCAAGGGAGGATTTTGAAGTTGAGCTTTAAAAGAAATAGAACACCAATATATTTCACTGATTAATGCGTTTGTTTTTCTCACCCAGGAACCGCAGGGGTTTTACTGATTTACCTACAACAGTCAAGTTCACGAGTCTTCTGAACGTGCTGGCGCTGAATGGTCTTATTGAAGGTAGGTTCCGTCCCTTTGACATGCATTATTCTTATTTAGCAAAAATATCTCTCCACCGCAGTGAAAAAAAAAGGACTTGTTATTAATGATATATCATGCCCTGGAAAGTGCCTGGACATTTTGCATATAAATTTGCATGTGAATTCACCCAAAGCCTCATGGACGGTGCAGGCCATTAGTTTTAATGGCTTGGCAGGCTTGTCATTTACATTTGCACAGCTCAGTGCATTTTGCATTTCTGTGGCGGGGGTTTTTTCTTTTTCTTTTTTTTTTTTTTTATTAGCATTGCTGTTTTGGATTGAGTTTGAAGATCATGACTTATGGCACAAATTGCGTATGTGCCCACACTAATGGCTTTGTTTGTGCTTAAGGAGGTTTGATGGCTGAGCGTAAACCTAAAACGTTAACCTCTGTGGAAAGGAACCAGCAGAGCTCCTAAAGCGATAGGGAGATGCCTCCCTCCCTCCCTCGCCTTTTAAAGCGTTCTTAACTTGGTTTACTGCTCTCTTGTAAATTTTAGTTAAAGAAGGGATTATTCTGCAGTGTAAAGTGAGTTTGGCTTGCATTTAGTCTCATTCAGTAGACAACGGGGTCCATGCTCAACGGATGTAATTTGCCTGGCATCCATCTTCAGCACCTGGCTGCTCGCTAGATAAATCCTTAAAGTTGCCTAGAGGAGTAAAGCAGGCCATACACGGTGGGAATTTCTTTCCTGCAACCATGGGTTGCATGATTCCCCCATCAACACAGACAGTGCTGACAGGGGAATCCCTACTACCAAGAAATTGTCTGCTCCCGGCGGGTGGGGGAAGCCGTCCCCGGCAGAAGAAGACCATGATAATCGCTAGTAGCTATAGTAGCCGCTAGCAATAATCGCAAGAGAATCCAGCAGGCTGGTTGTACCCATGTTGATCAATCGAGCAGGAACCGGCTGAGATTTGAACCATAAATGGCCAAGCTAAGGCTGGCCATACATCGAGTCAGCTTTTTTCATTAAACCAGCGGGTTGAACGAAAAAAAAACTGACTGAATCCTCCCCACTGTGTCTTTGCATTCTGACAGCGAGGAGATTCCGCGCTGTCAGAATACACAGATTAGCGCTGTAGGTTATTGCCTGCTGCTCTGATCGAGTGAAAAAATACAGACAGGGTGGTCGAGCAGAAGTCACACATGGGGTATTGCCATGATTGTAGGAGGGAGAGCAATAATTCTAGCACCAGAGTGAACATATGTTCACCTATATGTTCAACATGTTCTATATGTTACACCAGTGTTTCTCGACTCCGGTCCTCAGGGCACATTAACAAGCCAGGTTTGCAAGAAAACTGAAATACATCACAGGCGATATCATTTGTGTGATTGCAGTATTCTAGTCTGCATCTCCCCAAGGTAATACTTAAAATCTGGCCTGTTAGTGTGCCCTGAGGACCGAAGTTGAGAAACACTGTGTTACACCATGCTTCGGATGTAACATGTTACTAATTGAGCAGCCCCTGCACCCACCCCCAAATCCCCTTTGTGACAGCGGACCAAGGATCTTCCCCCCCTGCACCCACCCCCGAGTCCCCTTTGTGACAGCGGACCAAGGATCTTCCCCCCTGCACCCACCCCCGAGTCCCCTTTGTGACAGGGGACCAAGGATCTTCCCCCTGCACCCACCCCCGAGTCCCCTTTGTGACAGCGGACCAAGGATCTTCCCCCCTGCACCCACCCCCGAGTCCCCTTTGTGACAGCGGACCAAGGATCTTCCCCCCTGAACCCACCCCCGAGTCCCCTTTGTAACAGGGGACCAAGGATCTTCCCCCTGCACCCACCCCCGAGTCCCCTTTGTGACAGCGGACCAAGGATCTTCCCCCTGCACCCACCCCCGAGTCCCCTTTGTGACAGCGGACCAAGGATCTTCCCCCCACACCCACCCCCGAGTCCCCTTTGTGACAGGGGACCAAGGATCTTCCCCCTGCACCCACCCCCGAGTCCCCTTTGTGACAGCGGACCAAGGATCTCGCCCCCCCCCCCCCCCCCCGCACCCACTGTCACAATTAAAAAAAAAAAAAAAAAAATACGGGCCACACAGGGCTCCACTCACCCGGCCGCAGCATTCATTCACAGAGTTCTGTAAATGGGAGAACTACAACTACCATCCGCCATTGTGGCTGATGACTTGTAGTTCACAATGCAGGGCACTTGGTAGTTCATTGATCCTCCCCGTCACTCCTTGCCTTCCCCTACGAGGTACGGGCAGGCAGCAACACAGACAGTCTGCAAGAGCCTGAGATTGCTGATCATGGGTGCAATGGTTAACAGGCTCCTAATGAAATAAAAAAATAATAAATACACTTTTATGTACTCCTGCAAAAAGATGTGCATTTAATATTAAAAACAAAAAACTGCATTTGATCAACTTTTGTTGAGCTGGGTGGTGCTTGCAGGGACATTTTGGCTGATTCAGCAAAAATCAGCTGAAATATTGGCCATCTATGGGAGCCTGTGGACATAAAGTCCTCTGTTGTGGAAGGTAACTAGTTATGTGCTGCATTTTGTAATACAGTAAACCCCCGTTATATCGCGGTATTTTGCGTTTTTTTTTTTTTCTGTAAGACCTATTAATATTATTTTACTGATTAAATCATTGTTAAATATTTTTGTGTTTTCCATTGCTCTAGCTCGGTCTCTCAGTATCTTTTACGTGTTTAAATGTGTTTCTATTGTTTTAAAAGTGTGTTTAAAGACCTTGAAATGCTTTTAGGGCCGGTTCACACTTCTGCGAGTGCGCCGATCGCATGTAATTCGGAGCGCACTGCTCCTTCATTACATGCGATCGGAGGTGCGGATGCGAATTCAGCCATACACTTTGTATGGCTGAATTCGCACCAAACACGCACATGACCCTTTTTTCCAGCCGCATCAGCATCGGATCGCACAGTGGTTCACACTTGTGCGATCCATCCTGTGCGAACTGTCAGATCGTACTGCGATATGCGATCAAACTGGGGGTGTCGTTAAGATTTCATTGACACCCCCAGCGTATCGCATATGGCAGTGTGAACTGCCAGGGGTGCGTTTGCGATGCGGGAACAGGCTGCGAATTCGCATTCTTCCCGCATCGCACAAGTGTGAACCGGGACTTAAAAGTACAGTGAAAGTTATAAAAACATGCCTAGAGGTGTATTTAAATAGGGTCTTTCTATTTTGCGGATTTTCACTTTTCGCGGGTGGGTCCGGAACGTCACCCCCTGCAATGGAGGAGGGTTTACCGTATATCATTTCATCACTTCAAGTAGTTCTTATGTGTATTAAGCCTTTAAAAGGTGAATACAAAAGAGTTGACATTCCGATCCTTGCTGCAGTATTTTACAGCCATTTAGGTCAGGATTCCAGACCTGTCTGCTTGTTGAAGGACATGCACCATGACCCAGGCACCCTCTAATGCCCCTACTTTTACTGATGGCCCTGCAGATTTCCAACAACATTCTTTTGCAGTTTATTGCTCGTTTCCCAAGTGCTGTACTCTGAGGAGGCAGGAGAGATATTATCTGCTCCCCTATACTTGGAAGCGTTGAGGTTCTTTTAGAGTGAATGTAAGGTAAGTATAGACACCACAGGGTGTTGGAACAGGTTGGGAATGGTCTGGCGTTCTGTTTTTTTTTTTTTTTTTTATAAACTACAACTAAACCCAAAACGAATAATTGAGTGAATTGTATTATACCATTCATTGAATGCAGTGGCTGCATTAGTGGTTGTTTTTTTTTTTTTTTTTTTTAATGCTTTTATGCCTTTCTTTTGATCTAGTGAAAAACCAGTAACACACCTCTAGTCTTTAGTAGGCTACAAACGATAAGAAAATCCCCCTATGGGGTTAATCCTCTGCATTGTGCAAAAAGGCTGTTTGATCCTGTCTTCTCTGATCCTCCCCTTCTTCCACAGTCCCCAATCCATCTCCTGATCAAACAGTCTAGGGCAGTGATGAAGAACCTTGGCACCCCAGATGTTTTGGAAATATATTTCCCATGATGCTCATGCACTCTGCAGTGTAGATGAGCATCATGGGAAATGTAGTTCCAAAACATCTATGATGCCAAGGTTTGCCATCACTGGTCTAGGGCAGTGGTCCTCAACCCTGGCCTACAGGGCCCACTAACAGGCCAGGTTTGCAAGATAACTGAAATACATCCCAGGTGATATCATTTGCTGCTCAGTGATTGCAGTACTCTAGTCTGCATCTCCCCAAGGCAATACTTAAAATCTGGTCTGTTAGTGGGCCCTGAGGACCGGAGTTGAGGACCACTGGTCTAGGGGACACGCTGCACATGCTCAGTTTGGCGTGTATTAGTAGAGATTTTTTTTTTTTCTTGGGATGGTGAATGTGATCAGCACGGCCAATTATCACTGTTGAGACAGAGGGTCAGGGGTCTTGCAGCCTCATAGGACAATCGGGGGGGGGGGGGGGAGCTTTAAGCTTTAACCAGTGCTCTGCTGGACACTGATAGAAATCACATCACTGCTATATACTGCTGATGAGAAAGTATATTTAGCAGTTTATATTTACTAAAATTATTGCATTTCCATGCTCTGTGTACTGTGGGAGACCAGATATAGTGAATGCAGGCTCCTGGGTTTAGTAACACTTTGAAATAAACTGAAAAACACCAGACTTACCGGTCGGATCACCAAGGAAAAAACAGTGTTGCAGAGGGGACTGTATCATGTCATTTTTTATTTTGACCATAGTTACACTTTAAATTAAGTTATACTCTCATTCGCCAAGTCTTGGCACATTTGAACCTGAATAAAGATCTGACTTTTTTTTTTTTTTTTATAACGTGGCTGGGTTTTTTTCTCTTTTGGCTTATTGTAAAATGTTTGAGTTTATTCTAATTCGTTTGACCACACGCCAGTTCATCGCCCCCCTGATTCTGTTTGCGTCTGTATTAATATTTTGAATTAAGTTGCCAGCAGGGTGTCTGCTCAGTTTTCCATAAAGCCACGCT
The DNA here is from genome assembly GCF_965119305.1 of Pelophylax lessonae. NCBI lineage: Eukaryota > Metazoa > Chordata > Amphibia > Anura > Ranidae > Pelophylax > Pelophylax lessonae. Next base: position 637,587,093 of record NC_138770.1, on the reverse strand, counting down.
TTTTGCTTTGCATAAGGTTGAGCTTATTTGAATATGTGAAGATTTGCAGTGAAATTCCAATTTTCAGAGAAGCAACGGAGAGCCTCGCGCTCACTCATCGCGCATCTCATCATCTTTGCTGCAATATGGCCCGCAGTGGAAACATTATGTGCTTGGTCAGGCTGCTGGAAGTAAATTTAGCTTTAAGCTTTCCTTTATTGTTTAAAATATGTACCGGAGCAGAGAAATGTGCAGAACCAATGAGCCAGCGCATTGAATATAAATAAGGCAGAAGTAACGTGTTCGCCTCTAGCCCTGTGCAGGACGGGCAGCGCCACATTTTCTACGCCTTATTTGCGAAGCGTAATTATTTTCCCGGCCGCAGTTTTCTTCGCAAGTTACTGAAAACAATGTTAAACTACTTTAACCCCACTGGTTGCGTTCTTTTCCACATTGATAAAATTGCAGTCCTTTTTTTTTTCAATGTTTTCGGTAGATGTAAACCCTAATTGATCCTAACTTTAATTTAAAGCCCTGTGTAACACACTTTTTGTCCTTTTTTTACTTTTTATTTTTTTTTTGCATCCCTTTGTTTCTAAATGATGATGATCTACCACAGCCTCTTTGCAGCCTTTTCCGGCCTGGATGCACTCCTGTGATGGCTGCATGACATTTCAGGGCTGGTTTCCTGATGGTGATGATGGTGGCCAATGTCTGCATAATGTTTGCTGAAATGGCTACTTGTAATCTGCATCTGAAGCCTGTATGACAGGGTTACAAATCCCTCTATATCAGGGGTGTCAAATCGTGGGCCACATCAGCATTATGGTTGCCCGGTTATATCTGTAGGATTAGATGTCCAGAGCACCCCCACACCCCCTTCCATGAGCTGTCATGAGCCCCCCCCCCCCCCCCCCCACCATCAGAAGTCTAGAGTCACCCACCATTCCTTACATCACAATGCACCCCCTTACCTTGTTCTTCTGCCAGAAAGAAGATGCAGGTGGATCTGGGAAGAAGTGCACGGTCTGGAGGAGAACCAGAGGAGGGCTGGAGTCAGCTTCCAGAATCTGCTAAATGCTGAGACCAGGGGAGGCAAAGGCAAGGTGATGTTGCGGCTGCACAGAGAGGTGCAGGATCTGTAGGAGGAGATCTGCCCTTCTCTCTGCTGCAGAGTGCTGAGAAGGGAGGGAGGGGGGCAAAGACGAGCCTTTCTGAAGCTGCACAGAGGAGTGCAGGATCTGGCAAAGGAGTTCTGTCCTCTCTGCTGCCGACTACAGGGACAAGGTGGAAGCAGAGACTTGGGGGGTGCCGCAGCTGCAGGAGAGGTGTGAGGGCCACATAAAATGGCCTGGGGGGCCGCATTCAGCCCGCGGGCCTTGTATTTGACACCTGTGCTCTATATAGTGCGAAGAGTCATTTAAGAGCACTAAGTGTCAATTCTCTCTGCTGCTTCCTTCCTCTGCTATCGGCATAAATCACTTCTGACAAGTTTTCCTGACACCAAGAGAAAAAAGGTGACGGGAGGAAACTCCAAGCTCACTACCTGGGATTGACAGCCTCAGCACTCTTCCTGTATGAAGATGGATGTGACTTCCCTCCAATCAGCTCTCAGCTGGTTTAACCACTTCAGCCCTGGGAGATTTTACCCCCTTTAAGACCAGACCATTTTTTGTGATACGGCACTGCGGCGCCTTACCCAAATAAAATTGATGTCCTCTTTTCCCCACAAATAGTTTTCTTTTGGTCAAACTTGATCAGCTCCGTGCTACAAACCAAAAAAGAGCGACAGTTTTGAAAAAAATAAAAATATATAAATAAAAATATAATATATGTAAGGGATTGACCAATTATCGGGGGCCGATATGCACTTTCCCCGATCTATCGGGATTAGCCCCAGAGGTTACCGATATTTCGGGAAAGTGCTGTACCGGAGTGATGCCTGCAGCTAGAGGCATCACCCGGTACCGGCGTCCATAACCTACGGTCGACTGTCTTGCAATGACAACCGATGTGACTGAGAAGCCGCCTGGCTGACTTTACAAGGAGCCGGAGGGGATGTCCCCCCCACCCCCCCACCCCCTTCCACGCCTTGCCTGTGTCTCTCGTCCCACCGGGAGACTCGGGCAACCAGCCTGCACAGCCACCGAAGAGAAGACCCGTTCAAAGCCACATTCAGCTCTGATCGGGGCTCCATGTAAAAACCCTGAAGTAATGTTGTGACATCACTTCCGGGTACTCAGCGCCAAATAAAAAAAAGACAGCATTCAAAACAGCCAATCTTGGCGTTCTGAATGCTTTTAAGTGCAGAGGAGGGATTTGGGGTCTTTTAGACCCCCAGATCCCTCCACAAGAGTACCTGTCAAGAAAAAAAAAATTATAAAGGTTTTCTTTTAAATTAAAATATTAGCCAATATCAGCCAATACCGATATGCAATGACCAAAATATCGGTATCAGCAATAAAAAAACGATATTGGTCGTTCACTAATATATATATATATATATATATATATATATAATATATATCTTTTTTTAATTTCTGCTATCAAGCCTATCCAATGAAAAAAAATGTAAAATGATCGAATTTCTTCATAAATTTAGGCCAATATGTATTCTGCTACATTTTTTTGTTAAAAGAAATCCCAAGAAGTGTTTATGGATTGGTTTGCACAAAGGTTATAGCATCTCCAAAGATGGGATATTTTTATGGAATTTTTTCTAGTAATGCCAACGATCAATGAGTGGGATTGTGGTGGACAAATCAAACACCTAACTGACACTTTTTTTGGGGACCAATGACCTTATTACATTGATCAGTACTAAAAAAAGATGCACTGTTACTGTACTAATGACACTTGCAGGAAAGGGCTTAACATCAGGGGCGATCAAAGGGTTAAATGAGTCCCTAGGGGGTGTTTTCTAACTGTGTGGGGGGGGGGGGTTGCTCTGACTTGGGGAAGACAGATATCGGTGTTCCTGCTTAGAAACACAGGATAGGTCTTCCTTCCTGTCAGAACGGTGATCTGCCTTGTTTACATAAGCAGACCAATGTTCTGTGACTCTCAGGAACGATGGCGGGCGGCCAGCCGACATTGGGTTCGCCGGACCCACTGATTGGTCCGGCAGCGCACGCGCCCTCTGGAGCCCCTATACGAAATTACGTACAAGTAGGTGATTTCGCGCAGGGGAGCCAACTTGCCACAGTAAATGTACGTTAGGCAGTCGGCAAGTGGTTAAATGTATAAAGCAGTGCTAAAAATGTATAAAAAGCAGTATTGTGAAAACAGATATTAAGCATAGATATCGTGACATCACACTTATTAAATGGAAAATATCACCAAATCTTGAAAAATAAAGTCCATAAAAGCCCATATACAAGGGCTAAATAAGAAAATATTTGCACAACAGAAGATTAACCACTTGCCGACCGCCGCACGACTATCTACGTCGGCGGTCAGCCCCTCACAGGCAAAGTGACGTAGGGCTACGTCACTAGCTTGTGAGGGTCTAGGGAGCGAGCGCGCGCCCCCGGAGGCGCGCTCCCGAGTGGTCACGGACCCCCCCGCGCGTGTGACCGGCGGACCCGATGTCCGCCGGCCACTCTGCGATCGGCGGGGGAGAGGGAGAAAGTCAGGCAGCTTGTGTAAACAAGCTGCCTGTCATTCTCCTCGCTGTATGAGAGCTGATCATCTGGATCTACTATGTAGATCCGTTGATCACTCTCCATACAGCTGAAGCCCCAGCCAATCACAGTTAGAATCACGCCCCTAGGGACACACACAGCCCCTCACTCTTAAATAAAGTTAACCCCTTCACTACCAGTGTATTTTTACAGTAACAGTGCATATGTATAGCACTGATTACTGTAGAAATGTCACTGGTAACCCCAAAAGTGTCAAAAATGTCAGTCAAGGGTCCGATCTGTCCGCCGCAATGTCGCAGTACCGCAAAAAAAATCGCAGATCGCCGCCATTACGCGTTAAAAAAAAAAAACAACAAAAATGACAAAAATCTTTCCCTTAGTTAGTAAACGCAATAACTTTTGCGCAAACCAATCAAAATACGCTTTTTGCGATTTTTTTTTTTACCAAACATAGGTAGCATAAAACAAATTGGCCGAAAATTTTTAAAAATTTTGATTTTTACATTTTTTTGGGGGGGAATTTCATATAAAAAAAAGGGAAAAATATTGCTATTTTTGCAAAATGGACGCTCTTTTTTTGTTTATAGCGCGTGATCAAAAAATCGCACAGGTGATCAAATACCGCCAAAAGAAAGCTCTGTTTGTGGGAAAAAAAGGACGCCAAATTCGTTTAGGTACAGCGTCGCACGACCGCGCAATTCTCCGTTAAAGTCACGCAGTGCCGAATCGCAAAATACCCCCTGGTCGGAATGGGGGTAAAATCTTCCGGGGCTTAAGTGGTTAAAAGGAACAGATCGTCCGCGATTCATTTGTACCACCAGTGTCCCCACATTCCCAATGTGCGTTGCTTCCACCATAAGGTGACACCAAGTACTCAAGCTTTTTACCAGATCCTTTGGACCATCATGTAGTATGGTCAAATGCGCATGTTAAATCTCCTTATGAGGCGAAACTCCAAATCGCCAAACGTATATCGGGGTTGGTTCATCATATAATCCACCACTTTACTCTCATTTCAAGCTGGATAAATAAGGACTGATCCCACATAGGATACCCTTATGGTTTTCTCACTACCTGGGATTGACAGCCTCAGCACTCTTCCTGTGTGAAGAGAGATGTCTTCCCTCCAATTAGCCCTCAGCTGGTGTCACTGAGCTCTGCAAAGTGTAATTTTAGCTCTCTGCCCCCTCTTTTCTGAACTCTGCAGCACACAGCCTGTGAATGACAGCCTCAGCTGAGTTCCTGTGTGCTGTGTGAAGTGGAGGGGGGAGGGCGTTCCTTCCTTCATTCCGTCCAGCACACAGCCTGTGAATAACAGCCTCAGCTGAGTTCTTGTGTGCTGTGTGAAGTGGAGGGGGGAGGGCGTTCCTTCCTTCATTCCTTCCAGCACAGCCTGTGAATGACAGCCTCAGCTGAGTTCTTGTGTGCTGTGTAAAGTGGGGGGGGGGGGCCTTCCTTCCTTCTTTCCAGCACACCGCCTGTGAATGACAGCCTCAGCTGAGTTCCTGTGTGCTGTGTGAAGTGGAGGGGGGGTGTTCCTTCCTTTCCCTCCAATCAGCTTTCAGAGCCCCCTTACTGAGCTCTGCAGAGTGTAACTTCAGCTTTCCGCCCCTGTTTTCTGACAGTTTAGACAAGCTTTACAAAATCTGATGTAGAGAATAGAAGATTGTAGATTAACAGGTACAACTTATGTAGAAATATTTGCTTTATCTCTGTATCACCCGAGGCCGGTCACTTCACTGGGTATAGGTAAGGGTTTACAACCACTTTAAGAGAAAGGCCAAGAGAGTTGTCACGCTATAACAGAAGATACTTGAAAAAGGACCAGACCTGATTACCAGGTATTATTATAATAAAAATTGCAAATCTAGACCGGATGAGTCCATATGCATACGGCTGATTTTCACATGGGGGCATGACCCCTGGTAGTCTCCATACAGAGAGAACATAACAGGGATCCAACAAAAAATAAGGGAGACCGGGACACAACACTTCACTCTATGGCGGTGAGTGCCTAAATAATGAGTCACCAGCTGTTTTAATGAAAGCTGCAGATTTAAACAACTTTTGAACCTACATTACATGGTAAAGCAGTAGTAAACCCAAATCCAAAAATTTATTATATTACAGCTTATCAATCATTAGATGAGGCGGCTGTATTAGTTTTGTTTTTAGGCTTCCCCCCCTCTGTTTTCACCTGGTGATCTGGCCAGTAACACTCCTCCTGTATGAGTGTTTCCCCCCTAATGAAGGAGACCCCTTTGGGCAGCAGCATTGTCAGTCTTTGAAGACAGTAGTGTTAGATGTACCATTATTTATTTTGTTCATTTCAGGTTTTTATAGTAGTGATCGACCAATATCGTTTTTTTAATGCCGATAACGATATTTTGGTCATCGGATATCGGTATCGGCCGATATTTTCGGACATGTAAAACATTTTTATTTTTCTTTCTAAAGGTACTGCTTGTGGAGGAATCTGGGGGTCTAAAAGACCCCAAACCCCTCCTCGGCACTGAAAATCATTCAAAACGCCTGAATTTTGGCTATTTTGAATGCTGTCCGTTTTTTTAATTCGGCGCTGAGTACCCGGAAGTGAGGTCATGACATAACATCCAGGTTTTTTACATGGAGACCGGTGCATGCGCACTTGCGGCAGGGATACCGGCTTTCACGGGGACACATCTTCATGCTATGCCGGGTCTTCTCTTCGGCGGCGGTGGAGGTAGGATGCCGTGGAAGGCAGCGGGAGGGGGACGTCCCCTCCCGCTCCTTGTAATGACAGCTGAGCGGCTTCTCAGCCGCATCAGTTGTCATTACAAGTCAGCCGACCGTTGGCTATGATCACCCCAGGACATGCACGTTCCCTAAATATCGGCAATATCAGTAACTTCGGGGGCCAATTTCGATTTATCGGGGAAAGTGCATATCGGCCCCCGATATATCGGTGTTGCCGATAATCGGTCGATCTCGAATTTATAGCGCCGACAATATACGTTGATTGAAACATATATTGTAAATTCATGTTTGTCCTAGCCCTCAAGGAGCTTACAATCTAAGGTCCCTAACTCACATACAGTGGGTACGGAAAGTATTCAGACCCCCTTAAATTTTTCACTCTTTGTTATATTGCAGCCATTTGCTAAAATCATTTAGGTTCATTCTTCTTCCTCATGAATGTACACATAGCACCCCATACTGACAGAAAAACACAGAATTGTTGACATTGTTGCAGATTTATTAAAAAAGAAAAACTGAAATATCACATGGTCCTAAGTATTCAGACCCTTTGCTCAGTATTTAGTAGAAGCCCCCTTTTGATCTAATACAGCCAGGAGTCTTTTTGGGAAAGATGCAACAAGTCTTTCACACCTGGATTTGGGGATCCTCTGCCATTCCTCCTTGCAGATCCTCTCCAGTTCTGTCAGGTTGGATGGTAAACGTTGGTGGACAGCCATTTTTAGGTCTCTCCAGAGATGCTCAATTGGGTTTAAGTCAGGGCTCTGGCTGGGCCATTCAAGAACAGTCACAGAGTTGTTGTGAAGCCACTCCTTCGTTATTTTAGCTGTGTGCTTAGGGTCATTGTCTTGTTGGAAGGTAAACCTTCGGCCCAGTCTGAGGTCCAGAGCACTCTGGAGAAGGTTTTTGTCCAGGATATCCCTGTACTTGGCCGCATTCATCTTTCCCTCGATTGCAACCAGTCGTCCTGTCCCTGCAGCTGAAAAACACCCCCACAGCATGATGCTGCCACCACCATGCTTCACTGTTGGGACTGTATTGGACAGGTGATGAGCAGTGCCTGGTTTTCTCCACACATACCGCTTAGAATTAAGGCCAAAAAGTTCTATTTTGGTCTCATCAGACCAGAGAATCTTATTTCTCACCATCTTGGAGTCCTTCAGGTTTTTTTTTTAGCAAACTCCATGCGGGCTTTCATGGGTCTTACACTGAGGAGAGGCTTCCGTCGGGCCACTCTGCCATAAAGCCCCAACTGGTGGAGGGCTGCAGTGATGGTTGACTTTCTACAACTTTCTCCCATCTCCTGACTGCATCTCTGGAGCTCAGCCACAGTGATCTTTGGGTTCTTCTTTACCTCTCTCACCAAGGCTCTTCTCCCCCGATAGCTCAGTTTGGCCGGACGGCCAGCTCTAGGAAGGGTTCTGGTCGTCCCAAACGTCTTCCATTTGAGGATTATGGAGGCCACTGTGCTCTTAGGAACCTTAAGTGCAGCATCTTTTTGTAACCTTGGCCAGATCTGTGCCTTGCCACAATTCTGTCTCTGAGCTCTTCAGGCAGTTCCTTTGACCTCATGATTCTCATTTGCTCTGACATGCATTGTGATCTGGAAGGTCTTATATAGACAGGTGTGTGGCTTTCCTAATCAAGTCCAATCAGTATAATCAAACACAGCTGGACTCAAATGAAGGCGTAGAACCATCTCATGGATGATCAGAAGAAATGGAAAGCACCTGAGTTAAATATATGAGTGTCACAGCAAAGGGTCTGAATACTTAGGACCATGTGATATTTCAGTTTTTCTTTTTTAATAAATCTGCAACAATGTCAACAATTCTGTGTTTTTCTGTCAGTATGGGGTGCTATGTGTACATTCATGAGGAAGAAGAATGAACTTAAATGATTTTAGCAAATGGCTGCAATATAACAAAGAGTGAAAAATTTAAGGGGGTCTGAATACTTTCTGTACCCACTGTACATACTAGGGCCAATTTGAACAGGAGCCGGTTAACCTACCTGCATGGTTTTAGAGTGTGAGGAAACCGGAGTACCCGGAGGAAACCCATGCATGTGCAGGGAGAACATGCAACTTTAGATATACGAGCACCTCTGTTAAGTGCAATCCACTTGCTCAGTAGGGGATCTCTCCGCTAAGCAGGCGGATGACAGGTCTATGTCACTCTGCTATGCACAGCAGACAGTCTTGCTCTCCTCTGTGGGGTAATCAGATGGAAACAGACCGCCTGTCCATTTCCATCTGCCAGACTGATGGGGAATATGACCAGCATCCGTCTGTTTTTGGCGGGCAGGATCAGACTGGACCAGATGGCGGCAGGTGTCAGCGGACATCCATACCTTAGTAGAGACTGGAGGGTCCGATCAGGTCTGCCTGAAAAACTGACAGGTGGACCTGATCAGACAGTCCGTGTGAAAGGTACCTAAATGAATTGAATACAAACTTCAGCTAAAACTTTTCAAGAAGTTACAGCAACTTTTTTTTTGTTTTTTGTCTTTTGGAATAAAGGTTTTACATAAAAGCTTAATATTGTAAGCTCCTCCCCCCCCACCCAGTCAGTGGTAAACTGTTTGCCTCAACCGTCCAACTGCTGCATCTGCAGGACAGCTTGTTTTGTTGAAAAACAACAGACTTTCTGGCAGTAAAAATTAAGGAAAATAAGTCTAAGACCCCGTTCACACTGGGGCGACCTTTCAGGCGACCTGGTCGCCTGAAAAGTCGCCGTGGGTCGCCTGCCATAGAGCAGCAAAGGACCCGTTCTAATAGGAGCGACACAAGTCGCTCCGACTTAGAAAAAGGGTCCGGAGCTTCTTTGGGGCGACCTGGAGCGACCTGCATTGACTTCAATGATATGAAGTCCGTGCCGGCCGCTCCGAGGTTGCGGTGCGAACTGCGCACCGCGACTTCACAGGTCGCCCCGGCAAGTCGGGTCACCCCAGTGTGAACGGGGTCTAAAAGAAAAAACATATGTGGCCATCACATCTTGGAAATGGGAAGCTGCAATATATTAAATGTTAGTATTTGGGTTTAATACCGCTTTAAGCCCCCATTCACACTAAACACAGCTTTCAAATCGTACAATTTCATCTGAACTCACATGATTTCAAAGCCACGTTTCAGTCTGACTTCGGGGGCGACTTGAAAGGCATCTGTGCGAGTTCATGCACAGATGTCTATTGAAGTTGTCCCCGATGTTGCCATAAGTAGTGCAGAAACTACTTTTGGAATTCGGTGTGTGGCTTTGCAAAGTCGGCGTTTCACCGATTGGGGCAGAGCCATTGCCGGCAATAGGCTGCGATTTGACATGCGATTTGACCTGTCTAATTGCATGTCAGATTACGCCGATGTGAACCAGGGCTAAGGCCTATATAAGTTTTAGGGGTTGGATTTTTATTTAATTAAACACAAATTCTAGTGGTTTACTTTGGTAGTCTTCATTTTTACTGTGTCTATGTATAGTTTAATGTGCACTGTTCTAATAAACACTGCTCAAAAAAATTAAAGGAACACTTTTTAATCAGACATCAACATCATATAACATCAAGTCAATTAAACTCCTGGGATATTATTCTGGTCAGTTAAGTAGCAGATGGGGTTGTTAATCAGTTTCAGATGCTTTGGTGTTAATGAAATTAACAGGTGCACTAGATGGGCAATAATGAGACAACCTCCAAAACAGGAATGGTCTTACAGGTGGAGGCCGCTGACAGGTTTTTCCCCATACTCCTCTTTTCTGACTGTTTTTCACTAGTTTTGCATTTGGCTAGGGTTAGTGTCACTACTGGTAGCATGAAGCGATACCTGGACCCTATAGAGGTTACACAGGCAGTCCAACTCTTCCATGATAGCACATCAATATGTGCCATTGCTAGAAGGTTTGTGGTGTCTTCCACCACAGTTTCAAGACCATAGAGGAGATTCCAGGAGACAGGCAGTTTCTCTAGGAGAGCTGGACAGGGCCGTAGAAGGTCCTTAACCCATCAGCAGGACCGGTATCTGCTCCTTGTGCAAGGAGGAACAGGATGAGCCCTGCCAGAGCCCTACAAAATTACCTCCAGCAGGCCACTGGTGTGGAGGTCTCTGACCAAGCAATCGGAAACCGACTTTATGAGAGGGGCCTGAACGACCTTTAGTGGGCCCTGTGCTCACTGTCTGGCATCATGGAGCTCAATTGGCATTTGCCATTGAACACAATAATTGGCAGGTCCACCACTGGCGCCCTGTGCTTTTCACAGATTAGAGCAGGTTCACCCTGAGAACAAGTGATGGATGTGAAAGGGTCTGGAGAAGCCCTGGAGAATGTTCTGCTGCCATTAACATCATTCAGCATGACCACTTTGGTGCTGGGTCAGTGCTGGTTTGGGGAGGCATATCCATGGAGGGACAGTCACAGACCTCTACAGGCTAGACAATGGCACCCTGACTGCTATTGGGTATTCGGGATGAAATCCTTGGACCCATTGTCAGACCATACACTGCTGCAGTGGGTTCTGGGTTCCTCCAGGAATAATAGAACACCTCTGGGACATTGTTTCAGTCCATCCGACCATCTTTGAATTCAGCTCTCTGTAAGTTGATCATTTTCATTTCCATCAAATGATGTGGCATCCTTGCGTTCCTAACACATCACCCAGTCCATATCAGTATAGATCTTAACACATTACATAGTCCATATAAGTATAGATCCTAACACATTACCCACTCCATATCAATATATATATGCAGCATGATGGCTTTCCCTTTTGAGATCTTAAGTGTTCCTTTAATTTTTTTGAGCGGAAAGCAGGCGCTTAATCTCTTTTGAATGTAGTCTTAAGCTGCTTATACATTGTACAATATTCTGAAACAATTTTCCTTTATATTTACCAAAACCATATAATATGAGGTCAAACCTAAACACCCGGGGGTTGGTGGCGCTTGGGCGGCAGTGGCCCTGGGGTTGGTGGCGCTTGGGCGGTAGTGGCCCCAGGGTTGGTGGCGCTTGGGCGGCTGGTGTTTATAGAATCTTTGCCATATATTATTTTGAGTGTTATATACCCTGTTTTCCTGAAAATAAGCCCTACCCCGAAAATAAGACCTAGCATTATTTTCAGGGATAGCTGCAAAATAAACCCTACCCCGAAAATAAGCCCTAGTAAAATCCTTGATCTCAGCTCCTCCCTCTGCAGTATGCAGAGGGAAAGTAGAGCTCCAGAGGCTCACGTGAGCGCCCAGCGGCGCTGTAAATAAGGTATTTTCCACAATAAAGTTGCCAAAATCGATTACATAATTTTATAATGACTTTATCCAAGGTTTATTTTTGGGAATGAATAAACATAAGGATGGACAGAATGTCATAATGCTGATTTCTGAGCTGACAGGGGGAGAGAACTTTTTTTTTACCATTTTGTTTTATTCTAGGCTTTTTAGAATGACACAGCACAAGCACTGTGCTGTCTATCATGCTTTAAATGATCAGGATATTTATTTTAGGGTTACAATCATTTGAAGATAGTCATTGTACATACCGTAAATAAGACATCCTCTGAAAATAAGCCCTAGTGTGGTTTGTGAAGCCAAAATTAATATAAGACCCGGTCTAATTTTCGGGAAAACACGGTACTGTAATCAGCACTCATTGCGTTACTGGTTAAGACCTACAGGTGGTGCTGCAAGTGAAAACTACATTTTTTTTTCCCAGTGCAGAAGAAATATGGGCGGTAATTATTTTGTCTGCCGCGCTGCAAATGTACTCGGGGAAAACCCCCGAAGAACGAACGATGAAGCTATAGAACTAAGAAATGACATTTAGATGGGAACAAAGGCACAGCGAACAAACAAGAGAGGAGAAAATCCGTTTGCTCGGGTTGCACTCCACCCCCTTCGCATCCCCTTTGTAAAACGGTCAAAACATTTTGCCTGTGTGATAATTAAGAAACAACACAACGCAAATCCCCTTTACTTATCCCACACACCAAAATGTTTATTTCTGCCTTCCTAATGAGGCTTAATGAGCCTAATGTTTTAACACGCAGTCTGTTGGAAAGCTTTCATTGGCTCGGCTTGTCTAATTAGTATCGACACAGCAAACAGACCCTATCGGTATCAGGCCATTAGTCTGGCTGTATATACACTGTAAACACATCTTTATTATCTGGCCTCCTGACAAGCCATCTGCTGTAGAAACAATGGTGTGATTTAGCAGATGTTGGCGTTGAGCGATAAAAGCATCCATTTACTGGGATGGCGCAGCTATAGGGCAGACAGTACAGGGTTACGTGGTGCAGAGTGGGCACACAGTCTCCTATCTGTAATTTGTAGTCACAGTTGCATGGAAATGATAAAACCATGCTATTGTGGATTTATAATTGTAGTCTCGTTTAGAAATGCAAGTAGTAATTAACTTGAAATCGGCATTATACACCAGAATTTACATTCCTGCTGGGCCTGAAATGCTGTTTTAATAACAGTTTGTTTTCACTCCATGAAATTACCTAAGGGCCCTTTTGTGTTGCTTCATTTCAGATGCTATTAACATTCTAAAGGAGATGCAAGAGAGGGATGTGGCCGTCGATGACTTCTCCAATAGATTGTTCCTTCAAACCCTTAACACTTTGGCCATGAAAGGTGACGTTGACAGTGTTAACCGATTGCATGAACACATCGTGATACTGGGCCTGGCTAAACCAACAGCCACTTTCTGTTCCCCACTGGTGATGGTGCACATGCAGCGGTAAGTAAATTACAGCAGTATCTCATTGTATCCAGAAGAATTGATAATATTTTAAAGAACTTCAGGCAGATAATTTATAAAGCATACAAATATGTACACAAAGGTACAGTAAATCACCTAAATATGAAACACGTTCATAAGTCCAATTTGTTTGCAAGTCCAAAAAAATACCAAATAAACACAATCAGTCCAATAAATGACTGTAATAGGTTTATAACACAAATAATACATGTAAAAAAATGTTGAAATAAAGATCAGTATACAGTAAAGTACACAGAAGCAGCCGACCTCCAAAACGTGGTTTACAGAGGACCCAAAGCATATGACGTAGTTCTGGGACCAATGCGTGCCACCTGGATGGTGTGAGGGGCTGCCCGCCGCCATTCTCTACATCCAAATCAATGGTCACCTGCTAAACCCATCTGAGGCAAACCCCCCCCCCCCCCCCCCCCAACTTCGTACCATCCCTGTAGATAATTTAATATTTTATATCCCGCGCAATGGAAAATATGATGATCGAGTTGCTGCCGGCCCTGTCTTCTTCCCCCTAAAAGGGGAAGTCTAGCAGTTAGGAAAAAATGTATAGGGCAATGGCGGTACTCTATAGGGACGTATACTTGTGAGAATTAATTACTACATCTCAACAATATCACAATCCTTGTTGAAAAATATGTATTAAAGTGACGAGTGCTGAAAAATGTAAGCGTCTTCTTGTGTTATATATGCGTATACATGATGACCATAAATCAACAACCATATAACCAATTTCACAATCACTGATAAATATAAATTATAAAGAATATATAAGAAATATAAATATGTGATAAAGTGATTTGTGATCAGATGTCAACCATCCACCTGGAATGTTAATACTGTGCTAAAAAATAAATTAAATAATTGCCACTAAAGGGAGTGGTATATCTTGGTGCACTGCACACTCCTACGTGAACAAAAGTGATAACATCAAAAAACCAATATTGTGCAAAAATCCTTAACCGTGCCAAAAAGTGTGTATATATGTATATGTATATATATATATATATATATATATATATATATATATATATATATATATATATATATATATATATGTATGTGTGTGTGTATATATATATATATATATATATATATATATATATATATATATACAGTAAAGTGCCGAGTTCAAATTGTCCTGACTTAGAATATTCAGTCCAACGACATGTGTGTGTTGTATTTACATGCAAAAATATAATAGATATCCCATAGCATACCTCTGTATAGATTTTTTTTTTTTTTTTTTTAATAAAAACAGCATACACTTCTTATAGGCAGCGTTAGAAAAGGAAAATGGTGTTTGCGTCGGATTTTCGGGTTCTGTGCGTTCCACGGCCAAAACCACACAACCAGAAGTGACGAGACGGGAACTGAATATAATTTCGTCACTTCCTGTTGTGCGGTTTTGGCCAGTGGAATGCACAGAACCCGGAAATCCGGCGCAAACGCCTATGCCTATGCCGAGCTGGCGGTCCAGCTGGTCCAGGGGTTGAAGTTTATCTGTGATGCCTCTTTAGATGCGACTCTCCTAGTGGCTCGGCTCTCTGTTTTGGCAGTGGTCCTTCGGCATGTCTTTTGGCTCTGTGGACCAGACTTCCTTTTCAAGGAGATCGCCTGTTTGGAGCTACCCTGGATGACATCATTAAAGGTCTCACTGGGGAAGAGTAGTTTTCTTACGCAGGCTACTGCGTAAGGGCAGGAACCTCATTGTAGATGTGGGCCTTCCTTCTCTGCACATAAGTTTTTTTGTCCCCCAGGGTTGACTGACAAGGACTCAAAGCCCTTCAGGGCCACCTGTGGAGTATCCAAACGAACCTGGTCTGGCAAGCCGAGAGTGGGCTTCTCCAGACCTATGGACAAGGCTCTTTGAGCATGAAGGTGCGCCCTCACCCATATCGGGGATGGGGGGACATCTTCGCTGGTTTCCAAACCCGTGGACTTCCCTGGTGCAAGACAAGTGGGTCCACAGAGTCATTCGGTCCTGCTACCAGATTGAGTTTCGCTCTTGTCCCCCTGCAAAGTTCTTTCTTTCCAACTTGTACCTGAACCGCTTACAGGGTCTGTTTTGGGCGATACAAGACCTGTTCCTTCAAGGGGTGATTGTCCCAGTTCCGACTTCGGAATGTTTTCAGGGTTTTTATTCAAACCTGTTCACAGTTCCCAGGAAGGAAGGCAAAGTGTGTCCAATCCTGGATCTCAAGGTGCTAAACTGCTTTGTGCGGGTGCAGAAGTTCAGAATGGAGTCCATTCGAACGGTGGTGACATCCCTACGTCAGGGGGATTTCCTCGCCTCTATCGACATCAAGGATGCCTACCTTCACATTCCAATATGTGCCAGTCATCAGCATTTTCTCCACTTTGCTGTGGGCAAGGAGCATTATCAGTTTGTGGCATCACCCTTTGGTCCCGCCTCTGCTCCTCGGGTCTTCACAATAGTGTTAGCCCTGGTGCTAGCCTTGTTACGCCAACGTGGGATCGTGGTACTGGGCTACTTGGACAATCTTCTGCGAGCGGAGTCTACTTCTGCTCTGGTGGAAAACCTGGAGATCACAATGCGAACTCTGCGGGAGTTAGGCTGGATTCTGAATCTTCAGACTTCTGCTCTGGTTCCATCCAGGCAGCTGGACTATCTGGGCCTGACTCTGAACTCAGCCTTCACTCCAAACTCCAGAAATTGCAGGCTGCAATTCGTCTCCTGCTGTCCAGCGGATAGTCATCCCTCCGGACTTGCATGCGGGTGATGGGCCTGATGGTGCCTACCTTTTGAGGCAGTTCCGTTTGCACAGTTCAATACGAGGTCCCTGCAAAGGGAGATTGTGACCAAATGGGACAAGACTCCACTGTCTCTGGACAATTAGATCAGGCTGAGTCGGGAAACGAAGGAGTCCCTGATATGGTGGCTTTGTTCTCCGGCGCTTCCTCCCCTTGTATTGGACAGTGGTCACCACGAATGCCAGCCTGTCCGGCTGGGGAGACATCCTCAGCAAACATTCTGCTCAGGGGATCTGGACACTGGAAGAGTCAAGACAACCGATCAATGGCTTGGATTGGAACTCTGCGATCAGACTGTGTCTGAACCATTGGACGGTTGTCTTCAGGGTTGTTCAGTGCGCATTCAATTGCACAATGCCACGGCCGTGGCTTATGTCAATCACCAAGGGGGCTCAAGAAGTGTCCTGGCAGCTCTGGAGGTAGACTGCATTCTAAGGTGGGCAGAACGGTTTGTTCCAGCCCTCTCCGCCGTACACATTCCTTGGCAGGCGGATTATCTCTGTCGGCAGGCGTTGGACCAAGGGGAGTGGTCCCTTCATCTTGAGGTTTTTAATCAACTGTCTCCAGTGGGGCACCCCCGAGGTGGATCTGTTGGCATCTCGGCTCAACAGAAAGGTGCAGAGTCAAAGATCCTCTGGCGGATGCCACAGACACGCTGGTGGACCCGCGGGGTCAGTATCATCTGATTTTGGCCTTCCCTCCTCTCAAGCTTCTGCCAAGACTTCTCTGCAGGATTGAGGCAGAAGGGATTCCTGTCATCTTAGTGGCTCCGGACTAGCCTCACCAGGCTTGGGACGCCGATCTGAAGCTTACTCTCTCTCCTGCTGGCTTTGACAGCTTGACTGTTGAACGCCAGATGCTGAAGGATAGGGGTTTATCTGAGTTGGTGATTCCTAATCTGTTGAAAGCTAGAAAATCTACTTCTAGGAAGATATACCATCGTACGTGGAAGACCTACATTGCTTGGTGGGAGTCACTTGGGGTTCATCCTCACTCATTCTCAGTGACCCAGATCTTGACCTTTCTTTAATGGGTGGTTGAACAGAAATTGGCCCTGAGTACCATCAAGGGCCAGGTAACAGCTTTGGGTGTCTTCTTCCAACTACCTTTGGCCACATACTCCCTGGTGCGTACCTTTCTTCAGGGTGTCCGACATTTCGTTCCTCCAGTGCATGTTCCGTTGCAGCCTTGGGATCTAAATTTGGTGTTTTTGGTTCTCCAGAAGCCTCCCTTTGAGAATCTTCTGGAGATTACCCTGCTTAGGCTGTCCCATAAAGTGGCCTTCTTGGTGACTATTACCTCTGCACGCAGGGTGTCAGAACCGGCGGCTTTATCATGTCGTTCACCTTATCTGGTGATTCACATGGATAAGTTGGTTCTTTTCCCCTGTCCGTCGTTCCTTCCAAAGGTTGTCTCAATGTCTTCATTCAAATAAAAATCAGTGTTGCCTTCCCTGTGTCCCAGGCCTAAACATCCGAAGGAAATTGCCTTGCATGCCTTGGATGTGGTCCAGGCAATTAGGGTGTACCTGGCAGCTACGCAGTCTTTCAGGAAGTCACTCTCTATTTGTGCTCACGGTTGGACCTTGTAAAGGGTTGTCTGCTTCTTCTGCGACCGTTTCAAGATGGATCAGACAGACTGTGATTCAGGCCGATTCCATCAGGGGTCAGGATCCTCCTTCCACTGTCAAGGCGCACTCTACTAGGGGGCTTGGTGCCTCCTTGGCTTTCCGTCATCGGGTGTCAGTGACGCAGGTTTGCAAGGCGGCCACCTGGTCGTCAGTGCACACTTTCACAAACTTCTATGAAATGGATGTGTTGACATCTGTGGATGCTTCTTTTGGCCACAATGTTTTGCAGGCTCTTGTTTAAAAGGACCTGTTACTTTTTGAGGATGTATTGTTTTTTAGGTGGGCTCAAATTTTTTTTGTTGAACTCCTGTTGCCTGGTTGGCTACTGTTAAGCCTTGGGAATTTTTTGCTGTTCCCACCACTCATGTTTTGGGACATCCCAATGGTTAAGAAATATCAGGAGCTGTGTCCGTCAATGAATGAAAGAGAAAATGGGATTTTTCACTTACTGTAAAATTTGATTCTCTGATGTTCATTGACAGACACAGCACCCACCCCCCTGTGGAGTTGTAATTCTCCTGACACTGCTTGTAACTAAACCGAGTGCCTATAGCAGGGAGAGGGAGTATACCCCCTGGGACTGCCGTGGACGTAGCAAAACATATTTTTTAACTTTTTTGTTTTGGATTAACTTTATTTTCAGTCTTAAGGGATGAACAACATCTCTTGTGACAGCATGGGCTGTGACAGGTCCTGTTTATGTGGAGGTCTGGGGTTTAGACCCCAAATCTCTCTTCTGGCCTCCAATGCAGCTGATCAGACACAGATCAGTCTGATCGGCTGCTTTCCTGGCCGCTAGCGGCCAGGTAAACAAAGAGGCAGAACTGGAAGTGACAACGTACTCGTCGCTCAGTTTCTGTGGTCACAGAGAGACGAACAAAGTCAGTTCCTCTCTCTCTCTCTCTCTCTCTCTCTCTCTGTAACCTTGCAGCTGATGCCACCGGACCCCATTCTGCCACGTGCAGAAGTGATCGAGTGGCTATTTAGCCACTCAAATCACTTTTGCTAAAAACAGAATCACCGGCTGAAAAATTCAATACTGGCATGATGCCTGTAGGTGCATGCATCACCCCGTTATAACTGCTTCAACCCAAGGACGTCCATGGACGTTCTACGGGTGGGAAGTAGTCAATGCAAGAAATGCGTTGGGTAAAAAAGGTTTTTTGCTTTAGTTTTAATTAAGGTGTATAGTGAGTCCAATGAATGGTCGTACTGGGCAGGCTGTAATTTGCAGCTCTTGGTGGTAATCCGATCTGTGAAGGTTTCAAAATCACAAGGCATATAAATTATCTGCAGAGAGAAACAAAGCTGCCAGGGCGCTGGATTAGTAAAATGTAAAGCATATTTCTTTACAAATAAAACATCCACACTTCCATATAGGCACAGGAAGTGGAGCTGCGAGGTAGGGGGGGGGGGGTATTCATCTAAGTAACAGCAACACAGACTGCCAGATCAGTAAGCTGGGTGATGAAGTGCCAGGCCCACCAAAAAACATTCTAATCATGGCCTCCCGCTTAAAAATCCAGTGCTGCCCCCAATGCTGGGAAGTGGGCATACCCCTGAAACAGATTGAATCCACCCACTTCCTGGCATTGGTAGTAGAATGGTATGTTAGAGGCTGTCCGTGAGGCGCCGCCGTTGCCATTCTTTTTGGAGAGTCTAGCTCTCCATCACCTGGCTCCCTGATCTGGCAGTCTGTGTTTCTGTTACTTGGATGAATGCCCCCGACCCCTTTCCCTATATGTAAGTGTGGATTTTCCCTAAAACGTCTTTCAGGACAGCACCTTAGAGAGATGGCTCCTCCCTCTCCTCATCAGGAAACACCCCATCCACCAGATTTTAAAAAGAGGCTTCTCCCACCATTCATCAGTTTTTGTGTTTCCTCCAGCCGAGGAACACCTCTGTGGGGAGCTGGGCTCTTAAGGTGCTATCCTGAGAGACCGGGCTTCCTACGTCCACCTACCCTTTTTTGGAGACGATTGCTTCTCCCATTCACGCGACCGACTGCAGTGCATGGGCTCCTTCTTCCTCTTCAGTGCTCTAGGCTGAGTCAAGACCCCGCAGAGCACAGCCCTGGGAAGGCATCTTGGAGGAGCGGAACGATTTTTCTTAGGTTTCCGCCGCCTTTTTTTCAAATTTGCCGCCATTTCTCCGGATCGAGTGACGCTCGTCCGGACCGGAAGTGAGGTTCCGGAAAGGGCAGCGTTCTGCAGGGGGCGTATGGCGTCATTTCCGCCGGACGCAGAGGAAGAAGGGAGGAGCAAGCTGGTGCCTTATTCCGGATCCGGTCCAGTGCAGGTGCGCTTTGGTCTCCGGAACCGGTACCGAAGCCACGGGTGATACCGCTGCCAAGCGATGGAAGCTTCTTCAGCGAGTGGGACAGGCACAGGCACCAGTAAGGCCCAGGTAAGGGGTATCTTTATATGGCCTATCTTACTGTGGGGTCTCTCTCCATCCCTTTTACTTTCCCCCCGGTGGCTGGGGGCCTGTCAGGGCACATGGGACTTCCCTTTAAATGTCTTTCTGTGCACCTTTGGTGGCCCTGAGAATCAGGCTGACTTTTAAGAAGCATGTGTATGTTTTCCCATTCATGTCTTCCAGGCTAAAAGCTCTGAAACTGTTTTCAAGAGAAAGTGTCCTTCATGCAAAGCAAAGTTGTCGGAAAGTTGGAAAAAGACACTTTGCCAGGGATGTATTGATGCACTAGTAAAGGAAGAAGCATCTGCAGTTTGTGGCGATTTAGTCGCATCTGTGAGGAAGGAATTGGATGCTACCATCCAATCTTTTCGGTCATCCCTACAGGACCCTGCCCTGAGTCAGCCATCAGCCTCACTGTCCTCTCAGGGTTCACAATTGGTTCCTTCGGTGGGGACAGAAGGGGTTCCTTCCACCCAAGGAGATAATTCCCCCTCACATTCCAAGGAGGATTCAGAGGAAGAAGAGGAGGGAGGGGCACAAAGCAGGCCCACTAAATACAAACTATCCTTAGAGCAAGTGGATGGTCTCCTGAGGGCAGTTTACATCACCCTGGGTCTAGAGGAGGAAAAGAAGGAACTGTCCCTACATGACAAAATGTATGCAGGCTTGGAAGAGCCTAAGGGCCGTATCTTCCCAGTGCATCAGACCATCTCAGATGCAATAAAACATGAGTGGGCTGATCCGGAAAAGAAAACCTTCTTCCCTAAAGCCTTTAAAAGGCGATTTCCTTTTGATGAGGACCCAGGAGCTCCCTGGAATAAGATGCCAAAGATTGATGCAGCCTTCTCCCAGGTTTCTAGGTCAACAGACCTAGCATTTGAAGACATGGGAATCCTGAGGGATCCCATGGATAAGAAGATGGACCAGCAACTTAAGAGATCCTGGCAATCCATCATGGGGAGTCTGAAACCTGCCATGGCAGTAACCTGTGTGTCCAGGAATCTGGAATACTGGCTTAGCCAGCTAAAAGCACACATCACAGCAGACTCACCTAAACAGGAAATTTTGAAATCCTTTTCCACGCTCTCCACGGCCATAGCCTTCATTGCTGACGCTTCAGCAGAGTCAGTGAAGATGACAGCAAGATCTGCAGCTTTATCCAACTCAGCCAGAAGGGCTCTTTGGTTAAAGACATGGCCTGGAGATACAGCTTCTAAAAATAAGCTGTGTGGACTTCCTTTTCAAGGGGATCTACTATTCGGGCCTGGGCTAGACTCTGTTCTAGATAGAACAGCAGACAAAAAGAAGTCTTTTCCTGTGAAGAAGAAACAGGCAGCAAAGAAGCTTTTTCGACCTCAAAAAGCTCAGCAAAATAGCAGACCCCAGGAGAAGAGAAGAAACTGGTCGACACAAAAACCCAAAGGGAAAGGAGGTGTTCTCTTCCATCCTCCTGTGTCAACCAACAAAACACAATGACAAGACATTGCCGGTGGGAGGAAGATTGAGGGAATTCCTCCCCTATTGGGCAGCCATAACAGAAAATCAATACATTCTGGGTATGCTGTCCCAAGGCTACAACATAGAGTTTTCAGAGACGCCACCCGAAAGGTTCTTTGTCACAAACCTCCCAAGAGATGCAGAAAAAGCCCTGGCTATGATGGACCTGTTAAAGGACCTGAGACGACAGGGAGTTGTCTGTCCAGTTCCAGTGGAGGAACAACATCAGGGATTTTATTCCCACATATTTTTGATAAAGAAACCATCGGGGGATTTTCGTCTTATACTGAATCTGAAACCATTAAACAGGTCAGTTCTGTACAAAAAGTTTCGAATGGACTCAATTCTTAGTCAGAACCCTGTTAACAAAAGGATGCTTCATGGCATCAATCGACTTAAGGGATGCTTACCTACATATCCCTATTGCCCCTCGCTCACAGAGATTCCTAAGGTTGGCAGTAAATCTGGGAAAGGAAATGCTCCATATCCAATTCAAAGCACTCCCTTTCGGGCTATCATCCTCCCCTCGTATTTTTACGAAGGTAATGGCAGAGTGTCTAGCTCCCCTCCGCCTTCAGGGAATCTCTGTGGTGCCTTACCTGGACGACCTGCTTTTCTTTGCCCCGTCAAAGGAAAAACTTCAAGAGGACCTGCACAAGGCAAGAGGTCATCTAGAAGCTCTGGGATGGATAGTGAACATCAAGAAATCGAATCTCACACCGGCTCAGCGGGTTCAGTTCCTAGGGTTTCAGTTATGCTCCGTGGAACAAAGAATCTTCCTACCAGAAGACAAACAGGTCAAAATACAGAATTTGGTAGCAAGGCTACAAACAAATCAGTGGTGGTCGATCAGAGAGATCATGTCAGTCCTTGGAAACCTGACTGCATCAATTCCAGCTGTCCAATGGGCAAGGCTGCATTTTCGACCACTCCAATATTTCCTCCTCAGAATCTGGGATCACAATCCAGAGACTTTGGACTTAAAGGTAAAAATCCCCACCAAGGTCAAGAGGTCCCTTTGGTGGTGGAGAAATCGGATAACCTTGTCTCAGGGTTTGGCCTGGTCCTTCCCGGCAGACCAGAGGTTAACAACGGATGCCAGCAGGTGGGGGTGGGGAGCCCACTGGAACCAAAACCTGGCACAGGGGGTTTGGTCTCAGACCGAGACAAGAAAATCCTCGAATTGGAAGGAATTAAAGGCAGTCGGCCTAGCCCTAACTGCCTTCTCTCAAAATCTTCAGGGGACGCATGTTCAAGTCCTTTCAGACAACGCCACTACAGTGGCATATCTAAACAAGCAAGGGGGCACAAGAAGCAAAACCCTACAGCTTTTGGCAACGGAAATTCTGCAATGGGCGGAAAGGCAGTTACTTTCCTTGTCAGCAATCCACCTAAAAGGTACACTAAACAGTGTGGCGGATTATTTAAGCAGGCAGAAGATCCGAGAAGCAGAATGGAGCTTGAACCCAGAAGTCTTTATGTTGATAACCAAGACTTGGGGAAAGCCAGAGGTGGATCTGTTTGCAACGAAAGAAAACGCAAAACTTCCACTTTACTTCTCACTCCACAGAAACGACAACTCTCTGGGAGTGGATTCCCTGGCACATCCCTGGAGGTTCAGGTTGGGGTATGCCTTCCCCCCCTTCCAGCTCATTCCATTGGTGTTGAGAAAAATCCAAATGGAAAGAGCCTCAGTGATCCTGATCACTCCTTATTGGCCCAAAAGGGTTTGGTTTTCGACTGTCCTTCAACTATCAGTCAAACCTGCTTTTCAGCTCCCTCTTCGTCAAGACCTACTGTTTCAAGGTCCAGTTTATCATCCAGAAGTGGAAAAGCTAAAGCTCACCGCCTGGTATCTGAGGAGCAACTGCTGAAAAGGAAAGGATTTTCAGACGCATTAATTGCTACTCTACTTTCCAGTAGGAAAAAAGTCACAAGGAATATATATGCAAAAGTTTGGAAGACATATAATACCTGGTGTGAATCGAAAGATCAAAAATTGGACAGTATTACTTCAATTTTGGAGTTCCTACAGGAGGGCGCAGGAAAAGGTTTGGCAGTAAGTACCCTCAAGGTACAAGTTACAGCCCTGGGGGTATTCTTGGAAAGGCCCATTTCTTCAGAATCTTTAATCATCAGATTCTTCAGGGCCCTTACCCGCTCCAGACCAGTGCCTATCAGAAGCTTCCCCAAATGGGATTTGTCGGTGGTCCTTCAGGCTTTCACAAAGGAACCTTTTGAACCACTAGAAACGGTTACACTAAAAAACCTTACCCTCAAGACAGTCTTCTTGGTGGCAATAACATCAGCAAGAAGAATCAGTGAATTACATGCTTTATCAGCTATCAAACCTTTCTTGTCCATATATCCAGATAGGATAATTCTCAAGACGGATCCAGGGTTTCTCCCAAAAGTAGCTTCAACGAGAAACCGATCACAAGAAATTGTGTTGCCTACCTTCTGTCCTAATCCATCAGGAGATAAGGAAGAAAGCTTTCACTACCTAGATGTAAGAAGGGTTCTTTTACACTACTTGGAGGTTACTAAAGAGTTTAGATCATCAAACTCTCTTTTTGTTCTTTTCTCTGGCAACAAAAAAGGTCGCCAGGCATCAAAAGGATCAATAGCCAGATGGCTCAGATCCGCTATTTCAGAGGCTTACTCCCAAATGAAATTGTCTCCCCCGCAGGGGATCAGAGCTCACTCTACTAGAGCGTTAGCCACTACATGGGCAGAGAAAGCTGGTGCCACTCCAGATCAAATCTGCAAAGCGGCTACGTGGTCAAGCTACTTTACATTTGCAAGACACTATAGGTTGGACCTTTTGGCAGCTGAAGATCAGGCTTTTGGAAGAAAGGTCCTGCAAGCTGTGGTCCCTCCCTAAATTGAGTAAGTCTCGATAATCCTCTCTGCTGTCCTGAAAGACGTTTTAGGGAAAATTCAAGTTAGACTTACCGGTAACTTGTTTTCCAATAGTCTTTCAGGACAGCAGGAGGATCCCGCCCTATTGTATAAAATGTATTGCTGTGATTAACCATATCTGTTTATGTGTTCCAGCATGGGCCGGAGGTACTCTTCTACAAACTGATGAATGGTGGGAGAAGCCTCTTTTTAAAATCTGGTGGATGGGGTGTTTCCTGATGAGGAGAGGGAGGAGCCATCTCTCTAAGGTGCTGTCCTGAAAGACTATTGGAAAACAAGTTACCGGTAAGTCTAACTTGAATTTTTTTTTGTAAATAAATATGGTTACATTTTACTAATTCAGCACCCTGGTGACTTTCTCTCTGCTTATAATTTATGTTTAAGAAGATTTATTTAAAAAATGCATACATTATTCCAAGACATTCCTTTTTATTGTGCTTTAAAGAGGTTGTAAACTCGTTTGAGTTTTTTTTTTTTTTTTTTACACCCTGCAAAAGAAAGACATAATGAGCTAGTATGCATCGCATATTAGCTCATTATGCAATACTTACCTCAGAACGAGCCCCCGCCGTGCCGCTCACTCACCTCTATGACGGGCGACATGTCTAGTCGCCCGTCTTCCGGGATCGCGGCATCCGGCCATCTGATTGGCCGGAGCCGCGGTGACGTCACTCCCGCGCACGCGCGCTAGAGCCGACAATCACGGCATGGGGCTCTGAAGGAACGGCACGATCGGCCGTTCCTTCAGAGCGCATGCGCCAGTGACGTCACTGGCGACATGTAAGGTAAATATCTCCTAAACGGTACATGTTTAGGAGATATTTACAGTACCTATAGGTAAGCCTTATCATAGGCTTACCTATAGGTACAAGTTGTAGAGGAGGGTTTACTTCCTCTTTAAGACAGTGGTCCTCAACCCTGGCCTACAGGGCCCACTAACAGGCCAGGTTTGCAAGATAACTGAAATACATCCCAGGTGATATCATTTGCTGCTCAGTGATTGCAGTACTCTAGTCTGCATCTCCCCAAGGTAATACTTAAAATCTGGCCTGTTAGTGGGCCCTGAGGACCGGAGTTGAGGACCACTGCTTTAAGAGACCCTGTCACCACTTTTTCTTTGCAGGTATAGTCCAGTTTGATGACGTACAATTTTAAATGAATACAGTTTCATGCTCCGTTTGAAAAGGTACCTTTTCCCTACCTCTTCCCCTCCATTTATTAGTGCCAAAAGAACACAACTTTCCGGAGGTATCAAAATTCTATTTGTAATCCCCTGCGTGCCTACAGTCCTGCCCCCACTCCTACATGCTGTTCCCCGTACAGCTTTGTAGTGGTTAGCAAATCAGTACCAAAGCAGAGCACACATAACAGCCGTTTGTACACTGGTCTCTCCCAACTTCATGCCATTTATCCAAACAGTTGAAGTTAAAGGATAAGTTCACCTTTAAAAAATAAAATAAAAATAAATGTACATATTTTTGCAGGAAAAAAAAATTGCATTTATTTAAAATACTGTAGTCTTCAGAGCATTGCACCTGCGATCAGCTGATCAGGAGAAGAATGTCTGGCTCCTGCAAAGTCTTGCTGTAGCTATTATGTCTGTGTCCCCATACGGACTTTAGTTACTAAGCTAGAGAAATACTGAATAAAGTAAGAGAGTGCTGAGCAATGCGCTCACAGCCCATTCAAACGACATGTCTGTCTGCCCCGGTGGAAGGCGGTACTTGTCGTTTTTTAATACTCAGATCTCTGTAAATGGATGACGCAGTTGTCTAGGCGGAGCTCCACACAGCCACGCGGTTTTCAAAAAGTGACAGCAGTTGCAAGGAGAAGATCCTCCACCCACTTTTAGAGTGGGGGGTGGGAGCATAGGAGCAAGTTCCATATTACACCCTATAAGTTCTCTCTTACACTCTGCTTTTAGTTCTCTCTCTCTCTCTCGCTCTCTTCTTCCCTCCCCCTTTTTCTCTCTCACTTTACCCTATTTTCTCTCTTTCATATCCCCTTTATTCTCTCTCGCCTTTTTTCTCACCCTCCCCTTTGATGCGCGCGCCCCTCCCCTTTGATGCGCGCGCCCCTCCCCTTTGATGCTCGCGCCCCTCCCCTTTCATGCACGCTCACCCCCCCCCCCCCCCCATGCGCGCACCCACCCCTTAATGTGCGCTCCCCCCCCCCCCCTTTGATGCGCACGCTCACCCCCTCTTTGATGCACACGCTCGCCCCCCTTTATTCTCGCACTCCTTTTTATTCTCACAGAGTGAGTATCCGAGTGGGGGGTGGGAGCATAGGAGCAGGTTACATATTACACCCTATAAGTTTGTGCCTGACAGGCACGAGCAGAGAAGAGCCGATCTGCGGCTCTCCTAAAGGAGGGGTCTGCACTGGTAATCAGAGCATTGATTACCAGTGCAGACCCTTGGGGTGGGGGGTGCCACTAGAACCACCAGGGATGCCCACCCATGAACCCAGGGATGCTCACCATGGCCACCAGGGATGCCAATCAGGGCTCAGGGAGCCCGCCAGTGCCCTCCCCATCAGTGCCGTCCACCAGTGCCCATTATTGCACACCAGTGCCGCCTATCAGTGCCAATCAGTGCCGCCTTTCAGTGCCCAGCAGTGCCGCCTATCAGTGCCCACCAATGCTGCATATCAGTGCTACCTATCAGTGCTGCCTATCAGTGCCACATATTAGTGCCACCCCATTAGTGTGGCCTCATCAGTGCAGGAAAAAACGTATCTATTTACAAAATTGTATAACATAACCCAAAAAACTTTTTTTTTTTTTTTTTTCAATCTTTTTATATTTGTTTAGCAAAAAAGAAAAACCTTGCAGTGATCAAATACCACCAAAAGAAAGCTCTATTTGTGGGAAAAAAATGACATACATTTGGTTTAGGTACAGTGTTGCATGACCGCGCAATTGTCATTCAAAATGCAACAGCGCTAAAAGCTGAAAATTGGCCTGGGCAGGAAGGGGGTGAAAGTGCCCGGTATTGAAGTGGTTAATCAACTGAACTATTTAAACTGATCCTAAAATTCTCTTCAGCCCTTCTGTTGTTGTTACCCATTGCAACCAGTTAAATGGTTTCTTTTATTATTATAATGTGCAGCACCTCAAACCTTCAGCATGTATCAGTATGTTGTGAACAAGCTTCAATTGTCAAGAAAGTGTAAAGATCATTTATAACCTTCGTCCCCTAGAAAATTGGGGCTTCTTGGCTTCTCTTCTAAGCGCCATCACCAGTTTAAACTGTCAGATCTGCACATTATCTTCCGCCATCTCTTATAACGTTGGCATATTTTTCAGCTTGTGTGATTTTTCCAAACAAGTAAATAAGTAAAGATCGCCTTGCCACAATGTTAAGAGGTAGTTTGGTTCTCTTACACAATTATCGCAATTAGAAATTTAGCACTGAAGACAGAGGAATAAAGCAGGAGCTTGCCCTAACAGGACAAGACAGCGATAAGATGGCTCCTCGTCAAGGATCGCTGGGTCGTAATTAAGTTACATTCACGGCTATTGGTTTTTGAAGGATGATTGGTAAATGACTGGCTTGATGTGCTTTGTACGGACACCGTTCGATAGGGCTTCCTATTTTCTTCTCTCTCTGTTTTTTTTTTTTTTTTCCCTCTCCCTTTCTCTGTCAGAAAATCCTGTAGTGTCTGATAATGTAAATGTGGCATTTTTATGCTGAACAAAAGAGCAAGGAAATGAGCTATCCTGTCTAATCATTCAGTTGTTTAACACAGACTTCCAGTGTAGACTTAATTGGCTGGAAAGCACTTGACATGTGAAGTTAGCACTGTTCGAAATGCATGTTTGAGTAAATTTTAAAATAAGTGACAGCTAAATTGTACCTAGGGAAATTACAAAGCCTTCAACACAGTTAATTTTTTTTTTCCTCCTCCTTTTGGCGATGATTAGTTGTAATTGCAACACCAGTCTCCTTGAAGACTCCCCTTTATTGTGGCTGAGCAAAGGAGGTGCAGCTTGGGGTTTTGTACCATGAGGACCCAGTCTACAATAACCCCCTTCTTTCCAGCACAGTGTAGCTATTTTAACACACTAAGCCTTTTTGCTTGTTATATTGACCATATAATGCAGTTCAGGTAAAATTAGGATATTTAAGAGTCTAGTTCAGGTATCCGTTTCCTTTGCAAGAAATTTTTACAGCAAAATTAGTGGGGTCTTCATGGATCAGAAACTGGTCTGTGGACTGTATGGCCCTGTTCACACAGGCGAAATTGCCGACGGAGTCCGTCCTGCTCAGCAGGGGATCGATCCGCCAATCCCTGCTGAGCAGGTGGATGATGTCTCTGCTCTGTGTGCAGAGATGGAGCTGGCAGATTCCCATTCTCATCCGATCCGATCCAATCCTCCAGACGGATGGAAAATAGGGTTTCCATCCGTCCAGATTTCACGGACAGGACCGGAATCGGATAGTAGCGGATGTCAGCGGAGATGTCTCCGTTGATATCCGCTGCCCCATAGGGATGCATGGAGCATCCGATCAGGTCCGCCTGAAAAACTGACAGGCGGATCGGATTGCCCGTGTGAAAGGGGCCTATAGCTAGTGCATAGAATACATTAGTTTATTGCCAGAGTGCCCCAGGAGCCCTGTAATCTAAAACATAATAACCAGTTACCACCAAAACTTGCATGAGCACTTTAAAGGATAAGTCCACCTTTTATAACATGTTACACCCATATTCGGGGTGTAACATGTTAGGAATGCACTGGCCCCTGCACCTCCCCGATCCTCACTGAGCCAGCTAGCTGGGGTTCTAATCCACCCACTAGCTGTCAAAATGAAAAAAAAAAATTAAAAAACGTGGGGCTCTGCTCACCTGGCCATGTCACTCATTCACAGCGCTCTGTGAATGGAAAACTACAAGGTCCAGCAGCCTTTGTGGCTGTCGGCTTGTCGTTTTTAATGAACTACTATGGCGCTTTGAGCTCTGTGGTACTGCCACAAAAAATAATAAAAGCACATTTTTTTTACCTGCAAAAAAAATGTGCATTTATTATTTTTTTCTGAAAAGGTGAACTTATCCTTTAAGGCCCTGTTCACACTGCCGTAAGGTGCACACTTGTTTCAACACACCTTTGTTAGCGGTGAAGTTGAGTTTGCTGCTTGCTGGTTTTTTGGTGCATTGAGCAGTCCATTCAGATTAATGGGCTAGCTTACCACCATGCATGTTGAAGTGGTTCCAAGGCTGAAGGTCTTTTACACTAATGCATTCTCTGACTTTGGGTACAAAAAAAACTTCTGAGTGCAGCTTTAATATAGCTGGAATTCCATTCAAATAGCAGGTCTGTATGAAATTTTAGGGCTTTCAAATGGATTTAGTTGACTCAATGATGGTAAGAAAGTATATCCTGTTAAACCGTTTTTCAAAATTTCCATATGGTGAAACTTATATTGTATGGGTCAACTTTAGGTTGCTGAAGAAATAAACTGATGGTGTCTACCAGCACCTTTTACACATAAGACAGTTTATGACTTATGACCTATTAAGACTCCCTAGGTATGCCTAAATATTTCTATTACTTTTTTCTGATAAATTATTATTCTCCAGCGAGCAGTTGCCCTTCCCTACTTAGGTTCTGTTGATCATAAAAGCTTGCCTTCTCCTGAAATTTGGAACCCCTTAAAGTGGAAGTAAATCCTCCTATCGTTTTCGGCCAAGGAAGCTGCCGCCTTGGCCTCTGTTTAGTCTTCAACTACCATGATGCAGCACATGTGGTCAGGTATGACAGCAGCCATTGGATGGTTTGACAGTTTGGTTGAGGGCACAACCAATGTGACATTTGCATGTGCCAGGAATGTAACGTTTTTTTAAAATTGTTAAATCAATGTTTACTTCCGCTTTACCTAACATTGAGGTATATCCTAGGGTTTGTTACTTTTAATTGCAAGAACAGTCTTGTTTGTGTAGATAAGATCATTTTGGAACACTTAAGCGTTCCAGTTGAGTTTCTTCTCAAATGCCCACGTTTGACCTGTTCCTTAGCATAAATGCATATCTTTTTGCAGGTAAAAAAAAAATCTGGTGCGATCTCAGGCTCCTGCAGACTGTCAGTGTAGCTTTATGCCTGTTTCTTAAATGGGCAGGAAGAGTCCATGAACTGCCTAGAGCGCTCTTTAGTGCCCTGGTAGTTTGAACTACAAGCAGCCAGTTGCAATGGCTGATGAGAGTAGTAGTTCTCTCATTCACAAAACTCTGTAAATGAATGACGGGGATGGGTAGGTGTAGTCCCCCACGGCTGGATTTTTTAAAATTGTGACAGCGGTTTCAGGGAGAAAAGCCCTGGCCCGCTGTTGCGGGGGCTGCTAGCTAGTTCAGTAACTGTCAGTATTATTCAGTAAGTTACACCCTAAACAGTGGGCTAACATGTAACCTGTTACTAAAGGTGAACTTGTGCTTTAAAAAAAGCGCATATACACAAGCCCTTGGAAATCTTTAACATGTTTTATTTTTTTTGCTAAACCTGATGCCTTTTATTTCTGCATACAAAAAGGCAACCGGATGGTTACTCTTGCCATCATTGTGATAGGCGGTGCCACAGATCTGTTATTGTAAAGAAAAACCCCACTTTTAACAGGGTCACTGGTGACGACATAATTCATTTCTTCATATCTTCATGAGCAGTGGTCTGAATCGGTGCTAATTTTTTTTTTTTTTTTTTTTTTTTTTTTTTTTGCAAGGTCGCACTTTCCAGGCCAGGCAGATCTGCTTGATTCAAGGGTCTTTTTAAATAGATTTTGCCTATTACATTTTGCCTATCGCTTTTCAATCACTAGCAGCATTAGAACACGATTTGCCAGCATTTCCAGAGGATTCATATTTCATTTGCAAAGCTCTCTTCAAAGCTGTGCACAGCACAGTGTCAGCAGAGCTGGCCAGAACCCCGCTATGCAGGAAAACAATGCTCTGATAATTTGAAATCCATTCTAACTCCATTACAGTGTAGTGTGTGACCATGCCCAGTAACTGATGCAAGCAGCATTTGACACAAAGAAGCACCGGCCATGTCCCATCCCATCTGTACTGCTTCATTACCACGCCGATAGACAAAGGAGGACTATGTTGTATTACCCCATCTTAATAAAGGGTGGCCATAGATGGAGCGATTTTCTTTCCTGCAACCATGGGGTGCAGGAAAGAAAATTGCTTGATTCCACCATCAACAGTCAGTGTTGATGGGGGAAATACTCCAACGGAGCCATTGTGTTCTCCCGGCAGAGACCGCTTCCCTGCCGGCAGAAGACACAGTGAATATTGCTAGCGCCTATAACAGACGCTAGCAATAATTGCATGTAAAATTCGACAGGCTGGTTGTACCCAAGTTGATCGATCAACTTGGGTACATTCAGTCTGCCTATACATAGATTGTTTCGCATTGTCTATGGCTGGCTTTAGCATTGTTTAAAGAGGACCTCGAGCCGACTATCAAAAAAACAAAGGTCAGCAGCTACAAAAAGTGTAGCTGCTGACTTTAAAAAACAGGCTCCCACCTGTCCCATGTTCCAGCGGTGCACTCAGTCCAACCATCTTCATCCTCTGTCCTCCCTTGGCGGCGCCGGCATGGTGGCGAATGCAGTCTTCTGGGACCTGTCAGTGTCCCAGAAGACTGCAGAGGAGGGAGGAAGGAAAACTTCCATCAAACCGAAGTGGGAAGCAGGTACCTGTCAATCGGGTACCTGCTCCCCCCTGCTCCTCAAAAGTTCCAATTGTGCAAGAGGAGCGGGGGATGAGTCCTTAAAGTGGAACTTCCCTTTTGGGTGGAGTTCTGCTTTAGGCTAGCGAAATGTTCAATGAAGTGTTTGTTGCAGCATTGCATTAAAATCTAAGAACCTTACATACAATGTGAGAAGCCCTCCTCCACGGTCTGTTCTATCTCTTGTATACTGCACATATAGATGTCTTATTAGAACAAGGGAGCAGGTGGAAAGTAGGAACTCGAAGGGACTCTGCTCCTACTTAAAATTATACACTGGATCCAATACCAGAAAAAAACAGGCTATGGAAATTGTACTATGAAAAATTCAAGCGGTTCTAAAGGCAATTTTTTTTTAATTAAAATTTAGAATGTTTAGATTGGCTTTCTAATTGTGTTGAAATATCCCGTGTTTTATTTGTCAACCTCCATTTGGCCCCTAGAATTTTCCAGAGTTGAAAGGGTTATCTGTAATACCAGAAAGGTGTCTTACGGTCCTCTTTTCACTCCATGACTGCATCCACTTAAGAATTAAGCTGAAAGGATTTGCCCTTACATTATTTTTACCATCCTACCCTCTAATTCCCATTTTAGCATCCTCTAGTGGTTTCAGGTTTTGAGAGCTTTTCAATCAACTAAGCCCTTAGGTAAATTGCTGCTTAGCTAAAGTTTGAGTGTAATATCTTAAAGCATAGCTCCAGGCTGCTTCAGAAAAAATTAAAAGTCAGCATCTAAAATACTGTAGCTGGTGACCGTTAATATTTGGAAACTTACCTGTCCATGAATCCAGTGGTGTTTTAATCCGAGCCGATTTTTCAATTGGCTCTCGGGTGCTGCCGCCATCATCACGGCTAAGGGAAACCGGCAGTGAAGGTTTGCAGCTTCACACCCAGTTCCCTACTGCGCATGCGCAAGCACTCTGCACTTTGTAAATGGCCTGAGGGTGGAGGAAGGAGAAAGAGGGGGGCTGAACTTTAGACTGAGTTTGCTGTGGCGAGCTCCGCCCGAAAGGTGGCAAGTGTGGAAGCAGAGGGGGAGTAGGCAAACAAGCGAAGCTTCCTCTTTTGGGTGCAAAAACTCTTCACACTAATATCAATATTATTATTATTTCAGGTACTTATATAGTGCTGTCAATTTACACAGCGCTTTACATATACATTACACATTCACATCAGTCCCTGCCCTCAAGGAGCGTACAATCTAAGGTCCCTAACTCATATTCATACCTACATAGTAGGGCCAATTTTATACAGGATCCAATTAACCTACCAGCATGTCTTTAGAGTGTGGGAGGAAACCGGAGTACCCGGAGGAAACCCACGCAGGCACAGGGAGAACATGCAAACTCCAGGCAGGTGGTGTGGTTGGGAAAGTGCTAACCACTACACCACATGTGAGTGTACAGCATGTATAACAGTGTAAATTTGCTGTCCCCTAAAAATTACTCCACACACAGCCATTAATGTCTAAACCGCTGGCAACAAAAGTGTGTACACCCCCAGGTGACCATGTCTAAATTGGGACCAATTAGGCATTTTCCCTCCCCGGTGTCATGTGACTCGTTAGTGTTACAAGGTCACAGGTGTGTTTAAATTTGGTGTTATCGCCCTTACTCTAGCATACTGGTCACTGGAAGTTCAACATGGCACCTCATGGCAAAGAACTCTCTGAGGATCTGAAAAAAAGAATTGTTGCTCTACATAAAGATGGCCTAAGCTGTAAGAAGATTGCCAAGACCCTGAAACTGAGCTGCAGCATGGTGGCCAAGACCATACAGCAGTTTAACAGGACAGGTTCCGCTCTGAACAGGCCTCACCATGGACAACCAAAGAAGTTGAGTGCACGTGCTCAGCATCATTTCCAGACATTGTCTTTGGGAAATAGACGTATGAATGCTGCCAACATTTGTGCAGAGGTTAAAGGGGGGGGGGGGTGTCAGCCTGTCAGTGCTCAGACCATACGCCGTGCACTGCATCAAATTGGTCTGCATGGCTGTCGTCCCAGAAGGAAGCCTCTTTAAAGATGACACACAAGAAAGCCAGCAAACAGTTTGCTAAAGATAAGCAGACTTAGGACATAGATTACTGGAACAATGTCCTATGGTCTGATGAGACCAAGATAAACTTATGTGGTTCAGATGGTGTCAAGTGTGTGTGGCAGCAACCAGGTGAGGAGTACAAGGACAAGTGTGTCTTGCCTACAGATAATCATGGTGGTGGGAGTGTCATGGTCTGGGGCTGCATGAGTGCTGCCGGCACTGGGGAGCTACAGTTCATTTGTAAAAAATGTGAAAACTATTTATCATTTTCCTTCCGCTTCACAATTATGTGTTGGTCTATCACATAAAATCCCGATAAAATACATTTTACGTTTTTGATTGTAACATGACAAAATGTGGAAAATTTCAAGGGTTATGGATACTTTTTCAAGGCACTGTACTGCTTATGAGAAAAGGTATTTAGCAATTTAGATTTACTGAAATAATTGCATTTTAATGTTAAGGTTATTATACTGTGGGAGACCAGATATAGTGAATGCAGGGTCCTGGGTTTAGTACACTAACTTTTTTGCCACACACATTCGAATCTCAGTTGACGATGTCTGATAACAAATATATAGAATCAAGCCCTGCCTAAACAATCCATTGTTTGTCCAATCAGGTAGGTACATCATCGTTACATCTCAGGGAGATTGTACAATCTGATTTTTACGTATTTGGCCAGGTTTAAAAGGTTACGCTGATGACATTCTTATCAATTTGTTAAGTATTTTAAAACTCTTGTTTCTCTATCGCTCATTGACAGACGTAGTCCTCGGTGATTCAGCACCTTCGGGTTATGCTGCCCTCCACAGGAGTAGGACTAGACAGGAAATAAAATGCTCTGGCCACACCCTAGGGGCAGTCCCCGAGGGTATATCCTCTCTCTCTCTCTGCCACAGCAAATCAGTTTTTTTCTGTCTAGTCAGGAGTAAGGACCTAGATACCTTGCTGGGATCTTCGGTCCTGGCAGGATTTTTTTCTTAAAAAGATTTTTTAGACAGCTTTTTTTCTCCAGTGTTCCTGTGAAATCTTCAAGCAAGAAAGCTGAACTGGGCGACGGGCTGGATGTTGAGATCCAGTGGTCACCCCAGTTCAGCCTACGAGCGCGTGCAGGCCATAGCTCCGCGCTGGGTCGGCCGCGACATAGTCCCACTGGAGGGACTGACCCTGCGAGTTAAACGTCTCGCTGAAACGCCAAGGACCATGAGTCACGGCGTCCGTATTGGTCGACAGCCCTCCCGCCCCGGTGGAGAGGGGTACTGTCAGGAGTTGGTGCCCGCCTGGTTCCGGTATGGTGAGTAGTATGTTCCCCCTTTCCCCTGACGGGTCTTGTGGTGAACGCGGGCCCCTCTCTGTATGGTAAGGATGATTTCCCCTCTATCCTATAACATGGCACAGATCCCCCTACTTTGAGAGTGATTTTTGTGTACAAAAAGCCAGCAGGCTTGGTTTGGGAGCTGACAATCTAATTGTAAATATGTTAAAAGATTGTAATCAGTGGCAGTATGGGAATCTTACTGTGATAATATAAGTATCCTACCAGTCAGAAGCCACGGACATGTAGACTGCTTTCCAAGTCAGGTCTCCAGCAATAGCAGGCCTTCCGACGGCCATGCGGTCCGCCAGGGTCCGGTACCGCCGACCAGGCTAAATCCCCATGTAGAGAAGGTGTTGTGATGCTCTGCAGTCACGCCGCTATTCGGTACAACCGCCGGCATTGTTTGCTAGATCGCACGAGGCCGCCATTTTGGCGTAGCCTCGTGTCTCCAGCATGGGGGCGGCCATGTTTGAGGTGACCCAAACACCTCGTGGAGCTAGGGGAGGCGCCGGAAAGGCGTACGGAGGGGCGGAGCCGCCTCCTTTCTTCCCGGGCAGCCAGCCAAGAGACTTCCTGTCGATTCGAGACAGTGCTGAGACAAGTCCAGTGGAAAACTCTGAGCATCAAGTGGTGAGCCTGGGAGTCTATCTCTCTCTCTCTCGCTCGATAGGGGTCCCTGAGCAGCTAACACTGAGGGGCTTTGTGGCGCTGGGGGTCTAAAAAAAAAAAAAAAAGTTTTATTTTTGGATTGAATTTTCCGGGTAGTAACTGGAA
The DNA here is from genome assembly GCF_965119305.1 of Pelophylax lessonae. Classification (NCBI taxonomy): domain Eukaryota; kingdom Metazoa; phylum Chordata; class Amphibia; order Anura; family Ranidae; genus Pelophylax; species Pelophylax lessonae. Next base: position 637,550,878 of record NC_138770.1, on the reverse strand, counting down.
TTATCATGGACCCTGCCACACAAGCACCCCCACCTGTTTCCCTCGAGGGGACCACGGGACCCGCCGGTGCACAGAGTATAGACGCATTTACATCAGTTTTGGAGTCTTTGGTGGCTCGGGTGGAGACGGCCTGTCAGGGACGGGGGTCAAGAAAGCGACCCCCGCCTACCCCTATATCATCTGACACCTCTGACTCAGATTCAGAGATGATCACTGCAGCTGCAGGTCCCTCTGCAAGGGCTGTTAATCTCAGGTAAAGTTCCCTCAGACAGTGAGGAGGACGTTCATTCTTCCGCCATAATTCAGGAAGAAGCATTGGTGGACGCACTAGTTGTGGCGGTGCGGGAAACCTTTAAGACTTGAGGTTTTACCGGCAGAGGCAACTGAAGCTGAGATTCCCTTTGGTACTAACAAGCCCATCAAAACGGTGAAGGTTTTTCCTGTACCCAAGTGTTTTGGTAATAAAATTAAAGAAGAATGGGAGCATTCTAAGCGTACCTTTACTATTTCCAAGCGTATTGCTAGACGCTATCCGTTTGAGGAATCCCTCATTAAGAAATGGACGGTACCACCAGTGGTGGATCCACCTATTTCCAGGCTGAATAAAGCCACGGTTATCCCAGTGGAGGACACTTCGTCCTTTAAGGATCCGGTGGATCGAAAGGTGGAAGCAGAGTCCCGCACTATCTTCTCCCTGATAGGGTCAGCATTTAGACCAGTAATTGTTATTGGTCTAGTTTCCCAGACACTAACGGAATGGGCGAGATTGGTACGCCAAGACCTGAGGGGGAAAGATATCCCCCAGGGAACATCTGATTTGATGGAACAGATTATACAAGGGCTACAGTTTGTCTGTGACGCAGCCTTGGATGCTACCCCCCTATTAGGGCATGCATCTATGTCAGCGGTAATCCTCAGACGTGTGCTGTGGTTAAAATGCTGGTCAGCAGACCTAGGTTCCAAAAAGACCTTGACGAATCTCCCCTTTCAGGGGAATCGCCTATTTGGGGCCACCCTAGATGAGATCATTAAGGACGCCACTGGGGGCAAGAGCACTTTCTTGCCACAGGCTGCTAAAGCTAAGGGACCTCGTAACAAGCGAGGACCTTTCTTTACCGCCCATAAAGGGTTCGCACACCCGGCTGGAACAAGCGGGAAAGGCAAGACTCCTCCAGGAGGGTTCAAGAAGGGCTGGTCGGACAAAGAGAGGACCGACTCAGCCAAACCCGAAGCAAAGGATTACACAGCCTGAAGGTGCGCCCCCACCCGGTTTGAGGGTGGGGGGACGTTTTCACTGGTATTCAGGACATTAGATTGAGCATCGACTACTGCTACCGGTGCGATTCTTCCCTTTCAACATTTAAGTACTACAGGGAGCGGTAGTTACCGTTCCCTGAACAGATCTTTTCCTTTACCTTTTCCAAAGATTAGTCTCAATTCCCCACAGGAATCGGATCTGGTTGACCAGACAGACCAAGAAGCCTCTAGCCAGGTGACTTCGGTCCCTGAGGTTCAACCAGGAAAGATCACCGTTCCTGATAGGAATCAGGTGTCTGATAAATGTGTGGGAACAGAAAACGACCAGACTTTCTCGGATGGTCGGGGCCAGATAGCTCTAGGGACGCCTGGTTCAGATCCAGTCAGCGCCAGTGGTCCTAGAAATTCTAGGCTGGCCTCGTCAAGCCGGCCTGGCCGACTTGGACATGCTAGTCGCGGACGTTCCGTGGGAACTTCGTCTCAGGGAGTATCTGCGGTCTCAAGGACCAATCTACCATCGTGCTTTACAGTCGCTGGTTTTAATGGCCTGGCCATTGAGACCCAAGTACTGAAGGACAGAGGGTTGTCAGCTTCAGTCATTCCTACCCTTATTAAAGCAAGGAAAGCGACTTCCAGCAGAGTCTATTATCACACATGGAAGACTTATATCGCGTGGTGCGAATCTTTAGGATTTCCTCCACGTACCTATTCGGTGACTCGAATATTGGCCTTTTTGCAAAAAGGGGTTGAGCAGAAACTAGCCTTGAGCACCATCAAGGGTCAAGTTTCAGCATTAGCAATCTTCTTTCAGAAACCTTTAGCTACCAAGTCCTTGGTGCGGAATTTCATCCAGGGGGTGCAGCACCTGGCTCCACCAGTCCGCGCGCCCTTACCGTCCTGGGATCTTAATTTGGTTTTGTCGGTTCTACAGAAACCTCCCTTTGAAAACATCAGGGAGATTCCCTTGCTTACTTTATCCCAGAAGGTGGCCTTCTTGGTGGCTATCACTTCTGCACGCAGGGTGTCAGAACTGGCTGCTTTATCATGCCAGTCCCCATACCTAGTGATTCATAGGGATAAGGTAGTACTTCATCCTAAGCCATCCTTTCTTCCTAAGGTGGTTTCAGATTTTCATCTGAATGAAGATATTGTACTACCTTCCTTGTGTCCTCAGCCCAATCATCATCGGGAACATGCGTTGCATTCCTTGGATGTGGTTCGGGCAATCAGGGTATACCTGAAGGCTACGGAATCGTTCCGTAAGACGGATTCACTTTTTGTGATCACGGATGGCCCCAGAAAGGGGTTGCCTGCATCTGCCGCGACTATCGCCAAATGGATTAGACAGACGGTGGTACAGGCTTATTCTATTAAGGGTCGGAGTCCTCCGTTCCCTGTTAGGGCGCACTCCACTCGAGCGCTCAGTACTTCCTGGGCCTTCCGCCATCAGGCGTCAGTGGTCCAGGTATGTAAGGCGGCCACCTGGTCGTCGGTACATACCTTTACAAAATTTTATAAAATTGATGTGATGGCATCGGCGGATGCCTCATTTGGCCGCAAGGTTTTGCAGGCCGTAATTTGAGGAGACCGGAGGTCTACCTCGAGGATTTTTTCTGTTGAAAATTTTTTTTGTTGAGTCTCATCATTGAGGATGAGCATTGTAAAACTTCTAGTTGGCACCGGTTGGGCCTTCTAGATTGGATTTAATTTTCATTTTTCCCACCCCTCATTTGTGGTACTGCTTTGGGACGTCCCGAAGGTGCTGAATCACCGAGGACTACGTCTGTCAATGAGCGATAGAGAAAAATGGATTTTTGTAAAATCTTACCGTAAAATCCTTTTCTCTTAGCTCATTGACAGACGTAGTACCCGCCCCTCTGTTTTGGAGTTGGGTTAAATTCTCTAAACACTGCTTTGTGACATAACTGATTTGCTGTGGCAGAGAGAGAGAGGATATACCCTCGGGGACTGCCCCTAGGGTGTGGCCAGAGCATTTTATTTCCTGTCTAGTCCTACTCCTGTGGAGGGCAGCATAACCCGAAGGTGCTGAATCACCGAGGACTACGTCTGTCAATGAGCTAAGAGAAAAGGATTTTACGGTAAGATTTTACAAAAATCCATTTTTCCATGTTTTAAAATGTGTAATAATATATGCACTTGGGGCAACCATATGTGCTCGTTACATGCACGGGCTCTATTTCCTTTCTTCCAGCTACAAGTCCCTTCCCTGTTCATGGCATCCGACCCTCCTGTGTGTCACTGTGGTGAAATTATTCTAGAGGTTGTATTCCAACCTGCTCCACAGTTCTCAAAGCAAAAGGCACATCTGCCTGGATCTCTGTGCCCTTAAATGCTTTTGTTCAGGCCCAGAAATTTTTCATGGAATTCACCAGGTTTGTCATAGCCTTCCTTCATCAGGAAGACTTTATGGCCTCTGTAGACATCATGGATGTGTACCTGCATGTCCCCATTTTCCCAGCAAATCAGCAATTCTAGACCTTGTGAAAGTTTGTCTGGGTTCTGAACTTTTATAAGTCAGTTCAGGAAGTTTGCTAGGTATATCTTAATCTAATCTTAAACTCTGGTTTGAGCTGTATCTATCTTTCCGTGGGGAAACTTAAAACTTTCCAGTCCCAGATTCTGGCCCTTCGGTTCTGTTGTTCCCCTGAATCTTCACTTCTACATGAGTGCCCTGTAGCTGATAGTAGCCTTCAGCCTCCAGCAATTGCTTTTGATCAGTTTCATTTGATACCTAAAACTCCCAACATCCTATCCTCATGGGACAAATTAGTCCAGGCTTTGGACAAACCAATTCATCAAAGACATCAGAAACCGTTACTGAGTGGCTCAGAAATCCAGCTCTAGAGTCAGTTTTCCATTCCAGTTTTCTGTAAGAGTCTTACAATGGATGCCAGTCTGTCAGGTGGGGATGAGTCCTGGGCACCCAATTTGTGCAGGCGACTTGAATGTCTGGAATTTTATCTCCCTATCAACATTCGGTAATCTAAGGTAATTTCATTGTACTGTGGTGTTATTAATCTAGGTTGGAGGGTCCAGATCCAGTTGGACAATAACATGGCAGGATCATACTTCAGCCATCGGGAAGGAACCAGACGTTTTATGCTTCTAGAGAGGTAGATGTGAATTTGTTCTCAGCAGAGCAATACCATTTACATCCTGTGGAAAGCTGTCAGATTTCCCTAGCAGAGCCTCGAGCTGGGGAATGGTGTCTACACCCAGCAGTGTTCCAAGGCTTGTGTCGCAGGTGAGGATGCCAGATGTAGACCTCTTTGACTCCAAGTTCAGCAACAATTAAAACAGAATTGTTTCCAAATACAGATATTCTCTTGCGGAAGCAGTCCATGCTTTAGTGGCACCATGGAGTCTGTACTCCCTGATCTACACCTTTCCTTCCAAAAAATTCTTGCTTTCACAAGATTAAGATAAATGGCGTTCCAGTGGTTCTCAAAGCTCTGGACTGGCCCAGGTGGATGGGTTACTCTAGCTTAATGAGATTCCTGGCAGACACTCCCTGGGCTCTTTCAGATTCTGTCACAAGGACCCATTTACCTTCCTGCTTCATGATCACTGGCTTTAATTGCATGATTGTTGAAGGCCAGGTCTTGAAGGAACAGAAGCATCTTTATCGGCTAAGTCTTCTTCCTGCAAAGTCCACTTTTGCACTTAAAATACATACTTTGCTTGGTGCAGGACAAAACACTCACTCCAGGAAATGATCTATGGGAAATAAGAGATTTTAAGTTATGTACAAAAATCGAATTTTCTTTCTCGCCTATTGAGGGTTGCAAGATTTCACATTGTCCTAAAGCAGTCTAACTGAGGGATGGGCAACAGCCACGAAACACCATAACACACAAAAATAAGAACCCAAAGCTAGAATCAGATGAGGCCTTAACATACACCTGGAAAAATTTGGCAGCTTTGCAAACCTGGGGAACATTTGCTTGATGCTTAAAAATACAGGAAGCATTTAAGGTCTAGTATTAGTGTGCCTTAACAAGAAAGGGGGAACCAGATGTTTAAGACTGTAGGCTTAAATGTTGGTCTGCTTAAGCAACCGAGAAATGGTGGAACTAGAAGCAGGTTCCTCCTTACGTGGACCATCAGGACCATCATGGTCTTTGGGTATCCGGAAAGAAAAAGTCTGACTTTTAAAAGGGGGTGAGATAAACTCACAAAGTGCAAGCTCCATCCAGGCAATGGAGAAAGATCTTGTTCTGAGCAAATTGAGCTGGTTAGCAGAGGGACGAAAGAACGTTGCCCTGGTTGCGGTGAAAGAACAGAACTACCCTGGGTAGAAAAAAAAAGTTCTGGGCCTCGAGACCACCTTGTTCAGACAGTTGCCTTACAGAGGTGATGCCATCAAGAAATTAAACCTTGTGCTGAGTGCAGAAAGAGGAATATCCCTGCAAGGTTCAAAAGATGGTTTGTGAAGTTCTGAGGTTAAGATTGCACTGAGTCGCACAGAATAAGACCCCCTGCAAAAAAGTCTTGATCAAAAAAATGGGAAGTCGGGTCACTGAAACAAGATTGCAGGTGCAAAAGCCTGACCCTAAGGGTAAATGCTGGTCCAGGCCTATCTGCAAAACAGAGTATCACCACGCTGTGTTCATGTACAGTCTCTTGGTACTACTTTACCACAAACCTATGAGGCATGCTGAGAGTCAGAGGGGTTATCCTAAGTGGCCCTACAATTTTTTCTTTTTTTTTGCCAGTGTCCCGTCTTTATTCTTTTGGAGCACACCTAATTTTTAATATAAGGTAATAAGTGGGGTTCTGCTTTAACTGTTCATGTTCTGAGAAACCGTAAAGGAACATATGTCTTTGTCTCACACAAATACTTTTTAGCAGCAGCTAAAAAAACTGACCTGCATCTAATTTTTAAAGTTTTCTGCTGATTCTTTTTTTTTTTTTTTTTGTACGCAAATTTGATTTATTTCAGATTTTAAAAAGTGTATTCAGGTTTACAGTGGAAATACTAATGTGCTATGCTTTAGCTTTACAACGGCACTTTTGGCTTTATGTTTAAGAGCCTTTTATTCCATTTTACCCTATTGTCTCTTCCATCACTTTACGTCCTCTGAGAAATATCTTTTCACATCATGCTTTCTGAGACTGAAGTCAATTAGCTTGTCCATTTGACTGGCACTATAATTGTTCATTAATTAATCGTTTTGACCTAAAACAGTGCTGTTCATTCTGTGGGGATTGGGTATAGTCAGGCCATACTATAGCATAATTGTTTTGCCATCATCATCTTGAAAAGTGGCATTTGTTGCTGAGTGTGAAATTACAGGCAAATCTGTCTCTTTGTGCCGTTATAGATCTCTCTCTAACGTCTCACGACATCCATCTCACCTTTCAAGAGGTTTTCGTATTTTCTATCTGTCAGCTAGAGGCTAAAGCAGATGAGGTAGATACGCAGATAATAAAAGCAGCAGTGCGAATACAATATCAGCAAAGTGTATTCCATAAAGCAGCTGCTGATTCCTTTGATAAATAGAAAGATATACAGATTGAAAATAATCCCTTACAAAGATCTGGACCACTCGCTGATAAAAACATCCTTGTTCTAGGGTTCTGGGAACACCAGCTACTGATCTGTTTGAATATGCAAGTCAGATGTTTAATGTAACACCCTTTGTAGTCTCCCCCCCCCCCCCTCTTTGTAGGACAAAGAAAGTTAAAAGCGTTATAAACCTTCCTACCTGCGCCTTGTTTTTCTTCTGCATAAGATGTGCTTCCATCATGGTGTCATTTGGTACCCTGTACGCACAGAATATATAAAAGAGTAAAGCTCAATAAACACCTGAGCGTAATAGTTTTTTGCAGGTGTTTAGAGGCAGGCATTGAAAAAAGAATCTCATGCACTTTTTTGAGCTTCAGGCGTGTTGCTTCAGGCAACAAAACGCTCATATGTGAACAGGGGCCACTGAAATGAATGGTATTTTGCTTGTTGGGCGTTTTGAGACAGAGATGAGTGTTTTACTAGCTGGAAACGCTCAGGTGTGAACAGGGTCTAATTGTTTGCATTCCTTTGTCAGTAGTTTCTGTTGGTGTTCCAGTATGAGACATGGCATTGCACAGGTTAATACATGACCTCTTTCTGTAGTTTAAGAATTGACACTACATTTCTCTTTCGTTCATTGACGGACACAGCTCTCCAGTATTCTGAACCATTGGGTTATTTTGCCCCCTACAGGAATAGGACACTAGGCAGAAAAAAAGTATTGGCTACTCCTATGGGCAGTCCTAGGTGGTATACTCCCCCCCCTCTCTGCTAATAGGCCTTGATTATTTTTTCTGCCTAGTCAGGAGTAAGGACCTAGTTCCCTGCCGGGATCTCTGGTCAAGGCAATTTTACATTTTAGATGGCTTTTTTTTTTTTCCTGGGTTTTTCCTGCAAGATCTACAATCAACCACCGGGCTGGGCGACAAGCTAAAAAATATTTATCCAGTGGTCACCCCAGTCTTGCCAGTGAGCGCGTGCAGACCACAGCTCCATGCTAGGTCAGCCGCGACATAGCCCCACTGGACGGGGCTGGCCTGCAAGTTTAATGCCTTGCGAGGTCGCATACGCCTTGGTCTCGGCCCAAGTTGCAGTGTACCTCCTGGCTGACAGCCCCCCATTTGGAGTTTGTCTGGAGCGGTGCCCGCCTGGTTCCTGGTATGGTGAATAGCTGTCCTTCCTCTTCCCCTGGAGGGTTTTGGGATGGACGGGGCACCTCCCTGAGATAGTTGAACCCATGGGTTCCCCTCCTTCCCTTCAGACCCCCCCCCTTGCATGTTGGTTGTCCCTGTGGGTCATCTGGTACACCCCCCCCCCCCCCACACCCTAGGCGTGCTTAAGTGTTGGTCTGTGGACCAGACTTCTTAAAAAAAAAAAAGTTCTGACTAATTTACCTTTTCAGGGCGATCGCCTGTTTGGGGCTTCCCTGGATGACATCATTGAGAGTCTCACAGGGGGGGGAGAGTACTTTTGTTCCACAGTCTGGAAAAGGTTAAGAACCTCATCAGACGTGGCCTGTCTTTCTCAGCTCACAAGGGTTCAAAACCTTTCAAGTCCTCCTCGGGAGGTTTCCAAGCAGCCCTGGTCTGGCAAGATCTATGGACAAGGCTCCTTCAGCATGAAGGTGCGCCCTTACCAATGCCTGGGGTGGGGGAACATCTTTGCTGGTTTCCGGGCCCGTGGACCTCCTTGGTAAACAAGTGGGTCCACAAGGTGATACTTTCCGGGAACAAGATAGTTTCGTTCATTGCCCTCCGGAAAAGTTCTTCCCTTCCAATTTTCGTCTGTCCCCAATCCGCTTGCAAGCTCTCTCTGGGGCAGTGCAAGACCTGCTACTTCAGGGTGTGATTGTCCCTGTTCCCCTGAGCTACCGCGCTCCCCTGAGGTGAATCTGTTGGCGTCCCAGCTCAACCAAAAGGTACAGAGTTTTGTGGCGAGATCGCTGGATCCTCTGGCGGACGCCACAGGTGCTCTGTTGGCTCCGTGGGGCCAGTATCGTCTGATTTATGCCTTTTCTCCCCTCAAGTTTCTGCCGTGGCTTTTGCACAGGATCGAGGCTGAGGGGATTCCCGTCACTCTAGTGGCCCGGGACTGGCATAGTCGGTCTTGCTACTCTGGCATGGCGTGGCTGGGCGCCCATGTCCCTTGGAGACTCCCTCTCAGGGAGGATCTACTGTCCCAAGGTCCGATCTTCCATCCTGCTTTACATTCGCTGCCTTTGACGGCCTGGCTGTTAAAAGCCAGGTGCTGAAGGATAGAGGTTTGCCTGGGTCAGTGATTCCGACACTGCTGTGTCTAGAAAGATTTACCATCGTACGTGGAAAGCGTACATTTTGTTGTGTGGGTCGATGGGAGTTTACCCTTGTTCTTTATCGGTGGCTCGCATTCTGACCTGAGGTTTTGAGCAAAAATTGGCCTCGAGTACTATCAAGGGGCCAGGTGTCGGCCTTGGTGGTGGTCTTCTTTCAGCGACCCCTGGCCACGCACTCCCTGGGGCCTACTTTTATTCAAGGGATTCGGCCTCTGACTCCCCCCGTTGCGGTCTCCTCTACCGCCTTGGGATCTGAACTTGGTGCTTTCAGTTCTCCAGATGCCTCCCTTTGAAAATATTAGGGAGATTCCCCTGCTTGCGCTGTCCCAGCAGGGGCCTTTTTGGTGGCTATCACTTCTGTATGCAGGATGTCGAAGCTGGCGCGGTTATCTTGTCGTTCCGCCTACTTGGTGGTCCACAAAGTTAAAGTGGTTCTTTACCCATGTGCATCGTTCCTTCCTAAGGTAGTCTCTGATTTCCATTTGAATGAAGACCTTGTGTTGCCTTCTCTGTGTTCCAGGCCCAAGCATCCTAGGGAATTTGCTTTGCATGCCTTTGATGTGGTCAAGGCAATTCGGGTGTATTTGGCAACCACTGAGCCTTTTCGAAGGTCAGACTCTGTTTGTGATCACGGATGGGCCACAAAAAGGGCTGTCAGCTTCTTCTGTGACCATTTCCAGATGGAACAGACAGATGGGGCCTCAGGTTTATTCGATCAGGGGTCAGGTTCCTCTTTTGTCTGTAACGGAGCACTCTACTCGGGCGCTTAGTGCTTCTTGGGTCTTCCGCCATCAGGTGTCAGTGGTGCAGGTTTGCAAGGTGGCCACCAGGTCGTCGGTGCACACTTTCACTAAATTTTACAAAGTGGATATGTTGGCATCTGCAGATGCTTCCTTTGGCAGCAAGGTCTTGCAGGCTGCTGTTTAGAGGGTCTGTTTCCTCTTTGGGGGTGTATTGTCCAGGCTCCTTTTTACCTGATTGGCTATTGTGTTTAGTCCTTGGATTTTTTGTTGTCCCACCCCTCATGTTTGGCACTGCTTGGACACGTCCCTGAACGAAAGAGAAAATAGGATTTTTGATTTACTGTAAAATCTATTTCTCGGTTTGACCGACACAGCACCCACCCCTCTATGGAGTTGTACTTCTGACACCGATTGTTACAAAACTGTGGGCCTATAGCAGAGAGGGGGAGTATACCACCTAGGACTGCCCATAGGCGTAGCCAAGTCTTTTTTCTGCCTAGTGTCCCACTCCTGTAGGGGGCAATGTAATCCTATAGTTCAGAATACTGGAGAGCTGTGTCCGTCAGTGAATTCAGAGAAATGGATTTTACGATAAGTCAAAAATCCCATTATCCCACAATCCCTGGATTTTTTAGCACGTCTGCAGGTGCAGTAATTAGATCTGACACAACCACAAACAGGCAGAGCATTCAAAGAGGGATCACCATACAGGAAGAGATGTTTTTATTACATTAGCATTCCCACTTTTGTGATGCAACACAAAGGAAATGGCTAGGGATGGATTGGCTTTAGTGAATAGGGACAAGCTAGGGGAATGATTACATGGACATTGGGGAATCGATTGGTCTTGATAAAATAAACAGCAGCTACAACATGTGATTCCATCATTATGAGCTAAGGGAAACAAACTAAATGGGGAATATAACTTCAGTGGAGTGGAGATGGACCTGTCATCTGCGGGAAATTAACAGACCGATCCCCCGCTGAGCAAGCAGGTTGCATCCTATGGAGGTGTTGTGTGAAAGGGGCCTTACTATGATTTTTATTTTTTACTATTTTTTTTTTCTTTCTAACATACAATTAATTTTCAGAGGCTGTGTATGGCCTCAGCCAGTGCTGCTGCAGCCACTCCCTTTGACATGTTTCATCTTGCCTACTGGAGGCTGTGATTAGCCCCCATAAGGTGTGGTGAAACATGTCAGGGGGCGTGACCAGAGCAGCACTGGCTGAGGCCATACACAGCCATATCCACATCTGAAGCTCGGGGCCGGTTTTGTGCGGCGTCTTACCCCCCACATATGTCCACCCTTTCGAATTAGTGTCTGACGCCTGCTCCCACTTTCTGAATACCGGTAGGCACACCTGGTATCCTCCAGCTTTAAGCACGCTCCAAGTCCATATGTTATCACTGTACTCAAGCTCCTTGCATAATTTGCATCAGAGTCTGCCTGAGAAAAGTACACTTGGAGTTTGCTCAAGAATGGCTGTTATAATGTAACTCCTGGCAGCTCAGAATATAAGATGCAGCAGGGGGCTATGATGTTTGATACAGCATTTAAAGTGGTTGTTAACCCACTACAGTATAACCATACAATCCCCTTTGTAAAATAACATTGTGTCCCAGTGTCTGTGTTTTATAAAAAAGGTGCAGATTTTATACTTTTATATCGGAGCGTCTCCAGGCGCACACGTGACTCCTCAGCTCTCTCCTCTCCCTGGCTGACAGCTAGAGTGGGAGAGGCCTAGAACTCTTGCAGACATCAGCTGGGGAGGAGAAGGAAGAGGGAGCCTGAGCAGTCACGTGAGCGCCAGGAGACTCTCTGATATAAGGTAGAAATAGACATATGTCAAAAACAAATAATATTTTTTTTTATATACCACAGACACTGGGACCCATGTTTTTTTTACAGATGGGATTGTATGGTTATACTGTAGTTATGATAGCAGCAGGAGGGGAGGGCTTGGGAGTGGACAGAGCTGGGAGGGATGGAGGAGAGCAGAGAGGAGAGCTGCGAATAACGGCGGTACGTAAACTAACCACTGTGCCAGGGCTCAGCAGCCATAATAAACCGTGGTTAGTTTACAGCACTGTGCTGTTTTTCATACTTTAAGGGAACAGGATCTATTTTGCTTTGTTTTTTTGGGTAACAAAACACTTTAAGTGCACAGTTAGGGATATAAAGGTCCATGAGGGGCGGGGTCTGGAAATGGCCAGGTGAGGACGTGCTAACAGCGAGCTCCAGACTCTCCTCCGCCTGACCCAAAGAGAAGCCTACAAACCTGTAGCTCCACGCTACCTTAAGCCGCAGTAAGCTCGGTATGTCCCCCGGGAGAAAGCGCGGAACACGCTCTTCAGCCCGCACGCCTTCAGCCCGCACGCCCGGGAGACAGGGAGAGGAGATAGCACGGTACTTTAAACTGCAGCCACACGCAGTGGACACAGACCCGGTCTCCGAGATGGCAGGAAGCGGAGCACAGATGCGGGACGTAGAGGGGAGGCTGTGTAGTCCGGAGACACAGGTAACTGAAGTTCCAGTACCTGGGATGATAGACCCGCTGGCCTCGGGCACAGCAAGCACCCAGCAACAGGTGTCTAACCTCAGAAGCCCTGAGCTCCATACCACTCTACAAATGGATCCAGAGATTCGGGCGTTGCTCAGAGCGTTACCAACACGCTCAGAGATAGAGACACTGGTGCTCCGAATAGAGGAGACTCACCGCCAAAACTTCCAAGCTATGAAGCTCGAGGTACAGACAGTCTCAGACAGGATGCAGACGGGGGAACAGGCTGTAAAAGCATTGGAAGCACGGGTAACATCCCTGGAGAATACCAGCAAGGAATCCGCAGATACAGTCACCTCCCTGCAGCTACATCTAGAGGAATTGGAAGACAGGAGCCGTCGGAACAACCTGCGGCTCCGGGGGATACCGGAGGCCACAGACAGGGAAGACCTACGGGAATTAGTGACAGCCATACTTCAAAAAGTATTAGGCTCAGAACCCCTGGAAGCAGTGGAGCTGGATAGTGTCCATAGGGCTCTGGGACCAAGATCTACTAACCCAGAAAGACCGCGAGATGTAGTGTGCAGAGTACATCACTATCTTCAAAAAGAATCCATCCTGCGCAAGGCTTGGGAGATGAGAGCAGTAGACTTTGATGGAGCGGCTATAAAAATCTTACCTGATTTATCCAAGGCCACGCTACAACGCAGGGCACTTCTCAGACCGGCACTGGAGGCCGCTAGTCAAGCAGGCTGCACATATCGATGGGGGTACCCTCTGGCAGTTTATTTTCGAAAAAATACGACTACATTCACTCTTCGAGACCCAACAGAGCTGCCTGCCTTCTTTTTTTTAGGAGTTACCCCTATTCAGATCCCAAATTGGCTGAATATGTTACCACGATCAAGAAATAGGGGGGCAGCTGAGGCTCAGCGCGGCAGAGTTAACATTCGATCTCAAGGACAGCAGAGGGAATCTAACGCTGGACGAGTGGATGGGCCGCGTGAGTCATAAAGTACATGGGTTGACTTTCTTTCTGTATTAGCAAATATTATCATCTGCTTAGTTAACCTATTATAAGTAATACGGAAGTGTGAGATAGAAGGGGGAACCCCCGGAGACTCTAAGATCAGTGTTATTATCGACAGACGGCCGCTGTACCAATACAATAAGAGACTAAGATGCCCATAATATGGATTATTTAAAAGGGGGGGGGAGAGGAAGGGGAGAGGAGGGCGGTGAGGAGATATTGGGGAATTATGTTGGAGGGGTTCCCCCCCCCCCCCTTTCCCTTTTTTTTTTTTCCCCTTCCCCCCCTATCTCCCAACTTCGGGTAGAAGAACGTATCTCAATCTGACATCTTCGGCAGAAGGGGAGAGGAGTAGATATGACCCTGGCATAATTTGTATGAGGTAATGGCACCCTTACTCCATTAATCACTTTGCTAACAAGTAAATAATTTTTTCATTTTATCTTTCTCTCCCCTTGGTTTTTTTTTTTTTTTTTTCCCTCTCTCTTGGAGGAGGGTGGACCGGCTGCCTGGGGGAGGGGTGGGGAGCTTAGTGCAAATTATTTGGTTGAGGGAGAAGAAGACGGAGGAACTGTGGATATTATGTATTTAGCAGGGAATACTCTTCTCCTCAGTGGCTGTTTGCTGTTTACTCTCTTACCTGTTTAATGTTCTGTGGATCCCTTTCAGATCAGCAAATGTTATACTTTACAGATGGAGGGAGGGGGATCAGGTATTAGATGGATAGTTGAACTCATATTTCCATAGGTCTTATGATATAACAGATACCCCCTAAAAGATTCGGGATAATAGAGAGGAATGGGATATTTGATTAAGGGGAGATATTAGGAGACGGGGGCAACAGACAGTAGGATATTGGGAGAGGGAAGGAGGGGATATCAGGGGGGGTCTCCCCGTTTTTTTTTTTTTTTTTTTCCCCTTCTCTTTCCCTCTAATTTTGAGTGTCTGTTTGTATATATACCTCTTGGGTTAAGAGGTTGATAGCGTGGATTGCAGATAGGATCCAACACTCCAAATGGAGAAGGAGGAGAATAAATTGCATCGGGGTCATCCTTAAGTATTTTAAATGAAATATCCTCATCATTAAATGGGATTAATATGTGAGTAATGTTTCATCTCAATGGTAAGGATGTTGAGTTATCTTTGGTATGATTAATGCTCTTTTTTTACTGGAGAAGAGGACCCCTTAAAAAATGTAGGCAATATTAAAAATGCTTCTTAATAAAAGACCCCCGATTGGGGGAGAAAAAGACGGGTTAGGGGAGGCAGTGTGGAGAGTCCACACCGGCGGCTTCCAACCTTTACCCCTTTAGGGCACGCGTTCCGGGTTATTTATTTTTTTTGGTCAAAGATCACCGGACGCCTATACGCCCAGTTTTCCCACAATTTTTTTTTTTTTTTTTTTTTCTCTCTCTCCTCCGGGACTCTTTCTTCTATTAACAAAATGGATAGTATCAAAATATGCTCACTGAATACTAAGGGATTAAACATACCGGAGAAAAGGCGGATGCTATTTTCCGACTTAAAAAATGCACATATTGATATAGCTTATATACAGGAAACACATTTTAAGGAAGTCAAAACTCCATTACTTAAAAACAGATTTTTCCCGTTGGTATACCATTCTACCAGTTCTAACAGTAGAACCAAAGGAGTCTCAATAATGATTTCAGGAATGGTGCCATGGATGTGCTCACAGGTTTGTGCCGACCCGGAGGGCAGATTTCTTTTTTTGAAAGGAAATATTGGGAGTACCAGAGTAACTTTAGCGTCAGTATATGCACCAAACATACAACAAGATGTATTCATGACAAGATGTTTGGATCAGCTTTGGGAATTCCAGGAGGGCCAGTTAATTCTCGGAGGGGATCTTAATATGGCTCTGATACCATCGGAGGACTCATCAGTAGGAACCTCTGCTTTACCCATTAGAATTCGGAAGCGAGTTGCGACACAACTTCATAAAAAACAACTAATTGACGTATGGCGTTTGTTACACCCTGGAGAAAGGGATTATACCTTTTACTCCCCCCCACATTCATCATATTCACGGATTGATTACTTTCTGGTCCCACATTCACAACTACACTCGGTACAGTCGGTAACAATCGGGTCCATTACATGGTCCGACCATGCACCACTGATACTTACATATAAGTTATCAGATATACCTTTAACTAGATCACAGACATGGTCATTGAATTTGAGTCTCCTTCAGGATAGGGCGGTTATTAATGAAGTGGAGAAAGAACTTACACATTATTTTCAAACTAATTCGGATGAAGAACTAAGTCCGGGGGTGATATGGGAAGCCCATAAGGCGGTAATTAGGGGTGTATTTATCAAACATGGAGCCCGATTAAAGAGAGAACGTACACAACAGATGACGGTACTCTTACAGACTTTACATAATACAGAATCACGGCACAAACACATACCCACAGTAGAATCAAAGAGAGAGCTTACTGAAATACGTAAAAAGATAGTAGATATTCTACAATATAAAGCTAAATCAGCACTACAGAGAACTCGCAGGGTGATATATGAGTCAGGAGACAAGTGTGGGAAAGTGCTGGCTAGAACCTTACGTGATACGCAAACAAGAACTTATATACCTAAGCTTATATCACCTACAGGGCAGAAAGCTGTACGACCCGAAGATATAGCAAGAGACTTTCGAAAATATTATTTATCACTTTATAATCTGTCTCCGCAGCCCCTTGATCCGGAAGTAATGACTAGATATATTACTAAATCAGGAATGTTAAGTTTAACAGAGGAAGTGAGGGAAGAATTATCTACCACTATTTCCCTGGTGGAATTACAAACAGCAATTAAAAACACTAAAATAGGAAAGGCACCAGGACCGGATGGACTGCCGATACAGTACTATAAGACCTTTTTCCAAGTTCTTGGGCAACAAATGATAGATCTATTTAATAAATCACATATAGATACCCCGTTTCATAGAGATACATTACGCGCACATATAACTGTATTGCCAAAGGAAGGGAAGGATCCTACAGTATGCCCTAGCTACAGACCTATCTCGTTATTAAATGTAGATCTGAAATTATTCTCAAAAATCCTTGCCTCCAGGCTACAACCACATATACCTGACCTGATACATCTGGACCAGGTGGGCTTTGTACCTACACGAGAGGCACGGGATAATACCGTAAAAGCCCTAAACCTCCTGCACGTGGCGTATGATTCAAAACAAGCGTGTATATTTGTCGGGACAGACGCTGAAAAAGCTTTCGACCGGGTTAACTGGGACTTTTTGTCCGCGGTATTACAACATGTAGGAGTTGGAGACAGGATGAGAGAATGGATATTACAGTTATACTCAGCCCCTTCGCCCCGAATTAAAGTAAAGGGGGTACTTTCAGAGAGCTTCGGCATCTCGAACGGCACAAGACAGGGATGTCCATTGTCACCCTTATTATTTGCTCTTACTTTGGAACCCTTTTTGTGTACTGTTCGAAATAACCCCGACATCAGTGGCATAAAACTGGCAGGTATTCAACAGAAGGTTTCTGCATATGCAGACGATATGTTATTTACCCTTACAAATCCCGTGATTTCCTTACCGAACTTATTACAGGAATTTAGTTCATATAGTGCAGTGTCTAATTTAAAGATCAATCTGGGTAAGTCAGAAGCTATGGGAGTAGGGATGTCACAGCCTTTGAAGGCACAATTGCATACAAATTTTAATTTGAAATGGACAGAATTGGCCTTGAAATACCTGGGGACCTTGTTACCATCAGTGCCCTCTCAGGTATTCAAGATGAATTTTCCACCATTGTTGAATAAAATAAGCGACCAATTACGTAGATGGCGTACAGGACTTAGTTCCTGGTTTGGACGCTGTAATATATTAAAAATGAACATCTTACCAAAATTCCTTTATCTTCTTCAGGCCTTACCCATTTCGATCCCGTCTAATTATTTTAGACAGGTACAAGTAGTATTTTCAAAATTTATTTGGACCCAACGGAGACCGAGACTTAAGAAACAGTTACTTTATCTGCCTAAAAGTCATGGAGGATTAGCGGTCCCAAATATATTAAAATACTATTATGCAGTACATTTAGGTAGACTAATAGACTGGAGTCGCCACACTGAGATTAAACTTTGGCCTAGTATAGAGCAGGCGCAATGTGACATACCGCTGAATAGATCACCATGGTGTTCTGGGTCATTGCCACGAGATATGACACGCCACCCGACTATTGGAACAACGATCCGGATATGTGCAAAAATTTTTCGAAATCCGTTTTTTTCAACAAGACATTCTCCATTGATGCCTGTTCTGGGGAACCCACAGTTCGTCCCGGGATACCAGGAGAAAACCTTCCGTAGATTAAGAGATAGGGGGATTTACCAGGCATCCCATTTTTTGAAATCAGGAAACTGGGTGTCGATGGATACATTGACCTCCACCGAAGAGGGGTTTGGACTAGACTATTGGAAAGCATTCCAACTCCATCATTTTTTACAATCACAACATACCCCACAGGAATTCGATAGGTCACTAACCACCTATGAGGAGATGTGCACACAAACAGGTACGATATCTCATGTAGTATCAAAGATTTATGCTCTTATAGGTACCCCAATATCAGACTATAGACCACCCTATATAGATAGTTGGGAGAAAGAATTAAACTATAAGTTTTCACCAAGACAATTACAACACATATTAAAATTTACGTTTAAATCCTCCATCTGTACTCGGGTTCAGGAGACAAATTATAAATTGATATCTAGATGGTACTATACACCAGCACGACTACATTTATTTTCACCTCATAATTCAGATAGATGTTGGCGCTGTCAGGAGGAAAAAGGGACTTTATTACATATCTTCTGGACATGCCCTAGATTAGAGGAATTCTGGAGACAAGTGCGAGAGATTTCTCAGAAATTTATTGAACGCACAATACCTGACGAACCAATTTTTTTTCTTTTCCATGCTCCAGATATACCAGATAGGCAATATAAATACTCTATTATTCGTCATCTATTAGATGCTGCAAAAGCCTGCATCCCCTTGTGTTGGCGAGATTCTAACCCGCCGACTATTAAGATGTGGATTAGTAAGGTAGAAGAAATGAATAAGTATGAAGATCTGATTCTATCAACACGAGATCAACATGGACAGTATACCAAAACATGGGCATTATGGAATCAGTTCATAGCCTCAGATGAAGGGAGAATCTATTCCACCACCCCCTAGTCAGTGAGAATCTGGAGATCAGAGGAGGAGGGGAGAAGGAGAGAATATAATAATTGAGGGGATATGGGGGATATGAGACCCACAGGGAGAGACATATATATGACACTGTGACAGCAAGGAGAGCATAATAATTACATTAATGAGTACCCCCCTCCCCTTTAAAAAATTTATTTATTTATTTATTTATTTTTTTTCTTTCCTTTCCTCACAAATGAGTTTTTTCTTTTTTTTTTTCACAAGAAGGTGTGGGAGTCACAATTGGATTTAATTTTCACAAACTCACAAAGTCCCCCCCCTCCCTTTTTTTTTTTTTTTTTTTTTTGTTCAGCACAAATATTATATTCAGTTTTATCACATTTACAGAAAACATATTTATTGACGCAATACTTAAACTAAAATCACAGGTGCACTACATTTATAGTACTCAGCAAAATTTGTTAATCATTGGTGGCTCTAGAGTACCAATGTTATTTATAAAAGTATATATAGTATCACATGACACAGGAATACACAGATATAGGAGATACGAGAGAACACAATAGGGAACGCTTAGGGGAGGTTAATGGTACTCAGATAATGGAAATTGAGGGGATGCTGTTTGGAGTAAAGGGAACATCAAATATAGGATAGACTCCCTTGGGTAAGGGGCTCCCACTTATATAACCCCCAAGATCACCCTCTATTAAAAGTGAGTAATTTACTCTCCCCCCCACTTAGTTACAGGGAGTTTAGGGGACTACACAGATGAGGAGGTATACCTGGCCCCACCCCCATTGTGTACACTCCTCACTAGGTATAGCGGGAGTTGGAGGAGGGAGGGGGGAGGGAACTTCTCTATCTGTTTAGATTAGATGCCCTTGGAGAGAGATACAACAGGGAAGAGGAATAGAGGAGATGAAGCGGAGAAGGCCTAAGGTAATAAGAAGTATAGAAATAGGTGGATGTAGGACTTTAATTAAGAATATGTGTGAGTATGAGATTAAGGAGACGGTGGAAATAATTTCATTGTGGAATCTGACTTCTGGGTCAAACAGAGCTGTGGGCACTATGAAGAAGATGGATTCAGTGAGATAAGTGATAAATGGTGAACGTGTTAATTTGATACTAGAGGTGGGAGGAGAGGGAGAGACTCTAATTTTTAATTCCCTTTTTTTTTTTTTTTTTTTCTCTCTTTCTTCTTTTCCCCATTTTTGCTTTTTCTTCTTTGTTTAAAAAAATAGAAAATATTAGGGACAAGGGAGAGTTCCGATGATCTTAGTTAACCGAAATAATTAAGTCCAGTAAATTTGATTAAAACTGATATGATAGAGGATGTTAGAAATAACCATCTGTCAAATGTTATATAACGTGGACTGTATTTGAAACGATGTAATGGAATATCTTCAGTGTTCCTTTTGAATAAATAAATTAAATTTAAAAAAAAAAAAAAATAAAGGTCCATGATACATGAGCAAACCTGCCACTGGCAACAACCCACCATCATCGGGATTTCCAACAGACATCTTACCTTTTACTCTTTCTCATTTCCTTTTCTAGAGTGTGAAAATTCTACTAATGGGGCCAGCAAAGGAAAACATTTTTATCAAAGTGGTACTAAACCCAGGAGCCTGCATTCACTAAATCTGGTCCCTGACAGCACACAGTACATGGAAATGCAATTATTTTTGTAAAAATAAACTGCTAAATACCTTTTCTCATCATCAGTTAGAGCCATCTTGTGACTTCTATCAGTGTCCCCAAGTGCAGAATTATTTCACAATGTCATCAACAGTGCAGCGCATCACCACTTCTGCTATGCAAATACACATCCAATCCATATATCACACCAATATTCATCAGACTCCAACAGCTCAGGTGCCAGTGATCCTTTCTCTGTATATAAAGCTCACACCATGGAACGCACACAGAAAATGTATATTGTGTAGTATTTTATTAAAATATGACCAATAGTTCATAAAATAAACAATCCATGTGGAAAGTATATAAAAATGCTATAAACTCCAGAAGCCTCCGATCTGATTGGTGGACTCGGCAGTGGGACGTCCGTATGTACAGGCCCCACCTAACACGTTTTGTACACATGCACTTCCTTTAGGGAATCACTTACCAAAATCTGATGCAGCTGTGCATGGTAGCCAATCCGTTTTTAGTTTCAGGTTGTTCAGTAAAGCTTTGACAATAAAACTTGGAAGCTGATTGGTTTATTTGCTGAACCGCACTAGATTTTGAACACTCCAGTTTTAGTAAATCACCCCCAGTGTCTCTTAATCTCCCAATCACAAGTCTGCAAGCATATGTTTTATGGAAGGAAATATTTTTGAAATGTAGAAGGTGTTGGGGTAGTGCTATCTACCACCACACTGTACAACAGCTGTAGTATTTGTCTGCTTTTGCTTTCAATGAAAGCGGACACAGAGAAATAGGCAGTACAGCAAATGTACGTATAGTTCATATTCCTATCGCACACCTTCCTGGTTTGTAGGCTTGTGTGTACTGGGTGCTGAAGCGATCACCAGTTGGCAACTGGATTAGTTACAGGTAGATACATATTCGCCAGCACCCCAAGGATCTTGCAAAAGCAGTCCAAAAAACTTTATTCAAGATACGATCACATCAGAAAAATAAAGTGCAACGTTTCGGAGCCGCGCAGGACCCCTTCACATCACATACCTGACGAAGGGGTCCTGCGCAGCTCCGAAACATTGCACTATATTTTTCTGATGTGATCGTATCTTGAATAAAGTTTTTTGGACTGCTTTTGCAAGATCCTTGGTGTGCTGGCGAATATGTATCTACCTAACAGCAAATGTATGTGACTGTCCAGTGTATAGTTTTTTTTATGCAGAGGGCATTGTAACATGCATTATTAACTCCGTAACACTATGCGTATTTTTAATTATGGGGAGTTGGGGTTGGTGGTCCTAAAAGTACAATTTTTACCATGTCACCATATAACTTGTCTTATAGGTTAATCCCCAAAGCAAAGTTCTAAATATGGGTGATGTTTTGAAAGTAAGACTAGTGTCAACTGACAACTTCCACCTGGTGTGTCATGACCATAGTCTGATATGTCTTGAGCTCTGTTATCCAGCTAGCATCACCACACAGTCTTAAAGTTAACCTGTAATTTAGTCTTCACCCCAAATGACAAAAATTCAAATGTCTCAGTGGGAAGCTGGGAGATGAACCGCAAACAGGGCTTACTAAGGAGAGAAATTGCATGGAAACCTGTCAGCTAGGCCTTACTATACCTCTTTGTCAGTAATATTACAATCAAATTAATGTTTTTTTGGCATGTATATTTTTCATTTTTTCACACCCTCCAATCTACTTCGGTATAAAATAGTAATTCAGTTGCATGGCAACGCACATTGGCTGCAGTGGGCAAGGGAAGTAAAAATGTAGAGCTTAACAGAAGGGTATAAGAAACGTTTAATTTCAAAGTGAGTAAATGTGATGGGATCTAATTTTTCATTCCTTAGTGTGGCTGGTGCTCTTCCCCTTGAGTGTATGGTGCATTATGTTGCTATATCTGGGGGTTGTTTTTAACCATTTTCAGTCCTTGAAGGCCTATTTAAAGTCAACTCCACCTCTTTTTGCAAACTTAATGTTTTAAGGTGGAGTACAAAAGTTATTCATTTTGTAAATTGCATTGTAGAGGCTTTTAAAGCGGCCCTGGCAGGCAACAAAGAACAACAAGAGGAAACCTTACCGCAAAAGAGTGCTTACCTCTCTGGTGGACCTGTGTGTCGTGTTTCCTCTCTTCGTTCCAGTGCTACTGTCTCCGTAAATGTCTTAGCATTTGACATTTCCATGAGTGTCAAATGCTTATGTCCCTAGCCTTGTGCTGTGGTTCCAGGCTTAGCTCATACATCACTGAATAAACAACAAAGGTGACCAGCGCTATGGAGTATCTTAAGTGTAAAAGATTTTTTAGGTACGGGTGTAAGCAGCCACAAACCAACCCCTGGAGAACCAAGGGCAAGATGTATGTCAAGAGGGAAGAGTTTGTATGAGGCGCTACCTGTTTGAGCAGTTTCTAAAAAAAGGGGGGAATGGTACCCCTACAAAAATGTGTGTGCAAAGAAACTGAATAAAGTGCTTAGTGCAGAAGGTGAATTGGCAAACACCGCCCAAAAAACAAAAGTGCACAGTGACAAATAAATAATGTAATATACGTGACTGCTCGTATGTTTAAATTATAAATTGATAACATATAAAGTTCCAGTGAAAAAAATGTGCAAAAATGCAGTAATGGTGAATATCAATATCAAAATGCAAAATATTTTATTATATTAGAAACACACCCTACAAGTGTAATGAATAATGATGAATAAGTGAAAGTTCAAACACAAAGTGTATTGTGAGTGAGGTGCCCAAAGATAGCAACCAATTGGTAACACTCTCACCCAGTATTCCTCTTCTGGGCCAGAGAAGTAGATATGTAGCCACAGAGGAAAAAATCCAAACCATAATCAGGGGTTCCTTCAGCCCGGCGGACCATGTTGGGAGCTGCCTCCCTCAAGAAGTGTTAATCTGTGGTGCTCAAGCAGAAAGATACGGGACCCCAATAGCGTAGCAATCCATATGATGTACAGTAGCAAGTGCAGAAAAACGTACACTTCGGACCGATCACATCAGCCGTAGATAGGACGCCGGGACGCTTCCGCGTTCCACGGCTCCGAACCATTCAGACCGGAAGTGACATGTGGCGTACGTAGCTCCGCCCTACGCGTTTCGTCAGACGTCTACTGGAGCGGCGGGCAATTCCATTGTTACCAAGGTGAGTAATAGTCCAAAATAATTGAAACCATCTCAAGCTAACATCTAAGAAACTGAAGGCCTTTTGCTTTAATAAGTGTTTATGAATCCACAATGAAGAGAACAGTAAAGCCCCCCCCACCGCTTGGTCCTACTTTGCTGCTTATGGATTGTGATAGCTTGTTCTCATAAATTTAACTACTGTGTGGAGATATATACACACACACAGCGGGTAAAATAAGTATTGAACACGTCACCATTTTTCTAGGTAAATATATTTCTAAAGGTGCTTAATGGCATTAAATTTTCACAATATGCCGGTAACAACCCATGCAATCTATACTTACAAAGAAACCAAAACAAATAAGCTCAGAAATGAAGTTATCTGTATTAAAATGGAATGACACAGGGAAAAAGTATACATTTTCTATTGGGTTACATAGTTTGTGAGGTTGAAAAAAGACATCAGTCCATCCAGTTCAACCTATGATGTGTGTGTGTGTTTGCTGTTAACCGTACATTGAATACCGCTGTATGTTGTGGTCTTTAAGGTGCCCATCTAATAGTTCTTTTAAACTATCGATGCTCCCTGCTGATACGACTGCTTGTGGAAGAGAATTCCACATTCTTACTGCTCTGACAATGAAGAACCCCTTACGTATTTTAAGGTTAAACCGTTTTTCCTCTAATTTCAGTGAGTGGCCACGCGTCTTATTGTATTCCCTTTCCCTAAAAAGTTTGTTCCTTATGCTAGGGTCCTCACCAGTACAGTATTTGTACATTGATATCATATCCCCCCTCAGTCGTCTCTTCTCCAGAGAGAATAGGTTCAGTGCTTGTAGTCTTTCCTTATAGCTGATGTCCTCCATTCCCTAATTATTTTTGTTGCCCTTCTCTGGACTCTCTCCAGTTCCAGCACATCGTTCCTGAGGACCGGTGCCCAGAACTGGACAGCATACTCCAGATGTGGCCGGACCAGAGTCTTGTAGAGTGGGAGAATAATCTCTTTATTTCTGGAGTGAATCCCCTTTTTTATACATGCCAGTATTCTGTTGGCTTTGCTTGCAGCTGCTTGGCATTGCATGCCACTGCCAAGCCCATTGTCCACCAGTACCCCCAGGTCCTTTTCCATCCTAGACTCACCCAGAGGTTCCCCCCTAGTGATTAGCTTGCTTTCGTGTTTCTGATGCCCAAGTGCATTACTTTACATTTTTTAACATTAAACCTCATCTACCATGTAGTTGCCCACCCCATTATTTTGTTCAGGTCTGCTTGTAAGGTTTCCACATCCGGCATCGAAGATATTGGCATGTTTAGTTTATTATCATCCGCAAATACTTAGATTGTACTAGATATCCCCTCCTCTAGATCATTTATGAATAAATTAAACAGGATTGGTTCAAGTCAGGTGATTGGCTGGGCCATTCTAGCAGCTTTATTTTCTTTGAAACCATTTGAGAGTTTCCTTGGCTTTGTGTTTGGGATCATTGTCTTGCTGAAATGTCCACTCTTGTTTCATCTTCATCATCCTGGTAGATGGCAGCCGATTTATATCAAGAATGTCTTGGTACATTTTTCCATTCATCCTTCAGCTCCACACCATAATGTTCCCACCTCCAAATGTCACTGTTGGTATTGGGATGTTTGTGGGATGAAGTGCAGTGCCATTTGGCCTCCAAACATGGTGTGTATTATGCCATCCAAAGAGTTCAATTTTGGTCTTATCTGACCAGACTATATTCTCCCAGTATTTCACAGGCTTGTCTAAATGTTGTGCAGCAAACTTTAAACAAGCTTCAACATGCTTTTTCTTCAGCAATGAAGTCTTGCGTGATGAGCGTGCATACGAGCCATGGTGGGCGAGTGCATTACTTATTGTTTCTTTGAAACAATTGTACCTGCTAATTCCAGGTCTTTCTGAAGCTCTGGACAAGTGCTCCTTGGCCCTTGGACAACTCTTCTAATAATTATTTTCACTCCTCTGTCAGAAATTTAGCGAAGCGCACCTGGTCATGGCTGATTTATGGTGAAATTATGTTCTTTTCACTTCCGGATTATAGTCTCAACGGTGCTTACTGGAACATTCAGAAGTTTGGAAATGCTCCTGTAACCAATGCCATCAGTAGGTTTTGCAACAATAAAGTTGTGAAGGTCTAGAGAGAGCTCTTTGCTTTTACCCATTATGAGATGTTTCTTGTGTGACAACTTGGTAATGAGATAACTTTTTTAAAGTTCATCATTTGAGACTGAACCAGCTGATATTAATTTGCACTGACAAGGGGAAGGATAGCTTGCTTATTACTGATTAATTTCAGCTGGTGTCTTAGCTTTCCCTACCTTTTTGCACCTCCCTTTCTTCATGTGTTTATTACTTTTTCTCTGTGTCATTCCATTTTATTACATATAACTCAATTTTTGAACGTATTTGTTTCGGTTTCTTTCTATGTATAGATTGAATGGGTTGTTACCGACGTGGTGAAAATTCCGTGTCAATAGCACCTTTAGAAATATATTTACCTAGAAAAATGGTTGCATGTTCAATACTTATTTTTCCCTGCTGCATGTATGAGTGTGTGTGTGTATATATATATATATATATATATATATATATATATATATGTGTGTATGTGTGTATATAGATATATAGATATATATATATATATATATATATATATATATATATATATATATATATATATATATATATATATATATATATATATATATATAATCTTTGTAGGGTGTGATAGAGCTGCACTTTTATTTTATTTTTTATTTTTTTTTTGCAAATACATTATTTTTAAATGCTGGCAGTTTAGTAGGGAATAGGGTGATAGTGCAGAAGAATATTATTTTTGTATTCATAAGACTGGTCTTTGCCTACCTTAAAACTAAGAAACTCACTTGGTAGGTAACAGAATCTTGGGACTTAAAGCTTTGGTGCACACCCCGTATCATGCAATTTGTTTTAACTATGTCGAGGTGAGTGTCCTCATTAAAAAAAAAAAAAATCTGTCAACTTTTACCTCATTGACTTCAAATTGGACCCAGAGGGCAGACAGGTACTTGTGATACATGTGAATTCTGAAGATCTGGCAATTCTAATTTTGGGGCTTTACTCCTACCTGCAGACACTACTGTGTTCTCTACGGTTATGCAACTGGCACTCTACTTTGGAACAGGCCAGATCCTCCTGTTAGATGGCTTCATTGTGGCACCAGTCCTCTAATGGACAGATTCCAATCCATCAGTACGTCTCCTTATGATCAAAAAAACTGGGCCGCAACCTATGGTCCAGTTACTATGTGGAGTAGCTTTAATTCCACCCAAAAAGCATATACCTTCTATTCTACCTTGTACTGTTCTCTAGCTCGCATATAGACTTGGCCTTCGACCCTCTAGAGGTCCCTTGCTTTGTCACCGCTATCCAATTCCTGCCAAGAGGACAATGTGATTTTTATTGGACTAAATCTAGGTTGTTTCCTTTAGTCCCAAGGAAATAATGATTTGGCATTCCCTACTCCCCTTTAGTTGGTGCATCCTTTTACATACCTGGCTATTTCTAAGGACAGGGAGGTGCATAATTCCTCTTAAGGTGTTTTGAAACTCACAACCGTGAAATCAGACTGCATATGCAGTAATGCATGCTCGTTATACTCACTGTGGAACCTAAGGGGATAATCCTCTATATTGTGTAAAAAGGCTGTTTGATCCTGTATGCACAGATCCTCCCCTTCCTGCATTGTCCCCAAAACCTCTTCAGATAAGACCGAGTTATTGGAGTCAATCTGCACATTCTCAATTTGGTTTGTATTTCTATAGAGTTTTTTTTTTTTTTTCTTGGGAGAGTGCATGTGATCAGCACTGTCCAAACAGAGGTTCAGGGGTCCTGTATCCTTATAGGACAATCAGGGGAGACTGAACACTAATCCTACAAGCTTTAACCAGACATTGATAGCGGGCACAAGACTGCTATATACTGCTGATGAGAAAAGGTATTTTGCAGTTTATATTTACTAAAATATTTGCATGTTCTGTGTACTGTGGGAGACCAGATATAGTGAATGCAGGTTCTGGATTTAGAAACACATTTTAACCTCATTCCCATTCTACAACAGGTGAAGACCAGGTTTAATCCCTGGTCCATAATCCCACTAAAGTTCATGGGAAGGATCAACAATTAGATCCTGCCATGTTAGTCTCCCAATTCTGTTTCTGGATTTATGGATTGTATTTGCCTACAGAACTGAGTTGTAAGTAGTATTGTAACCACTCTGGAAGCCACTTTGCTGCGTTTGCTTATTGTATTTGCCAGCCTTCCATAAAAAGAAACGTTAAAAACCCTCCAATTTTTCCTATTCCTTTAGGAATGATCCTTCAGGCGCTTTGGATACCATGATAAAATGTCACGAGAAGTACAAGTGCTGTCCATTTCAGTATTTCCTGCTGTTGAAGTTGGTAGAGATGGGAGAAACAGACCTGCTGAAGAAAGGTATGTGTATACTGTGTATAGTGGTATCTTTAAAATTCCCTGTTTTAATTTTTTTGTGTCCTCTCATCAAATCATTGATTTATTGCTGCCAGTCTGTTGGTCAGCTAGCCTTGTATATCTATCCCCCGAGACTAGTTTATAGAAAGTTATAGAAAGGTGAAACTTTCCTGCTTTTACGAGATAATCTATATAGATATATACAGTAGTGTAGCAGGGATTTAAACAGATCATCCTTTGGCCGTTTTGGCTAATCCAGTTGACAGGTCTCTCCACTGCATTGCACATTCTTGGCTCTGATCTGTCAGCCATGTAGTCACATTTCTCTTTTTGTTATGTAAGGAGTCTCAATCCTAATGTTACACTCTGTATTGTAACAAGGAGAGTCTAACCACGTCTAATGCTGTAAAGTGTATGAAACCCAAAACTTCTTCTTTTCTTTTCTGTTCATTGATAGACACAGCTCCTGATCTTCTTAACCGTTGGGTTATACTGCTCCCTACAGGAATATGACACTAGGCTGTTTGGAGCTACCCTGGATGACATCATTAAAGGTCTCACAGGGGGGAAAGAGTACCTTTCTTCCGCAGACTACTAAGGGCAAGGACCCTCGCCATAGACGTCGTCCCTTCTTCTAGAATTATAAGAAGTTTCTTCGTCCTTTAGGTTTGACTGACAAGAGCTCGCAGCCTTTCAGGGCCTCACCTGGAGGATCCAAACGAACCTGGTCTGGCAACCCGAGAGCAGATTTCTTCAGACCCACGGACAAGGCTCCTTCAGTGGGAAGTGCGCCCTCACTCGTATCGGGAGTGGGGGGACATCTTCACTGGTTTACGCACCCGTGGACTTCCCTAGTACAAGACAAGTGGCTCCACTAAATTTTTTGGTCCAGCTGCAAGATTAAGTTTCGCTCTTGTTCCCCTGCAAGGTTCTTTCCTTCCAATTTGCGCCTATCCCCGAAACGCTTACAGGGTCTGTTTAAGCTGGTACAAGACCTGTTACTTCAAGGGGTGATTGTCCCGGTTTCCGACTTCAGGGTTTTTACTCAAACCTGTTAACAGTCCCAGAAAGGAAGGCAAGGTGCGTCCCATCTTGGACCTCAAAGGGCTGAACTGCTTTCTGATTTTCCTGCCTCTATCGACATATTGGAATGTGAAGGTAAGCATTCTTGATGTGTCGGTCACCAGTGCTTCCTTCGCTTTCCCGTGGGAGAGGAACATGATCAGTTTGTGGCGTTACCCTTTGGTCTTGCCTCTGCTCATGACTGGCCTCACCGGGCTTGGTACGCTGATCTGGTGCGGCTGGTCGCTGACATTCCTTGGAGGCTTCCTCTCAGGGAGAATCTACTGTCCCAAAAACCAATCTTCCATCCTGCTTTACAGTCGCTGGCTTTGACGGCTTGGCTGTTAAATGCCAAGTGCTGATGGATAGAGGTTTGTCTGCATTGGTGATTCCAACGCTGTTAAAAGCTAGGAAATCTACTTCTAGGATGATCTACCATCATATGTGGAAGATGTACATTGCATGATGTGAATCTCTTGGGGTTCATCCTTGCTCTTTCTCAGTGGCTCGGGTCTTGACCTTCCTTCAATGGGGGGTTGAGCAGAAACTGAATATAGTGAAAAAACTATCAGCGCAAGACTAAGTGAAATTCAAATGTGTATAAAATGTGCTAGAATAAATCAATATATAAATCCGGCTGCATACACAAATTGTGTCCACACCTCACAACAAAAACATAAAAATCAAAAAACGTGCTGCGCTGTGCTGAGCAGAAACTGGCCTTAAGTACTATCAAGGGTCAGGTGTCGGCCTTAGCCGCCTTTTTTCAATGGCCCTTGGCCACGCACTCCCTGGGAGTTAGGCACTTGGCCCCTCCAGTGCGGTCTCTGTTGTCGCCTTGGGACCTCATTTTGGTGCTCTGTCCTTCAGAAGCCTCCTTTTGAGTATCTTTGGGCGATTAGCCTGCTTACGCTGTCCCAGAAGGTGGTCTTCTTGGTGGCTGTCACTTCATGTGCGAAGGGTGTCTAAATTGGTGGCATTATCCTGTCCTTCACCTTACTTGGTGGTTCACAGAGATAAGGTGGTTCTTCATCCCTGTACGTCGTTCCTTCCAAAGGATGTCTCTGAGCAGAACTCCAACCTAGCCTCAAGGGTTCATTGAACTTTGAAAGGAGCTTGTCTGCCAAGTATTATGACATTGCTGAATGGAGGTCAGTGCAGATGAATAGTACATGTTCTGTACATTTGGTATCCAACAGTCAGGTTTTAATTTGTACTCATCAGGCTCTTAAATCTTTCTGCAGAAAGTGGAGCTTTATGACCATCATCACTCACCTACACAAACCCTTATGTGACTTCAAACAGGGCAGCTTAGAGCAAGGGTCCTCAAACCTTCCAAACAAGGGGGCCAGTTCACTATACTTCAGACCTTAGAGGGGTCAGACTGTATACAATAGGAGTTTAAAATGCCCTGGCAAAAGGGAAAGTAAACCGTGCTCCAGAGTCGGTGGTTTGTGGGTGGAGGAAAAATACCCCCTACTTAAAGTGTCTTCCTTGCTATTAGATGGAATAATGCCCTATCATTGGTGTTTGTGAAAGGAATATTGCTCCATCATTGATGTCAGTAGAAGGAATAATGCTCCATCGTTGGTGTCAGTGGGAGGAATAACGGCCAGTGGCTGGTGTCAGTAGGAGGAATAAAGTCCACTGGTTGGTGTCAATGGGAGGAATAGCACTCTGTTAACTACCTCCCACCCGGCCATAGTACATATACGGCCGGGCGGGAGTCTCGTCCTTCTGAATGGACGTTCCGGAACGTCCTTCAGAAGGAGAGAGATCGCGCCGCCGCGGGCACGCGCAGCGGCGCAATCTCGATGTGCCTGTGTCCCTCGGACACAGAGCGACATCATTCGGCAGGAGGGCCCTGTGATTGGCCCTCCTGATCACATGATGGCTGTGTCCAATCACAGCCGTCATGTAATGTAAATAGAGCCGTTGTAACGGCTTCGATCTCTTCTCCTCCTGACAGATCCTGTCAGTGAGGAGAAGATCAGAGGATCGGTGCTGCTGAGGGGGTGATCAGTGAGTATTTCTAATTACTCACTGATCACAGGGGGGGTCTGTGCTGGTAATCAGAACATTGATTACCAGTGCAGCCCTGGGGGGGGGGGGTGCCACTAAGCCACCAGGGATGCCCACCCATGACCACCAGGGATGCCCACTATGGCCACCAGGGATGGCAAGCAGGGCTCAGAGAGCCCCCCAGTGCCCTCCCTATCAGTGTTGCCCACCAATGGCATCTATCAGTGCTCCCCACCAGTGCCATTATTGCCATCTATCAGTGCCGCCCACCAGTGCCCATTATTGCCCACCAGTGCTGCCTATCAGTGCCGATCAGTGCCCCCCATCAGTGCCGATCAGTGCCACCCATCAGTGCCGATCATTGCCGCCCAACAGTGCCACTATCAGTGCCCATCAGTGCCACCCATCAGTGCTGCCTATCACTGACCATCAGCGCTGCCTATCAGTGCCCACCAATGCTGCATATCAGTGCTATCTATCAGTGCCCATCAGTGCTGCATATCAGTGCTACCTATCAGTGCCCATCAGTGCTGCATATCAGTGCCACCCCATCAGTGTCTCCTCATCAGTGCCTGTCAGTGCGGCATCATCAGTGCTCATCAGTGCAGGAAAAAACATATCTATTTACAAAATTTTATAACCTAAACAAAAAACTTTTTTTTTTTTTTCAAACTTTTCAGTCTTTTTTTATTTGTGCACCAAAAAAGAAAAAACCTGACGGTGATCAAATACCACCAAAAGAAAGCTCTATTTGTGGGGAAAAAATGACACAAATTTGGTTTAGGTACAGCGTTGCATGACCGCGCAATTGTCATTCAAATTGCAACAGCGCTAAAAGCTGAAAATTGGTCTGGGAAGGAAGGGGGTTTAAGTGCCCTGTATTGAGGTGGTTAAAGACAAAATGCCAGACTTAGACTTTCTGACAGCTTAAAAGAGCTGTATGGGGTTTTATTTTTTATTTTTTTTTAATTCATACTTGCGGTCCCCCAGCGCCACTAACACTGAGAACCGAGCGATCGAACACTGCCGATCACTCGGTTCTCACAGCTCCCCAAGCATAAAGCTGCTGATTGTCAGTCAGCCGCTCTCTCCTCTGCCCCCTCCTCGCTCTCTGAATCGCGGAGCTGCGGAGGGGGGCTGGAGTGGCCGGCTCAGGCTCTCAGCAGCTCACTGAGAGGCTAAGCCACATAGCGATCTAGCCATGTGGACGGATCCCGACTCCATGGTCATGACGCCCAAGCCTGGGTCAGCTCTGTGATGTCATTAGAGAGCGGACTTCAGAGTATAGCCAAACGAGCTTTGGGTGTACTTCTTTAAACTAAATGTCAATGCAAAATCTGTTTCTCTTTTGTTCATTGACGGACACAGCTCCTGATATTCATAATCATTGGGTTATACTGCCCCTACAGGAGTAGGACAACAGGCAGAAAAAAATTCTGTCTACTCCCATGAGCAGTCCCAGGGGGTATACTCCCTCTCCCTGCTATAGCCACTCAGTTTGTTTATGCCTAGTAAGGACTTATTTCCTTGCTGGGATCTTTGGTCCTGGCAAAAGTTTTTGGATACATAGATTTTTTTTTTCTCCTGGATTTTTTTAATCTACAATCAACTGCCACAGACCTCAGCTGCACGCTTGGTAGGCCACGACATAGCCCCACTGGACGGGAGCTGGCCTGCGAGTAAAAATGCCTTGTGAGTTCGCATACGACCGGGCCTCGGCCAGAGTTGCAGAGTTCCTCCTGGCCGACAGCCCCCTATTGCGATGGAGAGGGGTTCTGTTTGGAGCAGTGCCTCCCTGGTTCCTGGTGTGGTGAGTGGCTTTCCCCGTTTTCTCCTGGAGGGTTTTGGGGTGGATGTGGGCCTCTTTGGGAGGGTCGGACCCCCCGTTCCTCTCCTTCCCACAGGCACCCAGACCATTAGATCCGGCTAGTAGGGGAACGAAGGAGTCCCTTATATGGTGGCTTCGTTCTCCGGCGCTTCAGCTGTTAAATTCCTTCCTACCCTTGTATTAGACAGTGGTCACCACAGATGCCAGCCTGTCCGGCTGGGGAGGCATCCCCAGCAAGCATTCTGCTCAGGGGATCTGGACGCTGGAAGAGTCCAGACTCACAATCAATGTCTTGGAACTCCGAGTTACATGTGTCTGAATCTTTGGACGGATCATCTTCAGGGTTGTCCAGTGCGCATTCAATCGGACAGTGTCATGGCCGTGGCTTATGTCAATCACAAGGGGGCACAAGAAGTGTCCTGGTGGCTCTGGAGGTAGCCGACATTTTAAGGTGGGCGGAACGGTTCGGTCCAGTCCGCTCTGCCGTACCCATTCCCGGTGCGTGAAAAATTGGCAGGCGGATTACCTCAGTTGGCAGGCATTGGACCACGGGGAGTGGTCCCTTCATCTGGAGCGGTTTCATTAGCTGTGTCTCCGGTGGGGCACCCCCGAGGTGGATCTGTTAGTGTCTCGACTCAACAGAAAAATGCAGAGGTTTGTGACTAGGTCAAGGGATCCTCTGACGGAATGCCACAGACGTGCTGGTGGTCCCCGTGGTCAGTATCATCTGATTTACTCCTTCCCTCTTCTCAAGCTTCTGCAAGACTTCTACGCAGGATCGAGGCAGAAGGGATTCCGGTCATCTTGATGGCTCCGGACTGGCCTCACCGGGGTTGGTACGCCGTCCCAAGACCGATCTTCCATCCTGCTTTACAGTCGCTGGCTTTGACAGCTTGGCTGTTGAACGCCTGGTGCTGAAGGATAGGGGTTTATCTGAATCTGTGATTCCTACCGCTAGGAAGATCTACCATTGTACATTAATGGAATACGTACATTGCGTGGTGTGAGTCTCTTGGGGGTTCTTCCTTGCTCCTTCTCGGTGGCTCAGATCTTGACCTTCCTTCAACAAGGGGTTGAACAGAAATTGGCCTTGAGTACCATCAAGGGCCAGGTATCGGCTTTGGGGGTCTTCTTCCAACGACCTTTGGCCACACACTCCCTGGTGTGTACCTTTCTCCAGGGTGTCCGACACTTGGTTCCTCCAGTGCGGCCTCCGTTGCCACCTTAGGATCTTAATTTGGTGCTTATAGCTCTGCAGAAGCCTCCCTTTGAAAATATTCGGGAGATTCCTCTGCTTACGCTGTCCCAGAAGGTGGCCTTTTTAGTGGCTATCAACTCTGCGTGCAGGGTGTTATCCTGTCCACCTTACCTGATGATTCACAGGGATAAGGTGGTTCTTCACCCCAGTCCGTCGTTCCTTCCAAAGGTTGTCTCTGATTTTAATTTGAATGAAGACATTGTGTTGCCTTTCCTGTGTCCCAGGCCAAAACATTCAAAGGAAATTGCCTTGCATGTCTTGGATGTTGTCCGGTCAATTAGGGTGTACCTGGCAGCTATGGAGTCTTTCAGGAAGTCAGACTCTGTGTGCTCAGGCCTCGGAAAGGGTTGTCCGCTTCCTCTGTAAACATTTCCAGATGGACCAGACAGACGGTGGTTCAGACCTATTCCAACAGGGGTCAGGTTCCTTCTCCCCTTGTCAAGGTGCACTCTACTAGGGCACTTAGTGTCTCCTGTGCTTTCCGTCATCAGGCATCAGTGACACAGATTTTCAAGGTGGCCACCTGGTCGTCGGTGCACACTTTTGCAAGTTTTATAAAGTGGATGTGTTGGCATCTGCAGATGCTTTTTTTGGCCGTAAGGTTTTGCAGGCTGCTGTTTAAGAGGACCTGATCCTCTTTGAGTGTATTTTTTTTTTTTTGGTGGGCTCCTGTTGCCTGGTTGGCTAATGTTTTGCCTTGGGAATTTTCTTGTTGTTCCCACTCCTCATGTTTAACACTGTTTTGGGATGTCTCAATGGTTATTAAGATCAGGAGCTGTGTCCGACAGTTAACGAAAGAGGAAATGGGATTTTTGACTTACCATAAAATCCATTTCTCTGATGTTCATTGACGGACACAGCACCCAGCCCTCTGTGGAGTTATAATACTTCTGACACTGCTTGTAACAAAACTGAGTGGCTATAGCAGAGAGAGGAAGTATAGCCCCTGGGACTGCCTGTGGGTGTAGCCAGAATGCTTTTCTGTCTAGTGTCCGACTCCTGTAGGGGGCAGTATAACCCAATGGTTATTAATACTAGAAGCTGTGCCCATCAATGAACATCAAAGAAATGGATTTTACAGTAAGTCAAATATCCAATTTTTCTGGTATATTTGGCATCATGCCTCACTGTATACAGTTTTCTTGTGCAAACAATTGCATGGTTTCTTGCTTGGAGATCCTGCCAGTAACAGCCCTTCATGTTACAGGCTGACAACGCTAAGCTACTTCCTCTCCAATGAACAGTATTGTTGTCTGTCTGTCATGTGCACTTCTTCAGTATGCTTTTGGGCTGCCTGTGAGGTCCTTTCGATAGAAAGCCCAATGGCAGAATGACAGCGCTGCTGCTATATGCAAGGCAGTAGCTTAGCATCGTCAGCTTGCAACCGAAAGTACTGTGATTGGCTTGATCTCCAGGTGAGAAACTTTGCAGTAGATTGACGAAAAGATTGTTTGCTCATGAAAACTGTATACAGGGGGGCAGGCTGCTAGACCTACTGAAACATTAGATTTTGCGTTCACATACACTTTTAAAGAAGGCCCCTGCTAAGCTCTGATAATTGACTAGCATTTTAGTCCTACTCCTTCGACCACAGAAGGTTGACTTCATTTATGTGATCATTAAATTTGTACAATGTAAGTGGTTACTCCTAACAATTCCAGAGAGCCAAAGTAGAAGTCTGATTGTTTGGCCCAACAAAGCCCAATTCTTGTCATCTCAATGCTACTCAGTCATATCTAATCTGCTAGGTTTAGATCCTTTTTTTTTTTTTTTTTAAAGGGAAGTGTTTATATATGAAGACTAAGATAAAAAGCTCCTTTTTTTTCCTGTATTTGAAGCTCTTAGAAAATTTAGCAAACCATTAATTACAAGCCTTCCCATAGTGCAGCCTTTTTATTGCGGGAGTCCGCGGTTTCAGCCGACATTTCAACAAAGGCTAATGAATGACAGGTATTATGCTCACAATATTATCCCGATGCCCTCCCATGTTTTCCCGAATAATGAATTAAACCATCAGCGGCCATACTTCATTCTAACTAGAGACCCTTTTGAGGAACGTTCTCTGCAGCTTTTGTGTATAATAGCCATACATTTTGTAATTGATCTGTAAGTGAGAATCACCTTTTCTTTCAGAGCAGGCACTGCTGTGGGCACCGTGATTTTCTCATCTTTCCCTGGGATTGTATGAATAGCCGCTTTCTGATTTTTATACCTTTTTTATTTTTAAAGAAAAAGGGAGCTCTTTTTTTTATTTTTCTAGTTCATTATTTTTTATTTTAACTAAGTATTGCCTTGAGATCCCACAGCTGCCACGTTGCACATATAATGGTTGTCTGACAGTGCATGGGCATGTGCGTTGCAGTTTTTTAAAAAAGATCACATAGGAACACAAATGTAAAGGATGGACAGAACATGTTTAACCACTTCAGCTCCGGAAGATTTACTCCCCTCCCCCTTTCATGACCAGGACATTTTTTGCCATATAGCACTGCGTAACTGGCAATTGCAGATTTGTGCGACACTGTACCCAAATAAAATGATTGTCCTTTTTTTCCCACCAATAGAGCTTTCTTTTGGTGGTATTTGATCATCTTAGTTTTTTATTTTTTTTTGCGCTAAAAAAACAAAAAACAGTTTTGAAAGAACAAAGTTTACTTTCTGCTCTAAAACACATCCAATAAAAATAAGTACATTTAATTTCTTCCTCAATATAGGACTATTTCGTATTCAGCTACATATTTTTGGTAAAAAAAAAATCTCAGTAAGTGTATATTGATTGGTTTGCACAAAAGTTATAGCATCTACAAACTATTGGATATATTTATGGATTTTATTTTTTACTAGTAATGGCGGCGATCAGTGACTTATAGCGGGACTGCGATATTGCAGTGGACAAATTGGACACTGACGCTTTTTTGGGGACCAGTAACACTAATACAGTGATTATGGCTAAAAAATATGCGCTGTCACTGTACTAAAGACACTGGTTAGGAAGGGGTTAACCGGGGCAATCGGAGGGTTAATTGTGTGCCTAGCTTGCCTTTTACTGTAGTGGGGAAGGTGGTTGTACTAGTGGAAGGCATGGATCCATGTTACTGCTTTACAGGAACACAGGAGCCGTGCCTTCCTTACTAACAGAATGGCGATCTACCTTGTTTACATTGGAAGATCACCATTCTGCCTGTGTCCTGAACAGTTAGTTAGCTGGTGCACCTCGGGGCCAAAGGACACACTGATCAGTGTATGTATCAAATGTATGATGTTTTTTGTATGCAATTCCTGTGTGATCAGACAGTGCTGTTAAAAAAGTATTTGCCCCCTTCCTGATTTTTTTTTTTTTTTTTATTGGAGGAATGCGGGCAATGACCCCTTCCTGATTTTATTTTTTGCATGTTTGTTGCACCTAATTATGATTCAGATCATCAAACAAATTTCCCTTTCGTTGATTAACGAACACCGCTCCTGTCATTCTTGACTATTGGGTTATACTGCCCCCTACATGAGTGGGACACTAGGCAGGAAAATAAATTCTGGCTACACCCTTGGGCAGTTTTTTTTTTTTCTGCCTTTTCAGGAGTAAGGACCTATTTTCTTGCTGGGATCTCTGGTCCTGGCAAAATTTTTAGTTAGAAAAATGTTTTCCTCCTGGATTTTGCCCTGTGAGATTTACGATCAACTGCCAGACTAGGCGACAGGCTCGATATTCTAGATCCAGTGGTCACCCCAGTCTGGCCAGCGAGCACGCACAGGCCTCAGCTCTGCGCCAGTTGGCTGCGACATAGCCCCACTGGACAGAGGCTGGCCCTACGAGTTAAACGCCTCGCAAGTTTGCATATGACCTGGCCTCTGCCTGAGTTGCAGCGTTCCTTCTTGCCGACAGCCCCCCATTTCGATGGAGAGGACAGTCCGTCTGGAGCAGTGCCTACCTGGTTTTTGGTATGGTAATTAGCTGTCCCCCCCCCCCCTCTACCCCTGGAGGATTTTGGGGTGGAACGTGGGCCCCTCCTTGAGACAGTTGGACCCCCGGGTTCCCCTCCTTCCTGCAGGCATCCCCTCCCCCCGCCAAGTCCCTCATGCTGCCCCCCCCCCCACCTCCAGATACGCTGGGGAAGTATTTTTTTTGGGTAGTCTGGCCACTTTCCTGGGGTGGGGGCAGGGCACTAAATGGCGATGGAGGTCCGTGGGGTGCACCGCCGGCGACCGGACGATTGATTGTGTGTGGGAGGGTTGTACCTGGTGGGGGCTTTTGCCAGGGTTCCCTGTCCTGCCTGGATCTGAGGCCTGGTCTCCCAAATTCTGGGTCCCTGTGTGCCTCGTGGTGCCGCCAATTTGTTGTAGCCTGTGTGTTTCTATACACGGTGGCCATGTTTGTGTAGTCCGACAGCCATTTTCTTGTGGTTTTCTATTGCAAATAGCGGTGGCCATGCCAGTGGAGCCCTGTGGGCGGCGATTTTGGCGGTGGGATCCCCTCCTTATTCCCTGGTGCTGACTCCCGGATCATTTAGCTTCCTGATCGCTGCACGTGTAGTGCAGTTTCTCCAGGTGGTTTTAGGTGCCTGTGTCGGCGGGTGGTGAGTCTAGTGAGGATCCTGTCTGCTGAGGATCTCTCTGTGCTGGTGCCTAGCTTAAGCTGTGACTGAGGCGCAGGTATCCTTTGGCACTCACAAGCTATCCAGAGCGTCAAAGGTGCTTCCTGTCCCCGCCTATTTTGACAGAATTTTCGCTAAAGAGTGGAGATTACCAAAGCGTCTCTGTGGGGTTCCTAAGCGCTTTACCAGGCGTTACCCCTACAAGGAGTCCTTTCTTAAGAAGTGGACTGTGCCACCGGTGGTGGACCCTCCGGTTTCCAGATTAAACAAGGCAACTTTAATTCCGTAGGAAGAGTCCCTGGCCTTTAAGGATCCGGCTGACCGGAAGGCGGAGGCTGTAGCATGCATTATGCACACCTTAGCTGGCTCGGCTGTGAGGCCGGAATTTACCGTTGCCCTAGTGTTGCAAACTCTGACTGGGTGGACTAAGCTCCTATGCCGTGACCTGGAGGGAGAAAAACTCTCTCCTGCCTTCGTGGAGCTGGCAGACCAGCTGGTCCAGGGGGCTGCAGTTTATCTGTGATGCCTCTTTGGATGCAGCACCTCTGATGGCTCGCCACTCTTTTTTGGTGGTGATCCTTCGGCGTGTCGCTTGGCTCAAGTGCTCGTCTGCGGACCAGACTTCTAAAAAGGCCTTGACTGATCTTCTCTTTCAAGGAGATCGTCTGTGGAGCTACCCTAGATGACATCTGTAACGGAACCGCAACCCACACTGTACTTGTGGTCTTCTGTCAGTATACAGCTTCCTTGCAGTCATGAACATAGATATCAAATCCTAGCTCCCCTCATACAAAGCTAGCCAACAACTTAGCTTGTACTGGAATCTCTCTTTATTGAACAGTCACACAGAATTTATATACAGCATGGACCCCCCCCTCCTGATCAGATTACCACACACAGGTCAGGGGTTGCCTGATTACATTATCATAAGCATGCAATTGTATACAGAAATAGAATTAACATATCTAAAGAACAACCAACACAAACAGTATACTTTTTCCACTCAGCAACTAACCGACGAAAATTATTCAATCAACCTGAGCCAATTAACTAGCAGACTTTCCGTCCTCGAGCTCCTGCAATACGATACACATTATCTCAATACACAAACAGTAGACAAAGCCTGTCTCTGACATTGAAGGACATGGAATAGAAGCCAATGTGATTAGCTTTTTCAATGAACATGTTCAGAATCAAACAGGAATAGTCCTCACATATTTCTCGAGATACATGGCTGACAAATATTACTGTCCCACTTGAAGCAATCCAAACCATTAAGCATCTGTCTTTCACCCCCAGTGACGGTAAGTACCGTCACAACATCCTTATAGGTCTCACAGGGGGGAAGAGTACCTTTCTTCCACAGGCTACTAACGGCAAGAAACCTCGTCGTAGGCGTGGACCTTCCTTCTCCGCTCATAAGAAGTTTTTTTTGTCCCTCAGGGTCGACTGACAACGGCTCGAAGCCTTTCAGGGCCTCCTCTGGTGGATCCAAATGAACCTGGTCTGGCAAGCCAAGAGTGAGCTAATCTCCAGTTCCGCGGACAAGGCTCCTTCATAAAGGTGCGCCCTCACCCATATTGGGGTGGGGCTATGTCTTTGCTGGTTTACGGACCCATGGACTTCCCTGGTACAAGGCAAGTGGATCCACAAAGTCATTTGGTTCGGCTACAAGATCGTGTTTCGCTCTTGTCCCCCGGCAAGGTTTTTATCTTCCAACCTGCTCCTGTCCACAGACTGGTTGCAGGGTCTTTTTGGGGTGGTACAAGACCTGTTGCTTCATGGGGTGATTGTCCCGATTCCAACTTTGGAAGTTGAGGTTTACTCAAGCCTGTTCACAGTCACCAGGAAGGAAGGCAAAGTGCGTCCAAACCTGGACTTTAAGGCGCAAAACTGCTTTGTGTGGGTACTGAAGTTCAAAATTGAGTCCATTCGAACGGTGATGGCATCCCTGCGTTAGGGGGATTTTCTTGCCTCTATAGATATCAAGGATGCCTACCTTCACATTGCAATATGTGCCAGTCGCCAGCGTTTTCTCTGCTTTGCTGTGGGAGAGGAGCATTAGCAATTTGTTGCCTTACCCTTTGGTCTCGTCTTTGCTCCTCCGGTCTTCACAAAAGCATTTGCTCCATTGGGCTACTTGGATGATCTCCTTCTGCGAGCGGAGTCTCCCTCTGCTCTGGTGGAGAATCTGGAGATCACCATACGAACTCTGCGGGAGTTCGGCTGGATTCTGAATTTTCAGAAGTCTACCCTGTTTCCTTGCCACAAGGCTAGACTATTTGTGCCTGACTCTGGACTCGGCCGTAGCCAGAATGCTCCTTCCTCTGGACAAACTCCAGGAATTGCAGGCTGCAATTTGCCTTCTGTTGTCCAACAAATGGTCATCCCTCCGGACTTGCATGCGGGTGCTGGGCCTGATGGTATCTACCATCAAGGCAGTTCCATTTGCACAGTTCCATATGAGGTCCCTGCAAAGGGAGATTCTGGCCAAATAGGACAAGACTCCGCAGTCTCTGGTTAATCAGATCCAGCTGAGTCGGGGAACGACGAGTCCCTGATATGGTGGCTTCACTCTCCGGCGCTTCGTCTGGGCTAATCCTTCCTCCCCTTGTTTTGAACAGTGGTCATCATGGATACCAGCCTGTCCGGCTGGGGAGGCGTCCTCGGCAAACATTCTGCTCAGGGGATCTGGGCGCTGGAAGAGTCCAGACTACCGATCAATGTCCTGGAAATCCAAGCGATCAGACTGTGTTTGGATCATTGGACGGATCGTCTTCAGGGATGCACAGTACGCATTCAATCGGACAATGCCATGGCAGTGGCTTATGTCAATCACCATGGGGGGGAACAAGAAGTGCCCTGGCGGCTCTGGAGGTAGCCGGCGTTCTAAGGTGGGCAGATCGGTTTGTTCCAGCCCTCTGCCATACACATTCCCAGGGTGGAAATTTGGCAGGCGGATTACCTCCAGTCGGCAGGTGTTGGACCAAGAGGAGTAGTCCTTTCATCCGGTGGGGTTTCATCCGCTGTGTCTCCGGTGGGGTACCCTCAAGGTGGATCTGTTGGCGTTGCTGTATGCAATGTTTTTAGTGGCGTTGGAAAGAATAGTACCACAATTAGGCAGACAAGGTCTTACCACCAAGAATTCTGTTGTGGTCTAATCGTAGGGCTATTGTATTTTGACAGGCGGTGCCACCAGCTTTGAGAATATTCAAACAGTGCCTGCATCTGATTAGATGTAAGCACCGTTAAGCCGACAATTTACCACACGGCTCCTTCTACAAAGTTGATTGAAAAATTGACTTTGGTCACTCGAGGTGTTGCCCCCATGGTGCCACCTATGGAACAAAGTTTGGACAATTCAGCATGAAAGGGCAATCTTCAATGGGTTTATATGCAGTTTAAGAGGGGATTTCCTTCCTATTAGAAAGATATTGGGGTTGAATTACTAAAACCAGAGAGTTCAAAAATCTGGTTAAGCCCTGAATAGAAACCAATCAGCTTCCAGGTTTTTTGGTCAAAGCTTAATTGAACAGTCTGAGGTTAGAAGCTGATTGGCTACCATGCACAGCTGCGCCAGATGTTGCACTCTCTAGTTTTAGTAAATCAAACCGCATTGTCTCACTTCCCGTTGAATCTACAGGACAGGAAATATCTATTTCCCTTACTGTATCCAAAATGAAAAACCTAGTTTGGTGTTAGGTATACTTTAACATGGTGACAGAGTCTCTTTAAATGATTCAAGCTGCTTTTGTCATTGACCTTTGGGCTTTAATTCTCTTGAGAAATCCCCTATATGCAATAGCCTGTGCCCTGCCTTTTCTAATGGATTCCTCATGGGAATATATGGAGCACTTTCATATTGGTTTTGGTTCTGCAGGCAGATACTACCTGTATAGAAGTTTGTTTTTTAGGGGTGGAAATCCCCTTTCTGCTTTGGACTCCTTAGGCAAACTCATAGAGATCCTCCATACCTAAAGTCAGGTGCCTGGGCCAAAGATTTTAACTACAGCATCTTCTCCTGGGGAAGTTTGGTAACAACTAGCTTATTCCAAACCCATCCTATCATGAGGTGACAACACTCTGTTCCTTTCTCTTGCATGGTCACCCTTTCATATAGCATTTTGATGGAAACTACAAGTGGTCCTTTCAACCATAAATCATGCAGACATGGTCTGCTGTTGACACCATCAGGAAACCCACCTTAAGAGATTCCATGCAGCCATCTCTGAAGTGCATGTAGACAAAAAGTGGCTAAAATTAGGCTGCTTAGAAAGAAATTAAGATGGGGTTTCCATTTACTTTAAAGGGGTACAAGTAACTAGTCTATGCCACACAGTTGCTTGTTGTCATGGTTCATGACTTTCTGCATGTATACCTGTTGCACATACAGATATAAGGTACGCTTCCCAAGTGTTTGAGCCATAGGGTTTTGTGACCAGGCAGTTTCACTTT
Organism: Pelophylax lessonae; assembly: GCF_965119305.1. Taxonomy (NCBI): domain Eukaryota; kingdom Metazoa; phylum Chordata; class Amphibia; order Anura; family Ranidae; genus Pelophylax; species Pelophylax lessonae. The sequence continues at coordinate 637,507,796 of NC_138770.1, read as the reverse complement.
AACGTGGTTGTAAACCCTTGAATATATCTAGTGAAAGGACTATCCTCAGGTGATACACAGAGATGAAAAAAATCCAACATAAGGTGTACCCGTTTATCTGCAGTCTTCTCTTCTGTACAGCTATTCATATGGCGCTTTTCCACTGCATGGAACCGAACGGTTCGGCTCGCTTTTGTGCTTTTCCACTGGTGGTACTGCATGGTATGGTGTAGGAACGGTTCGGTACGGTACGGCGGCGCTTTTCCACTGCATGGAACCGAACGGTACGGCTCTCAAAAACAGTACCTACTCCATTGTGGTTCCAAGAGGTACCATACCCGGTACCATATCCCACAATCCTTTGCATGCAGTCACTACTAGCCACTGATTGGTCAGAGAATCCCACCCACCCCGTTGTTATCCCACCCACTTAACTTTAGTACTACTTTAGTGGAAAAGCAAACCATACCGAACCGTTCCAACACCGTACCATGCGGTACCAGCAGTGGAAAAGCAAACCGGGCCAAGCAGGGCCGAGTAGAGCCGAGCCGGTACTTGCAGTGGAAAAGTGCCAATAGTGTTGAATTTATAAGCTTGTCTAAAGAGTTCATAAAAAGTGGTCACACTTTACAGAGGTTAGTGAGGAGAGCTCTGAGAACTGATAGGAGGGAAGGGACACACCCCTCTTCACACAGAACACAGGAATAGGCTGCCAATCGGCTGGAGATCCCTCCCCTGTCACCATGTTTCTCTTAGTGTCAGGAAAACATGTCATAAGTGATTCATGCTGATAGCAGAACAAGGAGGCATACATAAATTACAGAGTGCTCTGGATAGAGACAAGTACACACTATGTATGGAAATGCTTTGTTCATATTTCATGCCTGAGGTTTTTCGACCACTTTAAGGAACATTTATCTGTAGACTGAGCCCTGTAATCTGTGTCCCAAAACAGAGAAAAAGTTTATTTTATTTTTTTTTAAACAGAACGCATTTATGATTCAAAATACTTAAAAAATTTCAAAACGCAACTTTTTTTTGTCTCGCAACAGCTGTGGATTACATAAGTAACGCACTAGGGGAAAGGTCAATGCTCCACGACCTTTTTTTTGTCTTCATCGAATCGGGAAAGTACGCAGAGGCCCAGAAGATTGCGGAGGTGAGGCGGTTAACTATAGTTCTTTATTCGCAATGTCATTTGTGCGAGATGTTTAATTGGAACACACTTAATATTTTAACCTCTAATTACACTTCCTCTGATTTATATTAATAGAATATAGTTATATTAATGGGAATGAGGGGGGGGGAAAAGATACATTTAGTTCTGCTAAATATGTACAGTTTTATCACAGTAATTATAGATCAGGAGACACAGTTTCATCTGCGCGTAGGATCTGTCTCTTACATGTGCGGAATGCGGTCAGGAATTAAAACAAAAGTGATATTTGCATAATGAATCTGCAGTCGCGGAACAATTAAATTAAAGCACCATTCCTGGGTGTAAAGTTGCTTAATCCTCCTTCCTTCCGAATTCTTTGTTGTACTTAAAAGCTCTGGAATTTAATTTGTGACTGTCCTTGCTAAGATTTATTTGTAATGCTTGTCTTCGAGTTAATCAGCCAAACAAGTGCTGTCTGCTAGTGTTTGGCATTTTCATTTACCATTTTCTTTCTTCCCCCCCCCCCCCCCCCACTTTATATTTTCCCTGTTCTCGGTCCCCTCCCGCTGTAGTAAGCAGCTTAGAGGAAGGGGTAGGTGACAAACTTGGTCTGTTAAGGCTTAGTATAATTCGTCTGGAGTTGATTGAAATTTTACCTCCTGAAACTGATAAGTCAAAAGAGAACAGGAGCATAAGAATAGACGCTCTGTATTTTTATTACGTATTAACCCATTGCATATTCAAGTCTGCTGGAAGTGTTGCAGTCAGCAGATGGAGTCCAAGGAAGGTACATGCTGTTCTTTAATGGCTAAGTTCGCCGTTAATAAAATATAAATGCACATATTTTTGCTTGAAAACAATGTGCTTTTGTGTTTTTTCACTTGAGCCTGCAAAACATTGAACCCGTGATCAGTAATCACTGATAGAATGCCTATAGACTTCTCCTCCGGCTCCATGTCCATACCGAAGTATGGGCTTTCAGTTGGAGAGCTGGGGTAAGTGTCAATGGACTTGGGTAGGCCATAGATGATGTGATTTTCTTTCCTGCAATCACTGGGTACAGGATGGATTCACTTGGATACTATCAACCTGCCTATTGTTGGTTTGAATCTCGGCCACTCCCTGCTAAACCGGCCAAGATTCCAACCATCTATGGCCGGCTTAAAAGTACAGTGATTCCCGCATTGTATTCTACTGAGAACGATAGCAAATTGGTGCAGAAACCTGTTGATACCCCTCATGGACTATAGGAGACGGACCAAGATAGTAAATATAAAAGCATTTTATTAAATACACATATTAAAAGTATCAAGTGTAAAACAGGAATACAAATACAATCACAAAATGCCCCGCATGGGGCTGAGTTACAGCTTAAGTACCACCCATTTGAAATCATACAGCGTTATCCCAGTTATGCCGCAGCCTGATGAGTCACATAGGCAGACTGAGATCAGTAGATATCCTATACATCTGACATGTTTCGGACTCAAAATTGTCAGGTCCTTCTTCAGAGATGTTTATTTCAAAGGGTACTGATTGTTTTCTGAAACATAAGTGTCAACTAATATTAATTATATAACAATATCTGTAAAGCATTTTATAGTTCCGTGACAAGATAACGTAATAACCTGGTATATACACCATATAGCAAATTATTGTTCTACTCACAAAATTGATCACCATTGAGCATGCGATAATGAAGGGTAGCGGAAAAGATTTGCATGAAAAGTGGGTTGAATCAGATCTCCCTATGTATGCAGGAAAGTCAGCCGCTCATCCAGGAATGGGGACTGTAAGGACCTTAGGGGGTGAGTTATCACCCCTGCAGCCAACCGTCAGAGGAAATATCTACAAATCAATAAATATAATAAAATATAGACTAGTAATAGAAAGTACGAATCTAGAATTGTGTGAGTAGGGAACACCCCGGGAAATCTACTGAGAATGATTAGCCCGTCTGCTGCAGTGGCAGACAGGACTTACAGTTCATTTATTCACAGATCTCTTTGAATGAATGACACGGCTGTGCGGACAGAAGTGACAGTGGCTGCAGGGGAGAAGTGTTGACAGTGGCTGCAATTCTGATTGGTCAGGACTGGCGCAGAGCATCGCTCTGATCCATACCCGAAGCCCTGTAGCGAGAAGAGGGAGACTTGCAGGGATTCAAAATCACAGGACCGCTGCATCGACTGCATGCGCATTAACTTATCCATGGAGTTAGTAGAGCAGGGAGGGGGTAGGCTGTAGGGTGTTGGTTCAACTTTTTTTTTTCTAAAAAGATGAACTATCCCTATAAGTAATAAGGATTTTAAAGCCCAATTGAACTTTCAGTATTACTAAGGAAAATACATTTCAGGCACATCCAAAACAAATGGTGTGCATAATCTTAGGTTTTTTTTTCTTAAATCTTTTTAGTGGTTTTCAAACATTTTGACAGTCAGACAAGCGGAAATGGTGAGTACGTGAAAATAAGGTACACAATGGAGTTGATTTACTAAAGGCAAATAGACTGTGCACTTTGCAAAGTGTAGAGAAGAAAAAAAGACCCCCCCAGGTGGCTGGATTTTAAAGGCCAAAAGAACACTACAAAAATATATAAAAGCTATCAATGTCACTAATCATGTTACAATCACAAATACAGGTGTGTACATACGTATAAGAAAAAAATATTCATATAAAAACATATCCTGATAACAAAGAGTAGTGATGTTGCACTAATTTCCAATGCAGCTAACGCGTTTCAGGAGAAGCCCTTCATCAGGGGTGTGGATATGTGAAATTATGTGCATATATCGCTTTTCATAAATGCATATGCTACAAGCATAGTGATGGGGTATGAGCCCAAAGATAGACCAGTGGAAAGAAAACAAGATAGCAACAACAGCAGAAACTCAGAAGAGTGGTCCCAGTTGCCTCCAAACAGGTCCCTAATGTAAGAGGTAGTGGGGCATCCTTTTAAATCGAACAAATTATCAGGTGCTAGAGAGTATCTATGTTAGGTACAAATGATGACTGGTCATATGAGTCACTAATAGTCCCAGGATATCCACTATGTTATGTTGGTCTTAGCCTGTACACTATGGAACATCCAAACACTTGTGGCATTAGCCGCAATATACACGTTAATGTGTATCAACTCGTCCGTGTGTTGCTGAGCCAGTGTTTTTTTTTTTTCTTTATATTTGTTTGGGATGTTGGCCAAGTGACACCCAACTCTGTTCAGATGAGTGCTCTTTTGATTTTACCAGAGTTGTATAAAGTACTCGAAACCCATACTTGAGTAAAAGTACAAGTGCTCGATCAAAAAGTGACTTGAGTAGAAGTACTAAAGTATTCAACATTTTTTGTACTTAAGTATTGCAAGTAGTTTAAAAATTTGCTACTCAAGTACTTAAAGTAAAAGTACCAGTAGTTTTGAAAAAAAAAATTGCTACTCAAGTACTGAAAGTAAAAGTACAAGTACTGTGTTATGTAGTTATTAAAGAAAGAAGTCAAAAGTTTGAACATCATATTGTTTTTTATTATTTCAAATGCAGCTTTTATTTTTACATACAGTAGCTTTTATTTTCGTATGCGCTGATAATACACGTTTTGAGCTTCATGAAACCTGCCATCTACTGTTCTGGCAGTGGTAATTTTTTTAATGAGTAACTATGCAGCACAAAAAAAAATATCGGAGTAGAAGTATTGAAATCATTGAAAAAATGTAGTGAAGTAAAAGTAGGAGAAAAAAAATCTACTCTAGGAAAGTACAGATACCACCTTTCGGTACTTAAGTACAGTAGTGAAGTAGTTCTACTTAGTTACTATACATCTCTGGATTTTGCAGTGTAGTTACACTCTGCAAGTGCAGTTGCTCCAGAGCTTAATGAGGTGAACCTTCACTTTGCAAAGAATACCAAATCACATGCAAGGAAAATACAACCGCATTTTTGCTTGCACATGATTGGATGATGGACGTCTGCAGAGCTTCTGCTCATTTACTAAGTACTGGAGCAACTGCTCTTGCAGAGAGCAATGCAATGTTCTTTTTGCCTTTAGTAAATCAACTCCAATGTGTACATTGTCATGTTTTCACCGTTTCAATGTGTCTCCAAGGTGCAGTATCAAAAGAGAACAAATGAACCTTGGAAGCAAACAAATAGAATGGGCAAGATAGAGGGTTGGTGCAAAACCTCATGGAGAGAACCGCTGATAAACTGCTTGGGGGGAGGGGGGACCGAAAGCAAAGGACAGAATGTAAAACTAATAAAGTAGGTACAAGGATCAGGTAATGGGGATAAAAAAAAAAAAAAAATAGCGGATAAAGCCACTCAATAGTCCATAGAGGCAAAAGGCCTTGGTCAAGACCTGCTGGAAGGAAGTAGGACCTCCAAGGTAGCCTGAAATCTAGCTTTCTCTATCGCTCATTGACAGACGTAGTCTTCTTGATTCTCAAGAGCTGGGTTATGTTGTCTCCGCAGGAGTAGGACTAGGCAGAATGACAAAACGTTCTGGCTCCACCCTAGGGGGCAGTCCCTGAGGGTATATCCTCCCTCTCTCTGCTACAGGGAATCAGTTTTTTTCTGTCTAGTCAGGAGTAAGGACCTAAGTTCCTTGCTGGGATCTTTTGGTCCTGGCAAGACTTTTTTTCTTTAAGAAAAAGACATTTTTTAGGTAGTTTTCTCCAGTGTTTTTTTCCTGTGAGATCTTCAAGCAAAAATGCCGGACTGGGCGACACTTGTGGTCACCCCAGCCGGCCTACGAGCGCGTGCAGACCAGGCATTGCGCTTGGTCGGCCGCGACATATTCAAGTAAGTATGCGGGGCCGGGCGACGGGCTGGATGTGAGATCCAGTGGTCACCCCGGTTTCTGCCTAAAAGCGCGTGCAGACCAGTGCGCTGAGTCGGCCGCGACGGAGTCCCAGTAAAGGGACTGACTTTGCGAGTTAAAAGCTCGCTTGGACGCCAGGACCAGAGAGTCGAGGCGTCCACAAACCCCCACCTCGGTGGAGAGGGTATTATGAAGAGAGGGTGCCTGTCGGTTCGGTATGGTGAGTAAAACGTTCCCTTTTTTCCTCATTTATGAGGCAGTATATATTATGGGCCCCTCCATATATGGTCAGTATATATCTGACACTTACAAGTCCCCCTTGTAATACAGCATGTGTTTGTGGGAAGTGGACTTGGTTCAAGAGCTAACACTCTACCCAGCAGACTGTAACATTACAGCAAACATAGGAGGTATAATCCTACCTTATGTGCAGTGTATCTCTGTAGATCCATATGTCACCTCTCAGCAGAGTGCAGGTGGATGTGCTGGGAAGACGATATCGGCGGTCCGCCGCCATTTTGCCGTAGACCGTATGCATGTATGTCCTCAGTCACGCCGGCCGCCATGTTTTTGGAGTCTTATGTCTCTTCCATGGGGGCGGCCATGTTTTGTGAGCCCAGCTTCCTCGTGGAGGGCTGGGAACGCCCGAAGGCGTACACAGGGGGCGGAGCCACGCCTTCTGCCCGGGAAAAAGCAAACAGCTCCTTCCAGTCTGTGTAAGACAGACGCTGGCTGCAGTTTGTTGGAAACTACACTGCATCGGTTGGTGAGCCTTGGGGGTCCCTCTCTCTCTCTCTGGGATCGAGAAGCAGGTACTCTGAGGGGCGCTATTGCGCTAGGGGGAGACACACAAAAAAAAAAAAAAAAAAGAAAAAGTTTTTTTGTTTATTGCTGGCAAAAGTGTCCTGTATTAACATGGACCCTGCCACTCATGTATCTCCTCCGGATCCCCTCGAGGGGTCTGCGGGATCCTCCAGCACCCCATTGACAGTTGAATCTTTGTCAGCCATTATGGAAACTTTTGTGTCCCGGGTGGAAGTGGCTTGTCAGGGACAGGGCGCAAGAAAGCGACCCCCGCCTAACCCCTTATTATCTGAGACCTCGGATTCAGACTCTGAGCCTATTTCTGCAGTTGCAGGTACTTCATCTGGTATTGGTGTCTCGGGTCCTGTCTCTTCAGACAGTGAGGAGGATGTTTCGGCATCCGCCATAGCCCGAGAGGAAGCGTTGGTAAACGCACTCATTGTATCTGTTCAAGAGACTTTAAGGTTACAGGGTATTCCATCAGAAATAGCTGAAACTGAGATCCCTTTTGGGACTAAAAAGCGCATCAAAGTGGCAAAGGTTTTTCCATTGCCCAAATGTTTTGGCAATCCAATCGATGAAGAATGGCGTCTGCCAAAACGCACTTTTAATATTTCCAAACGCATTGACAGGCGTTATCCGTTTGAGGAAACCCTTATTAAGAAATGGACAGAACCACCTGTGGTGGATTCACCAATCGCTAGATTGAATAAAGCCACGGTGATTCCTTTAGAAGACGCTCCGTCTTTTAAAGATCCAGTGGATCGCAAGATAGAAGCTATGTCTCGCACCATGTTTTCCTTGATTGGATCAGCTTTCAGGCCAATAATTGCTATTGGTTTGGTTTCGCAGGCTGTAACTGAATGGACCAAGTGGTTACGCCGGGACTTAGATGAAGTCCCTCAGGCGGTATCAGATTTGTTGGAACAAATGATACAGGGGTTACAGTTTGTATGTGATGCGGCATTAGACGCCACTCCATTAATGGCGCGAGCATCAGTCTCAGCAGTGGTTCTCAGGCGTACACTGTGGCTAAAAGGTTGGATAGCCGACCAAGGTTCCAAAAAAGCATTGGCTAATATCCCCTTTTCAGGAGAGCGTCTATTTGGGGCCAACTTAGATGAGATCATTAAGGATCTCACCGGTGGAAAGAGCACCTTTTTACCGCAAAATTTTAAAGGTAGAGGAACTCGTCAAAGACGAGGGCCTTCTTTTTCTGCTCACAAGAGGTTTTTTCGTCCAGCGGGTGAAAAAACTAAGTCCTCCAAGGTTCCTACAGGAGGCGTCAGGGGTCGTTGGTCGGGCAAGCAAAAGCCCGCCCCCTCCAGACCTGAAGATAAACCATCCAAAGCCTGAAGGTGCGCCCCCACCCATAACTGGGGTGGGGGGACGTCTTCGCCGGTTCCCGGATCCATGGCTTTCCAGAATCCCGGACAAATGGGTTTGCGAAGTCATAAGGTCAGGGTACAAGATCGAGTTTCGATCTCTCCCACCGGCGCGATTCTTCCCTTCCAATATCCGACTATCTCCGGATCGTCTAGAAGATCTGCGGAGAGCAGTCACAGATCTACTACAACAAGGAGTGGTAGTCCACGTTCCTTGGACAGAACGGTTTCAAGGGTTTTATTCAAACCTGTTTACAATACCCAGGAAAGAGGGCAAAGTGCGTCCAATTCTGGACTTAAGAGCACTCAATTCTTTCGTCAACATAAGAAGATTCAGAATGGAGTCCATTCGCACGGTAGCAGCCTTCCTGCATCCAGGGGATGTCTTAGCGTCCATAGACATCAAGGACGCCTATCTTCACATTCCCATTTTCGCAGGACATCAGCGTTTTCTACGCTTTTCCGTAGAGGAGAACCACTATCAGTTTGTGGCGTTACCTTTCGGTCTCGCCACGGCTCCGCGGGTCTTCACAAAAGTGTTGGCCCCTATGTTGGCACTTCTGCGCCAAAGAGGTATATCGATTCTAGGTTACCTAGACGATCTTCTGCTTCATGCAGAGTCTCCTCAGACCTTGCTACAAAACATAGAAATTACTATGATTTCTTTACAGGAATTCGGGTGGCTGGTGAACCAGCAAAAGTCTTTTCTGGTTCCCACCCAGAGGCTCGAATATCTGGGTCTAATTCTAGACACAGTCAGGACAAGAGTGTTTCTTCCGGTAGGGAAACTTCGAAAGATTCAATCAGCAGTCCAGTTGTTACTGTCCAACAGCTGGTCTTCCCTTCGGACTTGCATGAGGGTTCTGGGGTTGATGGTGGCTTCATTCGAAGCAGTCCCATTTGCCCAGTCCCATACCCGAATTCTTCAGCAAGAGATTCTCCTCAGATGGAATCGGAATCCGGAATCCCTGGACAATCAGATACGATTGAGCAAACAGACCAGAGAGTCTCTGGTTTGGTGGCTTCGGTCTCCAATGCTCAGCCAGGGAAAGTCATTTCTGCCAATATATTGGATGATAGTGACCACGGATGCCAGCCTATCCGGATGGGGAGGAATTCTCGGTCAATTATCTGCCCAGGGACTTTGGTCCCCGGAAGAATCCAGATTACCGATAAATGTATTGGAACTGAGAGCGATCAGACTTTGTCTGATTCACTGGACCGAGCAGCTCCAGGGCAGCCCGGTTCGGATCCAGTCGGACAATGCCACGGCCGTGGCTTATGTCAATCACCAGGGGGGCACCAAGAGTGTCCGAGCGGCCAAAGAAGTGGCTTGCATTCTTCGCTGGGCGGAACGATTTGTTCCAGCAATCTCTGCGGTGTTCATTCCGGGGGTGGAGAATTGGCAGGCAGATTATCTCAGCCGTCAGACCCTGGATCAGGGGGAATGGTCCCTCCATCCAGACGTTTTCCACCAGTTGTGCCTACGGTGGGGCACACCGGATGTGGATCTGTTGGCATCACGATTCAACAGGAAAATTCAGAGATTCGTGGCTCGCTCCCGCGATCCTCTAGCAGAAACCGCAGACGCACTGATCGCCCCGTGGGGGCAATACCAGCTAATATATGCCTTCCCTCCTCTCGCGTTACTGCCAAGACTTCTTCGCAGGGTAGAGGAGGAAGGAATCCCAGTAATCCTGGTAGCTCCGGACTGGCCTCGTCGAGCTTGGTATGCCGACATGGTCAGACTGGTGGCGGACGTCCCGTGGAGACTTCCTCTCAGAGAGGATCTACTGTCTCAGGGACCGATCTTCCATCCTGCTTTACGATCGCTGGCTTTAACGGCCTGGCTATTGAGACCCAGGTGCTGAAGGACAAGGGATTGTCAGCTTCAGTTATTCCTACTCTAGTTGAAGCAAGGAAAGCGACTTCCAGAAAGATTTATCATCGCACATGGAAGGCCTACATTGCATGGTGTGAACCTTTGGGGTTCCGTCCTCGGTCTTATTCGGTTAGTCGAATATTAGCTTTTCTGCAACAAGGGGTTGAGCAGAAACTGGCCTTGAGTACTATCAAGGGTCAGGTCTCAGCATTAGCCATCTTCTTTCAGAAGCCTTTGGCTACTCATTCCTTGGTGCGGAATTTCATCCAGGGGGTGCGACATCTGGCTCCGCCAGTGCACGCGCCGTTACCCCCCTGGGATCTTAATTTAGTGTTGTCGGTTCTTCAGAAACCTCCCTTTGAAGATATTAGGGAGATTCCTCTACCCACGTTGTCCCAGAAGGTGGCCTTCTTGGTGGCTATTACTTCTGCACGCAGGGTGTCAGAACTGGCCGCATTATCTTGTCGTTCACCATATCTGGTGGTTCATAGAGATAAGGTGGTTCTTCGTCCGAATCCATCCTTCCTACCAAAAGTAGTTTCAGAATTTCATCTGAATGAAGAAATTGTATTACCTTCCCTGTGTCCTAAGCCCAGTCATCCTCGGGAATTTGCTTTGCACTCCTTGGATGTGGTCCGGGCGATCAGGGTATACTTGAAAACGACAGACTCGTTTCGCAAGACGGATTCACTTTTTGTGATCCCAGATGGACCCAAAAAGGGGTTGCCTGCATCTGCCGCGACCATTTCCAAATGGATCAGACAGACGGTAGTACAGGCTTATTCTATTAAGGGTCGGGAGCCCCCGTTCCCTGTTAAGGCGCACTCCACTCGGGCACTTAGTGCGTCATGGGCCTTTCGCCATCAGGCGTCAGTGGTCCAGGTGTGCAAGGCGGCTACCTGGTCGTCGGTGCATACCTTCTCTAAACATTATAAAGTTGATGTAATGGCATCGTCTGATGCCTCATTTGGCCGCAAGGTTTTGCAGGCCGCAATTTGAGGAGACCAGTGGTCTACCTCGAGGGTTTTTTTCCGTTGGAAAAATTTTTCTTTAGCCTCATTCTTTGTTTATAATGAGCCTTTAAAACTTCTAGTTTGGCACCGGTTGGGCCTTCTAGATTGGATTTGATTTTGTCAATCCCACCCCTCATTTGTGGCACTGCTTCTGGATGTCCCAGCTCTTGAGAATCAAGAAGACTACGTCTGTCAATGAGCGATAGAGAAAAATGGATTTTTGTAAGAACTTACCGTAAAATCCTTTTCTCTTAAGCTCATTGACAGACGTAGTACCCGCCCCTCTATCATTGAGTTGGGTTGGGTTAATTTCTCTGTACTGCTTTAAACAGAACTGATTCCCTGTAGCAGAGAGAGGGAGGATATACCCTCAGGGACTGCCCCCTAGGGTGGAGCCAGAACGTTTTGTCATTCTGCCTAGTCCTACTCCTGCGGAGACAACATAACCCAGCTCTTGAGAATCAAGAAGACTACGTCTGTCAATGAGCTTAAGAGAAAAGGATTTTACGGTAAGTTCTTACAAAAATCCATTTTTTTAAGCTTCGCCTCCATTTTCTCATGCAGTAGGACAGTTTGTTAACTTTAAAAATCAGCCATCGCTTGAGTAGAAAATGCTATGCCCAGTCAGCATTCCAGAGAGTTGGGCCCCATGTTTTCTGTGGGAAAGCAGTGGTCTCTCTGCATATGTCTGACACACTCAATGCCAAGTCAAACCATCTTTTATTAGTTGGGAGCATGAGCAGTGCTGATTGCATAGCTATTATTCTAAATAAGTGGGTGGTGTGTCGGACCTCTGCAGTACAACTGCTGCTTCAACTTGGAGAACAAAAGGTCCCATGCAGCTGCTGGCAGGACACAGGCTTTTATTTTAAGGCTTTGACCTCTTTTGATAGAAAACAACCTGTAAAACTTTAATCAACATGTTCTTTGATGCACCTGGATTGTGTTTAGCTGGTTTAAATGGAAGGCTCAATTGGGCTTTAGGCTCCATGTACACGGGACGTTGTTAAAAGTCCCTTTGAATGCTGGAATTTTTAGGACGTTTGAAACGTCCATTCGGTCGCGTTTGTACCCGCGTTTAGCGGGCGTTTAGCAGCGTTTGCGTTTAGAAGCGTTCCTAGAGGTCAAAAAAATGATTCCCCTTTAAAATGGAAAAACGCGAATGCTAAACGCGGGTCATCGTGTTTGGACGCGTTCAGACGCGCTCGGACGCGTTTGAAACGCCGGGAAACACACGTTCGAACGCAAATAATTGCGTTCTAAAAACAGTCCCTGAACGCAACTGCCTGCAAATGACTGTAAACGACCTGGTGTACATGGACAGATAAGATAAAATGTAGATGGGTTCAGGGGCTTCAACTTTTTAATACTACTCATGGTGTCCCCAGGGTGGTAATATCTGGGTATTTGTACTTGTGGTGTCCCCAGGATGATAATATCTGGGTGTTTGTACTCATGATGTCCTCAGGATGATAATATCTGGGTGTTTGTACTCACGGTGGCCCCAATGAGGTAATATCATGGTGTCCCCAGGGTGGCAGTGCCAGGACATGCTAGTACTTATGGCTCTCTGGTTACCTCAGGCTGTGGTCTGCGGATTAAAGACATTCAGTGCACAATGATTGGACCCCGTCTACCCATGGCACTTGATTTTGTGGCAGTGGCACAGGAAGCAGACCTGGATGCAGAAGCTAATCTTTTTGGCCATTATCGGCACTTTTTTTTAATTAATTTTTGTTATATCGGCAAATGCTGATAACCCTATTATCGGCCAATCATGTTTAGTGGCAGATATATTGATGTATACCTAGGTATAACGCCTATAAGGTTTATTTCTTCCATCTGTCTAATTGGGGACCTTTTCCTTCACTTCCTGTCCCATAGGTAAAACAGGAAGTGAGAGAAAATCCCTCAAAAGTGAGAGAATCCATGGTTGTCACCAGAACTAGTTAAATGAGTGCAACAGATTTATTTTCAATGTTTCCTTCCCAACTGCGTATTCATTTTTGCCCTATTACCAACGGGAGTGAGGAGACAGTGGTATGGTTAAAAGTATAGATGGGGTTAATGGCTGTCTCATTGCCCCCACATGTCAGCGCTTAGACATGATCAGACACCCTGCACTATATTGCTGGTTAAACAGGAGAGGGTCTTTTACTCACCACCTGAATGGCGGACGTTTCCCCTAATACCCAGTTGGAAGCAAAAGGATGGTGCATATTTGCTTGGTAATGGGCATGCATTTAAAGTGGAACTGAACTCAAAAAAGGAAGTTTTGATATTTTATAGGAAATATAAACAAATGTTTTATTGTATCTAAGTAGTATCCCGATTTCATCCTGAAAAATAGCAGTACACTTCTGGTATGTGTCCAGTGGGCCGAACGTGAGAAATCCAAAGGTTTCCCCATTCATGCTCAACAATGAGGATTGCCAAATCTCCCTCTGGCAACTATTGTATTATGACAGCCGGCACCCACAGATGTCAGAATACCCAAACCGTGACTATAGCTGATTGGCTGCAGTCACAGCTCAGCCGACTTTTTTTTTTTTTTTTCCAGGTGACTCTTTCGATTTCTGTATTGAAGCTTGCAGAGCTGACTTTAGAGTTTAAAGATGGGTTAGTTAGCATCTACGTGGCACCTAAACCTAACTGCTTGTCTTCTAAGAACATACATGCTTCTTAAATTGCAAAACAAAAAAATGAATAGACCCACATCCATCTAAAAACTTGCATCTATCTGTCCTCATCCATTTGTGGATACTTTTTGAAGTGTCTGCAGTTTGTTATAGATGGACAGATTATTTCCTGATCTTTCATTTATGAATGACAGGCATTTAAACACATAACATTATCAGCCCCTTTCAGGCGGCTTCTTGCTTTGGCTTAACTATGTTTCTAACCTATCTCAGAGGAAACAAACTGTAAAACAATTCCTGGTTTGAAGATCCGGAGATTATAAACACATTTTATCTTGATTGCCTTTCTTATGAATTATAGAATCAACAGGGAGTAGTGTTTGATGTTGGAAGTGGAACACATTGAAGTAGAAGATATGATGAATTGAAAGTTACAATTTTCTTTATGGTCTGAGTAGGGATTGTAAATCAACGATTGTGCTGTGTGTACATAATGTTTCCTGGGACTGATAATGTGACATGTTTAAAAAAAAAAAAAAAACAGTTGTTTGGAAGGAAGTTGTCAGATCGAAACACAGGCTTTTTTGTGCTTTCTGATGCCTTTTGTTCATATGCTAATAGTCTTGAGTGTATTTTATGTCTTTACCATTGTTTAATCTCTTATTTACTGGAGTGATTTTTAAATACCCTTTCATCTTTGTGACTGCATATGCAGTCCTGGTTAGACAATAGAGTGAATTGGTGTAAAATTAGCGATTGTCAATCATGAAGAACACTATCCCTTAATGACAGGTGAAAGTCATGAAGCCTGGTAGTAAATAATGCTGATTGGTGGTAGGAAATTAAAGTGCACCTCCAGGCTAACAGCATATGAAATATACATGCTTTTTGCCTGGTCTGGCAAAAGAGTTATCATTTTGTACTTCCAGACTTGTGCTTCGCATGCCATTTGCATTAGCAGACAGGTGACACGCATATTCTCTAGAGCAGATATGTGGCTTCCTGTGTTACCTCCGGTTCTCCACTGTCTTTGGCCAATACATTGGCATCGTCGCCTCTGACCAGTGGTCAGGGAACTGACTTGAGAAAAAAGAAACGATGGACCATTAGCAAAGTGATGAGAGAGATCTGTTTGAACTGTTCTTTCTTAAAAGTACATCACAGGCCTTCTTCATATTCATGACTACTTTAGTTATGCTGCCTCCTGCAAATGAATTGACTTTCCCCAGACAAATGGCAGGTTTTGCCTAGCAGGCATAACCCCTCCAAACTCTCCAAACCTCGGTTTTGTGGTAGTGTCCTTAGGTGATAGATGTGTCTGTGAATTTTCTATAAAGATTCCTTTCTGTGGCTTTTATGCAGCCTGGACATATAAGCATCCCTGTTAAGTGGATTCCTATGTTATACACTCCTCCTGATAGTCCTTGGCATACTGGAGTGCCTAACTGTATAGTGACACATGGCTCAGTTTTGGCGGCTATGCTGCGCCGCCTGCGGAAAGGGATATACTGTGCCAACACGGTTTAACAAGTAGCACATGCATAGTGCTATGTTGTCATTAACTGGCGCATGAGTGGACTCCATTTTGGATTTCGGATTTTGGTTTTGTGCAGAGGTTTCTTACTATCATCAGGTGTGTTGGCTATTCCCAGATACTCCTCTCATCTGAATGGCCTTCTCCTCTTTGGGATGGTAGGCAGGCAGAGAGGGGGATAAGTATTATTGGGTGGGCTACCAAACCCCTGTATCTAGTGGGGAGATTTCCACTTCAGTTTACCCTTCAAGGGCACAGTCTTCTGTTTCCTTTGTGCCTCAGAAGGAATTGTCAGCTGCCATTTCTGTTCTGTGGGAGCTACTGTTGGGTGATCTCAAGGCTTCAGGAATGCATGGAGAATGAACATAGGCATTCTCCTTCCCCCCCAAGAGCTGTGAGCAGGAAAAAAGCAAATATAGTGGTATTACCACTTATAGCAACACATTCCATATAATCAATAAATATGGACATAAAACTGGAGAAAGTGCCAAAGGTGCAACAAAGTGCTGTAGTATGATGCAAAGAATGAATAAATATATAAAAAAAAAATATGTATATAAATATAAGGTGCTCAGTGGGAGGTGAATAAATATACTGGCAAAATGCTCGAAGTGCACTAACAGGTGATCAAATAAATATGCCGGTTGGATGAAAATCTCACTATATGTGAGTAAACACAATAAATGTGAAATATTAATAAATTCATATATAACAATAGATATGTATTAAAGTGACTAGTGCGACTTGATTGAATGTGTGTGCAAAGACTTGCACTATGGAGCAGCCAAATGAGTGAAATGAACAAGTAAAGTGACTATTGTAATTAATAAAATAATAAAATATTAATAAAAGTCTATAAAGTGATTGGTTGGTGTAAAGAGTCCAAAAAATGTTGATGGGGGAATCTCAAGGTGATCCAGTCTGAACGTGTAGGTGAGGAAACAAGTGCTCCCCTCTCAATACTGCCAACACTCACCGGAGCTAAGTACCACTGCAGGGGTAACCAGCGCGATGTAATCAGGGGTTAAATCTGTCAAGCAGGGCCCTGGTACCAGTAGCTTCGGTGGTTCTATTAGATCATCTCTCACTGGTGTATGGTGAACTTAATGCAATCGGTATAGCCTCGTAAAACCTCAACGTCCCATCATATGTTTTATGGCAAGATCCGGACCATGCATAAGAAGAAGAGCCTCATATAGTGATGTATTGTAATAATCCTTACTTTATTAATAGAAATGTTACTCACATAATAAAAAGGTAAACGAGCATGTAATGGAATAGGGACCGCAACTTCCTCGTTGACGTCATCAGGAGCAGCCATATTTATTGATTATATGTAATGTGTTGCTATAAGTGGTAATACCACTATATTTGCCTTTTTTACAGCTCCTGTTTGAAGTGCCCCTATCTAGACATAAACATAGAGGCAGCGCCATTTACCTCACCCCTCCCCCTTTATTTATACATTATTTACATCCCTTTGGGCTGTATATCTGAGGTAGGCCGCAGCCTAATTTTATTCCTTAGCGCGGATTTCTTGACTTTCCACGGAGGATGCAGTGTTGGAGAAACATCCCCTGGATTAGGAGAAAGAGTTTGAGGAAGCTGGTGAGAATAGCAGTCCTCCTTAAATGTGGTATGCACAAATTTGAAGTTGCCATGTCCGGAGTCTTCTTCAAAAGTTATGGGGTTTAGGTCCTGGTGACCACATAAGAGCCCCAAATGGTTTCCTGTACATCCTCATTTGCAAGAAGTAAAGTACGCTGCTTGCTCACTTGGAGAAGTTGTTCTCACCACCTCATACTGTTTGCTTGGCAGTATCCCAAAGAAGTGGAATCCTACATACAAAAAATAGGGTTTCCCAGTTGTAGACTCAGTAATTTCCTACTTGAACAAAACAGGAATGATCCCAGTGGATGGAGACCCAGGCTCTAAAGACACTACAGATGAGATTTTTTTAGACCCTTTTTAAGAAACCTTTTTTTCTTGTAGGAGCAGCCCTGCAGTCAGCTATGGCTGCAGTGGGTGGGGGCCAAGCTCTCAACATTTGGGCTAACCATATGGTTCTTTCCAGGGAAGCTAATCTAGGGATCCCTGCCATTAAGCATTTTCTGAATGATTTCCTGAGGGCCAGAGTTTTTCGGTGGATGACCTAGAGGACTCCATTTGGCACCTTTCCAGATTGGGTTCCTTGTCAGTCTATATCCTGTGTCTTAAGTGGTGGTTGGCAGAACTTCCCTGCAAGAAGCAATTTGAGAGAATGACCTTTGAAGGCAAGTATTTGTTTGGACCACCCTTTGATGCTTTCTTTCAGAAGGTGACTGTGGGTAAGTGTACAATTTTACCCCTGAAGAAGGAAAATCATCAGGTCAGAAGCCAGGGCTGCCTTCCAAATTAAAGAAGCATTTTTTTTGGTAAGATGTTTAGTTCAAAGCAGAAGCCTACCAACCAATGTCCCTCTGGAATTTAGGAAGGGGTAGACGAATTGTTCTACAATGTGGTGTCCAGAGGTTAGAAACTGGAGTTTTGGGGGGGTTTTTTTTACCCCTCCAAGCTTCATGTGTTTAAGGGTCTCTTTGTGGTCATGAAAAATGTTTTCTTTGCAGCTCTGGGAAGGCTGCTGTCTCAAGGGCACTGTTTTTATTCCAGTGCCAGAGACATATTGGTTTCACAGCTTCTACTTTAATCTGTTTATGCTTCCCAAGCCAAACAGCCTGTTGTGAACCTCGAGGGTCTTACCAAATTGCTGTGGATGCAGAATTTCACAATAGTGTCTTCACAATCGGAGATTGCTTCACTTCATTAGGAGAACTTTTTGGCGTTGGGAGATATCAAGGATGTCTGCCTATATATATATTGCCATTTTCCTACTTCACCAACAGTTTCTGGGGTTCAAGGTGGAGGACCATCACTACCAGTTTGACATTGCCATTCAGTCTGTCCTTAACTCCCAGCATGTTTGCCAAGGTGGTGGCTTCAGGTCTGGGATTGGAGGGTCCGGGGTATGACTATAGTGGACTTTGACAATAAATGTCCATCAGATGGTGCATGTCCTAGAAAAGATTTGGCTGCATAATGAACTTTCAGAAGTCTGCCTTGATTCTGAAGCAACTTCTGAAGTTTTTAGCCCTGGACACGGCATGGGCTAAGCTGCTGCTTCTGCAGGAGAAATGCCTGTCCCTCTGCTCTCAGGTGAAGTCTTAGGTCACTGGAGAATCCCTCGGCACGGTTTACCTAATGTGGTTTCCTTGTTCTACTTGAACCGTGATACCGTGTTGCCTTTTTTTGGTCCTAATCTTAAACAGCCTTTGGAGAAGTTGCTTCACTTCTTGGATGGTAGAGCTGTGTGGCTTTATCTTAATAGTACAATTTAATTTTAATAGTTGGACTCCCTGTTTGTTGTGCCTGAGGGTCCATGCAATGCTCAGGCTGCTTCTTGGTCCTCTATTTCCTGGTGGATTTGTCAACTTTTCTCAGGCCCTACAGTCTTAAGGACAAGGTTTTTCCTTTCCTGGTCAAGGCTTATTCCACCAGAAGTATCAGTGCTTCCTTGGTTATTCAGCCTCAAGCTTCTGTTCTATTTTGTAAGGCTACTACCTGTTTTCACACTTTTACCAAATAGATCTCCTTTGTGGATGCCAGTTTTGGGTGGTCTGTATGTATTTTCTCCCTGTTTTTTTTTTTTTTTTTTTGGTGTTTGGAGGCTTGTTCCTCTGTCTACCACTCATTTTCAGTACGTTGGGACATCCCAAGTAGTCATGAATATGAAGAAGTTTACAAGTAAACCAGAAATCCAAATTACCTGTTTGCCTGAATTTCTCTTTAACCACTTCCGGACCGCCAACTGTATGGTTAGGTCGCTACTTTGACGTTAATTGCGGGGGTTATGGCAGCAAATAGCTGCCATAACCTCCAGTATATTTTTACACAGCAGGCGGTCCTTTTTTAACATAAAACTAATTCCATTGGCTTATTCACCAGGTGCCCACCCCCCTCCCGCAGCTTCCCGGTAGTTTTCCCCGCTAACTGGAACCGTCGGTAGCGGGGAAAATTATCCAATCCCCTCTGTAGATGGGCATCAAGTTGAGCGAGCCACATATGCAAACGGTGTTCAAACGACACATTTGAGATATCGCCGGGATTGTTAGACCAAAAGCATTAATTCTAGCACTAGACCTCCTCTGTAACTCTAAACTGGTAACGAGCATGTGCAATTTTAAAGCATGACCTGTTAGGTATCAATTTACTCGGCGTGACATTTCTTTCACATTATAGAAAAAACTTGGGCAAACTTTACGGTTTTATTATTTTTTAATTAAAAAAAAAAGTGTATTCTTTCTAAAAAAATATGTGTTTGTAAGACCGTTGCGCGAATATAGTGTGACATAAAGTATTGCAACAATCTCCCATTTTATTCTCGAGGGTCTCTGGTTAAAAATAATATATAATTTTTTGGGGTTCCGAAGTAATTTTACGGCAGAAAATACTGATTTCAGCTTGTAAACAACAAGTGTCAGAAATAGGCCTGGTCCTTAAGTTAAAACAAAATTGTGTTTTATTCATTCAGGGCAAGGGTTGGTTTTCCTCCCCTAATCCCCAGCAGCATATACTTACCTTCCCTCCATTCAGTGACGGAAGTGAAAGGATATGCCTGGGCATGGAAGCATGTGTAACTTGCTGCATGTGACAACACGGAGGCCAATCGGCACTGATCCACAGGTAGTCAATAGCCATGTAAAAGCTTATTTACATCTTTCTTTTTTTTTTTTTTCTACTGGTGGCCGAATGGAGCAGCAAGGAAATTAAACTACCAAAAGTATATGTTTGTGGAAGTGTGCATTACAGTGGTCCTTTTACGTTGCTCTGCGTGGAGTTTAAGCTGGCAAAATTGAATATTTAAGATATAAGAAGCCAGTATTTTATTTTATCAGCTGAAAGGCACTTAAGAGAATACAGTATGTGCTAGAATTGCATCCATCCTTTAAATATCAGGGTAGTCCTGGACTTTAATGTGTAGTTCAGCAAAGCGGACATTTACATTTTTGGTTAGTTTGGTTTAGGAATTGGGTTCAGTTCCTTTTTTTTAGTCTGATATATGCATCTGAGTTTCCAGCTTTACCCACCTACTACAGCCTGCACATTTCCCGGTTGTTCTGGTATGCTATTTTTCAAGCAGAATTCAAGGCAAAAAGCTAAAAAATTTCAGGATACCTATTAGGCACAATTATTATTTCTACATGTTTTCTATAAGATTGCAGATCTTAAGTTTTTGAGCTCCGTTCCAGTTTAATTTAGCTCGAATGTTTATGTACTTCTCCAGATGGGTTCTCATTGAGGTGAACTTGACTCTTAATGACATATGTATCGCTGCGCGGGATGTATGGCTTCTCATGCAGTCAAGCAGGCAGGCTTGGATGTTTGTAATTCACTCAGATGTAAGAGATAAGCTACAAATATGGACTGCTGTGCAAGCCAAGGAGATTTAGTTAATCTGACCTAGATGTTCTTTTGATGATTGAGACCCTGTCCTCTCGAAACAGTTCTCAATATCAAAATGAAATTCAAGGATATCTGGCGCTCAGCTCCTGCGTCCTCGCAATGACAGCCCTTTTCAATCAGCGAGGAACAAGAGGGAGATTTACTATATTAAGTTGTGAAGCTTTGCAGCTCTTTAGATCATTGGCATTTGAGTCTGCAATGATATTGAAAGTTGTCAGAGGCTGTAGCTCCTGTCTTTTTGGGAGGAGGATTAACAAGAAGTGAGACCAACTTAGTTTTCAATATCATTTTATTTCCCGCTTTCATTTTTTTTCCCTGCTTAGTGCATTTATTTTACTAATTCACATTACTTTGGCATAGCACACAGCTCTAGCCAGAAGATGAACAGTAGAACAGGGATAAATATTTTAAAACTCGGTATCCAAGGGGTATCTAACATCAAAACTTCATTTCTAGTTTTGGATAGGGTGGTGGAAGGTTGGAACTCCTATAAAGGTTTTTATTTCTGTCTGTGTCACCTTTGGGGAGATAAGCTTTCTCGATTTTATCCTAGGGACAACTATCACTGGGACTGAAAGAAAATTTGGAGTTGTCACCATAACATGAATAAATGGGAGTAATAGTTCAAGTAGTTGTTGTCTAATAAAGCATTTCCCTCAATTCTGAAAGATTTACTCTCACTTCCTGTTTTATCTACAGAACAGAAAATGAAAATAAATCTTCACAATGGGTCACAGGGGGGGGGGGGAGTGGGTAATCCCTGAGCGTGGTTTTCACCATTCCTACACCATCCAAATTAACCTCCCTGGCGGTCTGATTATGTCATAATTTTTTATCTAAAAGCGGTAAATTGTTTTGCATGGAAATCTGTTGTTTTATATTTTAGGCCTGTAATTCTTAGGAATAACTCAATAAATCTGTCCAAACAAGAGTCTAGTAGACATCCCGGATATGAGAAAGTTTGAAACACAAAATCATAAATTATAATATAATACATTTTATTCAGTAATATAATCAAACCAAAAACACTGAAATGTGTACAAACAAGGGATGCGATATTACTAGTCACTGTAATAATGCTTTAGTAAACATCTCGGGTATGAAAGATTTTGAAACCTGGGACTGCACAAAGTCTGACTTCAAAATCGGGACGGTAGAATCTGGTTTCCATTTCTTATTTTCCTTCCACTGTCATCTCTCTTCGAGCAACAAACCATGCACATCCTTGTAGGTGCTGACTTTTTCTCAGTTGGTGGGATGTAGTCCATGAAGTGACGACCAGTCAGGCGTTCCGGGTTGACAACGCCAACAGCACGACGTCCAGATCAATTCCCAGCCATTGATTGTGTTTGATGATTCAGAAAGATACGTTCGGCAACTTTCCAAATGAAGTCCGAATGAATCACAGGCTTGTCACTTTTTTTTTTTTTGAGCAGAATGTAGGCATTCCATAAGCATTGCTCAAGAAGATGTCTGCAGATCGTATAGTACTTATTTTGCTGTTTCCTCATTGCTGGGTAGAATGTCATTGCTTGGTCGGCTCCGTCGACACCTCCCATGGTGGTGTTGTAGTCTATCACTTCTTGTGGCTTCATGATGACTTTCCCACCTTTCATGCTAACCATAACAGTGGAGGTATTATGCACTGTACACATTTGGCACACATTGTTCTTGTCCCGCCATCGCAGTGCCATCATTTTGCCTTTCTGCCAGGCAACTATTTCTCCTGTCTTGAGCTTCTTTTTGACAAACATTGGCAGCATGTCGCGCCGGTTAGCCCTTACGGTTCCATAGGCATCAGTTTTGTTTTGCAGTAGAACCTCAGAAAGTTCAGATGTATAAAAGTTGTCAGTTGTTATACAATAACCCTGATTTAGCAATGGCTTAATTAGTGAAAGAACAGAAGATGTTGACCTTTCATAATTGCTGTATTTTTGATCTAATTTTGTTTTTTTTTCAGCGTATATCACTGAATTCCAAATGTAGCCGGTTAATGATTCACACAGCATGTAGGATTTTACACCAAATCGTGCCCTCTTTGATGCAATGTATTGCACTCAGCTGAGCCTTCCTTTGTAGGCCATTAGACTTTCATCTATGCTGATGTCTCTTTCTGGCACATAGCCCTGTTGGAAATGCTGTAGAATCATTTGATATACTTCCGAAATTCCCTTTAGTTTTGGTGTAGGAGGAGTAGTTTAATCAAATTCTTCATTGTGGAGATATTTCATTATGAGGGAGAGTCTGTACTCAGACATGACCGTGCCAAAGAATGGAGTGGCAAGTAATGTATTGGTTGTCCAATACCACTTGTGCAGGGGTTTCCCTACCTCTCCCTGAAGAATTATTAGGCCCAGAAATTTCCAAATGTCATCTTTGGTCACTAGTTCCCACTTTCTGCATCTTGAAAACTTCTGATGCGTAGCCAATTCTTGCTCTTTGTACCGGTTTGTCTCAGGAACTATTTTTTTAATAACCTCGTCGGTCAGAAATAATTGTAGCTATGCCAAGGGGTTGTCATGGTCAACGTCAACTTTCATACCAGGTGCTCCAGTAAATGGGAATCTTGGGGGTGCTGCCTGATCCGTACCGCAGTCAATAGAGCACCAAGTTCTCACATCACTTAGCTCAGTCGCAGAATCGTCGCTGTCATCACTTTTAGTACCTGATGACGAATTTTCCCACGAATCACTGTCGCTCAGTTCTTCAAATAATTCAGATTCATCGTCGCTGTTTTCCAGTTAGTCTAAAAGCGCTTTTGACCTAAAAGAACGCTTTTTGGATGCCATGGACGTTATCAATTTTCTAGGCACAACAAAGAACCGCAGAAGTACAGGCAGGGCACTGGAAAAGCCACTAGGTGAAAACCTGTGGTAAAATGGCTTGATATTAAGTTGTATTCCTAACAGATTACACTGTATCATGTCATTTGTTTTTATTTTTTGAATCTCTCGCTGGTTCCACCCACCTGCTTTGCGGTGCTCGCAGGGAAGGGAACTGGAAGACAGGTGACGGCATCTGCCAGATCACACAGCGGGAGGATGGCTGGAGGACGGCGGGGGATCTTAGTGGGGAAGGTAAGTGTGATTGTGGGATAATCCCGAGTGTGGCTCAGGGTTACCACTTTTGGCACTGTATATTAACCCCGAGCCACAGTCGGGAATACCGCCAGGGAGGTTAAAACATTTTTTGTGGTTTAAAGTCTAAGTCCACGTTTTACAAAAAATAAATGCAAAAATATTTGGTGCAAAAATACTGTGCATTTATGTATTTTTTTGAAAATCATTGCAGCTGTAAAAAGCAGATTATGATAAAATTGTTCAATGTCTTTCTAGATGGAGTGAGGTGCGAATACAGCCCTTTTCCTCTTGGAGGATTGTGTTGTCCTAAAAGACTTGGGGCGCTTAGATTATTGTAGTTCTTAAAGCATATTAGGAAGAAAATGGTTGAGGCTTTTTTTTTTTTTTTTGTACCCATCTCATCTTTTCCCCTACTCCCTCACTGTAATCCCATATAAAATGACATGACTGAAATAACAATCAGATTATCATCATGGCGTGAAAAATACATTCTTTCTAAAATAGATAATTTAAGTCTTACAAAGTATATTGTGGATCAAATAGATATACAAAACACAAACAATCTTGGAACCATCATTCAGCAAACATTGAAGTATGGTTGTCTACAGAATAATACTTGGAATAATGGCAAAAGAGACCTACGGCACTTTAATAGAAGACCCTGGGGCACCATATTCTCTTGGTGCCTGCGTCTAGCAACTTTCCTGCTTTTATATGTGTGTTGTATTCCCCATATTCTTTGTTAGAATGCTTTTGCTTGTTTAACAAGATTTTTTAAAAATGATAAATCTGGCAAATTGGTAAAAAAAATGTGAAAATGGGAATAAAAAACATTACAATAATAAATACTTTTAGGTATATAAATGTGCAATATTGCTGCAGCCTTTAATTCAATGTATCCAAAATATGGAATAATATAGTAATAAAAAAGGCTCTGCAAACATAAAATGTGCGATATAACCAATAAGCACCATTGAAAAAACCAAGGTGTATGATAAAGATTTTTCATTCACCTGAATGAAAAATGCTCCAGTGCTGAAATAAAGATTAGTCCATCCTACATCCCTTTTAAATAAACTTCTCAAGAAAATTTAATTTCTCCACCGTGAATATAAAGTGCTCCAGTGCTCAAACACTTCTCCCCAGAAGACTAGGACTCACTAGGCAACAATGCCTCTCTTTTTACAGATTGGCATATTGTGCCCATACAGATGACTTTTATCTAGTATGGTTTCCGGTCCTGACTCTCCTCTCTTGTGGAACTCCCCATATGGTAAACAAGAAAGGAAAAAAGGGGCTCAAATAATGTAAAACTAAAATGCACTTTATATTAAAAACACACTATCAAGAAACTAAAACAATCCAACATTAATCAAGTAACTCAGACTGCATAATGTATTGTGCCAAAAGGAGCATGTAGCCGCTGTCTTGGTTCCACTCGATATCCGCTGTGCCACTTTAGGCACCACTGCTGATGTTCCATCTGGCTGCGCCCCGATGTTTTGTCTATTCCAGCGTTGCCAAGGGGATCCCTGCCATCCTATGGGAAGTCCACTGGCCCTCCAGCCTCATACCTTTTCCCATACCTATTGAAAGAGGAATTTTCTGCCACTATGTATGAAATTATGTGCAGATCCTTTTCACAGGACCTAGATCGCCAGGATCACAAAAGAGCTTTTTCAATCTCTCCTCTGTCCGAATTTTTTATTTATTTTTTGCTCTTGTCCCTGGTGCTTCTTGAGGAGGGTGTAGACAGGGAAGATCCCCCCACCCCCCTCTACTTCTGAGGAGTCAAATCAAGATGAATCACCTTTTGGCTGAGATTAAAGATACTACTAGTATTTGTTATTGTTGTGGTACACTCATGTTAAGCATTAGAGCAGCCTAAGTATGCTCACCCTAAGGTCTCCAGCATGGGCTGCTGAAGTAGCCCAAAGTTGCAAAGACCTTCCCAGTCCACTTACTCTTTCAGCCTATCTTGTATGGTGACTGACCTCACATAGTGAACCCTTTGCTCCTCCTAAATGTGGAACTCAACAATATCCTATTGAGGAAGGTTGCCTGCAGAAATGGACGGTCCCTTCCCTGTGGTTGACCCAGCCATTTCTTGCCTTAAAGAGGAACTGCAGTCTGCTCACATAATTTGTAATAAAAACATATTTGCCATTCTGCAGCTTCCCTCCAACCACTTTGCATGTTATTTTATATGTACTGTTATTCTTTACTTGCCAAATATGATGCAGAAATCTCCCTCTACTAAGTCTGGCTGCAGCCATTTTAACTGTGGGCAGCTGAAGCTGCTGCCTGTTCACTTTCTGGATATACACAGAGACACACACACATACATATATTTATACAGATATATATATATATATATATATATATATATATACACAGACATACTTACACCGTTGCTTGCCTGCACATCTCTCGCCTTGGATCTCTGAAGTCTTCTGTTATCTCCACCCTCATCCAGCCCCCTCCAGCTTTGCAGCTCTCATTGGCTGACCTATGGCTCACCCCTCCTCCCTTGCTGGCAAACTCTCATGAGAGTTAGAGAGAGAGCTGTGCATTGTGTCATTAGCCTAGGCTTTTTACCAGACAAGAAAGAGGAAGTGGGTTTGTAACGGACCGTTTCAGCAGACAAGGGGTTAAAATCCGTTTAGGCGATATGCCCCTTTCTGAGAGAGCAGGCACAGCTACTTGCAGGAGATCACACTCCCGAACTGGATACAATATAGCACTCCAACCTGGAACCTCACGAATAGCTGCTAGCAGACGAACAGGAGAAGCATACATCAGCTTACATTCCTAGCAATCGGTCTCCAACAGCATACAGTGAATCCCCCCAAGAACGAGACAAAGCTCCGTGTGGAAGGTCAAGCAGTGGTATGTTTATTGAGGGCTCCCTGCCCCTGTATTTATGCAGGTCTCCCACCTGGTAGACACTCCCCTAGGGGACCAAATGGAAGACTGTAACACAAACAGACATGTATCACATTACAGACTCCCAGAAGCAAAACATCCCCACAATGCATCCTGGCTTCCTCCCTTAGTAGACAGCCAGGTGAGCTCATTAACATGTTTATCAATAGTCTCAGTTAATCAGTAGACATTCCTCAGGAGGGGGCTGCTGGAAACAACCCCCCCCCCCTCTCTCTCTGCAGCTAGAACTAGTTTTCACAGCGAGACTCCATTACACGCATGGGGACCCAAATACAGTATTCTGCTTTAAAATATATAAAGTTACTTTTTATACACTAAACATAGACATGTTACATATCCCCAGATAGCTCAGGTCGGAGTGCACATTATTAGGTGAATGGCACTCAGACCCCACGAATACAGTTTAATTGCCAGGGAGTCAAAGTCTTTTAAAGTCTGGTCCATAGTCCAAAGGCAGCAGGCGGGCAACCAGGCTCCTCCAATGCAATGTGGCGAGACTGGTCTCGTCACATCTCTCCCCCTTTCCAAAAAGACTAACAGGGTACCTGACCTCCTGCCGGTCAGTGCCCTTGTTAGTCCAGCAGTCCACCCACAAAACAGAAACAGCAGTACAGCCCACCCAAAAGAACTGGCTACTACACCTGGGTAGAAGAGAAATTTGTCCATGTCCAGGTGCCTCACCTTGGCTGTGTGGGGGACTGGTAGACTGCCTTGGTGGGTTGCTGAGAGGGCAGAGACCAGCGGTCCTCTGCCCTGGTGCCAGCGCTACCACAGAAGTAGCCTGGTTGGAGACGGGTTGTTGGAGGGGGAGACCGCCTGTCTCCCCTTTAGATACACCACCATGCTGCTGTGGGGGAAGACCGACTGTCTTCCCTTTGGCTAAACAGCCCTGTTGCTGGGGGTCAGGACCGACTGTCCCTACCCCCTGTGCTGTGAGTGCAGAGACCACAGTCCCCTCTGCACTGTTGGGGGGCTTACTGTCTCCCCCTGGTACGTTAAGCTGCTGCTGTGGGATGGAGACTGGGCTCCCAATTCCCAACAAATCAAACTGTCCATGGGGAGAGGGGGTAACAAGCTCCTCTCCCACATATACTTCCAGCCCCTGGGGAGGGAGACCGTCTGTCTCTGCTCCCAATACAGTGTCCTGTTGCTGGGGAAAGGAGACTAGGCTCTCTGTTTCCTGCAGGACACTCTGCTGCTGTGGGATGGAGACTGGGCTCCCAATTCCCAACAAATCACGCTGCCGCTGGGGAGTGAGGACACTGCTCTCCTCTCCCTGCACTTCACACTGCCTTCCTGGCATATCACTCTGCTGCTGGGGGGCAGGAACAACTACCTCTGCCCCCTGTAACTCAGCCAGCCGCTGGGGAGGGAGGACGCTGCTCTCCTCTCCCTGCACTTTACACTGCCGCTGGGGAATGGAGACTGGGCTCCCAATTCCCTGCAGGACCGGTGGAGAGACCTCTGTCCCATCTCTACCGGCCACCTGGGGATCTTCCCAGTAAAACTTTACCATCTCGTCCCCTCTGAATGGGTCTGGCTCTGGGTCTGTCCTGCTGCTCTCCTGCTGAGCCTTCTCATAGTATTGGAACAGCTGCTGGTAGCCCTGTTCTAGCTCCATCTCCCGGGTCACCAGGTGGACCAGGTCTTGCTCAATTTCTTGAGCGTCGTCCCAGTCATACCTGCTCTCCCTCCACTCCAAGAGATCATTGAACCGGGCTTGTGTAGGGCTCCCAAATTCCAGCTCTGAAAAAGACTCCCATAACAAGCCAGGACCATCAAACTCCTCTCCCTCTGGCTTGTCATGCTCGGCTGTCCAGGGCAGGTACTGTGCAACACACCACCACAGCGCCTGGTAGGCATCCTCCAGCCACATCTCCTGCCATACCCGGAGCTCCAATTCTTTTACCCATTCCTCCCGGGGCTGCTCCCCCAGGAAGGGCATCCGCAGGGCTACTCGCTTCTGCAACCGCTGGTCTTCCTTGGGGAGTCTCTCACCCCGTTGGTACTCCACAATGCCCAGTGCCTGGTACCAGATGCCTTTACGGACTGCATCTCGGTCATCCATGGCACCTTCATCGAACTCCACTGCTGGTTCCATGCTGGTGCTGTCAGGGTCGCTGTACTGGGACATGCGTTGCCCTCAATTGTAAAATCCAGAGCAATGGTGTCTCCTGTAGCTGTCCTTCTGGCTGTGGGAACGATCACGCCGCTTGCCACCAAATGTAACGGACCGTTTCAGCAGACAAGGGGTTAAAATCCGTTTAGTAGATATGCCCCTTTCTGCTAGACAGGCACAGCTACTTGCAGGAACACCATACTCCCGAACTGGGTACAAAATAGCACTCCAACCTGGAACCTCACGAATAGCTGCTAGCAGACGAACAGGAGAAGCATACATCAGCTTACATTCCTAGCAATCGGTCTCCAACAGCATACAGTGAATCCCCCCAAGAACGAGACAAAGCTCCGTGTGGAAGGTCAAGCAGTGGTATGTTTATTGAGGGCTCCCTGCCCCTGTATTTATGCAGGTCTCCCACCTGGTAGACACTCCCCTAGGGGACCAAATGGAAGACTGTAACACAAACAGACATGTATCACATTACAGACTCCCAGAAGCAAAACATCCCCACAATGCATCCTGGCTTCCTCCCTTAGTAGACAGCCAGGTGAGCTCATTAACATGTTTATCAATAGTCTCAGTTAATCAGTAGACATTCCTCAGGAGGGGGCTGCTGGAAACAACCCCCCCCCCCCCTCTCTCTCTGCAGCTAGAACTAGTTTTCACAGCGAGACTCCATTACAAGCATGGGGACCCAAATACAGTATTCTGCTTTAAAATATATAAAGTTACTTTTTATACACTAAACATAGACATGTTACATATCCCCAGATAGCTCAGGTCGGAGTGCACATTATTAGGTGAATGGCACTCAGACCCCACGAATACAGTTTAATTGCCAGGGAGTCAAAGTCTTTTAAAGTCTGGTCCATAGTCCAAAGGCAGCAGGCGGGCAACCAGGCTCCTCCAATGCAATGTGGCGAGACTGGTCTCGTCACAGGGTTGTATAAGGTATTTACTGGCAGAAAAGTTAAAACAAAAAGGGCAGAGGATTTAATAGATGGAAAATGAAAAATGACTGAAGAGCCGCTTTAAAGTATAAATAAAGGCAAAACTTTTTTTCTTTTTCTTTTTTTTAGTTTTGAATAGTATGGAGAAAGATTAGAATCCTTCTCTTATGGGAGGGGATGTTCTGGCATCCAGATTCAGCAACATATCAGAAAGGTTTGTCGCCAGGTCCAGGGACTGTTCTCATTGGACGTCTTGGTATTTCAGTTGTATCTGTTCAACCTGATCTATGCTTTTGCTCCTCTACAACTGCTCCTGCATCTGCTCCACAAAATCAAGAAAGGGGGCATGGCTGTAATTCTTATTGCATCAAAGTGGCTTTGGGGGACATGATATTTGGACAATTCTAGACTTCTGGCAGACTTTCAGTGGGCACCCCCAACTCCTGTACAAGTCCCTATGACTCAGTGGGACTTTAACCTGTTTTTTTCAGCCCTTCAGAAGCCACCCTTCAAACCGATTAGGGATATTCTCTTGTCTGACCTCACTTGCAAGGTGGCTTTTCTCATTGCTGTCACCTTGATGAGGAAGGTCTCTTTAGTTAGTGACCTTTTCCTAGTGTTTTACAAAGACAATATTTCCTGAAGCCAAAATCTTTTTTTCTCCCTAAGGTGTTTTCCTTATTCCACCGCAACCAGGACATTGTCCTTCCCTCACAATGTCCTGCTCCCAAAGAAATTTCTCACCACTCTCGCAATGTGATACGTTGCTGTGAAAGTCTGCTTTTTCGCTACATCCTCCAATTTCTTCTTCCCAAAATTCCCTGCAGGGGGCTCCCTGCTTCTCTCCACCCTTGCTAGGTTAATTAGATATGTTATCATTCGAGCCCATGGTCTAAGGATAAGGGTTTCTCCCTTCCCTTTTAAGGTGCACTGTACCCAATTTATGTTGTGCTTTATGAGCTTTTCAGCATCAAGCATCACTTTCTCAAATAGCCAAGGCTGGACCTGGGCTTCTGTTCAAATTTTTAAGCTCTACCAAGTAGATGTTCAGATTTCAGTCATAAGGTGCTACAAGCTGCTCTCTGTACATGTTGTGACTTATTGACCCATTTTTTACGTGGGTCTGTTGTTTGCTGGGTTGTCCACCCCTCAGTTGGGCTGTTTTTTGGAGGCCCCAATTGATAATGATTTGAAGAAGCCTGTGTCCTGTACTATATGATCTACAAAAAAGGAATTTTAACTTACCGGAAAAATCTGTATTCTTGAGCACAATACAAGGCTCAGGGCCCATGGGGTTTTAAAGCACCACCTACAGGAGTAGGACATTATGCAGAACTGCCTATTAGCACTCCTCTCTGGTATAAAACCCCCATTCTGCTTTAGGGGTTCATTGAGTGGTTGGCATGTATGCCTGTTTGCTCCAGTTGTTTTTTGGTTTTCCCACCTATCGTTAAAGCACTGCTTTGGGACATCCCTATGGTCAAGATTCAGAAGAGCAGTGTCTGTCAATGAACGTTAAAAAAAAAAAAAAAGGGGAATTTTTGTTACCAGAAAATCCATTTCATTGTTCATTGATGGACACATCCCTCAGCCCTCTATTGGAGTTTATATTTGTGACACTGCTCCGCTATGAAATTGCGTATAGCAGTGA
Organism: Pelophylax lessonae; assembly: GCF_965119305.1. Lineage (NCBI taxonomy): Eukaryota > Metazoa > Chordata > Amphibia > Anura > Ranidae > Pelophylax > Pelophylax lessonae. Next base: position 637,476,341 of record NC_138770.1, on the reverse strand, counting down.
GGAGATTTTTTATCCGAGGGGACCGCCCATAGGCCCGGTGCTGTGTTCTTTCTTGACTAGTGTCCTACTCCTGTAGGTGGCACTATAAAACACTTTGGTTAAGATTCAAAAGAACTGTGCCGGTCAATGAACTCAGACATGGAATTATTTATTTTTTTGGGGGTAAGTAACATTTTGGGTAAGTAACAAAAACCCTGTTTTCCACAGGACATGGTATGGTTGCTCCCACTGGCTTGTATACCATGTTGTGAAGTACAACATATATTGTCTAACACAGGGAGCAGGTATTCACACATTCTGAAGTGTTGAATACCTGCAGCATCTGGGGAGCAGCAAAGCACTTCTACACATTTGACAACTAGGCACCGTCTATCCTGTCAAGACTTCATCAACATTAGAGCCATACCCTGGCTGCTTCTGGTTACTTTATTACATTGATGTTGTCTTCAAGGGTGGGGTCTGGTCATAGGAAAGGTTACCTGGTGATATATTGCCCTCCGCCTAAATATCCGCCTCCTCACAGCCACCAAGCACCATAAATTGGTAGAAAAAGTGAGCATAGACAATAGAGCAGTTACTGAATGCCTTCTAAAAAGGCTATATCATTTGCCACTGAACAGTTTTACATTGTATGAAGGATATTCATGCCCAAGTATAGGTCTTTGAGATTGCTGTGGTTTACTATGTATTCATTTTTGACTTTATTCTATTTGTCTGTTTTCTTTTTTTATACTTTAGACTCCTGGCTTGAGAGCCATTCCAAGGAAGATAAACTGGATGTTTGAAAGATACGCGAGGATGAACATGGTAATGCTTGCTGTGTTAACAATTGCCCCATTCTTGCACTGGCAACTTTTATATTTGTGTATTTAATGCTAAAACGTGTGTGTGTGTGTATATATATATATATATATATATGTGTGTGTGTGTGTGTGTGTGTGTATATAAATATATATATATTAGTGTCCAGCTTGGGAGATTCTCTTTCACTTCCTGCCTTGGAGACATAACAGGAAATGAGATGCAATTTCTCCAATGGGAACACAAATACCAGCTTAGAGAGCTGTCACAAGAACAATTGTCACAGGAATTGGAGCATTTTCTTACTCGGGCAACTCAAAACATTTTTGTATTTCCCCTTACTTTCTGTCTCAATGACAGTGGTTGCCATGACCTTTAGAGGGGAAAATTTCCCAAACGGAGCAACAAAAACTTGAAATAAGGTCTAACTCTGCCACACGCTTTTAAAAACTGGATAAAGTTTCTCTTTTGTTAACCACTTTAGGTCCACCCTATGGCAGTTTTGCTGCTACAGGGTGGCACCTGTGCGCCAGATCACATGTGTATATATACGGGATTCTATACTTCCGGGTAGGGAGAGCGCATGGCGATCAGCGTGTGCAGGGTACTCCACATCCTCTGGCACCTGCCAATCGTCAGGCAGAGAGACAGAACTGCAATCTGTCTATGTAAACAAGGCAGATCGCCGTTCTAACTGAAGGGAAGGGATGGAGTTTGTGTCCCTGCAAAGCAGGGAACAAATTCCATCTCTTCCTAGTAAAAGCATCTCACACAGTATAGTAAAACACTGGCTAGGCCCACCCTTTGAGTGCCCTAGATGTTAACCCCTTCCTATACAGTGTCATTAGTACAGTGACCGTACATATTTTTAGCGCTAATCACTGTATTAGTATCACTGGTTCCCGCAAAGCGTCAGTGTTAGAATATCTGCCGCAATCTCGCAGTCACTGATCGCAGCCATTACTGGTAAAAAAAATGTAAATATAACAATCCCAAAGTTTGTAGATACTATAACATTTGCGCAAACCAGTTAATATACACTTATTGGGATTATTTTTTCACCAAAAATATAGCGCCGGATACATATTGGCCTAAATTTATGAAAAAATTTTTATTTTTTCATTTATTTTATTTTTTTATTGGATATGTTTCATAGTAGAATGTAAAAAATATTGTTTCTCTTTCGTTCATTGACGGACACAGCTGCTGATCTCATAATCATTGGGTTATACTGCCCCCTACAGTAGTAGGACACTAGGCAGAAAAGGAATCTGGCTAAGCCTATGGGCAGTCTCAGGTGGTATACTCCCTTTCTCTGCAGTAGGTACTCAGTTTCACTCTTGTGCCCCGGCAAGGTTCTTTTCTTCCAACTTGCGCCTGTCCCTGGACCGTTTACAGGGTCTGTTCGGGGCAGTACAAGACCTGTTGCTTCAAGGGGTAATTGTCCCAGTTCCAATTTCGGAACAGTTTCAGGATTTTTACTCAAACCTGTTTACAGTTCCTAGGAAGGAAGGCAAGGTGCGTCAAATCCTGGACCTCAAGGCGCTGAGCTGCTTTGTGCGGGTGCAGAGGTTCAGGATGGAGTCCATTCGCACGGTGGTGGCATCCCTGCATCAGGGGGATTTTCTTGCCCCCATTGACATCAAGGATTCTTACTTTCACATTCCAATATGTGCCAGTCACCAGCGCCTCCTCCGCTTTGCCATGGGAGAGGAGCATTATAAGTTTGTGGCATTAACCTTTGGTCTCACCTCTGATCCTCGGGTCTTCACAAAGTGCTAGCACCAGTGCTAGCATTGTTACGCCAACGGGGGATCGCGGAACTGGGCTACTTGGATGACCGCCTCCTGCGAATGGACTCTCCTACTGCTCTGCTGGAGACATGTAGGTGAACACTCACCCCTATAGACCTCCACTAAGTTCCACACTAGTGATTGTCTCCAAGAGCCGTGTTGTGCTGATGCTGCCGCTGTCACTCTTCCATCCAGTAACCACCTCCCGCTCAGAAAACAGCTTTCAGCTGCAGGGTGTATGTTGGCCGGTCATAACCCGAGGTCACTTCAGTGCTGGTGATGGGATGCTGACGCGTTTCGTCGGCAAGCTACGCCAACTTCATCGGAGCTCCGATGGTGGTTACTGGATGGAAGAGAGACGGCGGCAGCATCAGCACAACATGGCTCTTGGAGGCAAGCACCAGTGTGGCACTTAGCAGAGTGTTTACCTACATGCCTGCATTATCCTGATACACACTGAGATCCACATTTGTTCTCTGAACATGTTATCTACTAAGGACTATTGGCTACTTGTACAGTGACTCCCCCTGACCCCAAGCCTCTCCTGCTGACCACAAGTGATCTCCATATATATGCTGAGTTTAACCTACATGCTGTCTAACCTATTACTAGCCACTGGTTTGGTGATTATCACATAACTGAGAACTGTTATCCATGAGGGAATGGATGGATGATTGATGGATACATAATCTGCTCCAAATCCTTACTTTTGTCGCTGAAGTATCTTCTTTGTTACTATCTATGAACTGCCTGCCATCCACAATTCTGGGATCCTTATCCATGAGCGGATGGATGATCAATGGACACTTAATCTCATTATTATCTACATGTTGTAACTAAAGTGCCTCCTCTGCCACAATTTTTGGACTACTAATCATCTGCTACTATGGTTAGTTGTCATTATCCGCAATTTCAATACATTGCTGAGATATTACTCCAGAGGGGGACCTTCCCACCTCCCAGTGACTGCACAGCTACCTTGTTCTACCTACATCCACATAATCCAAGACTGTTTATATGGTTTATCCAGATTCAGATTATATCTGCCGATACTGTGGTGATTGGTGTATGTATGGACTTGGGTAAAGTATGAGCAGCTGCTGGTCTTTCCCTTATCCCTATTAGACAACGTTGTCTTTTTTAACTTCCCTGGTTCAATTTGATGTCTTTTATTATTCAATCAAGGTTTCAATAAAGGTCTGTTTTAAATGCTCCGTGTATCCGCTATCAACCCACTTTTTCTTGTGTACACCATTTACCTAGGTGTTACACATATCCTTTTTTCATATATATACTGCTTGGGGTGGGAGACTGCACAGTTCACTGTGATAGGTGCAGCACCTTCTGGTGCTTCACCTTTTACTGATTTAACTATTAGGGAGTACTGTGGTGATTCGGGGTATTATCCTTCTTGTTTTTGATCAACTGGTTTATGCCTTCCCTCTTATCAAGCTTCTGCCAAGATTTCTATGCAGGATCAAGGCAGAAGGGGTACCGGTCATTTTAATGTCTCCAGACTGGCCTAGCCGGGCTTAGTACGCTGATCTGGTGCGGCTGGTCGCTGACGTTCCTTGGAAGCTTCCTCTCAGGGAGGATCTACTTTCCCAAGGACCAATCTTCCATCCTACTTTACAGTCGCTGTCTTTGATGGCTTGGCTGTTGAATTCCAGGTGCTTTTGGATAGAGGTTTATCTGAGTTGGTGTTTCCAATGCTGCTAAAAGCTAGGAAATCTACTTCTAGGAAGATCTACCATTGTACGTTGAAGATGTACATTGCGTGGTGTGAGTCTCTTGAGGTTAATCCTCGCTCCTTCTTGTGGCTCGGATCTTGACCTTCCTTCAATGGGGGGTTGAACAGAAAATGGCCTTGACCGCCGGCTTTGGCGGTCTTCTTACAACGACCCTTTGCCACACGCTCCCTGGTGCGTACCTTTCTTCAGGGTGTCCGACATTTTGTTCCTCCAATGCGGTCTCCGTTGCCACCTTGGGACCTTCATTTGGTGCTTTCTGTCCTCCAGAAGCCTCCCTTTGAGAACCTTCAGGAGATTCCCTTGCTTACGCTGGCTCAGAAGGTGCCTTTTTTGGTGGCTATCACCTCTGCGTGCAGGGTGTCGAAACAGGCGGCGTTATCCTGTCTTTCACCTTACTTGGCGATTCACAGAGATAAGGTGGTTCTTCGACCCTGTCCGTTGTTCCTCCCAAAGATTGTCTCTGATTTTCATTTGAATGAAGACATTGTGTTGCCTTCCTAAGTTTTTCCATGTCAATGTTCAGGCCTCAGTTGATGTATAATGCAGGCGTAAGGTCCTTCAGGCTGCTCTTTGAGCTGTAGACAGTCCCCAGTTTTTGAGATGGTTTTTATGGGCGTAATAGCGTTTTGTTTGCTGTTGCCCATCCCTCAGACTGCTTTTGAACATCCCAACACTCCGATGTCCTTTTTTCCCTCAATGAAAAGGAAAGTAAACAGGATTTTTGTATTCACCGTAACATTTTCCACCCATTACGCTGTCTTAAACTAGTTCTTTGTAGGGGGCAGCTCTCCATTACCTAGATATGATCTGTGCTGGTTATGTTTGAATGCATGCTATGTCCTTTTTTTTTTTTTTTTTTTTTTACCTGATGGATTTGCTTGTTGTGTTTATTGCTATTACCATTTCTCATTGCATTAACGTAACTGTACCACTTTATTAAAACATAGCACGTTTACGTGTTACTTGTTGGACAGCATGCAGAAGCCAAGGCAGACCAGCAGGCATAAAATGATTAACACACAATGATCACTGAGCAGGACATGCTGCATTGTATGTAGCAGGAGCGATTAGCGTAGGCAAGCCGGTGGCATGTACAGCATCGATAAAGAAGAGACAAACTGTCAAATCCAGCCTGTGATGTCAGGAATGGGTGGGGGCTACACATTTCAGGTGCTCCGCCCCCTTTGTCAGTCTTTACTGTTGAAGCGACAATTTTCTTGGCAGCGTCTTTGTCTTTTTAAGCGAAGAATGCTGGACGGGAGGTGTCTGACAAGGCACTCGTTAAGTAAAGGGCACAAACAGAATGTTCATATTGTATAGCCATGTTCAGACAGGAGCATACTTTTTCAAAAACGCATGGCCTTCCAAATTAGTCATGTTTGGAGTCACAGTGATGAGTCACCCCAACTTCTCAAAGGGGGAGAGGTCTCCTGTCTTTCGGCTCCCAGAACATCTCAGACGCCCGGGTTCAAGATGTTTTTACAATTCTAGTTAAAAACTAGTCTCGCACGCTTCCTTTTCCCTGTTTCATGCTCTCCAACTTGTCTCCTTCCCTATCTAGGTGGGTGGAACTGCTTTCTGCTGCCCAACAGCTTTTACATCAAGGGCTCATCTGCACGTCTGTACCTATAACTGTAAAGCAATTTCAAGGTTTCTACTCAATACTCATGTTTCTCAAATAGAATGGAGGAATTAAGAGCATTCTGGATCTGAAAGCTCTAAAATTTATCCTACAGGTTCAGATGTTTCATATGGAAAATTCCTAGGCTGGTCATTGCTTTGCAGCTTCCGGAGGATTTTCTGGCCTCCACAGAATACCATCCTTTCTGCACATTCCCATACACCTGTTTCATCAATGCTATCTGAGTTTTGTGATGGGCAGTCAGCATTTCCAGTCTGTCGCCCTTCCCCTTAGCCTGTCCATGTCCACTTGGGTTTTCACCAAGGTACTTCCACCTTGTGGGTTACCTGAACGATCACCCATTAAAGGATCGGTTTCTGTCAGCCAACAGACAGTACAGGTTCTGTAGGACTTCAAGAGAAGAATATATATATATATATATGATGGACTTTTTAGACAGTCCTAAGGGTACATCACAATATATAATACACATAAATATATGCTTATTCTGAATTTAAAAAAAAAACAACACATTTTATTCAATATATACATTGCATCATATCAAAGTATGAAGTAGTTAAAAACCACCATATATAAAAAGACAAGTGCGTGTCAAACAATCATTAACCACAGTAACGTATCATATGGAGACTGCCACTAGCATGTATCACATGAAAGTTGCCAACATGTTTCGTGGTAAGAACCACTTCTTTAGGGCTTCATTATCCGTGTCTGAGTCACAAACATCTAATCTCTAAATAGCGCGTTGGATGTGATCAAGCTAAGGGGAGATCGTAATTATCACTTCACCTTGCTGATACCAGGCAAAAGCAAAAAACATCATCAGGTATCATATCTGTATCAGAGGAGCAAACACGCTCAAATATCAAGAAACAAAACTCAAGAGATTGCCCACAATCTGTATAAATCATCCGTCTTTAAAATAAATCTAGTTTGAAGGTTATAGTTGTATTCAACCAAACGTCATCAGAGCTCTTGTCTATAACGGATAGATATGCCAGATAATCAGCAACTGGTGTCCTCCAGCAAAATGGCACATGTTGACTTTTCAAAATATGACTGCATTCTGTGATCCTTGACTGGAAACTTTTATTTTTGTTGCTACAGGTAGAAGCGATGGAGAAAAGTGTGGAGATCACACGGGATCTCTATGAAAGTGACAGGAACGAGATGTATTTTCAACTGCTTGGCCTATATGGTGGGTACTCTTTACCTAAGCTGGTAATTGCTGTTAAAGTAAAATTTGTCCTCATATTCAGGGTACATGATAGCCACCTATGACTTTAAAAAAAAAGAAGTGTGTGCCTTCTGTAAGGCGCATAGCAATTATTAATCAGTGCTATATCACAATGCTCACATGATCCACGGTTGACAACTGTTGGAAAGTGTATATACAGTAGGTGTACTGCTCTAAAGGGTTGGGTTGGGGGGGGGGGGGGGTCAGGGATGAAGTGTATATTTGGCTGCTGAAGTAGAGGCATGTACATGAGTGCATGTCATATCAAAGCTGCATTGTTGCTTATTTCTAACTTTTCAAAGCCACCTCATAGAGTTTAAAGACTAAGTTCACCTTCAGTAACATGTTACTAGGCAGCACCCCGCAATTCCCCACTGTAACTGTGATTCTTCTCCCCATACCTGCTAACACAATTTAAAACTGGCGCGGCTGTACAGGACATTACCCGCACAGATTCATGTTCTATTCACAGAAATCTCTAAATGAAAAAACAAAAAGTTCGTCTGTCACGGTGACGGATGGACGCACGCCTATAGTTCATTCACATTGTCTACAGCTCAGGAACCGTCTGCCCCTACACAGAGGATCACAGTGCTTGATTCCAGACCGTTGTGATTGACCCAGCTACCATGTGATCTCTGTGACACCACTCACAGCGATCACATGTCTACTAGTAAACATATTTAGTGAATGGCATCCATTCACAAGAGCATTGTTTACTATTGTGATCTCTGTGATTGGTCTCAGTAATCACATGGTATAAGGCCTATCACAGTTGCCCTGTGCAATGTGATAGCTGTAGTCGATCACAATAGTAAAAAATGAATCACGAGTAAAAGCCATTCATTGCATTTAAAACTATTACTTTTACAGTGATCATTACTGTTATAAGCAATCAGTGTAATAAAACAAAAATCCCGATCACCTCTCCAGAGTAATACGCTGTAAACAAGAAGTCGCTAAGATAGTCCATGGTGGGAGGGGGGGGGGGAGTAGTTCCAGATGTGGATCTCTTAACGCCAGAGTCAATAACAAACTCGACAGATATGTGTCCCGGGCAAGGGATCTGGGCTTACTTTGCCGATTACTGAGCCCAGTAAACCTGCTGGCGGTGGCTTGGCATTGAGATAAGCAATGGTAAGATGACCGCCACTCATTTCTATGCCCTTGGAGTACCAGCGTGACGTCACGATGTTTTCCCGTTCTCAGGCCCATGTAAACACGGCTTTTTTCTCTTTCGTTCATTTACAGACACAGTTCCTGGTATTCATAACCATTGGGTTATACTGCCCCCTAGAGGAGTAGGACACTAGGCAGAAAAAAATTCTGGCTACACCCATGGGCAGTCCCGGGAGGCATACTCTCTCTCTGCTATAGCCACTCAATTTTTTTCTGCCTAGTCAGGTGTAAGGCCTTAGTTTCTTGCTGGGATCTTTGGTCCTGGCAACATTTTTTAGATAGAGAATTTTTTCCTCCTGCATTTTTCCTGTGAGATTTACAATCAACTGCCGGACTAAGCGACGGGCTGGATAACTAGATACAATGCTTACCCCAGTCTGTCCAGCGAGCGCGCACAGACCTCCGCTCCGCGATAGGTCTGCTGCGACATAGCCCAACTGCGATGGAGAAGGGTTCTGTCTGGAGCGTTGCCCGCCTGGTTCCTGGTATGGTTAGTAGCTGTCTCCCCCCTCCCCCTGGAGGGTTTTGGGGTGGACGTGGTCCCCTCCTTGGGACAGTTGGACCCCGGGTTCCCCTCCTTCCCGTAGGCACACACCCCCCCCCCCTGCCGAGTCCCTCATAGTGCCCCTCCCTTCCACTGACGCTGGGGCTGTTTGGGAGTTCTGGCCAATTTCCTGGGGTAGGGGCAGGGTGTGCTGACTGGCGATGGGGGCCGGAGGGGATGGGGAAGCCAGCGACCAGACGATCAACTTTGTGGAGGGGTGGTTGTACCTGGTGGTGGCTCCTGCCTGGATCTGTCCTTGAGGCCTGGTCTCCCAATCCTGAGTGCCTTGTGGTGCCACGCGGGGCTGCCATTTTGTTGTAGTCTGTGTGTTCTATACATGGCGGCCATGTTTGTGCAGTCCGGCAACCATTTTGCTGGGGTTTGCATTTGAAAATTGCAGCAGCCATGACAGTGGAGCCCTGTGGGCGGCGATTTCGGCGGTGGGAGCCCCTCTTCATCCCCTGGTGCTGGATCATTTTACTTCCTGATCGCCGCACGTGTAGTGCAGTTTATCTTGGTAACTGCAGGCGCTTGTCTCTGCAGGTGGCGAGTCTGGTGGGGTCCTCTCCCTCTCTGCTGGGGATCGCTTGGTGCTTTGTGCCTGGCGAGTGGGTGGTGCTGCCAGCACAGTGGGGGTTATCCCTTAGCAGTGTTACACTTTTTATGTGGGGTACCCCTGGTGACTCATGAAGTATTTGGAGCACATTTCCCCACCTGATCCCCTCTCTGAGGCTGCGGGGCCCTCCGGGTCCCAACCATGCATTCATGCACTGACGGCGGTCCTGGAGTCCCTTGTGTCCCACGCCTTACCCTGCCTCATCAGATCCTGAATCTGATTCGGCCGCAGCAGACGTGGGTCACACTGCTGGGTCTGCAACCACACACTTGGAATCCTCTGAATAGTGAGAATGATTCCTCCACTTCTGCGACCACGCACGAAAAGGTGCTGGTGGATTTATTGATTGTATTTGTGCGCGAGACCCTGAAGATGGAGGACGCAGCTGAAACTGCAACGGAGACACAGGTACCCTTTGGCCATCACAAGCCATCCAAAGTGGCAAAGGTGTTTCCTTTCCCCGCCTATTTTGACAAGATTGTCACTAAAGAGTGTGGACGACCAAAGCTTCCCAGTGGGGTCCGTAAGCGCTTTACTAGGCGTTACCCCTATGAGGAGTCCCTTTTTAAGAAGTGGACTTTGCCGCTGGTAGTGGACCCTCTGGTTTGCAGATTAAACAAGGCAACCATGATTCTGGTTGAAGAGTCCCCGACCTTTAAGGATCCGGCTGACCGGAAGGTGGAGGCTGTGGCCCACCATATGTACACATTGGCTGGTTCGGCAACAAGGCCGCTATTCACTATTGTCCTAGTGTCGCAAACTCTGACCTAGTAGGCTAAGTTCTTACACCATGACCTGGAGGGGAAACAGCTTCCCCCTGCCTTTGCCAAGCTGGGAGACCAGCTAGTTCAGGGGTTGCAGTTTATCTGTGATGCCTCTTTGGATGCAGCTCCCCTGATGGCCCGCCTTTCTGTTTTGGCAGTGGTCCTTTCCATGTGTATTTTGGCTCAAGTGCTGATATGCAGATCAGACTTCAAAAAAGGCTTTGCCTTTCCAAGGAAGGGTGCTACCCTTGATGACATCATTAAAGGTCTCACAGAGGGTATAAGTACTTTTCTTCTGCAGGCTACTAAGGGCAAGGAACCTCGCCGTAAACGTGGGCCTTGCTTCTCAGCTCATAAGAAGTTTTTTCATCCCTCAGGGTCGACTGACAAGGGCTCAAAGCCTTTCAAGGCCTCTTCAGGAGGATCCAAACAAGCCTGGTCTGGCAAGCCAAGATTGGGTTTCTCCAGACCCATGAACAAGGCTCCTTCAGCATGAAGGTGCGCCTTCACTCGTATCAGGGGTGGGGGGGCATCTTTGCTGGTTTCCGGACCCGTGGACTTCCTTAGTGCAAGACAAGTGGGTCCACAAAGTCATTTGGCCCGGCTACAAGGTCGAGTTTCGCTCTGGTCCTCTGGCAATGTTTTTTTCCTTCCAACTTGCGCCTGTCCCCAGACTGCTTACAGAGCCTGTTTGGGGCAGTACAAGACTTGTTCCTTTAAAGGGGTGATTGTCCCGGTTCCGACTTCAGAACGTTTTCAGGGTTTTTACTCAAACCTGTTCACAGTCCCCAGGAAGGAAGACAAAGTGCGTCCAATCCTGGACCTCAAGGCACTAAACTACTTTGTTTGGGTACAGAAGTTCAGAATGGAGTCCATTCGAACGGTGGTGGCATCCCTGTGTCAGGGGTATTTCCTGGCCTCTATCGATATCAAGGATTCCTACCTTCACGTTCCAATATGTGTTTTCTCTGCTTTGCTGTGGGAGAGGAGCATATCAGTTTGCGGCATTACTCTTTGGTCTCGCTTCTGCTCCTCTGGTCTTCACAAAAGTGTTGGCCCCGGTGCTAGCCTTGCTACGCCAACAGGGGATCGTGGTACTGGCCTACTTGGACAATCTCCTTCTGCGAGCAGGGTCTCCCTCTGCTCTGGTGGACAACCTGGATATCACAATACGAACTCTGCGGGAGTTAAGCTGGATTCTGAACTTTCAGAAGTCTGCTCTAGTTCCGTCCACAAATCTGGACTATCTGGGCCTGACTCTGGACTCGGCCTTAGCCAGAGTGCTCCTTCCTCTGGACAAACTCCAGAAATTGCAGGCTGCAATTCGTCTCCTGCTGTCCAAAAGATGGTTGTTCCTCTGGACTTGCATGTGGGTGCTGGGCCTGATGGTGTCTACCTTTTGAGGCGGTTCCGTTTGCACAGTTCCTTACGAAGTTCCTGAAAAGGGAGATTTTGACCAAATGGGACAAGACTCCCCAGTCTCTGGAAAATCCGATCCGGCTGAGTCGGGGAACAAGGGTGTCCTTGATATGGTGGCTTTGTACTCCGGCGCTTCGGCTGGTTAAATCCTTCCTCTCCTTGAATTGGACAGTGGTCACCATGGATGCCAGCCTGTCTTGCTTGGGAGGCGTCCGCAGCAAGCTTTCTGCTCAGGGGATCTGGAAGAGTCCAGACTACCGATCAATATCTGGGAACGCCGAGCGAACAGACTATGTCTGGGTCATTGGACTGATCGTCTTTTCAGGGTTGTCCAGTGCGCATTCAATCAGACAATGCCACGGCCGTGGCTTAGGTCAGTCATCAAGGGGGCACAAGAAGTGTCCTGGTGGCTCTGGAGGTAGCCGACATTCTAAGGTAGAGACAAAAAAAGAAAGAAAGAGGCGCCTCTATGTGCGGACTATATTAACACATTTATTAGGTAAAAATATGCACTCACATCTGTGCGTATTAAAAAGGCATCTATCATGAACCCTCCTGGGAGATTCCAAGATCGATCGGTTGGAGAGAGGTCATCCAGTCCGTGCTGCCGACTCTAGGGGACCGGTCTCCTCCTTCACCGCAACCGGCAGTGACGGCGAAGCTGGAGCAGCTCCAGCTTCTGTAGAAATGTTTAAATTGTCACCTACTGAGATTTTTAAGTACCGTAGTTTGGCACGATTCCACAAGCATTTGCAATTTTAAAGCAAGACATGTTAGGTATCTATTTACTCGGCGTAACATAATTTTTCATAGCATACAAAAAAAAAATGGGCTATATATTATATTATATAATATGTATATTTTATTCAAGTGTATTTTTTGCAAAAAAATTGCATTTGAAAAACTGCTGCGCAAAAGCCTAAAAAATTGCACGACTACCATTTTGTTCTCTAGGATCTCTGCTTAAAAAATATATATAGTGTTTGGGGGTTCTAAGTAATTTGTTAGCAAAAGATTTTTTTTTTGTAAGAAAGTAAATTTAAGGCCTGGTCCTTAAACACAAGTAAAACTGTTAATCTGTTTGTATTTCAGATAAGAATAATGATTGGGCTAAAGCAATACCACTCTGGCACAAAATGAAAGAAGAGGGGGTCACAGTACGGGACAAAACCAGGGCCCTGTTCATCAAAATATTTAAGGGAAATGGTCAGGATATTTTTGCTCACATCCCAGAGGTAACTAAACTGTTTTGTATTATGAAATTAGTAAAATATATATTGTAATATAAATGATTATTGAACAACTTGTTATAAATTAAACCTTTTGTGGAAGAAAAATGAAGGCTGCCATTCCTGACCTGAAAATATTAGTTGCCCAGCTTCCACACTGTGTTTTTAACTTTCTTTTTTTTTTTTTTTCAGGCCTAGAATTTGTTCAGCAAGTATAGAAAATACCTGTTGACCTTGCTACGAATGCAGTGCCCCTATGGTACTGTAAGCTAAACTGAAAACAAAAGTCCTTTTTGTTCTGTTAACTCAGTGGTTCTTAACCTTGTTGGAGGTACTGAACCCCACCAGTTTCATATGCGCATTCACCGAACCCTTCTTAATTGGAAAAATAAAATATGATTTTTTCAAATTCAAAACATAGGTATATATTATTTTAGGTATATATTTATACATAGGTGCACAAAATGAACAAAACCATTAAGAACAAAGAACAAAACCATTAAAACATGATTTTCACACAAAAACAAAAACATAATAATGAATATTTACTGCAAATTAGTGTGATTTCTGCTGTTGTCTTTCAGAGACCAGTTCAGAAATGTGCGGCTTTATCTTGGCAAGTGCCACTCTCATGTCATTTTCGCCACAAAGTCTGTTCCTTTCCTTTGTTTTTATGTCCAGCATCCCCCCTTACAGCAGGCCAGGGTGAGGTGAGGTCCCGTCCCCCATATAGATCACCCCCTTAACAGTAGGCCAGGGTGAGGGGGATCTATATGGGGGACCCCGGACCTCACCTCACCCTGGCCTGCTGTAAGGGGGAGATCTATATGGGGGACGGGACCTCTCCTGACCCTGGCCTGCTGTAAGGGGGGATCTATATGGGGGACCTCTCCTCACCCTGGCCTGCTGTAAGGGGGGGATTTATATGGGGGACCTCAGACCTCACCTCACCCTGGCCTGCTGTAAGGGGGATCTATATGGGGGACGGGACCTCACCTCACCCTGGCCTGCTGTAAGGGGGGATATCTATATGGGGGACAGGACCTCATCTCACCCTGGCCTGCTGTAAGGGCGGATCTATATGGGGGACCTGGTCCCCCATATAGATCCCCCCTTACAGCAGGCCAGGGTGAGGTCCCCCATATAGATCCCAGGTCCCCCATATAGATCCCCCCTTACAGCCAGCAGGCCAGGGTGAGGTAAGGTCCTGTCCCCTATATAGATCTCCCCCCATACAGCAGGACAGGGTGAGGTGAGGTCCGGACCCTGGCCTGCTGTAGGGGGGGATCTATATGGGGGACCCCAGAGTGACCTAACCTCACCCTGGCCTGCTGTAAGGGGGGATCTATATGGGGGACCCCAGAGTGACCTAACCTCACCCTGGCCTGCTGTAGGGGGGATCTATATGAGGGACCTCACCTCACCCTGGCCTACTGTAAGGGGGGATCTATATGGGGGATCATGTCCCTCATATAGATCCCCCCTTACAGCAGGCCAGGGGGAGGTGAGGTCCTGTCCCCTATTTAGATCTCCCCCCTTACAGCAGGCCAGGTTCCCCATAAAATAGATCCCCTTTACATAGTCTTCTCAGTGTTCTCACACAGTCAGTCAGACAGTCAGTCACTAGACTAGTACAGCCAGTACTATTCCAGTCCTACCTTTTTTTCACCTGTGTCCCGACCCCGATCACAGGCTAGGTTTTCCTCCTGCAGGCTGCAGCACCACTGTCACCACTGGCACTCTGGCCTCTCACCTGCCGGCTTCTTCTGCTGCTGCGGCTGCCTGGCCTGGTGGTTCTCTCCAGAGAGAGCTGCCAGTGCGAGCAGACTCAGCGGGCGGCGACGGCCAGCCTATTATGACAGAGTGAGTGACATGACACTGCGGAGCGGATGCGCCCCCCCAGATGTTGCGCCCGGTGCGGCCGGCCCCCCCTGCACCCCCCACGCTACGCCACTGGATGTTATGTATTTCCATGATGACGTCGCGGAGCGGGAGCAAAAGGACATGCCCGAAACTGGAGAAATAGTCCCTGACAGCGAAGTGGTACTAGCGAAGGGTGTGCCGAACCCTCGAGACAGACCCACCGAACCCCTGGGGTTCGATCGAACCCAGGTTAAGAACCACTGTGTTAACTACTAAATGTAATGGAGATAAAGAGAGGAAGTATCATTGAAGTCCAGAATGGGTGGCTTCCTCTGTAGATACAATTTAGTGCATGAGCGTAGCCACCAAAAGATATGTTATTTTTTTTTTTTTTATATGGATTTGCAAGTTTAAAATAAAGAAAAACTGAAAATGGAAACGAATGCAATCATATTATTCGATGACTGCAACTTATTAAATTGTTGTTTTTGGGTTATGAGAGTCTTTAAAGTGTATCTGAACATCAAGACAAAAAAGTAATATATTACAGCTTACAAGTTGTAGTGACTGCATTCGTTTTCTTTTTTTTTTTTCAGGTTTTTTTCTTTAGTTTTACCTGGTGATCCTACCAGTGACACCCTTCTTTTCCTATCGTGGCAATAGACATTCACTATTTTTATTTATAGAGGAGCAGCATTGTCACTCTCAGATAGGACTGCAAAACACTTTCTCTCCTCATCCCCATAACATAAGGGCAGGTGTTCTGTAGTCCACAGAGAGAAGCAGGCAAAGACAATTCTGCTGCTTAAGATGACTGGGTAGAGTGCACACGAAAGTGCTGGAGTTCTGGCACATTCAAAACATATTTTTTGCACTTACAGAATTAAATCTAAACGCTTTCATATATTTAGCACACCAAAAAAGTGCAAATAGAAGAAGTTTATATTGGTTTTAGGTCAGAATTATATTCTTCTTGTGCCTGTGTGGGGATCGCTGCTCAACCAAAGCAGCCTATGTAATCCAAAACTGAAAAGCAGGATCAGCCTGCAGGTTTCAGTTAAGCCATTCCCACTGATGTGTTTCGCACTGCCTATATGACCTATGACTAAGCCCTGGTGAGCGGGGCGAAACGAGTCAGTGGGCATGTCTTAACGGAGACCTGCAGGTTAAGGTTGCCTTTCACTTTTGGATTACATAGGCTGCTTGGGTTGAGTGGCCATCCCCACACAGACACATTTATTGTTCTCTGGATTGTCACATGGATATTGCCAGCACCCCATGAACCCTGAGGATTTAGGGCAGGGGTCTCCAAACCCTCCAAAGAAAGGGCCAGTTTACTGTCCTTAAGACTTAAGGGGGCCGGACTGTGCCCAGTGGGAGTAAACAATGCCCGATCTTGGTGTCCGTGGGAGAAATAGTGCCCCATTTTTGTGTCAGTTGGAGGAATAGTGCTCCATTTTTGTGTCAGTTGGAGGAATAGTGCCCCATTTTTGTGTCAGTTGGAGGAATAGTGCCCCATTTTTGTGTCAGTTGGAGGAATAGTGCTCCATTTTTGTGTCAGTTGGAGGAATAGTGCCCCATTTTTGTGTCAGTTGGAGGAATAGTGCCCCATTGCTGGTGTCAGTGGGAGGTATAGTGCCCCATTGGTGTCAGTGGGAGGATTAGTGTCCTATAGTTGGTGTCAATGAGAGGGATAGTGCCCCATTGCTGGTGTCAGTGGAAGGAATAATGCCCTATTGTTGATGTCTAGTGGTGGGAATAATGCCTCAAGGGCTGAAAAAAGGCAAGCAAAGGACCACATCTGGCCCCAGGGCCACAGTTTGGAGACCACTGATTTAGAGCATGTCTATCCCTGCTAGGAGTGGCACAACAAGCTATGTATGAGGTCACTTGCTTGTTCTTGTTGAATGGTGCACACTATTAAGTCACAGTATTTATTATAGTCTCCATATTTCTCCCAGGAAAGGTTTCCTTTAAAGGTAATACACACAGTCAAACTCTTACTACACATATATATATATATATATATATATATATATATATATATATATATATATATATATATATATTTATACTAAAACCCTGGATTGCAAGCATAATTTGTTCCGGAAACATGCTTGAAATCCAAAGAGCTCTTATATCAAAGCGAATTTCCCCATAAGAAATAATGGAACCTAGGATGATTCGTTCCAAAACCATTCATATATCCTTCAGTTTATAGTCCATATAAAAAGATTACAGCAATGTGATTGGCTGTGTAACCATAAAATGTCCATCCACAAGGAGATTAGAAGCAAAATCCAGCAGGAGCTACAGAGTATAAAAGAGAAGAGAGATGCCTCTAAGTGTAGCAATATGGTTACATTTGTCAGAATGTTTATACTGCTCTGATAAACAGTGTCTATTTATGCAAATAAGCAAGGATCTATAATTAAGGAGATTCTCAACTTATTTCCATAAACCAACAAAAACTCGAGATCGTTTATTGGTGCTAACTTGAAGATAAGAGGAATACAATTTTGTTCAAATATATATATTAAATAAAATCAGTGTAGAATAATGTCAAAAATATAACTGGTAATAAACACAAAATGCAGAACGAAATTCAATAATATGTATCACACAGGTAATGTAAGAAATGCAATCAAAGGATATTATTACAGAATATAAAAGTAACCAAAACCTATAACTTCTGGAATGTGATTAATAGCTTGCTGGAATCCAAACACAGGTGAGACCGCTCCAGGTGAGGTATAATTCAGGTCGGATCCGCCATCCGCATAGATAATCAAACATAGAAGAAAGTGACCGCACTCCGAAAATTCAAATCAAAAAGGAGTAGTTTTATTCTTCATCACAGACATCAAAGATACGACTGATGAGACATGGGACAATGAAGGTTGACGCGTTTCACGACACAAGGGGTCGCTTACTCATAACCACAAGTGACAAATAATTAATATAGTGCATAAATCTTATACACATAAAGGTACTACTTGTCACTTGCACTATTCGTTAAATTATAATTAATTTATATCACATTTGTGCACCTCGTGTTTATTACATATTGCACATTTCTGTTTACTCACAGCAATAGCAGCACAATACACTGAGCACTTTTTTGGGGGTCTGTGGAGATCACTAACCCTATCTCTTTTATACCTATGTATATGCTTCATATAATACAATGATACAATAATATTGTTGCTAATACAATTGCTACAAATAATAATAATGTTTCCTCAAGCAAATTTTTAAATGAGCCCTTAAAAAAAATGAAACATTCTGATCTCTTGTTCATTGTTGAAATCGAGAAAAGAATATCACTCTCATTATAACCCAGCCTGGCACCAGGGTGAGTCCTTATCGTGGCGTGTTGTCTGGGCTCTTTAATTTATTGGCCTGAGAAGGTCTTTGCTAATACTCTTAAATTCTATGTAAAGAATATACACTCAAGGACAAAATGGCTGCCAGGATGCCCATATAATATGTATAAAATAATATGTATGGGCCTCATATAATTCCTTTTAGCCCCAATAGTCCTGACACATTTAATGAAGGTTCAACATTTAGCAACTCACATGGAAGATGATAATATAAGGCATATCGAAGTATGCAGGCATCCAGGGTAAAGCTGTCCACATAGACCATCCTCCGCACCGCTGGCTCTCACCGCCATCAGTCTGCAATCATGATCGGGAAGACTACCCTGCAGTAGAGCAATCTTAAAGCGAGGCTTGAAGCGCTAATGGAGCGCAGTGTGGAAGGGATGACGGCGATGGCGGTGCATAGGATGGTCTATGTGGACAGCTTTACCCCGGATGCCTGCATACTTAGATGTACCTGTTTAAATCATCAGCCATGTGCGTTGCTAAATGTTGAAACTTAATTAAATGTAACCATATTGCTACACTTAGAGGCTCCTCTCTTCTCTTTTTTTATACTTAGTTGTGACATGACGCTACTTGTGTATCAAGATTTCGCTCGGTAATAAAAAAAATGTTGATGGTCTTGCAAAACTTTTTCAAACCAAAGTACTCTCAATCCAAGGTTTTACTGTATTCACATATTCATATTCATTTTGTTTGAAATCGTTATATAGTTTTGTATTGCCAGGCAAACTGCTGAACACACAAATAAAATTAGAAGTGGCCTTTTATACCTGCAAAGGTATTTCTGTCAATTCAGCCCTGAGTTTTACGCAGCTCTGTCACACAGTACAGCTTTGACTGGCAGGGGAGAAAACCGGATTTTTCTCTGCTGCAGTTCAGTCAATTTTGCACGTTCCTCCCCACCCCCAGAGTGAACTCTGCTGTACATGGACTGCAAGAGGCTGATACCATGTCAAATCCAGATATTTATATTTCAAAACGAATCTTAGGATTGTATGTATTATGCAGTTGCATTAAGTTGTGTCAATATCTGCCTTGCGTTCAGCTTGAAAAAAATACATGAAGTTGAAATTCTGTGGTCTAGGCCAGCCTTTTTCAACTAGGGTTCCCCAGAAGTTCCAGGGGTTCTTCGAGAAATGGACAAATTCCGCCTCTCGGATAAGTAACCAACTGATATCAATGAGCTATAAGCTGTAAGGGAGACAACAACCACAAATATAAGGATTGTTCCTAGTGACCATCACGCATACTGTGAGCTGTAGTTAACTTATTAGCAGAGGTTCCCTAAGCCTGGAAGGTTATTTCGTCCGAGTTAAAAAAGGTTGGTTCAGGCCACATATGTCACACACAAGGGCCGCAGACCAAATGCAGCCTGTCAGGCCTTGGCATGTGGCCCTCGCACCCAGTTTTGCAGCCAGGACATTGCAGAACTCCATTCCACCACCTCAGTCTCTCACCCTCTGCTCCCGCTGTGACTTGTGAACACAGAAGCCTTCTGTGTTTTCAAGGGACCGCTTTGCTCTCAGTGGCTCCTGCACTCACAGCATGGACAGTTCTCTAGAAATCTGAGAGAGCGAACAAACCTGCAAGGCAGAGCCACCTACTCAGGGAGGTACTAAAGCCAAATACATAGGTTGTAGAGCCGCATACACACTGACAGAGAATGTACTCTGCCCAAAGCGCACCCCTTAACCCTGCACTCTGTAGGTGGTGCACGTTTCAACTCTGTACGTGGCATGCTCCTGGACGCTGCACTCTGTATGTGGCGTGCTCCTGGATGCTGCACTCTGTACGTGACGTGCTCCTGGACGCTGCACTCTGTGCGTGACGTGCTCCTGGACGCTGCACTCTGTGCGTGGCGTGCTCCTGGACGCTGCACTCTGTGCGTGGCGTGCTCCTGGACGCTGCACTCTGTGCGTGGCGTGCTCCTGGACGCTGCACTCTGTGCGTGGCGTGCTCCTGGACGCTGCACTCTGTGCGTGGCGTGCTCCTGGACGCTGCACTCTGTGCGTGGCGTGCTCCTGGACGCTGCACTCTGTGCGTGGCGTGCTCCTGGACGCTGCACTCTGTGTACTCCTAAACTCTGTACATAGCACACCCCTAAACTTTGCACTCTGCACACAGCGCATCTGTGAACTCTGCACTATGTGCGCCACATGCTTCTATGTTTCTGAATAGATAGTCTTACAGACACAACCACCGTCCCTTTTAAGGCCAACTATAATGCTGCTGCGACCCGCAATTAAATTGAGTTTGACACCCCTGATCTTGGCTGTAGAAAATGTAACGATGATCTGTCTTATTGTGCTCACACTTTGAGGCATTTTCTGTCTTTGTTTTTAAGTTCAAGCAAGAAAGGGGTCGAGCAGACAGCAGTGACATCAGCAAAACAGTTGTGGATTTGTGTAAGCAGGGCGATTTTAAAGGTATGTTGATGTTGGATCATATATTTTTTTTTTTTATATACAAATTTCAGGTAAGCGTGCTAAAAAATAAATCTTGCAAGAACTCGATTTACATTGAGGAAATGTTCTGTTACTTGATACAAAGCAATATACTACCTCCCCACTGCCTGTTTTAGGCCCCTTTCACACCAGCGGACTGTTCAGATCCGCCTGTCAGTTTTTCAGGCGGATCTGAACGGATGCCCCATGCATCTCTGAGACATGTCCGCAGATATCCGATCCGATCCGTCAAATCTGGAGGGATGGAAACCCTATTTTCCATCCGTCCAGCAGATCGGATGAGAACGGACAGACGGTCCGTTCTCATCCGATTCCCCCATAGAGAACTGCAGGAACCTGACAGCTCTGTCTCTGCACACAGCGCGGAGACAGAGCTGCCATCTGCTTGAACAGCGGGGACGGACTCTACAGTGTGAAAGGGGCCTTAATCCTTTAAACCCCTCAACTGCACATTTTCATCATACCCCAACTGCCAGAGTAAGCAAGGCCTAAGACTTTGCACACCTTTTTGTTTTGAAGCACCTGGAATGTATTTAGCTGATTCCTACTGAAAATGAAGTTGTGATTTAAACTTCTCATCCCAGCTCAATTATTATTCCGATTTTTCTTCAACACATATCCATTTGGATTACAGCTTCATTGAGCGCTTTAGGATCTCCTACGAAAAAAAAAACTGGCTACCTATTTTGTCAAACTTCTTTTCATAGCCTGACAGTGATTTTGAATGTGTGACATAAAACTGTTAATCAGTCAAATAAACTTAGCTCAAATTGCAGCCTAAACAACTGCCTTCACCAAATAAATTCTTGTTATCTATTATGTCCCAGTACGTATTAACATAACAGAGACTAGACTGATTTTGGAAATTAAAAAAATTGGTGCAATTCATGGAACATTATTACATGTAAAAATAAGCTGATCTCTATATTACCCTAAACTGATATGATCTGATAATTACACAACTGAAATAAATAGTTACATTTGTTGGTCTGTCAAAGGGCTTATACTACCGTTCAGCTAGTGACTAAAAAAGGGGTATTTTTAGGACCCATTTACACCTTTGCATCTGGGATTAGCTGCATTTTTAATGCACATTGTATTGCGCTTTTGTGCAATTCCACACGTGGGTTAAGACTTCTATGGACCTTGCATCTCTGTAGAATAGAAAAAAAATTTGATAGATTATATTTTCCAGCTCCACGCTGCAAAACAGTGTGGACATGTGAACACCACCTATTTGTAATGTTGGAATTATTTGCACGCAGTTCGAGCATTGAGAATTGCGATTTTTAACAGTTTTTACCTACCTTTGTAGAAAAAAAAACGTTGTGAAGCCTTCTTAAAACAGGAGGTATTTGCTTTTTTTCAGATCCTCAGAGAGTTCTTTGCCATGAGATGCCATGTTGAACTTCCAGTGACCAGTATGAGAGAGTGAGAGCGATAACACCAAATTTAACAAACCTGCTCTCCATTCACACCTGAGACCTTTTAACACTAATGAGTCACATGACATCATAGAGGGAAAATGGCTAACTGGGCCCAATTTGAACATTTTGACTTAGGGGTGTACTCACTTTTGTTGCCAGCGGTTTAGACAATGGCTGTGTGTTGAGTTATTTTGAGGGGACAGCAAATTTACACTGTGATACAAGCTGTACACTCACTACTTTACATTGTAGCATTGTTACATTGTAGCAAAATATTTACAAAAATGTGAGGGGTGTACTCACTTTTGTGAGATACTGTATGTATGTGTGATCTGGTCTTTTCCAGCGTGCCCACTCAGGCATGCAGCGCGCTCCTGTGAACGCTGTGTCCACTGGACACAGTGGATCACTGTTATCGGTAACCGGGTTATCATGTGATCACTAAAACTGGTTATAGCTATCACATGGTAACAATGTAAACAACCTATCATGAATGGCTTCCTATTCATGAACCGCTTGCTTACTGTTGTGATCTTTAATTGGCCCAAAGCGATCACAATGTCCCTAGCTCCCTGTACCATGTGATTAGCTTAGCCTATCCCAGATCACAACCATAAGCAAGCTGTTCATGAATGGTTAACCCATTCATGACAGCTTAAACTATTGCTTATACAATAAGCTTGACTCTATAAGCAAGAAGTGTAAAAAAAAACCCTGATCACCCCCACAAAGTAGTACAGTGTCACTGTGGTGACACTGAGCTACTCTGACAGAATGTAAAAAAAGAAAACAAATTCTCTTTCATTCATCGACAGACACAGCGCTCCATAAATCAGAACTACTGGGTAATATTGCCTCCTCCAGGAGTAGGACTAGTCAGAACAAAAAACACCTGGCTATGCCCATGGGCCGTCCTCAGCTTGGTATATAACCCCCTCTCTGCTCCAGGTAATCAGTTTAATCTGTCTAGTCAGGAGTAGGGACCTAGTCTCCCGGCTGGGATCTCTAGTCCTAGCAATTTTTTCTCCTGCTTTACATCTTTTTTGTTTTTTCTCTGGGAAGATCTACAGTCAACTGCCAGGCTGGGCGACGGACTGGATAATCTAGATCCAGTTTTCCCCCCAGCCCAGCTAGTGAGTGCGTGCAGACTGCAGCTACACACTAAACGTCTTACAGGCTCACATGCGACCGGGCTTGGGTCTGAGTCGCCCCAGTCCCTTGGCCGCCAGCTCCCCTACTTCAGTGGCGAGGATTCTGTCTGGAACGTTACCCGCACCATGGACAGCCTCCCCTCTCCCCTTTTTTGCTTTTTTTTTGGGGGTGGATGCGGGTAACCTCCAGGGACGGTCTGACCTGCCTGCAGGTTCACTTCTCCTATATTTAAATTCCTCTGTGAGCTGGGCTTCCCCAAATCCCTTTCCCCCCTGTCTGGACCTGGAGTCTGGTGGGGGTCCCAGGGCAGAGAATGCAGCGGAGACCCCTGGGGTCTCCCCATTATCACCACTCTGTAAGGGTCCTGGGATAATGTGTCCTGTGCCCTGGTAGTCTGGAGGGGTCCCAGTGTAGGAGACCTCTAGGTGCATGCCCTACTGTTTGCAGTGTGGGTATAGTGCAGGGGGGTCCCAGTGCAGAGACCGGGGCAGAATGTGTAGCGGAGTCTCCCCTAACGTGTGGGAGGGGGGTCCCCTTGCAGAGGGTGCAGCATTGCAGAGGGCGCAGGGAAGATCCTGGCAGCATGCTTCAGCGTTTGTAGTGAATGGTGGCCATTTTCCCTTAGTCTGACAGGTCTCAGGTTGGTGGCCATGTTTGTGTAGCCCAATGATGTCACTGGGGCGATTTTCTCTTAGTCTGGCTGGTCTCCGGTTGGCAGCCATGTTTGTGTAGCCCAATGATGTCACAGGGCACATTGTCCCTTCGTCCAGGAGACGCTGAAGTCTCGTGGGATGTCGAAGCTCCTCCTCTTTCTCCTCCTTTTCAGTTTCCTCTTCCTGTGCCCAGGACGTATTAACAGGGATGGCGTCCATGATGATGCTGGGTTCAAATTCTCGGGGCTCCTCCGACTAGTAGGGTGAGTCCTTGGGGGTTCCTGTTATCTATCTCTCTCTGCTGATAGGTACCCTGAGCCTTGGGGAAGATCTTTCAGTGGTGCCAAAAGATCGTTTTTGTACTGCAAGGTCTTCCTTTCCTTATGGAGCCTCAGGGTCACATCTCCCACACTGACCTCCTCATGGAGGTGGCAGGTCCCTTGGAACCCCAGCCTCCCATGGTTGCACTGATGGTGGTCGTGCAGTGCTTAGTGTCCCAGGTGGAAGTGGCGTGTGGGCAAAGGCCCAGAAGGAAGCGTCCCCCGCCTTTCCCCACTCAGTGTATCTCATCTGATTTTGAGCCTGGTGTCGCCATGGATGAAGCCCGTCCAGGGGCGGCTTAACATCACACCCCCAGATCCATCCTATAGTGAGGATGATTCCTCCATGGTCGCAGCAGCGAATTTAAAAAGCGCTGGTAGACACACTCATCACTGCAGTGCCTGAGACTTTAAAAATGGAGGATGCGGCTAATGTAGCCACGGATGTGGCTGTGTTATTTGGTACATATAAGTCACCTCGCACTCTAAAGGACTTTCCTTATGTGCCTTATTTTGACAGGTTTTCTTGTAAGGCATGGGAACAACCAAAATTACCCTTTGTGGTCCTCAAACGTTTTGCTAGACGT
Organism: Pelophylax lessonae; assembly: GCF_965119305.1. Classification (NCBI taxonomy): domain Eukaryota; kingdom Metazoa; phylum Chordata; class Amphibia; order Anura; family Ranidae; genus Pelophylax; species Pelophylax lessonae. Next base: position 637,451,507 of record NC_138770.1, on the reverse strand, counting down.
TAGGCTTTTGAGGAGTCACTTTAAAAAAGTGGACCCTTTTGTTTCCAGGTTGAACAAAGCTACCATGAACCCAGTAGAGGAATCCCCGTCCTTTAAGGACCTGGCTGACAGGAAAGCTGAGGCTGTGGCATGCAGCATGTTTACTATGGTTGATTCGACATTGCGGCCAGTCTTTGCCTCAGCCCTGGTGTCTCAGACCTTAACTGAATGGGCCAAGCTTTTGCGCTGGGGGGGGGTTAAGCAGGTCCCCGCTGCTTATCTTGATTTAGCGGACCAGTTGATCAATGGGCTGCAGTTTTGGATACAGCTCCTGTGCTGTCCAAACTGTTTCAGCTGTGGTGATTAAGTGCGTGCTGTGGCTTAAGAATTGGTCCGCAGACCAAGCCTCTAAGAAAGCTCTCATTGATCTCCCCTTTCAAGGCGATCGCCTGTTTGGGGCTACCCTGAATGACATCATGGGTACAAGGGTATAACAGGGGGGAAGAGTACCTCCCTGCCATAGTCTGGGAAAGGGAAGGGGCCTCGTCGCAGACGGGGGCCCTCCTTCTTGGCACATAGAAAATGATTTTGTGCTTCTGGGACAGAGAATAAGAGAAATCGATCTTTCAAATCTTCCTGGGGAGGTTCCAAGCATCCTCAATCTGGTAAGCCTAGGGCTAGCTTCTCTGGACCCACAGACAAGGCCCCTTCAGCATGAAGGTCTGCCCTCACCTATTATTGGGGTGAGGGAACATCTTCGCTGGTTTGCGGCCTCGTGGACCTCCTTCATGAGCATCAATGGGATCCACAAAATGATTCTATCTCCTATTTTGCATAGAGGTTCTGAGTCTGGTGGTATCCACCTTCAAGACCGTTCTCTTTGCGCAGTCCTACATGCAGGTTCGGCTCCACAGGAGGATACTGAGGTTTGTGGGAGATCACGGGTTCCTCTGGCATACGCCACTGGCACCCAAGGTCCACGGTAAGGCCAGTATCATCTTTGGCTCAGGCTTCTTCTGCAATTCCTGATAGGAATCAAGGGCGAGGATCTTACAATTAGTCTGGTGGCCTTAAACATCCTTTGGGATGCGCATATTATAACAGTATTACTAAGAAGTGTCATCACCTACATCAGCTTTCCAGCCTCCTTGACCTGTATACCACCATTAGGATTCATCTCCTTTTTGGACTCCCTTTATATGCGCTTTTTATGTTTATTTTTTATTTGGACTTTTATAGACTCTTTAATATGTTTTCAGTCATTTGGGATATTTTAGTGGTTTATTGACTGTTAAGCAGGATGGTAGATCAGCCCTTGGGACAACTGGTGTTCTCTGAGAGGAAGCCCCAAGGGATGGGTTTATTAATTGATCCATTTATTTTGGGTCACACGTGTATATTATTCTCTAGCGCTGCACTTATTGTTACATTTTTTTCTCCATCACTTTTTGTCAGTTGGATGTGCTAGCAGCTCAATTTTCATAGTTTTAGCGCGGTGTTTTCACATTTTTTTCCTGCTTTACAGTCGCTGGTTTTGATGGCTTAGCTATTGAAAACCAGGTACTGAGGGACAGAGGTTTGTCTGGATCAGTGATCCCTACTATGGTGAAGGCAAGGAAGTCGTCTTCCAGCAAGGAATACCATCGTATGTAGAAAGCGTACATTTCTAGGTGTGAGTCGATTGGCGCTCATCCTCGATCTTTTTCTGTGGCTCGGATCTTTACCTTTCTTCAACAGGGCTTTGATCAGAAGTTGACCTTGAGTACCATCAAAGGCCAGGTGTCTGCCTCGGCAATCTTCTTTCAGCGACCCCTAGCCATGCACTCTTTAGTTTGTACCATCATTCAGGGGGTTTGACATGTGGCTCCATCTGTACGGTCTCTTTTGCTGCCATGGGATTTAAATTTAGTGCTTTCAGTTCTACAGAAACCTCCTTTTGAGAATATTTGGGAGATTACCTGGTCTACATTATCGCAGAAGGTGACATCCTTGGTGGCTATTACCTTAGGCCGCAGGGTATCAGGATTGGCGACATTATCTTGTCGCAGTCCCTATTTGATTGGCCGTAGGGATAAAGTGGTTCTTCGTCCCTGTCCATCATTCCTGTCCAAAGTTGTCTCTGCCTTCCATTTGGATGAGGACATTGTGTTGCCTTCCTTGTGTCCCAAGCTGGCTCATCCCAAGAAATTTTCTTTGCATACCTTGGATGTGGTTCGTGCAATTCAGGTGTATCTGGCAGCTACGGAGTTCTTTCGGAGGTCAGACTCGCTTTTTGTGGTTATGGACGGACCAAGAAAAGGGCTGGCCGCTTCTTCGGCTACCATCTCCAGATGGATTAGACGGTGACTCAGACCTATTCCATTAAAGATCAGGTTCCACTTTTCCCTGTCACGGAGCATTTTACTCGGGTGCTGAGACCTTCTTGGGCCTTCAGTCATCAGGCATCAATATTGCAAGTTTGCAAGGCGGCCACTTGGTCGTCGGTGCATACCTTCTCAAAATTTTATAAGGTAGATACTTTGGCTTCTGTGGGTGCTTCTTTTGGCTGCAAAGTTTTGCAGGTTGCTGTTTAAGAGGGGCTGTTCCCTCTTGAGGGGTGTTTTTCTTTAAACTTTTTTATTTTTTTCAGACGGGGCTCCTGTGACCCGGGTAAGGCTCCTGTGTCCTGGTTGAGGGCACTTTGTTTAGCCTGGGGTTATTTTCCCCACCCCTCATTTTCCTTTTGGCACTGCTTTTAGATGTCCCAGTAGTTATGTTTTATGGAGCGCTGTGTCCACCCATGAACGAAAGAGAAAATGGGATTTTTGTACTTACTGTAAAATCAGTTTCTCTGAGTTCATCAAATGACACAGCACCCACCCCTCTACGGTGTTCTGATACTTCTAATACTGCTTGCTACTAAACTGATTACCTAGAGCAGGGAGGGGGGTTACATACCAAGCTGAGGATGGCCCATGGGCGTAGCCAGGTGTTTTTTTTTCTGACTAGTCCTACTCCTGGAGAAGGAAATATAACCCAGTAGTTATGATTTATGGAGCGCTGTGTCCGTTGATGAGAAATGGATTTTACAATAAGTACAAAATCCCATTATTAAAGATGCGGTCACCAGTCAATATCCCTGATCACCACCACACCAGTCATATGATGACGCCGTACTGCACTGGTGACAGTATGTAAAAAAAAAAAACAAATTTGATTTAATTTGTTTTCAAAAAAATTTTGAGAAAATTACAACTTCAAAAAACTCACCATGCCTCTTACTAAATTAATCAGTTTGTCTACTTTCCAAAAAGGGGTAATTTTGGTGGTACTTGTACTATCCTGCCATATTGGGGCCCCAAGAAATAAGATAGGCGCTATAACCTTAACACAAACCAATTAACATACTTAAATTGGGATTTTTTTTTGCCAAAGGCGTAGCAGAATACGTTTTGGCAAATTTTATGAAGAAATTTGATTTTATTAGATATGTTTTATAACCGTAAAAAATATGGTTACTTTTCAAAATGTTCACTATTTTTTTCGTTTATATAGTAAAAATAAAAAGCCCAGTGGTGATCAAATACCACAAAAAGTATTCTATTTGTGTAAAATAACTCTATTTGTGTAAAAATTATATAATTGTGTACAGTGTTGCATGACTGCACAATTGTCAGTTAAAGTAGCGCAGTGCTGAATAGCAAAAAAAATGCCCTGGTCATGAAGGGAGTAAAACCTCTTGGAACTCAAGTGGTTAATTCATGAGACATACAGTAGAGCCTTCCTAAAAAAAAAAAAAAAAAAAAAAAAGGGCACTGTTCCTCTTTTTAGGATAGTGGGCAAAGCCATGCAAGCCACTCCTACATGCCTCTTTGACCAGATGGTACTTCCAGACCTAAATTTTTAAGGGATTGTAAGATCAGTTCTGCGTTTTCTATTTCAGTTTGCTTATTTGGACTTGGAATTGAGGGCAGGCCAGCTGAATCTTCTGGGTTCTCATGTTTGGATGGAAATATGGGAGATGGCTTTAACTTTTTTGTGGTATGCAAGCTCCAGGACTGTCGTCATTCTGAATGCTCCGCTACCTAATGCGTTACTCAACCTGAATAAGCACATGCATATGTTGACACTTGACCAACAGGGATACGCTCAGGCATGTTCAGGTTCTAATCCTTGTATATGTGCAGCAAGCAGAATAGCCCAGGTAGATTCAGACTAGGATCCAAAATTACCCGAGCCCATCCCTACTAACCAAATAGTAATCTCTCTCCCTAATTGGTCAGTATGTCATCAGATACTCCTTGATGACTGTTTTTTTATTTGTTTTTTAAGCTTTTTAGTAATGATCCAAGTGAATCAAAATTTATTCATTTGACCGTAAGCAGTTTGTAATCCGTGGTTGAAGTATCCTCAATTGTGCTACTTACCTGCCCTCTAGGTCAGGGGTTTTCAAACAAAGGGCCTGTTTTCTATCCTTCAGACTTTAGGGGGCCAGATTGTGGCCAATGTGGGTAGAAAATGGCCCAGCATCTGTGAGAATAAACATGGCCTCAGGATTGGTGGTCAGTAGGAGGAGAAGTGTCCCATAATTGGTCATAGTAGGAGGACTAGTACCCCATGATTGGTATTAGTGGGAGGAATAGTGCCTCATTGTTGGTGTCAGTGGGAGGAATAGTGCCCCTAGGGCCAGATAAAGGCTAGCAAAGGGCCACAGTTTTGGAGACCCCTGCTCTAGGTAAAACATTGCAAGGTTTGGGGTTTCTATGCACAATTGGCTTGTTGGAAAATATTCTGACTTTAATATCAACTACTTGTAGCAGATACCTTAGGAAAAGGTTTGACTTGTTTATGTTCCATTGTATATTTCGAATTGTAAGTGGCAGTTGGATGCTGAGCACAGTTTGTGAACAACCTATAGATTTCTTTACATCATTGTGCATTGGCAAATACAGTATCTCAAGAAAGTGAGTACACCCCCTCACATTTTTGTAACTATTTTATTATATCTTTTAACGGGACAACATTGAAGAAATTACATTTTGCTACAAAGTAAAGTAGTGAGTGTACAGCTTGTATAACAGTGTAAATTTGCTGTCCCCTAAATTAACTCAACACAGCCATTAATGTCTAAACCGCTGGCAACAAAAGTGAGTACACCCCTAATTGAAAATGTCCAAATGTGGCCCAAAGTGTCAATATCTTGGGTGGCGACCATTATTTTCCAGCAATACTTTAACCCTCTTGGCCATGAAGTTTAACAGAGCTTCACAGGTTGCCACTGGAGTCCTCTTCCTCTCCGCCATGACGACATCACGGAGCTGGTGGATGTTAGAGACCTTGCGCTCCTCCACTCCTCCACCTTCCATTTGAGGATGCCCCAATAGGGTTTGGGTCTGGAGACATGCTTGGCCAGTCCATTACCTTTACCCTCAGCTTCTTTAGCAAGGCAGTGTTCGTCTTGGAGGTGTGTTGGAATACTGCCCAGTTTACGATCATGCTCTGCTTCAGTATGTCACAGTACATGTTGGCATTCATAATTCCCTCAATGGATCACATATGGTCCAGTGTATGCCATGCCCTCAACCTAAAAATAAGGTTTTCTAAGCATTCTTTTCGGAAGATCTTTTCAAATTTCTACATAAACATTTTTTTTTTTTCTGAAGTGGGCAGACAGCTCCAAGGCAACATATAGAAAATTGCTTCTGATAATGCAGTACCTGGGTTAACTGGTTTAATAACCCCCCCACCCCCACCCAAACAATAATACAGAGGATAAAAATCCAAGAGCTCTCACGTGTTCCATATATCTGATCCCACCGCCAGGCTCTACCTCTACACGTTATGCCACTATCACACATGGCTTCATCTGGACTTGTTAGTTCCCTATGGTTTCTTTTGCACTTTATTTCTCTTAATAGCATTTTTTTATTGTCATTTTGCACTAGCACTTTATTGATTTGATGAGAATACACCATTGTTATTTTGTTTGATGTGCAAGTTGTTGGTGGAGCAGCACTATCACATTTTTTTTATTTTAAACAGGAACAATGCTGGAGGCAATTTACAGCACACACTAATTTTGGAAGCATAATTATTAATGTGGAATGTATTTCCTTGCTAAAGAACATCTTTTTTTATCAAGTTATGGGTAACGTTCTGCTTTAACTAGACACCCAGTCTGCCCTGCTTCTAAGATCTTTACATGTCAGCTGGTGGCTTGAAGTACAGGGATGAAAGCTTGTGTAGGTTCATGACTGTTGGAGACATATATACGCCTCAGTTATAAGTACAGATTCAGATGCACATCTCAGTGATTGGAGCAGCCACATGGATCACCGGAGCAGTCAAAGAGCTAAGTCACTAATAGACCACAGCTTTGCAGCACTTCTTCCTCCCCTTAATGGTGGATTACACATAGAAGGAAGTACTGCAGAGCGGTAGTTTATTATAGCAAACAGTAGGTGGGAGGAAGGAGTCCCAGTAGGAAGCCTTCTGTATATTAGACACACAGTTTCTGTTACCCCATCCTTGGAAAAATGTACAAAAAACCCTAATTATCAAACAGAGGATTTTAACAGTACCACATGAGGTGTAATAAAATATCAAAACTTTTATTGTACAAATATTAAAACACTATCTGTATATTAAAAAAATATATTTCTCTATCGCTCATTGACAGACGTAGTCCTCGGTGATACAGCACCTTCGGGTTATGTTGCCTCCACAGGAGCAGGACTAGACAGGAAATTAAAATGCTCTGGCCACACCCTAGGGGCAGTCCCAGAGGGTATATCCTCTCTCTCTCTGCCTCAGCAAATCAGTTATTTTCTGTCTAGTTAGGAGTAAGGACCTAGATACCTTGCTGGGATCTTCGGTCCTGGCAAGATTTTTTTCTTAAAAAGATTTTTTAGACAGCTTTTTTCTCCAGTGTTCCTGTGAGATCTTCAAGCAAGAAAGCTGAACTGGGCGACGGGCTGGATGTTGAGATCCGGTGGTCACCCCAGTTCAGCCTACGAGCGCGTGCAGGCCATAGCTCCGCGCTGGGTCGGCCGCGACAAAGTCCCATTGGGGGACTGACCCCGCGAGTTAAACGTCTCGCTGAAACGCCAAAGACCATGAGTCACGGCGTCCGTATTGGTCGACAGCCCTCCCGCCGCGGTGGAGAGGGGTACTGTCAGGAGTTGGTGCCCACCTGGTTCCGGTATGGTGAGTAGTATGTTCCCCCTTTTCCCCTGACGGGCCTTGTGGTGAACGCGGGCCCCTCTCTGTATGGTAAGATAGAGTCCCCCTCTATCCTATAACATGGCACAGATCCCCCTACTTTGAGTGTGATTTTATGTGCAAAAAGCCAGGAGGCTTGGTTTGGGAGCTAACAATCTAATTGTATACATGTTAAAAAGATTGTAATCAGTGGCAGTCTGGGAATCTTACTGTGATAATAATAAGGTACCTACCAGTCAGAAGCCACGGACATGTAGACTGCCTTCCTAGTCAAATCTCCAGCTATAGCAGGCCTTCCGAACGGCCATGCGGTCCGCCAGGGCCGGTACCGCCAACCACGCCAAATCCCCACGCAGAGATAGTGTTGTGTGCCCTGCAGCACACCGCTATTCGGTACAGGCCGCCGCCATTTTTTTTTTGCTGGATTGCACGAGCCCCCGTTTTTGGCGTAGCCTCGTGTCTCCAGCATGGGGGCGGCCATGTTTGAGGTGATCCAAACACCTCGTGGAGCTAGGGGAGGCGCCGGAAGGCGTGCAGAGGGGCGGAGCCGCCTCCTTTCTTCCTGGGCAGCCAGCCAAAAGACTTCCTGTTTGTCAAGACAGCGCTGTAACCTGTTGCAGTTAAACTCTGAGCATCAAGTGGTGAGCCTGGGGGTCTATCTCTCTCTCTCTCGATCGATCGATAGGGATCCCTAGCAGGTAACACTAAGGGGCTTTTGTGGTGCTGGGGGTCTGAAAAAAAAAAAAAAAGGTTTTTTATTTTTGAATTATATTATCCGGGAAGTTACTGGAATAATCATGGACCCTGCCACACAAATTCCCCCACCTGTTTCCCTCGAGGGGACCACGGGACCCGCCGGTGCACAGAGTGTGGAGGCATTTACAGCAATTTTGGAGTCTATGGTGGCTCGGGTGGAGGCGGCCTGTCAGGGACGAGGGTCAAGGAAGCGACCCCCGCCTACCCCTATATTATCTGACACCTCTGACTCAGATTCAGAGATGGTCACTGCAGTTGCAGGTCCCTCTGCAAGAGCTGTTACCTCAGGTAAAGCTCCCTCAGACAGTGAGGAGGACGTTCCTTCTCCCGCTATAATTCAGGAAGAAGCATTGGTGGACGCACTAGTTGTGGCAGTGCGGGAAACCTTAAAACTTGAGGTTTTACCGGCAGAAGCAACTGAAACAGAGATTCCCTTTGGTACTAACAAGCCCATCAAAACGGTGAAGGTTTTTCCTGTACCCAAGTGTTTTGGTAATAAGATTAAAGGAGAATGGGAGCATTCTAAGCATACCTTTACGATTTCCAAGCGTATTGCTAGACGCTATCCATTTGAGGAATCCTTCATTAAGAAATGGACGGTACCACCAGTGGTGGATCCACCTATTTCCAGGCTGAATAAAGCCACGGTTATCCCAGTGGAGGACACTTCGTCCTTTAAGGATCCGGTGGATCGAAAGATGGAAGCAGAGTCCCGCACTATCTTCTCTCTGATAGGGTCAGCATTTAGACCAGTAATTGTTATTGGTCTAGTTTCCCAGACACTTACGGAATGGGCGAGATTGGTACGCCAAGACCTTAGGGGAAAAGATATTCCCCAGGAAACATCTGATTTGATGGAACAGATTATACAAGGGCTACAGTTTATCTGTGACGCAGCCTTGGACACTACTCCCCTATTAGGGCATGCATCTATGTCAGCGGTAATCCTCAGACGTGTGCTGTGGTTAAAATGCTGGTCAGCTGACCTAGGTTCCAAAAAGACCTTGACGAATCTCCCCTTTCAGGGGAATCGTCTATTTGGGGCCACCCTAGATGAAATCATTAAGGATGCCACTGGGGGCAAGAGCACTTTTTTGCCACAGGCTGCTAAAGCTAAGGGACCTCGCAACAAGCGAGGACCTTTCTTTACCGCCCATAAAGGGTTCGCACGCCCGGCTGGAACAAGCGGGAAAGGCAAGACTCCTCCAGGAGGGTTCAAGAAAGGCTGGTCGGACAAACAGAGGACCGACTCAGCCAAACCCGAAGCAAAGGAGTACACAGCCTGAAGGTGCGCCCCCACCCGGTTTGAGGGTGGGGGGACGTTTTCACCGCTATTCAGGACATTAGATCGAGCATCAACTACTACTACCGGTGCAATTCTTCCCTTCCAACATTTAAGTACTACAGGGAGCGGTAGTCACCGTTCCCTGAATAGATCTTTTCCTTTACCTTTTCCTAAGATTAGTCTCAATTCCCCACAGGAATCGGATCTGGTTGACCAGACAGGCCAAGAAGCCTCTAGCCGGGTGACTTCGGTCCCTGAGGTTCAACCAGAAAAGATCACCCTTCCTGATAGTAATCAGGTATCTGATAAATGTGTGGGAACAGAAAACGACCAGACTTTCTCGGATGGTCGGGGCCAGATAGCTCTAGGGACGCCTGGTTCAGATCCAGTCAGCGCCAGTGGTCCTAGAAATTCTAGGCTGGCCTCGTCAAGCCGGCCTGGCCGACTTGGACATGCTAGTCGCAGACGTTCCGTGGGAACTTCGTCTCAGGGAGTGTCTGTGGTCTCAAGGACCAATTTACCATCGTGCTTTACAGTCGCTGGTTTTAATGGCCTGGCCATTAAAACCCAAGTACTGAAGGACAGAGGTTTGTCAGCTTCAGTCATTCCTACCCTTATTAAAGCAAGGAAAGCGACTTCCAGCAAGGTCTATTATCACACATGGAAGACTTATATTGCGTGGTGCGAATCTTTAGGATTTCCTCCACGTACCTATTCGGTGACTCGAATATTGGCTTTTTTGCAACAAGGGGTTGAGCAGAAACTAGCCTTGAGCACCATCAAGGGTCAAGTTTCAGCATTAGCAATCTTCTTTCAGAAACCTTTAGCTACCAAGTCCTTGGTGCGGAATTTCATCCAGGGGGTGCGGCACCTGGCTCCACCAGTCCGCGCGCCCTTACCGCCCTGGGATCTTAATTTAGTTTTGTCGGTTCTACAGAAACCTCCCTTTGAAAACATCAGGGAGATTCCCTTGCTTACTTTATCCCAGAAGGTGGCCTTCTTGGTGGCTATCACTTCTGCTCGCAGGGTGTCAGAACTGGCTGCATTATCATGCCAGTCCCCATACCTAGTGATTCATAGGGATAAGGTAGTACTTCATCCTAAGCCATCCTTTCTTCCAAAGGTGGTTTCAGATTTTCATCTGAATGAAGATATTGTACTACCTTCCTTGTGTCCTCAGCCCAAGCATCATCGGGAACATGCGTTGCATTCCTTGGATGTGGTTCGGGCAATCAGGGTATACCTGAAAGCTACGGAATCATTCCGTAAGACGGATTCACTTTTTGTGATCACGGATGGCCCCAGAAAGGGTTTGCCTGCATCTGCCGCGACCATTGCCAAATGGATTAGACAGACGGTGGTACAGGCTTATTCTATTAAGGGTCAGAGTCCTCCGTTCCCTGTTAGGGCGCACTCCACTCGAGCGCTCAGTACTTCCTGGGCCTTTCGCCATCAGGCGTCAGTGGTCCAGGTATGTAAGGCGGCCACCTGGTCGTCGGTACATACCTTTACAAAATTCTATAAAATTGATGTGACGGCATCGGCGGATGCCTCATTTGGCCGCAAGGTTTTGCAGGCCGCAATTTGAGGAGACCGGTGGTCTACCTCGAGGGTTTTTTTCTGTTTGAAAAATTTCTTTTTTGTTGAGTCTCATCATTAAGGATGAGCATTGTAAACTTCTAGTTGGCACCGGTTGGGCCTTCTAGATTGGGATTTGATTTCCATTTTCCCACCCCTCATTTGTGATACTGCTCTGGGACGTCCCGAAGGTGCTGTATCACCGAGGACTACGTCTGTCAATGAGCGATAGAGAAAAATGGATTTTTGTAAAATCTTACCGTAAAATCCTTTTCTCTTGAGTTGGGTTGGGTTAAAATCTCTAAAGACTGCTTTTTGACATAACTGATTTGCTGAGGCAGAGAGAGAGAGGATATACCCTCTGGGACTGCCCCTAGGGTGTGGCCAGAGCATTTTAATTTCCTGTCTAGTCCTGCTCCTGTGGAGGCAACATAACCCGAAGGTGCTGTATCACCGAGGACTACGTCTGTCAATGAGCTAAGAGAAAAGGATTTTACGGTAAGATTTTACAAAAATCCATTTATTTCTGGGGCATAAACCCAGCCTGATCCGAGTGGAAAATGGAGGCGATCACCTTATTCAAACATAGCGCCAACACTTTTGCTAATATTTTAATGTCACTTTGTAACAGTGATATAGGTCTATATAATCCCAGGTCCAGCTTGTCCTTACCTTGTTTTAAATGGAGGATAATATTGGCTTTACGCATTGAGGGAGGCAGTCGCATAGTCTGTTTAGCCTCCTGAAAAACGTCCAGATGTGGCAGCGTCTCCTCTGAATATATCTTATAAACTTTGATCGGGATTCCATCCTCACCCGGGGCCTTAGTGTTAGGAAATAAAGAGGTGACATGTTGCAACTCCTCTATAGTCAAGGGGGCATCTAAATGTTCCCTCTCCAACTCAGAGAGGGACACCAATGGAATAGCCTCCACATATTCCAGCAGGTCCATCTCTGAGTGGGCCTGTCTTGACTGATACAATGTAGAATAGTATGATACTAGAACTTCCATACTGGCATCCGGGGTGCTGACCACCCTCCCCCCGCTCCCCTTTAGAGCACCTATAGGGGGGGGGGGGTGGACTGATTAGAATGGGCAATTTTAGCTAAAAGGCGGCCTGTACACTCCCCTTCCTCGTAAAATGGCTGCCGAATAAAAAATCGCTTCCTTTCAGCCCCAGCAGTGTAAATACGCAGGAGAGCCTCCTGCGCCGCTACCCAGCTATCACAATTGATCTCCGAGGGGTCAACAATAAGCCCAGCCTCCAGGTGACCAACTAATTGCTCGGCCTGAACCCCCTGCGCAGCTGTATTTCGTTTAATGGACTGAACCTCAGTTATAAATAGGCCCCTCATATACTCCTTAAAGGTCTCCCACCTAATACTCAACTCACCCTCTCCTATATTCACTTGCCAGTACTGCTGAAGCTTAGTTCTCACTTTATCATGGGACGGGAACAGATTTAGCCAAAGAGTATTCAGTTTCTATGGTGCCCTCCGCAAAGTGGCACTAGGTCTCGCCTCTAAGTACAAGATGAATGGGGAGTAATCTGACCCACTCCTCAGCCCATATCTGATATTGTAGACATATCTGAGCGCATCAATGGAGCAAAGGCACAGTTCAATACGGGAAAGCGACATATGAGTTTTGGAAAAGCATGAAAACGCCTTTTCGGTTGGATACCGAAGTCGCCAAGGATCTACCTATCTAATCTCCTCAGCAATTTTAGCCAGGATCGTACGGTCCGTGCCCCCGCCGCAACAGAGTGTCTATCTAAATTGTTATCACATACACAGTTAAAGTCCCCAATGATATACAACGGGACTTCAGGATGTTTCATCAAATATGCCACCAGTTCCCAAAGGATTCCACTATGGAAAGGTGGTGGCACATAGATGAAAGCCAATATGCAATACACAGTGTATAGTTTACAATATAAAAAAACATATCTCCATCCACCTTAGAGTGGTGTTCCTGATAATCCAGGGATCTGTGGATCAACACACTGACCCCCCTAGAATAGGAGGTATGTGTAGAGTGATATTCCCACCCTACCCATGCAAAGTGTTAGCAAGACTGAGAGTCCACAGTTAGATGAGTCTCTTGTAGTAAACAAATGGCCGGTAGATGCCTCCGAAGCACAGAGGAAACCATTGTGCGTTTAAGCTGGTCGTTCAAACCTCTTACATTCCATGATACCACTGGTAATGAATCATGGTGGCTGGAATGCAAGCATTGCAGTGAAGCTATGGGGCCTGAAATACAGGTCCCATCCTGTCATCATCAAATTGCAAGGTATATAATAAAAGAGAGTATATACATCTATGCATGGAAAATATCCGAGGCGGGCCTCGGTCTGACTCACAACTGTAATGGCCATAAGGACCAATAAACATAACATAAAACTAATATCTTCAAAGGTGCTAGGGGGAATGTGCCCCGGGCTGCAAAGCAAGCCCTTGATCACAGGGCCCAATCCACCCAGCACCAAAGCAATCAAGACTGCAGAATTCTTCAGCACAAGCTGCACCTCATTTTTCCTAACTACCAAACCCAGCAGTTGCATATCAAAGACAAAATGTTAAATAATAGTCTATATGAAAAAATGAAAATAATTAATTGAACCAAAGGTCCACGGAATGGTCCGATCCCCTGAGCTCAAAAAATAGAAAAAATAAGTGGAACTATGATGGGAACTTTTACTTAAAAAAAGATATATTACATGTCAACATTACATATGCACAAGGCTGTATCTTCGATCATAGTAATTCCCTCATCATCCCTGCCAAACTTGGGTAATGGGTTGCTTGCTGGAACTTCAGTGCATTTCACAGGTCAATGCCTGCTTCATCAGGAAGATAACTATGGTCAAGCTCTAAAATAAGTACATTCAACATAACAATTTGAGTAAAGCTACATCTGATGCATACTTGTCCCACATCATAGGGAACAGAAATGTTACATACCTGTATTGTATGTAGCGCTGCTCTAGAGCCTGCATTTCCTGTTCCATCCAGACTTCATACTTTCTCTCCAGTGGGCACTGGCTGTTTCCCCAGCTTCCAATAGCCAGCCCCAGAACATGCAACAGTTTTTGTTGGCCAAATACACACTGATGCCTCTGAAACTGCCAGGGATTTCTTTCCTCCTCTCTAACAGGGTATATGTGTGGGAGGTCCCTCAGGCTGGTCTGATATCAATCACCCATACCTTCCTGTCTGGGGCCAATGTCTTCACTGCTTGACGGATCTGCTCTTCAGCCCAGACCTCCCCAGGGAGCTGATCACCATGCTTGACTGTGGGCGGGTGCCTTCTTCACCACACCACTGGATTGCAGTGACAGGGTCCATTTTGGTGCTTGTAGGGGTGCTGTCTTAAGTTGATTGCTTAGTAAAGGTAGTCCGTACGAGCCCCCACATGTAGCGCTACCCCTGAAAAAGCCACTTGCGTATTTGGTTCTATATTCTGCCTTTTAACCCCAACAAACAGTCTCAGCCCCTCTGGCACACCCGGTACTAAGGTTATTGCAAGCACACCAGTAAACAGACACAAGTTATAGTGAAAACAGTTAAATCTTTTTTTTACTGAAATATAAAAGCAGTCAAGTGCAATAACATAGACGCATAACATATAAAGGTTTTACCTTTGATAAATAGCCAATGGCAAAAAGAACAGCAACAACAATAGGATGCAACACATGTATATATACGTATACACACATATATATTGTACAGCTCAATAAACTTGATTTTTATTATCTATGAGCACAGGTCACAGCAGGGCAGAGTGATGACAATTTGTATATCAGGCCACTCCCTTCTATACCTCAACACCACAGTCCCAGAAACTGAGAAGTCTGTTTCTAACTGACTAAAACTATATAGCCCTTTAATATCTAGACTCGCTCTCCCAACAATAGAGTCTTGAGTGTAGATGCGGGCTTCCCAAAGCACCAACAGGACCAATCCCTTGCGGGGAAACAGGCTGTAGTCTTTTAGAAAGAAGAAGGCCTTATGTCTTCCACTAGCTCTGCGTTGGTGCACTTGGTGTCCTGTTGGCAAAGTGAATTAGGTTTTTTGTAAGCAATGTACTTGTGTCCTGCAAATGGGCAAGTGCCCGCTCACCAATCTTGCGTTCAAGGCCAAGTGAGATGTCCTGGAACAAGTCAGGCTCTTCGGGTAACCCAACTGGTTACTGCACCTCTGGCACACTTGACGCTGTCGGTACAGTTGCCTCTGGAGATGCGCTGGAGATCCCCCATTTCAGAAAGGTTGTACCCCAACTGGCCGTGGGTGCCTAAAAGGACTATATGCCGACCCAGGAGGCAACACCTCTGCCCTAGGTCTGGTCTTCTCCCTTGCCTTGTGGTGTCTCCTAGCCCCAGGTAGACAAGATGGTGTCCTTTTCCTTTCTTTAATCCTAAGGGCAGCTGGTCTGTGTTGTTCTGTCCCCATAGAAAGTTATGGGGCCATTTTGTAATGGGAACTACAGGTCCCATGATGCATTGCTGCAGTACTCCTTGAGTGTCATTGGTTCCCTCCCCTGCCAATGAGAAATCAGGGAAGGGAGCAGAGTGAGCAGCTCTGCCTGTGTGTGCCTCTCCTCACTGCATAGTGAGAAGCGGTGATGGAGGGGGAAATTCCCCCTCAGAAGCTGACAGTCTGTGTTTCTCCCTTCAGTGAGAGTCTCGTTCAGCTTGGCACAGTTGCGGGGGATGTGAGGCACCCACTACATGTGCATATGACACATTAATAAACAAAGCAGGAGATGGGACCAACAATTTCAATCTTCTTGAAGACCAGTTGATCTATTCCTTCCGGAAGATTGCAATTGTTGGTCATATTTCTTGATTTGTTAATGTGTCATATGTACAGTATAGGTATGTCATTTTTCTGTTCCCTATGATGTGGGACGAGTTTTGCATCAGATATATCTTTACTCAAAATATTGTTCTGAATGTACTTTATCATTTTAGTGCTTGACTGTAGTTATCTTCCTGATGAAACAGGATTTGACCCATGAAGCATGTCGAAGTTACAGCAAGCAACCCGTCACCTAAGTTTGGCAGGGATGATAAGATAGTCTTATGCATATGACATTTTAACCCGTACTATTTCTTTTTTAATATGAAAATAGTGTTTTAATATTTGTACAATAAGTTTTGATATTTTATTACCCCTCATGTCGTACTGGTAAAATCGTTTAATAGTTAGGGTTTTTTTGTTTATTATATATTTCCTTCACCCTGAGAACCCCGATTTTTATATGGTCAGGTGGATGATAATGATGGTTAGTGAATTAAGCCTGCCTATGAGACTGCTTAAAAAGTTCCATAGTGTTAATAGGCCTATGGTGAATCATTTTATTTGGTTTTTCTTTTTAGATGCATACAGTCTGTTTCTGAAGTCTGAGCAGAATAATGAACCTCTGACTAAAACTGCATATGCAAGGCTTATTAAAGCACTGCTGGAAGGTGGCCTAATGGAGGATGCTTTGAATGTAGAAGATGTGTGAGTATTGAGCTTTCAAGAATATCTTTACTTTCCATGTTGTGAGCTGTTGATTTGTAGTTAGAGAATGGGGAACATGGTGGAAGTTCCCTAGAATTCAACAACTACACCTATTCGAAGGGCCATCTTCACCTGCACAGCATACACAGGTGTTCCGTGCAGCCAACATGTTTATATCAATGACAGACAGATGGCTGCACGGGTCTCATAGTGCATGCCCAACTGTATACCTATGTTGAAGCAATGTGCAGATCAGAACACAGCCTGTCTGCATTCTTATCCATGCATCAGTCCTGCAGATTGAGCACCCATAGCCTGACCCACTGGTAAACACAGTTGTTCTTTTTCCCCCCACCCCCTTGCGTCTTAAAGCGGCGTTCCAGTCATCTGTGGGAAAAATAATTTAGCAGCTACAAAAACTGTACCTGATGACTTTTAAAAAAAAAACAGCTACTCCCCTCTCCCACTATCCAACAGTGTGCTTACCCCAGTCAGTCTCACCCACTGTCTTCGGGCCCCGGCGCCAGCATCTTTACTATGGGTACCCGGCTGTGGCAGCTTGCGGCTTCATAGCCGGGTGCCCACTGCGCATCATGAATAATGGATGCTGTCAGTATCCCAAAAGACTGCATGGGGTAGGGAGGGAGGAGAGCTTAGGTTTCCCAGCGCTGCCACTCGGAACTGAAGTAGAAAGCGGGGACCTGCCAAAATGGGGCACCTGCTCTAAACCCCCCACCCACTCCTCAAAAGTGCCAATTGTTTGAGGAGCAGGAAACGAGTCCTTGAAGTGAAACTTCCCCTTTTGGGTGGAGCTCTGCTATAATTTCTACTTCCATGCACCATCACTTCCACGCACAATTACAGTTCCCCAAGTTTATTTCTGCCCTTTTCCACATTTTTAAGAAAAATGAAAAACTCAACATCACACATCAGGATGGGACTCAAGTTACCTTAACTATCACTAGGTGGCCCATCTTCTTGCACCTCACGTATAACTTAGCTCAACCTACACCACTGCCTTTGAATTTTTTTTTTTTTTTAATTATCATTGAAATGCCTCTTCCACACTAGCACTTGTATTGTACAACATACTGTGTATTACTATGACCACTGGAACATATGAATTGTACTATCTTCTGATGTTATGTTGTCTTTTGTAAATAAGGAATGCAAGGAGAAAAATTCATGTTATGTACACTAGTGCTGAGTACATAGGTTGCCTATATACCAAGCTATTTTGTCATTAAAGTGGTTGTAAATCCTTTCATATACTCAGTGAAGTGACTGGCCTCAGAGAATACACAGAGATGAAACATCCTACATAAGTTGTACCTGTTTATCTGCAGCTGTCTTTCCCCTACATCCATTCAAAGTGCAGAATTTACAAAGGATCTCTAAGCTCTGAAAAGCAGGGGTCGGAGAGCTGAAGTCACATCAGTGAAGAGAGCTGATTGGAGGGAAGGGACACAACCCCTTCACATATGAGCAGAGGTGAGGCTGTCAATCAGCTGAAGCTCCCTCCCCTGTCACCATTGTTGTCTTGGTGTCTGGAAAACTTGTTACTAGTAACTCATTCTGATAGGAGAGGAAAAAGGCAGCATACAGAAATTACACTTATTGCTATGGATAGCGAGAAGCACACACTATAGAGGGATACACTTTGTTCATATTTCATTTACAACCACTTAACAGGCATGTTCAGCCATGGCAGTTGAGCCATGGTTTTACTACCCCCACTGCTTGCCTGAAGACTAAACGTACAGCACTCACGCAATGATTTCTCGCTTTTGGGAGGTGCTGTTGCCAACAACCTTGACTAAGCAGTTCAGCGGGGCCACCCTGCAACCGCCCCAGAATCCTGTGCAATGCATGACGCTGTGGCATGGTAATGTGTAATTTAAAATGGTAAATCAGACCGGGAGGATGCAACATACCACCTCCTCGCCACCTGTCAAACACATCTGAATAGCAGTCAGAGTCTCTGCCATACATATGATTGAGCCTTAAAGTGATTGTAAAGGTTAGTTTGTTATTTAAAAACAAAAAGGGTTTGGCACAGAGCAGCCCGATCCTCCTCTTCTGGGGTGCCCCAGCACCCCTTCTGGCTCCTCCTCTTCATCGGATGCTCCCACGGAGAGCCACTTTCCATGGGGGCACCCATGCGGGCGTGCTCCCAAGTCCTGCTGCTGCATCTATTGACACAGACAGCAGGACTCGGCCCCGCTCTCGTGTCACTGGAATTTGACAGCATCGGGAGCCAACGAGGGCCCGAGACAGCGGCTAGAGCTGCTGGGCTCGTGATCATCGATGTAACGTTCGGGCTCAGGTAAGAATAACAGTGGGTCTGGGGGACAGCTGCGACCATGAAGATTTTTCACCTTAATGCATATGCATTAAGGTGAAAAACCTTGAGACTTTACAACTCCTTTAACAAAGTCAATTTATTTTCATAGTAACAAACGAATTGTTTCCAGGGCCGCTGATAAGGCAGTATAACCTGCCCTCCTATACCTGGCCAGGGCACTATCTGTTCAAATAGGGGCCCGGGCACCTGCCGAGCAGGAGGGCTGGCTGTACTGCCTTATTGCTGACACTGATCCTCTTGTGCTAGCTGTTCCCCTGACTTTCATTTACACCAAATAAACTCTGCAATATCTGTGCATTCATTTATGAAATACAGGCCGAGAAGTTGGTAGCCGAGAAGCTGCACTACTAATGAGTTTTGTGTAGTCTATATAGAGCTAGTCTGGGAGATGTAAAATTAGAGATGTCGCAGTATTGGAATGAAAGATTAGGTCTGTAACAGTGGCTAACATCTATTTAATCACACTGAAGATTGAAAGATTGGGGGAAAGTAAATCCCGAGCTTCATGTAATTTACAGCCCTCCCGCGTGAAATGTTGATTTAAGGCCTCCGACAGATGGGACAAAGATAGAAGAGGAACTGAGCAATGAGTGCTTAGGCAGGGATTAAGGGGATTGCTAAGAAAATCCCGAGTCCAATGACTATTTCTGACCCCCCTGAAGCTGAAAGTGACTGAGAGAGGATGGTCATATTGTGTCGGCAAAGGATTTTGCGGGATTGATGGGAATAATTTAGCAATGACCCTGCTTACTTCCCAATCTGCTCAGTGCATAAGTTTCAGTAGGTAGAATAGACTGCTCATTCGGTTAGCCTCAAGACGATCAGTGTGATTTATCTTGATTGTTGATACACTAAATGACAGTGACCTTTTTATCCCCTCGCTACTCTCACTGCTTTCCCTGCTGCAGCAGATTTTTTTTTTTCGCTTTTGTTAATCTAGGAAGGAACTTTGCAAAGTTATGCTGGGATTTCATTAGTGGTCGGTGCATTTGGCAGATGCTGGAAAACAGATGCAGGGGACAAGCTCGGCTTTTTCTTAATTTAAAAGCTTGCCTTGGCTTTCTGATATTAAACTCTTTGTCATTAGAGCATAGACTGCTGAAGATTTTTGAGATGTGTGCGTATGGCAGCAGGTGAGGCGCCATGCATTTTCGCTTTATGCTGGGAGTATTGTCAGCTTTATAAACCTATAGTTGTGTCCTGGCCAGATATGGTGTTTCAGCTGTTTTGTGTCATGTTCTTATGTAAGATTGGTACAAATGGGAAAATGTCGCTCATCCCAAGTATGTTAGAAGCAATTGACAAGCACACGGGAAGTGACTTGTAACTAAGCTTTGGGTGCAGGCAATTAACTGCTTCACAAATTTAAAGAAAGGAAATTTCTCCTCTGAAGTAGGATTTTAAGGGCAATTAGACAAAAATGTAAAATAATTCACATTTATTAGAAAAAACAGATAAAAACAGGACCTCCATCGTGTCCACATTGACATGTAGAAACAAATACATGATCATAGATGCAGCAATACGTAGGATTGATCCCCCCTAGGAGCACAAAAGCCCCTAGTACAATAATAGTAGGACCACATCGCGTTTCAAATAGTAAGTGAACTTGCAGTTCTATTCTTCTTCTGGGATACTATCCCCACCACTGCAATACAATAGATAACACATATTTCATTTATCATATACTATTTCACAAATGGAGTCACCCCCCATACAGAGTAGCACTACTCTTGACCACAAGTTTGTCCTTTGGATATGGTCCCATAGGAGTAGCCCCCTGTATTTCACCCTACACAACCAGGGAAAGGAAGTCCGATATGCCACCTCAAGGAAAAAACTCCTGCATCTCTGCAGGACCGCGGGAAAAGTTAGTTATGTTCCCATGAAAAAATGCACGGTGCCCTTATTGAAGAGAACTATATATATTATTTTAGAAAAGGCAAAAAGTAACAAAGAGATGACAATAAGGAGAGTGGTGCCAGATATTTGAAGACCTCCTATAAGGAAAAACATCCCTTTAGTGCAAAAAACAGGGGGGGGGGGGGGGGAAAGGAAGGGATTAGACAAAAATACCAACCCCATAGATATACTTACAATGGTAAAGATCCCAGGGTGGAGAGGACAAAACCATGGGACCTAAAATCCGTTTTGGAGATTCCAGTGTTAGCTAGACAGACTAGGATCTCTCACTGTATTGCGGTCTAATACTGATAAATAAAGCCTCTAAGCAGCTTCCATATCACCTCTTAGCAAGGGAGGGAACAGTCCACCTCCTCTCGCTTTGAGGCGGTCAGAGAAATGGCGACGGGTGCGGACCTCGGCGTCCTCACATAGGGCGCATGCGTGGCGTGCCGCCGTGTAGATCACGCCCCTAAAGCAGATGATGATCACTCATCATCACCTCCTCCAAAACCGGTTAGACTGACGGGGGCGGCGCAACAAACCTGTCACACCGCAATCTCTCCCACTGTGGGTGGATTATAGGAATACTAATGACCACCGACACACAAAATACATGGGAAACAGCGGGTGGAAGATTCCCCCCAAAGCTCCACATATGTCAAGGCCTAAGGGGGCCTACTTGTGCCAGGCAGAGATAGCAGGAATGATCAAACGAGAGTAGCAGGAGAAGAACATCCAAAACCTGGAAAAAGGTGGGCATGGGGGTGACCCCAAAGTGACAGTATAAAAAACGACATCATTTCACAATAATATTATACTTGCAACATCCTTTCGCAATGCCATAATTATAATACAATATAACATGCTTTGAATTATTTAGAAACTTTCACCCTGTCTCGGTATAGGAGTTTTTGAATGCAAGCACAAAAAAAAAAGAATATGCAATTAAAAAATTTATGAAAAACCATGAAACTGGTGCCATGGGGGATAAGGGAGGGCGATGACGTGAGTAAAGTGGAACAAGACAGCAATAGATAAGGTATACAGTAATACATAGCAACGCTATAAAGAACAGCAGCGCTATAGAACATATACACCTCAAAGCGATTACAATACGTCCAAAGGGTGACCTATTGTGTATCCCATGAATCCAAAATGGAGGACATATAGAGAGTGATTTAGTGACAAGGGTTTCAAAGGCCTACACAGAAGAAGAAAGAAAGATAGGGAGTAAGATACTACCCAAATTGAGAAAAAGTGCATATGATATGTACAAAAATATATATATATACGGAATTATTCAGTTTTTTCTGAACTAAAGCCCTGTAGGAACCAGCCTAAAACTTTCCATCTCATTGTCCTACTATTATTGTACTAGGGGCTTTTGTGCTCCTAGGGGTGATCAATCCTATGTATTGCTGCATCTATGATCATGTTTATTTTGATTCTACATGTCAATGTGGACACAATGGAGGTCCTGTTTTTATCTGGTTTTTCTAATAAATGTGAATTATTTTACTTTTTTTTTCTAATTGCCCTTATAATCCCACTTCAGAGGAGAAATTTCTTTCTTTAAATTTGTAATTTAAGGGATGGTGGCAATTCACACTTGAGTTTCTAACTATTTAATTAACTGCTTCACTACCGCCCCAAAGCATATTTACTGCTACATGGTGGATCTCCTGTGCACACACACATACATATATATATATATATATATATATATATATATATGTGTGTGTGTGTGTAATTCTGCACTTTTTCCTGCTGGGGGCAAGCTGCTTCTGAAGTGATTAATCACAGCAGAAGCGAATCTGCAGGTGTCGGGCACTGGATGTCCACTGTTACCCGCCGATTATCGTTCTGACAGGGGTGAAGGGATGGACTTTGTGTTCCTGGGATGGGATGAGTGGCAGGAGGGATTGGATAAGAGGAGTGGCAGTGGTAATACTTAGGTGGAGTGTTATCACCCTAGGACAATGAAGTATATTCTGATTACAGAAAACTTCCCTTCTCCCCTAATTTCCATATCATGGGGGAAGGTGCTTGGTAGTCCAATGGGAGAACCGGGAACAAGGTACCTGTTAAAAGCGCAGCACGGACAGTATGTACAAAAAATTTCCATCTGACAAGGTTTCTGGCACGATCAGCTAGTGCATTTTTGTACTCATTGACCAAATATAACAAAACACATTCAATAATATATTAAATAGATCAAAAAAGAGAAAATAAACATTTGTTGGTCTTTGTGCACTTTAGTGACAGTAAGTTAGTGACAATAAGTTAGTAAAAAATTAAGTTTAGTAAGTAAGAAAATTAAGTTCTGATTGATCACTATGGCCTGGTCCCTAGCTTTGTAAAACATTAAAATTTAAGTGTCTTACTGAGTTTTAAACAGTACATACTCTGTCTCACCCTGCTCTGCACATGCTCAATTGTTCTGTATTCTCGGCACTGCTGATAATTAGTGATTCACTAGAGGCCGTCCTGCTGACAGCCTTAAAGTGGATGTAAACCCTCACATATACCCAGTGAAGTGAACAGCCTCAGATGATGCACATGATGAAACAAATCTCCCTACATACGTTTTACATGTATATCTGCTGTCTTCAGCTTTCTACACTGTTTAGAAAGTGAACTTCATGTTAGAATCTTTTCTTCCTGTTCTAGCACTGGGTGTGGAGTCTTGGCATACACTGGGTGATAGCTGATTGGAGAAAAGGCGCACACTACTCCTCCACATAGGCAGAGGAAGGAAGAAACATGCAGAGCTGTGCTGTTAATAGTCCAGCTCTCTGCTAATCTATCTCTATGCACCCACCCGACACAAATTTCCAGCTGCTTTTATCTCCTGTGTCGGAAAACTTGTCAGAAGTTATCATGCTGATACCAGAGAGGAGAATCCACAAGCACCTACTAAGTGTAGCAGTAAAAACTACTTTAATAAATGTAGATTTAAAGTACTCCCAAACGTGGGTAAAAATAGGCATATATAGATAGGAGATGGTTCTTTCACTTGCGTAATCCAGGGGGGTCCTAGAGGACGATGTCCAGCATCAGGTTCTGTTTGGCAGAGTACGTCCTGGTATAATCCAGGGGCTTCCCGGGTCCACTGGAAGCTGTGGCTCGTCCAACTGGGGCCCGTGATGTCACTTCCTGGTCGTGGCGTGACGGACAAACAGCGCGTTGTGGAGCATGCGCTCCTTCTTCAGGCCGTACAGGGGCCATGTTGGATGAGGGCTTCTCTAAACTGGCTACCGAGGCTGGTGTGGGTCAAAAGATGGCTAGGCAAAAGGCTAACAAACCTTATGTAGATATGTGTATACATGGTATGTTGCTTGTGTTGAGTCAAAGATGAATGAAATTGAGGATAAAAATGAGGATCTAAATGATCTAAAGAATGGAGATGGGTGGGGGGGGGGGATAGAAATAAAAAAGAAGAAATGGAGATAACAATAAAAATGGAGATATAAGGAAAAATAATAAGAATAAAGATAATAAGTATAAAATAAATGAAATTAGGTGATAAAAAATATGTAAAAAAAATGTATGTATGTGTGTGTATATATATATATATATATATGTGTGTGTATGTGATACATTTGTGTATATAGTAAAATTGTATACACACATACATATATACATAAACACTCGTGTGCACATATACATATATACACATACTTGTGCATGCTACACATAAAGAGAGGGAGGGGGGGAAAGGGGATGGATAATGTGTGATGGCATATTGTGCACACATGCGTATCTATGTATGCAACGTCACATACCCACACACAGATGTGTGTGAATGTCATAAGCTAGATTTAAAAAGAGATAGCAATGAAGTATAAGGGTTTATTGTATAGTGGCCCTCCCCGAATGGGAGGGATAATGTAGTAGGATTGGTGAATGAATGTGCACATATGTGGGAATGTAGCGTTTATGAAAACAAAAAAAAGGAGGTTTCTTCAAAGACTGTAAGGGATGAAGTTAGGGAGTATGGTCTAATGTGATGAGATCACTGAAGAAGGGGAGGGGAAGAGAAAGGGGCCTGGATATGGAAAATAAATTAATTTGGGGGTCTGTTCCATTAGTTAGGAGATATCTGAAAACTATGTACAACTATTAAGCTCTATATTATGTATTATATTATGTTATGTACTTACTTGTGAAGTCTTGGATATGTGTGCAAGTAAAGGAATGGAGACCTTAAGGGTCCTCCTCAGAATATATGCTATACCTGGATGGAAAATAATCAACCATTGTTAAGGAGGCAGGGTCAGAGCCCAAAACAAACCAGTATAATTGAACACATGGGGAGGGGGTGTTTACCAGTTGGGATGTGTCAAATTAGAGGAGAATGTTGACTTCAATTTCTTCATTCCGGCCCCTGGGTGTGGGCTTGTTGAGGGAATAGATTCAGTATGTCTCCCTACGGCAGAGTCGTTTAAAACACCCAGTACTATGTAGAGTATCTAGAATGGACTCAACAACCCACATCCTAAAGGCCTGAAGAAGACTTGTCGTGGTGCTCAGCAAAGTGTCTGGACTTGTTTTTGCCACCCTCTCCCAGGCGGCAATGTTCTCCAAATCGCTTTCTGAGAGTTCTGAGGGGTTCTGCCTACATAGAATTGGCCACAGGGACATGAAAGGCAGTAAATGACGAATTCAGATGAGCAATTGTAAAATTGTTTGATAGGGTAGGTTTTCCCTTTTTTCGTAAATTCTTTCTGTCCATGATTGATGTGGGGACAGGTGAGGCAGAGTGCTTTATGACATTGAAACATTCCTATGAGTGGGGTGAGACATGGGGTTTGGGTAACTTTGCTGTAGGAGACCTTGGGATTATTGGAAATGGTAGGTTTGAAATGTGGGTCCTCTAACAGAATGGACCAACGTTTAGTTAGTTTAGTAATAATTTGTTCCATTTTCTTGTGTTTGGCATGGAACTGTGTAGTGAAGCGAATGGGTTGTGATGTGGGAGTAGGGGGAACGGAGGAGGCAGGGGTGTGTTTGAAAGGTACTGTGATAAATAGTGGGAGTGTGCCTGTAAAATGAGGGGTGAAGGGGTAGCCCTTTTCCTCAAATTTTTTAATCAGGAGGGCACTTTGTTCCAAGTAGTCCTGCTGTCTGGTGCAATTTCTCCTTAAGCTGCAGAATTGACTTTTGGGTATATTGGATACCCACCTGGGGTGATGACCGCTTTGAAAATGTAAAAAGGAATTACCGGTGAGTAGGCTTGGTGTAATTTTTTGTTAGTATTTGGCCATCTAGGTGGTAAAGTAGAAGATCTAAGAAGGCCAATTCCTTGGGATGACATACTGAGGTGAAGCATAGATTATATGAATTGTTACAATGCTGTACAAACTGGGTGAAAGCGGGCTCTGTGCCATCCCAGATGACCATAATGTCATCTATATACCTAGCGTAAAAGATGACGTTCAGCAAAGGGATTGTTAAGCCAGATGTTATTGGCTTCCCAGAGCCCCATTGTAAGGTTGGCATAGCTTGGGGCAAAATTTGCCCCGATTAGCTGTGCCAGTTACTTGAAGGTAAGTCTCCATTGAATTCAAAATAATTCCTGGTAAGACCGATTTCTGTGGCCTCTATAATGAATTTGGCTTGCTTGGGGTTGATGGTGGTATCTTCTGCAAGAAAGTGTCTCACTGCTCTGACTCCTACCTCATGTGGGATAGAGGTATATAATGAGTTTACATCCAACGATGCCGACATATAGTTGGGTTCCCAGCTATAATGGCTTAGTAAATCCAATAAATAAACTCCATCCCTAATGTAGGAAAGGAGGTTTTGGGCTAGGGGTTGTAAGAGTTGGTCTATATATATATATATATAATATATATATATATATATATATATATTGTGAAAAGGGACTAGTGATGCTGCCCATGCTGATACCAGAGGAAGAGAGCAGCAGAAAAACACGGGACTTAGGGCTTTGGAGAGCGATAAGTAAACACTGCAGATCTGTGTGCCCAGGTCAGATTTCATGAATTGGGGTTTACATCTATTTTAAGATTTACAGCTACTGAGAGAAAACAACAGGAATGACAGACTGTACTGAGGGAACACAGATTAGGGAGGGAGAAAAGAAAAGCAAAGGTGAAAGGACATACTTGGCTGCCAGGGAGGGACAGGAGATTTAAACTTACAAGGATAGTGTCTTATCTCCAGTATTCTCTTCTTTCTCTTTCAGCAGCAGCCTGTGGACATCAGTGCTGTAAAGCTTCTGTCTGCCTTCCTCTCTAGCTGAGCCAAGGCTTACAATTTTTGTGATTAAAGTGGAGCTTTACTCTCCCAATTAACATTGATTATTTTCAATCCTCATCCTGCTAGCATTACTAAATTGATAGGAACGTGTATCATATTTACTGGTTTTAAACCCCCTTTTTTTTTTTTTGTTTGTTACTTCCTGGTTTCCTGCCTAGGCAAATGATGTCCTACATCCCAGGAGTCTTCAGGAGGGGTTTTCTCAGCTAAGCACAATCTCTTTATGTATACTTGAGCTAAGGGCAGGAAGTGAATGCTGCATGAATCATTTGCCCTTACTCAAGATGGCCATGGGCAGAAATGCTAGGGGGAGTGTTTTTCAAAGTGATTTCTCACCAAAATAAAGCATGGAGACATGGATGGATGGGGGAATTTGCTTTGAATATTAAAAAATTAATGATATAGTGTTTGTGGTGCTCAGATGCAGTAAAAATCCGCTTTAAAATGCACACATTTATTACAAAAAGTGACATAGTTTTTGAGACCAAGGAGAGGGGGTGGGGGGGGGGGGAATGTCCAATAAAAAATTATTGCTCTGGCCTTAAACAAAATGGCAGCCACCAGCAAGAAGAAACAGGAGCAATGCTGGAGAAAATTTACAGCGCACACTTATTTTGGTAGCTTCATTTATTAATGTGAAATGTATGTTCTTTTGTTATAGAACATTAATTATTAGCTCGGTATGGGTAAAGTTCCGCTTTAAACCAGCTGAAGTGTGTGTCGGCACCAAATACAATAAGGCAGAAAATAGCGGCTACTCAGATTAATTTATAACTAGCACGAAAAAAAAGAGGTGCACATGGACAGGGCAGAGCTGAATCCCCCAGCACTCAGTCCAGCTAGTAAGCACAAATAACATGCTTAATCAGACATATATTTGTTCTTTTTATCTTCTGATGATCTGTGTGATTATACGGTTCTCCTTGACTGTAATGCGAAAAATAATCGTCCAAAACACTGTGTTAATTCCTGCAGTCAATTTCAGTAGCAGTAACCAACCCATCAAAAAAAAAAAACCATATCCCTGCTCCATTTTCTGTTTTATAATTACAGTGAAGGATGATGTAAATGAGCATCAAGAGGGTATCTTACATGATATACATTGAAAAGACATAACAGATGCGGTTATTTTAGTCATCTAATATGTCAGCGTTCCAGAATCTGAGCAGATTGTTTAAAAGGAAAATCTCGTTACTTTGTTTCCTTTTTGTCGCTCATTTTCAACTTTGTCATCTGTCAGATCATAAAGAAGAAAAAAAAAAGAAAAGAGAGAACGAGGGGGGGGGGGGGAGAAAAATAATTATTCTATAACCATTGACAGTTTAGCACAAAAGCTGTCTCCAGGTCGATATTTTCCAGCAATATTTTTAACATATGAACAGTAGTTTTTGTAATTTCACCTTCGAGCTTAACCGATCATTATCCTATCAGAAGCATGTCAGTAATGCCTTTTTGACTGTCTGCCTCTTTTAGCGCCAAGAGCCACTTCAGCGACTACAGCATGCAAAATGTTTCCTGCAATCTCCTTCTGGCAGAGCAAGTTAGGCGGGACTGTTTGAAAGGTATGTCATAATGCTTGACCTTTACGTCACATTAATGCCTCTGTAGATTTTTCTTGTTACGCCCTTCGAATACTCAGATAAAGGAGTCCATTTAGCAAATTACCTGCTTATCAAGAGCCTTTTGTGGTCTCGGAGAGACGTAAATTACTGTACATGCATTTATAATACATCTTGAATATGAATGTACTTGTCATTTGACCACTTAGTCCGGTTTCCATTCCATTTAACACAAGATTTTTTTTTTTTTTTTCCTTAAGATGAAGCTTTTTTTTTTTTTTTTTTTTTTTTTCCTCCTCCTTTTCAAACATGCAAAATTTGTGTTCCACTTTCACGGAGGGTAAAAAAAAAAAATATGCGATTATGCGTACATGCTTTCATCAGTGTTAAAATTCACAGTACAAGTCAGTTTTTATTTTTGAAAATTAGCATAATATAATGCCTATGAACATCTTGTGCTTGTGTATGTTTTTTTTCTTCCCGTAATTTTCATGCAAAGTAAGTGTAAAACGTGTATGTGAAATCATTACAATACTGCATATTTTTTTTTTCTTTTTTTTAAATAATCATTACATTTTTAATTCAGGTGTTGATTTTTTTTTCCACGCCATTTCTGAAAACCCCCTTATAGAATTAATATAAAATAATCCCTAAGGTTGCAAGTCAACCCAAAAGCAGCTTATCATGAATCTTTTCTACTAAGCATTTTTTTTTTTTGTTTTCATGTTTACTTCTTGGTCGCGAGTCTTTCATAATGTCTTTGATTGCTAAACGGTAGCAAAAAGTATGAAAAAAAAAAATCTGTTGTGTATTATTTTCTTTGGTTCCAGTTTATTTTAATATAATGAGTAATTACAGTTAGGCTGCATTCACACTTGAGCGTAGCGTTTTACCGCGTTTTTTTACCGCGATTTTCAGGCATTTTTTTCAGGCGTTTTTGGAGGCAGGTATTGACATCTATCAAAAACGCTGGTAATCAGCTCAAAAAGAAGCTCATGTACTTTTTTCAGCTACAGGCGTTTTGCAAAACGCTCAGATGTGAACAGGGGTCATTTAAATGAATGGGGTTTTACTTGTTGGGTGTTTTGGAACGTTTTTTTTGAGCGTTTTTGGAGCTGAAAAACGCTCAAAAACGCCCAGGTGTGAATGGAGCCTTAGAGAAATACTGCTCCTTTATAGTGTTTTGGGTTATATTTTTACATGTGCATGCACCCCTTTCCTTCAGCCCCCCCCCCTCTTCTTTCTTTTTCTCTCTTTGACTTTTTATCCATCTATCTATCTATCTATCTATCATCTCCAATAGATATACATGCAAGTATACATTTTTAAAAAATTATATATATTTATTTATAATCTCTGCTCACCGGCTTTCCATTATTTAATGCTTATTTGTATGTAATTTTTACTCATTTTCTGAAGCTTACATTTTAAACACTTGTTCCTAAAAAAAAAAAAAAAAAATTGATAACATAAATTGTTAGAATTCACCATTTTTCTCTTCCTACTATTTATAAAAAAAAAAATAAAGTATAAAGATGCTACTTATCCCATGTCTTAACAGCCGTCAGTCTGGGCCTGAATGGTGTTAGATCACGTGTCCTCATGTAACAGCACATGCATCAATGTAAATCTGTTATCAGATGGCAGGTTGTCCTCTGTAAATACCATGGGATGATCTATCATTTTCGATCATTTGCGAAAGTGATAGTGCTTTATTGTAACACAGATCCTATATTTGCGGTCTCGCATCATCCTGTGAACTGGTCATTAATACAATTTGTCTGGCAACCAGATTGCCGTTTGTGCTCTGCGAATTCAAAGTGTTTAGTTAGCATCTGGCAGGAGTACATTATTGTTTGGTGAAAACTGTTTCCCATTGACACGCTGGGCAGTCCTGCTTTTATGTCATTTTCTTAAATGCTTTTTACGCTCTGTTTAAAAAAGCTGTATGGATAAAAATATATATATATATATATATATATTGTAAAAGATTGCTTAGAGGTTCATTTTATTGTCAGAGATTTGTGTGTAGTTATTGAAGCATATCGTTTTTTTTTTTTTTTCATTTAATTTTTTTTTATTTTTTACACCTTTTACCATGGCTATCCACACCTATTGGGCTTACATCCTCCTATACACGTTGCGGGCAGGTATATGCGGTAAAGATTATGCATTGGAAGTAAAAAGGGAGGCATTAGAAAGAGAGTACAATCTATGGAGGATTTGAATCTGAGGACAACCAATAGTTTTGTGAGGCTTGTGGGGTAGCGATCATTACTGGTAAGAAGTAATTAGCTATGGTGAAAACGGAAAAAGTGGATCTTTACTGTAACTAAGCACCACAAACCAAAAACACAATTTAATTTATTTTTAATATTCAAAGCAAACTCCCCCATCCATCTATGTCTCTATGCTTTAATTTGCTGAGTAATTACTTTGAAAAACAACCCCCCCCCCCCCCCCCCAGCTTCCTGGCAGTTGGGTAAGGGCAAATGATTCATGTAGCATTTACTTCCTGGATTCAATCTGCGCTTAGCTCAAGCATGTAGGCAGGAGGGTGTGCTTAGCAGAGAAAACCCCTCCTCTTCTCAGCCCCTCCTGAAGACTCCGGGGTAGTATGACATCATTTGCCTAGGCAAGAAACCAGAAAGTAACTGAAGAAATGTAAATAAAAGTTTAAAACAAGAAGATATGATATACCGTCCTATCTGCACTCACCGGCCACTTTATTAGGTACACCTGTTTAATTGCTTGGTAACACAAATTACTAATCAGCCAATCACATGGCAGCAACTCAATGCATTTAGACATTTAGACATAGTGAAGACAACTTGCTAAAGCTCAAACCGAGCATCAGAATTGGGGATGAAAGGGGATTCAAAGTGACTTTGATCGTGGCATGGTGGTTGGTGCCAGACGGGCTGGTCTGAGTATTTCAAAAATTGCTGATCTACTGGGATTTTCACACAATAATCTCTCAGGTTCACAGAGAATGGCCTGAAAAAGAGAAAATATCCAGTGAGTGGTGTTGTGTGTGGAGGAAAATTAAGTGTTGATGTCCGAGGAGAATGGGCAGACTGGTTTGAGATAATAGAAATGCAACAGTAACTCAAATAACCACTTGTTACAACCAAGATATGCACAACAAATCGAACCTTGAAGTAGATGGGTTACAGCAGCAGAAGACCACACCAAGTGCCACTCCTGTCCGCTAAGAACAGGAAACCGAGGCTATCATTCACACAGGCTCTACAAAATTGGACAATTGAAGATTGGAAAAACGTTGACTGGTATGATGAGTCTCAATTTCAGCTGCGACATTCAGATGGTAGGGTCAGAATTTGGCATAAACAACATGAAAGCATGGATCCATCCTGGCTTGTATCAGCGGTTCAGGCTGGTGGTGGTGTAATGCTGTGGGGGATAATTTCTTGGCACACTTTGGGACCCTTCGCATTGAGTATCGTTTAAACACCTCGGCCTACCGGAGTATTGTTGCTGACCATGTCCATCCCTTTATGTCTACAGTGTACCCATCTTCTGATGGCTCCTTCCAGCAGGATAATGCACCATGTCACAAAGCTCAAATAATCTCACCACTGGTTTCTTGAACATGATAATTAGGTCACTGTTCTCCAATGGCCTCACCACACTCACCAGATCTCAATCCAATAGAGCACCTTTGGAATGTGGTGGAACGGGAGATTTTCATCATGGATGTGCAGCTGACAAATCTGCAGCAACTGAGTGAGGGTTACATGTCAATATGGACCAAAATGTCAGAGGATTGTTTCCAACGCCTTGTTGAATCTTTGCCACAAAGAATTAAGGCAGTTCCGAAAGCAAATCAGTCTAAACCAGTACCAGCAAGGTGTACCTAATAAAGTGGCTGGTGAGTGTATTTACTAATGCTAGCAGCATAAGGATTAAAAATAATCAATGTTGATTTGGACAGTGAAGTTCCACGTGAAGTGAGAATGCTGGGGTTTTTAATGCAGCTGACCCATCCAAGTTCAGTGCGACCTCATACATGTGGCGCCACTCCAAGCAGGGATTTGACTTATGCCTTAGATCCTCAGGGTTCACAGGGTGCTGGCAATGTCTGTGTGCCGATCCAGAGAGCAATACATGGGGATCGCAGCTCAACCCAAACAGCCCCTTTAATCCAAAAAGGAAATGCAGCCTCAGGCTGAAGGTGTCAGTTAAGCCACGTCCACTTACATGTTTCGTCCCACCTCTGAGGCTTAGTCATAGGTTCTACACAGACAAATCCGGATACAACATACAGTATCTCATAAAAGTGAGTGCACCCTCACATTTTTGTAAATATTTTATATCTTTTCATATGACAAGACTGAAGAAATGACACATTGCTACAATGTAAAGTAGTGAGTTATAAAATATTATAATTACAAAAATGTGAGGGGTGTACTTTCATTAGATACTGTGTATATTCCTATACACAGAAATAGATCACAATTACAGAAATACACTGTAGCTGAGGGTAGCAATTTATTCTATATCCTCCCATAATATGCATTTTAAAGCTGAACACTAGGCCTAAAAAAACGTTTCATTTAAATATCTTCAAGAGCCACAGAGGGTATAAATCCACTTTGTGTGCAGCAAATGCCATTGCAAATCTTGATATTACTTTGTTCAAGTACCTGTGACATCAGTGTTCTGCACATAGCCTGTACAGGGGCAGCTTGAAATGCCCACTGCAGCCTGTAGATAGCTGGATGCCTTTGGTTAATACTCTAATTGTCTGTTACAATTATAGTATTAAAAGATTTAAATGTTGTAAATACAGTCATGTCAAAGCAAGTACACCCACAGACCGGAATTAGATCTTCATTCAAGCAGTGTCTCCAGGTAAGAGTACTGGAGGGGGGCGCAAGGAAAATTTGCCTTTTCAGTCAGTAGTTGTAATGGTGTACTTTGGAAAAAGTAAATTCATATTTGGCCTTGTAAGCTAGTGTTGCCCTTTTAGCCAAAATGACTTCTTGTAGGTGTTTAAATAACTTCCCACCACCAGTCTCTGACATCGAGTTGGGGAACTTTTTGACCATTCCTTCATGCAAAATTTTTCAGTTGCAAGATGTTTGTGGGTTTATTTTTTTCTAATGCCCCTTTTTCAAATGCCCCCACAACATTTCAGTGTTATTCAAATGAAGGTTTTGAGTAAGCCCAGGCCATAACCCTCATTTTCCATCTGCTTGTGTGCTAGAAGTTCTTGTGTTGAAGGATCCATTTTCTGGTCAGCTTCAGCATTTGGACAGATGACCTCACATTCTCATCAAGCACACCTTGATATGATGCAGAATTCATAGTTGGTTTTGACTTCAGGCTGCCCTGGGCCTGAAGAAACAAAGTAACCCCAATTTATACCATTTCTACAACATACTTCACAGATGGTATGAGGGTTTTCCTCCTGAATTTCTGCCTTCAGTTTGCAGCAAACATGTCTACTGTTACTGCGGACAAATAGCTCTATCATTAATTCATCAGTCCACAGCACATTGTTTGGGAAGACCTGGTCTTTGCCTATATGTTCATTTGGCAAACTCTAGTCTTGATCTGTTATTACAGCAGATACTTTTTCCTGGCACATCTCCCATGCAGGTTAAATTAGCACAGTCTTTATTTGACTTTACAAAGATGCTTGTACATTGACACCAACCAAACCCGACCATTAGTAGTAAAGGCGAGCTCGGTCACTGTGCTGGGAGTCCGCAGTGAGCAATAAAGTTAAGGGAAAATATGTTAAAAAAAAATTAAGATAATCAATAGAAAAAAAAGCATGAGGATACACAGGTGTTGCATGCATCCCAGTGCCTGCAGTTCTGTTCATGCCTATTGGGACACAGCCGCTGTTTCCCAATGTGACATTTGTGGCGGTGTGGCTGCACGGCCCCGAAAACACCCAGTGCTTGTGTCCCAATAGACATAAATAGAACTGCTGGTGATGCACACATCCCCGTGCCGTACCGTGGAGCAGCACAGAGCATGGATGTAATCACTATGTGAACAAGGCCTAAAGCTTCGCCTATAGACAGTTTTGGGTACCGTAGTTTATCGCCAGTTCACAGGTGTGGACTGTTTTAACCACTTGCCGACCAGCCGCCATAGTTTTACTGCGGGAGGTCGGCTCTGTTACGTGAAATGACATACCTGTACGTCGCTTCCTGTAACAAATGGTGGAGGCATGCCTACCACCAGAGGCATGCACATGCATTGATTAGCCAGAGGGGGAGCCAACTTAGCGGGTCTGGCGGACACAATGTTCGCTGGGCACCAACGATTGCTCCCCATGGAGACAGAACGGCAGTTTGCCAATGTAATCAAGGCAGACCGCTGTCCTGTCAGTGATGAATACAGAGATCTATTTAGGAACACCGGTCTCTGCGTTCATCCAGTGAGTACAACCCCCATACAGTTATAAAGCACACTTCAATCGCCCCTGGTGTTAACCCCTTACCTGCCATTGTCATTATTACAGTAACAGTGCATATTTTTAGCACTGATTACTGTAGTAATGTCACTGGTCCCCCCCAAAAGTGTCAGGTGTCTGATCTGTATGCCGCAATGCTGAAGACCCGCTAAAAATCACAGATCGCCTCCATTACTAGTTAAAAAAAAAAAATACAAATGACCTAAATCTATCCCTTAGTTTGTAGACGCGATAAGGCCCCTTTCACGTTTGTGCGACTTGTCATGCGATTTGGGACTGCAAAATCGCATGAAAAGTCGTTCTCCATTATTTCCAATGAGCCCCATTCATATCTGTGTGACGTGAAGTCGCACCGACTTCAAAGTAGTCCCTGCACTACTTTTGGCATGATTTTGATGCGTTTTGAGTAAAAGACATTATAAGCCCAGTCAAACTCGTGACAAAATCGCGGTAAAAACGCGCCACTTTGAAGTCGCACAAGTGTGAAAGGGGCCTTACAAGTTTAAGTTGATGAAAAAAGTAGATTTTTTTTTTTTTTTTGGGAATGTTTTATAGCAGAAAGTAAAAAATATTTTCTTTTTTTTTATTCCCCAGAATTCTTGCTCTTTTTTGTTTATAGCGCAAAAAATTAAACCGCACAGGTGATCAAATACCACCAAAAGAAATCTCTATTTGTGGGAAAAAAAGGACATCAATTGTATTTGGGTACAGCGTCGCACGACCGAGCAATTGTCAGTTAATTTAATGCAGTGCCGTATCACAAAAAATGGCCTGGTCATTAACCACTTACCGCATAGTAACGTACCGATACGTCGGTACACTTTGCGGGTTTATACCGGGATGATGCCTCTAGCTAGAGGCATCATCCCGGTACCGTGGTTTGAAGCCGACGGTCGGCTTTCCGTCGGTAACGACCGATGCGGCTCGGGAGCCGCTCGATCGTTACCCGGGGGGCGGGAGGGGACGTCCCCCTCCCGCCGCCTTCCGTGGCTTTGCCCGGGGCTCCCGTCCCACCGGGAGCCCCGAGCACCCAGCCGGCACGTCCGCCGGCTGGATGGAGTCCCGATGAATGCCGGAAACTGCATCGATCGGGGCTCCGATGACGTAACCCGGAGGCGGCGTCCATGGCGTCACTTCCGGATTACTGTGCTGCAAAAGGCGGCAAATTTAAAAAACGGCTGTATGCAAAAATGCCGTTTTCGGCGTTTTGCATACAGGGAAGTGTAGTGGAGGGGTCTAGGGTCTTTTAGACCCTCGATCCCTCCATAAAGTGTACCTGTCACACATATTGCTGTAACAAGGGATGTTTACATTGCTTGTGACAGCAATAAAAGTGATCAGATTTTTTTTTTTTTTTAAAAACCTGTAATAAAGTTTAAAAAAAATAAATAGGAAAAAAAAAAAAAATTTCCCCGCCCCCCCGTCACCGTTAGCTCACGCACAAAAAAAAACGTATACGCAAGTCGAGCCGCGAATCAAATCGCTGTTCAAACCCCACATGTGAGGTATCGCCAGGATCGCCAGAGCGTGCGCAATAATTAAAAAAAAAGAGCTACACTCTACCTCTAAACTGGTAACCGTTAAATAAATTTAAAGCGTCGCAGATTGAGATCTCTATTGACCGTAGTTTGTCGCCATCCCACGGGGGGGCGCAATTTTAAACCGTAACATGTTGGGTATCTATTTACTCGGCGTGACATCATCTTTCACAATATACAAAAAAAATGGGCTAACTTTACTGTTTAGTATTTTTTAAATGCAGTGAAATGTGATTTTTCAATTATTTTCCAAAAAAATGGCGTTTTAAAGACCGCTGCGCAAATACCGCTTGACAAAAAGTTTTGCAATGACCGACATTTTATTCTCCAGAGACTTTGCTAAAAAAATATATATATATAATGTTTGGGGGTTCTAAGTAGTTTTCTAGGAAAAAATACTGGTTTTAACTTGTAAACAAAAAGTGTCCGAAATAGGGCTGGGGCTTAAGTGGTTAAGGGGATAAAACCTTCCAGTCCTTAAAGTGGTTGTAAACACACTTTAATGACTTTTACCTATAGGTAGGCCTATATTAAGGCTTACCTATAGGTGCTGTAAATATCTCCTAAACTTGCACCATTTAGGAGATATTTACAGTGCATGCAGCCGATTACGTCATCGGCGCATGCCCTCTGAAGAAACGGCCGCCCGTGCTGTTTCTTCAGAGCCCTGTGCCGTGACTGGCGTGCGGGAGTGACGTCATGCGGCTTCGGCCGGTAATACAGCCTGAGTCCCCAGACCTGGAAGAAGACGGGTGAAGATGGATGCACCCGGCAGCAGGGACAACGCGGGCCTTGTTGCAGGCAAGTGTCACATAATGTGATAAATACTTGCACATTATGCAATTACTTCCTCTTTAAGTGGTTAAAGTTTGGTATCTATTTATTCAACTCAACCTCCTCTTTTATTTTTTTTTAACAAGAAAGTGGCTAATATATTGTGTTGGAGTGCACCAAAATTATGGGTTTGATGAACCATTGCGTTAATGTTGTGTGACAAAAAACATTGCAACTACTACTGTTTAATTCTCCAGGGGTCTCTGCTTTTAGAAAATATATAATTTATCAGGGTTATTGATAATCTTCAGGCCTAAAATGTGTGCAGAAACTGCTCTGCAGTGTAAGGGTTAAAGTTAAATTTTTGTTTGATCTTGCATGGGCAAAGCAGCAGGTTTTAGGAAGATGAGTTGGTACAATAATAATTAAGCATGATACAAACAGAGCATGTACAGTACATATACAATACAGATTTTATTGACGGTTTCTAAGAATGGGATGATATTATATGCAGCCTGTTCATTTTGACCTTGGCTTAGAGCTTTCTAAAGCAGACAGCAGTGTAGCACTGACGGTGAAAAATTATCTTCTGTACCATCAGGGACACTGCATAGTCCCTATTCCCTGTTGGCGGTCTATTAACACGTTTCCACAGAGATCAAAAGATAAAATCTCAACTCCGTACTGTGTTTTCTGCCTGTAACAGTCCCTTTAGAGGGAAGCTATCCATTCCATATTGCTTTCTCAGCATCTTGCTGACAGACTGCCAGTTCCATCATTAAACTCTAATCTCAAGCACTCACAACAGTTTTCTGCATGTCGTTAATATGAGAAACAACAGAGCAGATCCTAATCACGTCTCAGCCTGTCTCTTCTGTTTTGTGAAGCCTTGGATCAGTGATTACTTTAGCATTTTTGCCCTGTGCTTCCTTCCCTTTTCCTCTTGAATAGATGCACTAGTCACCCTAGAGAGGCTACTCGAGAATGGCAGTATGCCCAGCCGCGTCACAATGAATAGACTCACCGAAGCTTTCGCCATGAGAGGAGATGTGGGCAGCCTGGAAAAAATGGAAGCGATAACGGCCAGCAGCAGCTTAAACCTTCCCAAAATGGACAAACAATTCATCAACACCAAACTGTTGGCTCACTTCAGAAAGTAAGTAAAGATGTGTCCTGAGTAGCTACCAGTGGGCCTCTTGTATAAACTGTGGGAATAGACAGCGTTCATCATTTCTACTCATTTGAGAGTGCATGTGGTTCAAATAAATGTAAATGTGTAGTGCCTACTACATCACAAACTACTGTAAATCTATCTATATATATATATACACACATATACATATACACCTATACTTATATAAAACCGATAGGACCATAGTAACTGTGATACTAAATGAAAGAAGAAAGTCCCAAAGAAAATGTGTAAAATAAGAATGGTGTCTTCCAAAGCCCAGGAAAAACTTTCCACATTAGCCTGCAACACACCACCACTTTTGCTTAGTGCTACTGCTGCACTCACCAGATCCTATGTTGCCTCAAATCAGCAAACAGTGCATCAAAAACAGAGCGTTTCCCAATCTGTCCTGCACGAGCATCCATCTGCTAAAATAATCCAAGATAACTGGTGATACCGATGTCTACCACAGGAGGGCGTCACACTGTGTAGAACTGTGCTGTATGGAGGGAAAGCGCGTGCTGTATGAAGATAAAGTGGAGCCTGACTGGGGGGGGGGGGGGGGTCTAATATAGTGTTGCAATTTATTGAAGTTTATAAATCCACATGGAAATGGCATAAAGATGAATATATCCAAATGACCAGCAAAGCATTAATAAAACACAGTATTATTATCCACCTACGACAACAAAAGTAAGATATAGTGGCGCAAAGAGGATCTGTGCTGGCCCCTGTGGGTGATGGGACAGGGCGGGTGGCCAAGAGCAAATAATATCATACATTAATGCACATGTGACCATATAAGTATGACAAGTCTGATGCAATTGGTATGTTATTCATAAGGGAAAAGTGCATCAAAGTCCATCAATTTATGGCAAGTCTTATGCAATTTGTATTGGTGTGTTGATAGGAGATGGGTGCTGGCTCATGTGACGGCTGTTCTATGTTCAAGCAAGAAGGGGCTTGTTCAGTAACTGGAGGAAAACAAAAAGCGCCATCTGAGTGCAGCATAACGTGTTTATTGTGGCAGAAGAAACATAGTTACTCACACTTTAGTATAGAGTGTGCTTCTGGCTCAAATAATCAATCCTAATATCAGAGTCCCCTGGGAGGAAGGAAGACTTCAGGATGGCCTCGGCGGCTGCCCGATCCTTGGACGCGGCTTATGTGTGTCAGCTTCTCCACGGCTCAGCAGACTGTCCGGTGGCTTCTCCTGTGCGTGACTTCTGGGTGCAGGGGGGTTTCCAAGGCTATTGGCATGGGGGGTATGGTTTGATCTCTAGAGAGCTAAAGTAGTATTGGTTGCCTCCATCCCTTTGTATATAATGAAGGGGTTATTATGGGGCCTCAGGCCAAAAGGGGGTGGGATTTTATGGGAAAGTGATCATGTACACAGGTTATACATAAAATCAGAAGGTAGTTTATTAAATAATACATTTAAACATAGATTCAAAAAACACACATATAGATTGTGTTGGTAAGTGTTGGGTTAAAGACCCAAGGCGAAAAGGTAAGAAGGGAGGGTTCGGAAAATTCAGTGACTCTCGCAGAGAGGGAACGGGAAGGACAAAAAGGACTGCGCTGCCTGGAAACATCCTAGGAACCCCATACCCATCAATATTTACCTTGACTAAGGAAAGGAACCCCAAGAAGCTCCCTTTATCTTGGAGCACCACTGTGACTGCGATTTTGCAGCACATTTTGCCGCATCCAATGGTTCCTGTTGCCAGTTTAAGGGACATATGGAAGCACACATGAACAGGCAAACTAAATACTTGGGGATTTAAATCTTTGAAAAAGGCTATAATTTAGCCGAAACGCGTCGGATACTTACTGGGTGACTTCTGTGAATATCTTTCCAAGCCCTCAAGCATGGAAAAACAGAGACAACATCCATATTAAGTCACCATATTTACACCTGTCACGGAATTTTCCGAACCCTCCCTTCTTACCTTTTCACCTTGGGTCTTTAACCCAACACTTACCAACACAATCTATATGTGTGTTTTTTGAATCTATGTTTAAATTTATTATTTAATAAACTACCTTCTGATTTTATGTATAACCCGTGTACATGATCACTTGCCCATAATATCCCACCCCCTTTTGGCCTGAGGCACCATAATAACCCCTTCGCCAAGGCTATTGGCAACCCCCCTGCACCAGGAAATCGAGCACAGGAGAAGCCGCCGGACAGTCTGCTGAGCCGCGGAGAAGCTGACACACATCAGCCGCGTCCAAGGATCGGGCAGCCGCCGAGGCCATCCTGAAGTCTTCCCTCCACCCAGGGGTTGCTGATATTAGGATTGGTTATTTGAGCCAGAAGCACACTCTATACTAAAAGTGTGAGTAACTATGTTTCTTCTGCCACAATAAACACGTTATGCTGCACTCAGATGGCGCTTTTTTTTTTTTTTCCCCTCCAGTTATTATCCACCTACTAAGATGACCGCCAGTTCGGGGCCTGGAAATGGCGGCCTGACATCAGCGCGTAGTCCTGACCTAATGCATTTCATGCAAGGCCACATCGTCAGTGAGCATTGGTACCAAGTGGACAGTGGACCTAGGTTGTAACACAATGTGGTGCAGCTGTGCATGGTAGCCAATCAGCTTCTGAATTCAGCTTGTTCAATCAGGGTTTGACAATAAGCCCCCGTTCACATCAGCGTGATTTGACATGCAATTTGACAGGTCAAATCGTGGCCTAATGCGGACAATGACACCGTCCCAATCCCAACTTTGCGGCGCTGCACCGATTTCCAAAAGTAGCTTGTGCACTACTTTTGGCGACTTTGCGGGCGACTTCAATAGACATCTGTGCATGAACCCGCACAGATGTCTTTCAAGTCGCCCTTGAAGTTGGACTGAAATGCGGCTTTGAAATAC
This sequence comes from Pelophylax lessonae, assembly GCF_965119305.1. Classification (NCBI taxonomy): domain Eukaryota; kingdom Metazoa; phylum Chordata; class Amphibia; order Anura; family Ranidae; genus Pelophylax; species Pelophylax lessonae. Next base: position 637,410,258 of record NC_138770.1, on the reverse strand, counting down.
ATTATTTACAATAGCAGGAAAGAGCAGAGGCCACACAAGTGTGAAAACAGCTAGACAAATATTTATTCACATCTGAGAGGTACTCCCATATTAAATTGTGTATTATACATGAATATGTGAGTACCTGTCAGATTTGAATAAATATTTGTCTAGGGCGAATTCAGGAATCTGCATAGCGATTTTTGTTTGATGGATGGACTTTTGAACTTTATGTTTTTCACAAACATTTTATGTTGGATTGTCCTTCTATTAGCACTTTTTGATTGTTCTTTGTATACTGCATAAGTATATCCATTTTTTTTTATTTGGTAACGTACTGGTTCTAGGGGTATATGGGAAAATGTCTACCTGCAAACTTTATCAGTAGGGGAATGTGCATGATGTTTCATCATATTGGTGTACAAAGCTTTCTTGAATTGGGTGTGAATGCGAGTACATTTTTATACCACTTGCCAACTTGTATTGGTGAATGAGACCAGTGGGGTTCTTCAATGTCTGTATGGCCTTGGTGGGAGAGATCTCCCTGCCGGAGTCATAGATAGCTAGAAAGAACTTTCAAGAGATTAAATCTTGCCCTGTGTCCATCCTAAATGCGCAAACTGTTTTGAGTTTTTATAAAACAGGTCAAACCAATCAACTGTACTGATTTTTAATGGGTAGTTTTATGTGTTTTCCATATTCAGAAGATAGTTTAAATTATGAATTCCTGTCAGTGGAGAGCTGGTTAAAGGCCAGGGTGAGTTAAATCATAAGCTACATTTGCTAGGTGCACATTTGCGGTTCTTATCCAAGCCTTTCATGCACGCCTTCATCAGAACTACAAATGGAGCGCCGGAGCGGAGATGTGGCCAAATGAAGTTGTCAGGCCGGGTTATGCAGACAGCACATTTCCCGCATGTGTGTGTGTACGTGTACACATCATAAACACATTAAATTATTAGCATCGGCCCTTCAAGGATAAAACCTAAAGCACCAGAACGTGGTGGGCAAATTATATTTAATATCAGTTTTTGAATCGAGCAGGACAGTTCTAGAGGGGGGAAAAAGGAGACCCAGGTAAATATTTAATTTTATATTTCCTGAAATACAGTAATAGTTTTTCACATCAATTATTGAATATCAAGCCTTAATGTTCATTCTAGTGCCTTTTAGGTAGCAATGGTTTCTTGCTGGCTTGGATTAAAGTCACTCCTGCTCAGGGAAGAGGCAATAATATCTAGCTTGCTCAAGTACCAAGTTACACCTAAGAGTTGAAGCTAAGTGGATATTAAACTCTAAAACATATGGCCTCCTTTTTAGAATGTAGTTTAGTTCCTATAACAAGGCCAACTCTACCTTAAAGTTACCCTGTCATTAAAGAACAAATGAGGCAGCTATTATGTAACTGCTTGTTAAAATGTTAGCTGCTGGGCTGGTATGCTGACCCACCAGCATGGTCCAGTACCTTTCCTGGAATTGGGCCTTTTAATGCATTGAGGAAGTTAGCCAGTCAGGAAAGAAGAAAGTATGTCCGTAATAAAATTTGTCATTTTTCTTGTTTATCTCCTGATAAGTTTCTTCTAACCCCTAGATGGTCCCAATATGTAAATGAACATTGGGGTGTTCCTACCATGCAGAGTGTTGGGCCGGTGGCACTCATTACAGTCTCAGCACTCTGCATTTGAGGCTTCCTCCTCCTCCTCTCTATTGTAAACTTTTTTGGGGGAGCAGGTACCTAGTTTTGACAGGTACCTACCCCTACTTCCACCTGGAGTGCCTAGGTGATCGGAGCAGAAGTTTGCCCCATCCCCAACAAAACAAGACAACAATGCTAACCACTAATCTATCTGGTAGATTATAGATGTATGGTGCCATTCTTGTGTCACCGTACTTCAGTCTAGTTTTAACAGTTGCTTGTTTTATACCATTTCTCTCCAGTGAAAACTTTGATGATGCCACCTCAATGATCGAATCATTGTGTACGGAAAACCCACAGATCTCCATCACTTACCTGTTTCAGAAGCTAATGCAGAACAGCATGTTCGAAGCACTGGAAAAAGGTTGGTTTTTGTAGTATCTAGCTTGCTTTGGTAATAAATATTAAATACTGAAAATAAATTTGAAGGTTTTTTTTTTTGCTTGTAAAGCAGGCCAGACATATTTGTTAATGAACTACAAGTTTACACTTTAATACTCAAACATGTTTAATCTGGTGACACTGATGGGCCCTGTTGAGGCGGCACTGTTGGGCGACCCTGATAGGCTGCACTGATGATCAGTGCCCTAATTATCAGTGTAAACAATGTACTCACTGTACCCTGTAAGACTTGCGAGTTATTGGCACTCCTTTCCATACACAGAGACAGCATGCGAGGAAAAGAATGCCCATGATTGGCAAGTCTGTTTACATGTGGCCAGCTGTGATTGGACATAGCTGATCACATGGTAAAGGGCTGCGGTGATTGGCCTTTTACCGCGATTTTTTGATCACTGTGTCCAAGGAACACAGCAGTCACAGAGCGTGCCCAATGCACACACTTGGGAGGATTTCCATGGATGTCCTCCCAGAACTGGAGAGACACGCTGTAGCCGTCTTTCGACTATAGCACAGGCAGGAACCATTTAAACAGGTCCTTAACTCTCTCCATGAAACGTTCCATGGCTCCCTCATCTATTCATATGTAACATCTTACCCTTGTTTTGTATTGGCTGCTGGCTTTTGCCAGTTAGAATCAAGACAAGCACAGCAGTAACCACCCAGACAAATGATGCATGGAGAGTTGCTCTATCTGGCTGCCGTAAAATGTACCCATGTAAGGTAATAGAATATAATCAGTGCAATCACCAACTAATATATTCGTGCAAATGTCGTATAACATGTATCATATGCCTTATACCCTAGGCTGAGATTGCTGCTTTCACTTTGTTGAGTGTGTCCACAAAATTAATCTCATAAACCTATATTGCAAAATATAAGTGCAGCGCAATCACATATAAATTGTACACTAACTAGAAAACAAAGTACACCAACTACAAAAACAAATGCAATACAGTGTAAAAGTCCCAAGCGCAGAACTCCACCGCTGTATACACAATAAGTGACAGTTCATATAATTGCTTTCGGTGTATTCAGTGCCCACCACCTCCGGATAAAGTGCCTGCTCCCCTCCAGTATCTGACCCCACTATGGGGTCCTCATGGCCTTCCTGCTCCCGTCTGAGTAACCCTACTTCACTTCTTGCCTTATTCTGCAAAGTTTTCAGGTAGGCCCTGTTTTCAAAAGGCGTTGATCATGTGTAGCCTGCAACGTTTTCTGGTAGGTCCTGTTTTTACAAGGCGTTTAGCAGGTGTAGCCTTGTGTACTGCAGACTGGGCGCTTAGTGTCAGCAGACCGGCTGTTATAAGACGACGCCGAGAATCCCATGGGTGTCTGCCTCTCCCCAGGCTGCTCCGGTGCCGGTTCAGCAGTCGTCCGCTCAGCCTTTCAGCCAGGTGCACCCTGACTGTACACCGGAGCTCGGTGCTGTGTGTGCCACTCTCAGGCGAATACAAGCATGCCCTATATGTGTGCACGCTCCCATGCACTGCCCCACAGCCCCCCTGCCTACACTGCGCACGTCCATTTCTTCACTTCGCACGTTCCCAATGTTGTACTCATGTAGTGACCTTGTTTATGTGGGGGGGGATGATAAATAGAGCAAATGATTTACCTTATTCCTCGCTCCCGCAGACTTCCTTAGCTGTATGACTGGTCTCCCAAAGCCTTTTACCTTCACTTCTTGACCAGTCACAGGCTTTCTGACATCTTTATGTACAATGCAGGACCAGCAATCCAGCATTGTATATGAGGGCAGCGAGGGCCCATCCTCATCCCGGGAACATTGGAGAGAGGAGAAAGCACAGGCTGCTAGGGGAGGAAGGAAAAAGGGAAGGATTTGTGCTACTTGGCAATCCTAGACAAAACAGCTATTTAACCCATGGAGTGTACAGTGGGGCATTGCATGGGTGTAATTTAAACCAAGCCAGTGTTTAGCTTTAAATCCTAAGGACCTCAGCCATGCATTATCCGGAAATCATTGCAAATCGCGGGATGCCTGTGCGTTGCCGTTGATTTGCAATGGCACCCCAAACGCTGTGCGATGTTGCCGCGATTTCCGCCTGCAGAATCGCGGGTCGCATGACGCCCCAAAGAAGCTCTTGTACCTTTTATGGGCGTCACGCGACCCGCGATTTTGTTTGCGCGCTGTTACCGCGATTCGGCAGGCGGCAACATCGCACAGCCTTTGGGGTGCCGTTGCAAATCAAAGGCAACACACAGGCGTCCCGCGATTTGCAATGATTTCCGGATCGTGGGCAGAATCGCGGTAATTCTGCCCACGGTCCGCTACGCTAACATGTGAACGTAGCCTAAACTTCTATGTTACCAATCAAGTCTGATATTCAAGATTTGTTTTATGACATGCGAAACCCCGCTGACCAAAACTTTCCTTATCTCTTCATTTGCAGCAAGTATTGTGGCAGAGAGGTTGTCCGCTCAGTTCGCAGTTTACCGCCCAGTCACAGAACTGTTTCTTGTATACGTCCAATCAGAAAAAGTGGAAGAAGCCAAACATTTATTACAGGTAAGCTTTCTAACTAGTGGTTGCCCATTTATATTCATATTTGAAAAGTGAAAGTAGCTGGTAGATTTTTTTTTTTCTACTGCTTTCTATAAAAACAGGTCCCTAAAACATGCACAGCATCTCACAAAAGTGAGTACACCCCTCACATTTTTGTAAATATTTTATTCTATCTTTTCATGTGACAACACTGAAGAAATTACACTTTGCTACAATGTAAAGTAGTGAGTGTACAGCTTGTATAACAGTGTAAATTTGCTGTCCCCTCAAAATAACTCAACACACAACCATTAATGCCTAAACCGCATGCAACAAAAGTGAGTACACCCCTAAGTGAAAATGTCCAAATTGGGCCCAATTAGCCATTTTCCCTCCCCGGTGTCATATGACTTGTTAGTGTTGCAAGGTCTCTGGTGTAAATGAGGAGCAGATTTGTTAAATTTTTTGTTATCGCTCTCACTCTCATACTGGTCACTGGAAGTTCAACATGGCACCTCATGGCAAAGAACTCTCTGAGGATCTGAAAAAAAAGAATTGTTGCTCTACATAAAGATGGCCTAGGCTATAAGAAGATTGCCAAGACCATGAAACTGAGCTGCAGCACGGTGGCCAAGACCATACAACGGTTTAACAGGATAGGTTCCACTTAGAACAGGCCTTGCCATCGTCGACCAAAGAAGTTGAGTGGACGTGCTCAGCGTCATATCCAGAATGGTTTTGCACAGAGCAGCTCAGATCGTCCTCTTTTAGAGTCTCACGTCGGTGCTCCTGACCCCTCCGTTCAGCCGAGTGCCCCCACAGCAGACAACTAGTTCTGGGGGCACCCAAGCAGGCGTGCTCCTGAGCCTCTGCTTTGTGTGTCCATTCACACCCAGAGCTGTGGCTTGGCTCCGCCCCCTCTGTTTCCTGATTTGCTCACTGGTTGTGATTGACAGCAGCGGGAGCCAATGGCTGCTGCTGCTGCCAAAAGCCACTCAGGAGTACGAGTCCACAGAGAGGCAAGGATCTCGTTGACATCGCTGGATCAAGGAGGGGCTTAGGTATTAGGGGGGCTACTGCAAACAGGAGTTTTTTTTACCTTCATGCATAGAATGCATGAAGGTAAAAAAAAAAAAAATCTGGTGCCTTTACAACCACTTTAAGTTATCAGGGATGTGATACAAGTAACAATTCGACCATGCTGCAGGAGATGGTCAGAAACCAGAGACATGCAACAAGTGTGCTTGAAGTCTTGACATGCTGCAGGAGACCATGAATGGGAGCATGTTACATAAGACTGTTATAGAGGACTATAATTATATCCACTTTAAATATCAATGCTCTCGCTAATGTCCAATGGTTCCAAAAAAGTACCAAATGTTAGTCACATATACCAACTGTAATGGCACAAGGTCACAATTTATATAACAGAGTATACATACATATGAAGTATTAATTTAAAGGTTTAGCTAAAGTGGTTGTAAACCCTTACATATACCCAGTGAAAGGCACTATCCTCTGGTAATACACAGAGATTAAATAAAGCCTCCTACATAAGTTGTACCTGTTTATCTGCAGCCTTCTCTCCTCTTCATCCACTCAAAGTCCAGAATTTATAAAGCTTGTCTAAGCTGTCAGAAAAAAAGGAGGCGAAAAATGTCTCTGCAGAGCTCAGTGAGGAGAAGTCTGACAGCTTATTGGAGGGAAGAGACACGCCCCTTTCACACTGAACTAGAGTTAAGGTTGTCAATCAGCTGAAGCTCCCTCCCCTGTCACCATTTTTCTCTTGGTGTCAGGAAAACTTGTCAGAAGTGATTCACACTGATAGCAGAGGAACAAAGCGGGCCAGACAGAAATGACACTTAGTGATTAACCACTCAGGAAAATTTTCCCTCCTTCATGACCAGGCTATTTTTTGCAATGTGACACTGTTACTTTAACCACTTCCAGACACCTAGTACGTGATTTTGTGCAAGTGATGTAGGGGGCGCGTGTGCTTTGGCGGACCGCAACTCCCGCTGTGATTGGACACAGCCGGAGCCAATCTGCAGGTCTGGCGGCCGCAATGGCTGCTGGTACCGCCGATCGTTGGTGGAATGACAGAACGGCGGTTTGTCTGTGTAAACAAGGCAGACCGCTGTTCTGTCAGGAAGGAAAAGAGAGATCTTGTGTTTCAGCTAAGCTGAAACACAGATCTCTAGTGCATCTACTCCCCCACAGTTAGAAAGCACTCCAGAGGAGCACACCTAACCCCTTGATCATCCCTAGTGTTTACCCCTTCCCTGCCAGTGTCATTTATACAGTAACCTGCATTTGTTTATCACTGATCATTGTATTAGTGTCACTTGTCCCCAAAAAGTGTCACTTAGTGTCAGATTTGTCCGCTGCAAGTCCCGCTAAAAATCGCTGATCGCTGCCATTGCTAGTAAAAACAATAAAAAAAAGTCCATAAATGTATCCTATAGTTGGGATACCTGCAGCTGATTATAACGATACTTCGGAAAAATAAGTGAATAAACAACTCTCTTCCTTTATTCAATGCTCAAATCCCCACTCTCTACAATTGAGCCCCAATGGGAGGGTGAAATGCATCAGAGGGGGACAGCCTATGGAACTTAGTTGTCCATGTGGTCCCAAAAAAAGTTGAGAGCATTATTTCTTGGACATCCAGGTATGCTCGGAATAGGTGGTCTGAAATTGAAATGGGGATCATGTGTTCTATGTTATGGCCATCTTCTAATAAATACATGACTCAATTAGGAAGCCTATGTTTAGCCCCGATGGTAATCACCCTGCTGATTTGGAAGCATTGTTCTGGAATGTACTCTCCTTGCCCTGAACTTTTGATTGCGTTATTTAATCCGGATGTCCCTGATGGCTTATGCTACAATCGTATGTTCCCCTAGACCCAGGCGGGGGTTTTCAACTCCGCCTTTTTGTCCACCCATTGACCCATACATTTTTGTCCTTTGCAGATATGTAGTCCAAACACCAAATTCCGAAATTGCTTTTTTACTCATGGCTACAGATTAAACATTTTTTCTCCTCCAAATCCACTACCTTATATGAGTGGGTGGAGTCAAGCAAATCATTCTTTTAGGCTCTGTTTTAGCCATCTTTGCATCCAGAACTGCTGGTGAACAGCATGAATTTAGCCCATAATTACAGAACCAGGATTACCAACTTACATGCAGCTGTGTCAGGCTTAGTATCCCTCATCAGTGCAAGATATAACTTTTACTCGCTCAGCTGCTGCTACCAATTACCACTAGAGAACTCTTTTGGGAGATTGCCAGAAACCTTATAAACAGAAATTAGATTGCTATGGCTGGGGAACACAATGAAAAACAAAATGTGCCCCTGTGTTTAATTGAGGAGATCCTAGATAAAAGCTGAATTCTAGAAATTCTACTTTGTGAAATGTGCAGGCACACTATGAGTCAAGTACAGTTGGGTGCATGTCACCTCTGGGACTTCTCTATTACTTATGTCACAGGTTTATTGCATTCCTGGTGGATACGCTCTGTGAGAAGAGAGGAGCACACAGAACAGCTATGCCCGCCCCTCCCCCCTGCTGGCCATTCACAGAAGCCTTTATTCTTTGTGAATAAGTTCTCCTAATGCAAAGGCTTCTGTGAATGGGCAGAAAGAAAGATAGGGGCCGCATTGCACTTCCAGTGACTCTGCTCTTGAAAGAACTGAAACCACAGTGAGCATCGTCAGACCTCCAGGAAGAACAGAACACAATAAACCTGTCCATTGTGAATAATAGAGGTAAGTCTATGATGCGTCAGGCACCTCCTTAAGCCCCGTACACACGCATCGATTATTGGCTGGGAATTTTCGGCCAACGTCCGACCGGCCGATTTTCGGGTTGTTAGTATAATTCTTCCGACAACCGACTCCGACTTTTCGGCCGAAAAAAATCTGGTGTGCAGGCTATAAAATTTTTGTTGGCCGTCAACACAACGGCCTGATTGTTCGTCAGTCAGTACAAATTTCGGCAGACAAACATCTGATAAGCAAGACTGGGCATGCTCAGAGAAGAAAAAACACACGGAAAGTAAACCAACACATGACATCACTTCTGAAGTAGATTTTTGTTGGCCGAGAAAATTAGTGTGCAGTCTAGGCACATTCCAACCAACAAAACACCACTCTGGACAAAAGTCGGACGATCGGTCGGCCGATAATCGTTGCGTGTGTACGAGGCATTAGACATAACTCATGGTATGCCTGCAGTTTTTACAATGTAGCTGAATTCCTGGAATTCAGCTTTAAACACGGGAACCCATTTACTTTTTCATGCAGCCTAAAGCTTTAAAATCTCCCCTAAGTGTACCGTTACCCTTCAGGATTAATTGACCTGCTAACTTGAGCACAGCTGCAGTATTTTCTGGCTAGCATTAGCAGTTCACTAGTTCAAATTTTTTTTGTTTGTTGCCAATAGTCACTCTTTCAAAGCCATGACAGCTGTCCTGACTACTGCATACAACATTGTCTTATTGCTGGTGAATATGCATCACTCTGTAGTGTAAGAAAGACACTTGATTTCCTGGCTTGTCATGTAAACTTTTTTTTTTTTTCCTCCCCCCCCCCCCCCCCTCCCCAAGTTCAACTTTTGTCTCTCTCTCTCAAGAACTGACTGTTGCATTGAAAGCCTTTTATAAAACAGATTGAAATCAGTCCTTTTGTATGCATAAGTGTAGGTAATTATACTTTAAAGAGAACTTGCTTTGTACATTTTAATTTTTATAAAGAAACGAGCAGTTATCTCCCTGACACCTTATTAAATGTATAATTAACCTTATGATCCCAAGCTCACTTATGAATGCTTGGCAGTATAATTGGAGACGAAAAGAATTCTTTTTTTTTTCCCCCCCTCTTTCTTTTCCAGTTCTAAACCTCAGTTCTTTGGTCTGCCAAAGCATTAGTTTATTATTTTTTTTTTTTCCTTTTAAACAAACCTGCAGCTTGCCGTGCCAAGGACAAATTTATGACAGATTGGCATGATTAGGCAGCTACTGTATTTCTTTGTAAGCTGCTATTAGGCAGTAATGATTCTTTACTGAGCTTTTAATCGTTTCTCTTGTAGTTGATGTCCCCTTAGTATTATGCTTTTTAAAAAAAAAAAAAACAAAAAAAACTTTGATTCAATTCTACTAGTTTGGCACATCTGATGACATTTCTGTTCTCTCCTCTTCTCTGCAGAGATGCAATGCTATTCTGGAACAAGGCGGAATTCTGAGACCACACATTATCAGACAAAGTTTTAGGGGTCAGGTATGGTATATTTCTGTATAAAATAATAACCTTCGTGGAGTTGTGCCATCACAAAGTGATACAGCTTTTATTTGGTTAAAGTGGATTTAGTTTATTATTTAAGTGGTATTCAACCCCAAACCAAATTTTTTTTTATTGCAGCTTACCATTCCTTAACCACTTAAGCCCTGGAGGATTTTCCTGCTAAAAGACCAGGGGGTATTTTGCGATTCGGCACTGCGTGACTTTAACGGACAATTGCGCTGTCGTGCAACGCTGTACCTAAACGAATTTGGCGTCCTTTTTTTCCCACAAACAGAGCTTTCTTTTGGTGGTATTTGATCACCTGTGCGATTTTTTTGATCACGCGCTATAAACATAAAAAGAGCGACAATTTTGCAAAAATAGCAATATTTTTCACATTTTTTTATATGAAAAAATGTAAAAATCAAAATTTTTTAACATTTTCGGCCAATTTGTTTTATCCTACCTATGTTTGGTAAAAAAAATCGCAAAAAGCGTATTTTTATTGGTTTGCGCAAAAGTTATCGCGTTTACTAACAAAGGGAAAGATTTTTGTCATTTTTGTTGTTTTTTTTTTAACGCGTAATGGCGGCGATCTGCGATTTTTTTTTTTTGCGGTACTGCGACATTGTGGCGGACAGATCGGACCCTTGACTGACATTTTTGACACTTTTGGGGTTACCAGTGACATTTCTACAGTAATCAGTGCTATACATATGCACTGTTTCTGTAAAAATACACTGGTAGTGAAGGGGTTAACTTTATTTGGGAGGGAGGGGCTGTGTGTGTTCCTAGGGGCGTGCTTTCTACTGTGATTGGCTGTGGCTTGAGCTGTAAGGACACTGGTCAACGGATCTACATAGTAGATCCGTGTGATCAGTGTCTTTACAGTGAGGAGAATGACAGGTGGCTTGTTTACACAAGCTGCCTGACATTCTCCCTCTCCCCCGACGATCGCCGAGTGACCGGCGGACATCGGGTCCGCTGGTCACACGCGTGGGGGGGTCCGTGACCGAGCGGGAGCGCGCCTCCGCGGGCGAGCGCTCGCTCCCCAGACCCTCCCAGGCTAGTGACGTTAATTAACGTCACTCTGCCTGGCAGGGGCTGACCGCCGCAGTAAATCTACTTGCGGCGGTCGGCAAGCGGTTAAATGCGGTGGCTGCATTCATTTTATTTCATCTGGTGATCCAACCTGTAACACACCTACTGTATTAAGTCGATGAAAGAAAGCCGGCAGCTCAATCTTCTGCAATGAATAAATGTATTAATCCAGGTGTGGTACAAAATAATACAGGGCTTACGCGTTTCAGCTTGTAGCCTTAATCCTAGCCATGATGGACTATGGTTAACTACCTCCTGCCCACTGTATAGACAAATTACGATGGGCGGGATGCTCCATTCTTCTGGGAGGTAGTCATATGACATCACCCCAGTTTCACCGTACTTGGACGTCTGCGGCAATCACGGGTGCGCTGTGTCACTGGGGCACGGCACAACCCCGAACTCTGTAAAGAGCCGATGACCTGGCTCTTTACTCATGTGATCAGTTGTGTCCAATCACAGCTGATCACATGTAAACAAGGAGATGCCAGTTGTCGGTTCTCCTCGCCTCACACAGACAGAGTGGGGGGAGGAGAGCCAATCAGCGGAATCTCCTCACAGGGTAGACCTGCACAGATAATCAGTGACCTGATTATCAGTGCAGCCCCAGCAGTGATGCCAATCTTTGCCCATCAGTGATGCATTTTATTGCCCATCAGTGCTTACTCATTGTGCCATCTATCAGTGCTGCATATTAGTGCTACCTCATCAGTTCCCTTCAGTGCCGTCTCATCAGTCCCGCTTTACCAGTGCCCATCAGTGAAGCCTCGTCAGCGCACATCAGTGAAGGGGAAAAATGACTACTAACAAAAAAATTTTCTTTTTAAAAAATGTCAGTCTTTTTTCATTTAAAAAAAAAAAAAAAAAATGTTATATCCGCAACAGAAATCTCGATTTGTGGAAAAAAAATTATAAAAATGTAATTTGGGTACAGTGTTGCATGACCGCGCAATTGTCATTTAAAATTGTGACCGCACTGAAAGCTGAAAATTGGCCTGGGCAGGAAGAGGGTAAAAGTGCCCGTTATTGAAGCGGTTAAAGAATAAGTTCACATTTTGACGAAAAATAATATTCTAAATGCACATTTTTTGCAGCTTATTTCATTTTTTATTTATTTTTTGCCTGTAAAGCATTGCACTAGTGATCAGTGGATTGCTGATGCCATGTAGGTCTCCTACAGATGTGTCAGTGTATCCGCTTGCTCGTACCTCAAATGAATGAATTACCACAGAGCTCACAGTGCCATGCTAGTTAATTGAAAACTACAAGCCGACAGCCGCAAAGGTTGCTGGACCTTGTAGGTTTCCATTCACAGAGCGCTGTGAATGAGTAACTGGCCGCAGTTTTTTTAAACAATTTTGACATATAGAGGGGGGGGGGGGGGAGAGATCTCCCGCTAGCGTCACAGCGAGAGGTGCAGGGGCCTGTGCATTTGACATGTTACACCACAAATTTGGGTGTAACATGAAACTTGTTATGAAAGGTGAACTTATCCTTTAACCACTTGCCGACCGCCGCACGACTATCTACGTCGGCGGTCAGCCCCTCACAGGCAAACTAACGTAGGGCTACGTTGTTTGCTTGTGAGGGTCTAGGGAGCGAGCGCGCGCCCCCCGGGGCGCGCTCCCGCTCCCGCGTGGTCACGGACCCCCCCGCGCGTGTGACCAGCGGACCCGATGTCCGCCGGTCACTCGGCGATCGGCGGGGGAGAGGGAGAATGTCAGGCAGCTTGTGTAAACAAACTGCCTGTCATTCTCCTCGCTGCAAAGACACTGATAAAACGGATCTGGTATGTAGATCCGTTGATCAGTGTCCTTACAGCTAGAGCCACAGCCAATCACAGTAGAAACCACGCCCCTAGGGACACACATAACCCCTCCCTTCCAAATAAAGTTAACCCCTTCACTACCAGTGTATTTTTACAGTAACAGTGCATATGTATAGCACTGATTACTGTAGAAATGTCACTGGTAACCCCAAAAGTGTCAAAAATGTCAGTCAAGGGTCCGATCTGTCCGCCGCAATGTCGCAGTACCGCAAAAAAAATCGCAGATCGCCGCCATTACGCGTTAAAAAAAAAAAACAACAAAAATGACAAAAATCTTTCCCTTTGTTAGTAAACGCGATAACTTTTGCGCAAACCAATCAAAATACGCTTTTTGCGATTTTTTTTTACCAAACATAGGTAGCATAAAATAAATTGGCCGAAAATTTTTAAAAATTTTGATTTTTACATTTTTTTGGGGGGGAATTTCATATAACAAAATGTGAAAAATATTGCTATTTTTGCAAAATTGTCGCTCTTTTTTTGTTTATAGCGCGTGATCAAAAAATCGCACAGGTGATCAAATACCACCAAAAGAAAGCTCTGTTTGTTGGAAAAAAAGGACGTCAAATTCGTTTAGGTACAGCGTCGCACGACCGCGCAATTGTGCGTTAAATTCACGCAGTGCCGAATCGCAAAATACCCCCTGGTCGGAATGGGGGTAAAATCTTCCGGGGCTTAAGTGGTTAAGGCTACATACCGAAACGCGTAAGCCCTGTAATACTTTGTACCACAGCAGGATTAATAAATATATTAATTGTGGAAGATCGAGCTGCCGGCTTTCTTTCACTGCATGTTTGCTCGGGTGCTAGGAGGACACTACAAGCCAGTACACCGACTGTTCACCACCTCAGGAAAGTACTGCAAGTGTTTTCTACTATATATACACCTATATTAGATTAGGTTCACATCCTTGCAGGGCCTGCATGCTGCGTTTACATGGGCTTTGCAGACTATTAGTTTGATTGGGCTGCTGTACCTGTGCTTCCTGCAGACAAAAAGTCCTTGGCCTTTTTTTAAAGTTGCAGGAGGGCAGGTTCATGGAATGCACTGTGTTTTTAAATGCATGGGGGTGCTATTAAGAATTGACGGCAGCTGCAACCCTGGGAACATGTTATATGTTCCCAAAGGTGAACTTATCCTTTAAGGCCATTTTTCAGCAGTGTAGATGGATCTGGGCTTTACACATATCGTCTGTGGCATCTACAGTGTTTTGTGCTGATGGCACACTGCCATCTTCTTCCTGCGCTCCATCTGCTCTGACAAGCTCACGTAGGTACATCACCGATGTCTTCACTTCTGGTTGGCCAGGCTGCCTTCATTCTGCCTTTGAGATTCATAAGCGCCTGCCCCTTGCAGTAGAGTAAAAAGCCAAGGATAGAGATGGAATCGTACAGGCTCCGCATTGCCAGAGCAATTGGCTTGTAATTACAGAGATTATACAGACATCAAATGTACGTTGATCAGCCATAACCTTATGACCACCTACGTAGTATTGTGTAGCTCCCACTTTTGCCACCTTAACAACCCTGACCCATCAAAGCATGAACTCTACTAGCCCTCCATGTATGCTGTGGTATCTGTCCCCAAGCTGTCAGTAGCAGATCCTGTAGGAGAAGTTCTGTCGTCCTCCCTCATGCTGACTGCTGAGATGGGAGGGCAGAGATGAGCCTCTCCACAGCTGCATAAGGGGGGTACAGCAGCTGCAGGAGAGGTGCAAACGCCACATGAAATGGTCTAGAGGGCCAGATTCACCCCGTGGGCCTTGTGTTTGACTCATGTACACTATTGGATTGAAATCTGGAGGCCAAGTTTGTTGTCAAAAAGTTAAACTTGTTGCGTTCCTCCACTTTATGCAGTGTGGCAGGGTACGTTATCCTGCTGAAAAAAAAACACTGCCATAAAGATTCAATAAAGGGTTATACTTGGTCAGCAACATGGTTTAGATAGGTGCTACATGTCAAAGCAACATCCATATAAATAACATGACCCAAGCTTTCCCAGCAGAATATTACCCAAAGCAGAACACTTTCTGCTTCAGCTTGCCTTTTTCCATAATGAATCCTGGTGCCAACTCGGCCACCCACATGATGTAAGAGAAAATATGATTCAGCAGACTTACATTGCTCTGTAGTCCAGCTCTAATGCTCATGTTCCCTTTGTAGGCGTTTTTACCTGTGGACACGGGTCAGCATGGGCCCCCTGACCGGTCTGCAGCTACACAACCCCATACACAACAAAATGTGATGCCCTTTTATTTCTGCTTTCAAAACAACTTCAAGGACAACATGTTTATTTGCTGCTTAATAAATCCATCGGACTTTCAGATGCCATTGTATCATGATATTCAATGGTATTTACTTTATTAGTCAGTGGTCTTAAAGTTACGGCTGCTCAGTTTAAAAGAAATTGGGAAAACAGCCAAGAACTGTTTAGGCACCAGGATTTTTATGATGGAGTCCTCCCTGAGCTTGGATTTGAGTCCAGAAGTAGATGATGCCTAAACAAAGATGACTCTGTCCTTCTGGAGAGAAAAGAATGTGAAGACATTATTGGTACTGTGAACTCTAGGGGGTAATATATACCTGGAATTGTTACATTGGCACAGTATTGAGTATGCAGCCGTACCACAAAAAAAATTATCATATCTGATACTAAGTCCACGTTACCTTGTGTAAGTACTTTCACCTGCTAACCGTAAACTTTTTTTCTAAAATCTCTTGCAGAAAGAATACGTTGACCAACTACTAGACATACTGAACGATCCTGTGTACAGGCAGGTTGGGTACAGCTGCCTGATGAAACATTACAGTAAGTGTGGTCTGTGGCATGCGCCGCCATTAACCTTTCATGAAACATTTGGCTCCATCTTTCCAGTTTTTACCAATTATTTTTTTTTTTTCCCCAAAAAAGTTTTTTCCTCAGCCCAAAAGTTGTGGTGAACTTTTGGGCTGAGGTGTTTCGTGTGCTATCCACAATTGCTGGGGTTACTCTTGCACCTGACCCTACTATAGCTCTTTTGAATAAGAGCCCACCTGATTTACTTAAATCGCAACTTAAACTTTTGCTTTATGTCACCACTGCCTCAGATCAAACTATTGCCAAGGTGTAGAAAACACTCCGCCTCTGCTTTCTAGACTTGACACAGATTTATAATTCATAGCAAAATTGAGGACACATTACTTGATCGTATCCCCAAATATTTAAAAATATGGCAGCCATGGGTCGATAATTTTCTGCCTCAAGACTTCAACTACTCATTACTGGAACCCTGATTATATACAGTTGTGCTCATAAGTTTACATACCCTGGCAGAATTTATGATTTCTTGGCCACTTTTCAGAGAATATGAATGATGACACAAAAACTTTTCTTTCACTCATGGTTAGTGTTTGTCTGAAGCCATTTATTATCAATCATCTGTGTTTACTGTTTTTAAATCAGGACAACATAAACTACCCAAATTACCCTGATCAAAAGTTTACATACCCCAGTTCTTAATACCGTGTATTGCCCCTTTAACATCAATGACAGCTTGAAGTCTTTTGTGGTATTTCTGGATGAGACTCTTTATCTTCTCAGATGGTAAAGCTGCCCATTCTTCCTGGCAAAAAGCCTCCAGTTCCTGTAAATTCTTGGGCTGTCTTGCATGAACTGCACGTTTGAGATCTCCCCAGAGTGGCTCAATGATATTGAGGTCAGGAGACTGAGATGACCACTCCAGAGCCTTCACTTTATTCTGCTGTAGCCAATGACAGGTCGACTTGGCCTTGTGTTTAGGATCATTGTCATGTTGGAATGTCTAAGTACGTCCCATGTGCAGCTTCCGGGCTAATGAATGCAAATTTTCCTCCCAGTATTTTTTGAGAACATACTGCATTCACCTTGCCATCAATTCTGATCAAATTCCCTGTGCCTTTGTAGCTCACACATCCCCAAAACATTAGCGATCCACCTCCGTGTTTCACAGTAGGGATGGTGTACCTTTCATCATAGGCCTTGTTGACTCCTCTCCAAATGTAGCTTTAAAGGTTATGGCCAAAAAGCTCAATTTTGGTCTCATCACTCCAAATTACTTTGCCAGAAGGTTTGAGGCTTGTCTCTGTGCTGTTTGGCGTATAATAAGCGGGATACTTTGTGGCATTTGCATAGTAATGGCTTTCTTCTGGCGACTCGACCATACAGCCCATCTTTCTTCAAGTGCCTCCTTAATTGTGCATCTTGAAACAGCCACACCACATGTTTTCAGAGAGCAATATCCTCTGATAATGTCTGTGCGGACGATAAGCGTCAGGAGCTCGCAGTAGAACTTCATTTTAATACATTGCCTGTTACCATGCGATTCTTGTAAGTGCCATTCCTTTTATTTCATTAAAAGTTTTTAGCAATATTACGCTATGTGCACTCCTTTTTCTGGTTTTCATGTCATCTGGCCTTGAGAGACTTTCATCCCTACCACCTTATGAGCTGAAAACTACTTCCATGGTAATGATCGTAGGAGGAATCAGGATCGCCTTGTAAAGCCTGAACAGGTCTGTTTGCTATATGGCAATTCAGACCCATTTGATCTGGTGAGAGCCCACTTTTACTGTTTACTTGGTGTTGGGATTCTTTTCATCATGTTTGGATTCATATATGTATACCAACAAGATGGATCACTTCTTTGGGACTTTTATTTAAGCCCTATTTCAGTATTGGACTTTATTTCACAATATCCTATATTTTTTATATATATATATATATATATATATATATATATATGTTCGATTGTACTCTTGTATATTATGTACACTCATTAGCGCTGCACTTTTTTTCTTCCACTTGTTGTTTTATAATTTGTTTATCAATTATGTTGTGCTGGCAGCTTGATTTGTTTTGGTACTAGCGCTTTCTAGACACTTTTTTAATGTTTTCAGAGAGTCTTGTATTTCACCTGAAGTTTGTGGGGTTTTCTTTGCATCCAGAACAATTTTCCTGGCAGTTGTGGCTTAAATTTTGGTCTACCCGACCGTGGTTTGGTTTCAACATAACCCCTCATTTTCCACTTCTTGATAAGAGTTTGAACACTGCTGATTGGCATTCTCCATTCCTTAGATATATTTTTATATCCCTTTCCTGTTTTATACAGTTCAACTACTTTTTCCCGCAGATTCTTTGACAATTATTTTGCTTTCCCCATGACTCAGAATCCAGAAATGTCAGTGCAGCACTGGATGAAAGATGCAAGGGTCTGTCAGGAGTCTACAAACTCATTGACCTCTTATACACACACACACTAATTACAAGCAAACAGATCACAGGTCAGGATGGTTACCTTTTAATAGCCATTCAAACCCCTTTGTGTCAACTTGTGTGCATGTTGTCAGGTCATAATCACCAGGGTATGTAAACTTTTGATCAGGGTCATTTGGGTAGTTTCTGTTGTCATGATTTAAAAAGAGTAAACACAGTTGATTGATAATAAATGGCTTAAGCCAAAGACTAACAATGAGCGAAAGAAAAGTTTTTGTGTTATTCATATTCTCGGAAAAATGGCCAACAAATCATAAATTCTGCCAGGGTATGTAAACTTATGAGCACAACTGTATCTCTAGCTTTACCCACGGTTAACCATTGCTTGATCATACACCTACTGGATCCCCTGGTCCCCTCTCCCTCTTTTCTCTCTAATCCTTCATTTATATATTTGAACTGTGTATAGGTAATAAGCTGCTTCTTACTTCTCCTATTTCGGAACATTTACGTTTGCTTATCCCCATGAATTGGGGTTGTTCAACTGCATGCCTGTGTTCATAATTGAACATTTGCTCCTTTTTGTGATCTAATTTCAGCTATCATCAGTCTTAAACTTTTAGAATGTTATCTACTGTGTACTAGTTTCATGGTCGCGTTGGTGGAAATTTTATGATGTATCCAGTTTTTTTTTCTTTTCCAATAAGAATATTGAACAAGAAAACAAAAAAAAGGTTTCCTTCTCCCAACATTCAGACAAATGGAACAAAAAAATTAATAATTTAGTATTAGGCACCGCAGATGTCCTTGTAGGGGAAATATGGATTCTGATTAATATTACAGTGCAGGACATATTTTATGCATGCAAAGAACGAGTGATGATATTGAATCATGGTGCTGTTTGCAGTTATTGGTGTATAGACCTGGAAAACAGCAGGTTACTTACTCTGTGTTCACTGTTATTATTTATTTATGTTTTTTATGGTGTAATTTGTTAACCGTAGAGGTTTAAGATCCAGATAATGTATTGCTGCATTGTGTTTGTCATAGCATTTACAACCCCTAGCAAAAAGTATGGAATCACCATTCTTGGAAAATGTTCATTCAATTGTTTATTTAGGGAAAAAGAAATTCTATTTCGTTCATTGACGGACACAGCTCCTGGTCTTCATAACTATTGGGTTATACTGCCCCCTACAGGAGTAGGACACTAGGCAGAAAAAGAATCTGGCTATGCCTATGAGCAGTCCCAGGGGGTATACTCCGTCTCCCTGCTATAGGTACTCTTTGGTCCTGGCAAATTTTTTCTTTTTGGATTTTTCCTGCGAGATCTACAATGAACTGCCGGACTGTGTGATGGGCTGAATAATCTAGATCCAGTGGTCACCCCAGTCTGGCCAGCGAGCGAACACAGACCTCAGCTCCGCGCTAAGTCGGCCGCGACGTAGCCCCCCTGGACAGGGGCTGGCCTGCGAGTTAAACGCCTCGCAAGGTCGCATACAATCAGGTCTCCACCGTAGTCACAGCGTTCCTCCTGGCCGACAGCCCCCCATTTCAATGGAGAAGGGTTCTGTCTGGAGCTGTGCCCACCCAGTTCCTTGTATGGTAAGTAGTTGCCCCCCCTCTGCCCCTGGAGGGTTTTGGGGTGGACGTGGGCCCCTCCTTGGGATGGTCGGACCCCCGGGTTCCCCTCCTTCCCGTCAGTCACCCTCCTTTCATCTGTACCCCATCCTACCCCTCCCCATCCACTTATGCTTGGGCTGTATGGGTGGTCTGCTCCACCTCTTGTGGTGGGAGCAGGGCATTGTTCTGGCGATGGGGGCTGGGGTGGTGCGCCACCAGCGACCGGACGATCGTCTGTATGGGGGGGGGGCTGTATCTGGTAGGGGCTCCTGCCAGGGCCCCCTGTCTGGGGTCTGTCCTTGAGGCCTGGGTCTGTCCTTGAGGCCTGGGATCCCTCCTGGGTCCCTGGAAGCCTTGTGGTGCCACACGGGGCTGTCATTTTGTTGTAGTCTTGTGTGTTTCTATGCACGGTGGCCATGTTTGTGTAGTCCGGCGACCATTTTGTGGTAGTTTATCATTAAAAATAGCAGCGACCATGACAGTGGAGCCCTGAAGGTGGGGATTTTGGCGGTGTTAGCCCCTCCTCATCCCCTGGTGCTAACTCCTTGATCTTTTTACTTCCTGATCGCCGTGCGTTTAGTGCAGATTATCCTGGTGGCTGCAAGTGCCTGTTTCTGCTAGGTGGTGAATCTGATAGGGTCCTCTCCCTCTCTGCTGAGGATCACTTGGTGCTTGTGCCTGGTGACCGGGTTGGTGCTGCCAGCGCAGTTGGGGTGGTCCCTTTGCAGTGTTTTACACTTTTTGTGGGGTCCCCCTGGTGACTCATGGAGTCTTTGGAGCACATCTCCCCACCTGATACCCTCTCTGAGGCTGTGGGGCCCTCTGGGTCCCAACCATCCATCGATGCACTGACGGCGGTCCTGGAGTCCTTTGTGTCCCGGGTGAGGTGGCTTTCAGGTGACGGGCTAGCAAAAAGCACCTTCCGCCTTCCCCTGCCTCATCTGTCTCATCAGATCCTGAATCTGATTCGCCCGCCGCGGATGTGGGTCACCCTGCTGGGTCTGCAACCTCGCTCGCGGAATCCTCCGATAGTGAGGATGATTCCTCCACGTCTGCAACCGTGCATTAGAAGGTGCTGGTGGATACACTGATCGTATCTGTGCTTGAGACCTTAAAGACGGAGAACGCAGGTACCCTTTGGCACTCACAAGCCATCCAGAGCGGCAAAGGTGTTTCCTTTCTTTGCCTATTTTGACAAAATTGTCGCTAAAGAATATTGGCCTGCAATATGTACACTCTGGCTGGTTTGGCACTGAGGCCGGTATTCACCATTGCCCTGGTGTCACAAACTCTGAGTGGGCTAAGCTTTTACGCTGTGACCTGGAGAGAGAACAGCCCTCCCCCCCCCCCCGCCTTTGCTAAGCTGGCGGACCAGGGGCTGCAGTTTATCTGTGATGCCTCTTTGGATGGGGCTCCCCTGATGGCTCGCCTTTCTGTTTTGGCAGTGGTCCTTCAGCGTGTATTTTGGCTCAAATGCTGGTCTGGATTTCTAAAAAAGCCTTGACTGATCTACCCTTTCAAGAAGATCGCCTGTTTGGAGCTACCCTGCATGACATAATTAAAGGTCCCACAGGGGGGAAGAGTACCTTTCTTCTGCAGGCTACTAAGAGCAAGGAACCTCTTCGTAGACGTGGGCCCTACTTCTCTGCTCATAGGAAGTTTTTTCATCCCTTAGGGTCGACTGAGGAGGGCACAAACTGATTTCAAGAACCATGGACTTTCTCTTACGTCCTCCGACAGTCGCCGCCTCTTCATATTCGTCACATATGGGGTATTAGACTTTGCTCCGAAGGAGTAGCTAGGCAACAGAATATGTTAACAATAAAGCTTTAACATATCCCACCCTCAAGGGGTGGTCCCCTCAGTCAATACCCTCCTACTTCCTGCAACCATATCTCAGTTTTAATGTCTAGCTTGTCAGGAGTGGCTGGCTCTCTCTGTGCTGGGACTTTTTGTCCCAGACTCTTTCTTCTTTTTAAATATTTTGTTTGAGTTTTTTCTCTACCTTTACTTAGCTGTTATTTTTGTCAGCATTAGTTAGTTCTTCGGACGAAGAGGATCATGCGGACTGGGTCTCGGGCTGATCCCCCTGATCGCAGGTCGTGGGTCAGTGGCTTCCCAGTCTGCCATCGAGCGTTCAGCCAGGTAACGCTCCTGGCACAGTGAACGACCCATCCCTGTTCGGTGCAGGGATGATTGGTGAGGTGGCTACCTCACCGGACGCTGTGCGGTTTCTTAACCGCCATTGTGTGCGTCTTGAATTGCGACTCTCCCTGCCTCATGTGCAGTGGCTTGTTCGCCTGTGCGGGTTCCCCACGCCATGTGAACCGATTTACCATCCTGCTTTACAGTCGCTGGCTTTGACGGCCTGGCTGTTGAGACCGAGGTCCTGAAGGAGAAGGGTCTCTCTCCAGAGGTCGTTCATACCTTGATCAACGCGAGGAAGTCTTCCTCGGGAAAGGTTTATTACCGTACTTGGAAGGCCTATTTTGCCTGGTGTGAGTCCAGGGGGTTTTCACCCCGCACGTACTCGGTTTCCCGTGTGCTGTCTTTCCTTCAGACGGGTGTCGATCAGCGTTTGGCGCTGGCTACGATAAAGGGTCAGGTGTCTGCGCTGGCCGTTCTGTTTCAACGTCCCGTGGCTTCCAACTCCTTGGTTGGCACTTTTATTCAGGGTGTGCGGCATCTGGTTCCTCCTAGGAGGGATCCTTTGCCCCCTTGGGACTTGAATCTAGTCCTATCTGTGTTACAACGTGCTCCTTTTGAACAGATCAGGGAGATCTCGTTGTCTCTGTTGTCCAAAAAGGTCGCCTTTTTGGTGGCGAACACTTCGGCTCGCAGAGTGTCGGAACTGGCGGCTTTGTCCTGCAAGTCTCCGTACCTGGTTGTTCATTTGGATAAGGTGGTCTTGCGACCTAATCCTTCTTTTCTGCCGAAACGAGTTTCGGAATTCCACCTTAACGAGGATATTGTTTTGCCTTCGTTGTGCACGAAGCCTAAACATCCAAAGGAGGTGAGATTGCACTCTCTGGATGTTGTTCGGGCGATAAGGGTTTACCTTAAATCGACTGAGTCTTTTCGTAAGACGGACTCCTTGTTTGTTCTTCCAGAGGGTCCTCGGAAGGGCATGGCGGCTCGGGCCTCTACCATCGCCAAATGAATCAGGCAGACCATTGAACAGGCCTATGCCTTGCAGGGGAAGGTTCCCCCTGTGCCTGTGAAGGCGCACTCTACTAGATCACTGAGTACGTCTTGGGCCTGCCGTCATGGGGCTTCTGTAGCCCAGGTGTGTAAGGCGGCGACTTGGTCGACCGTGCACACTTTCACAAAATTCTACAAAGTAGATGTTCAGGCATCGGCGGATGCTTCCTTTGGCCGCAAGGTTCTTAGTGCGGCTGTTCCATAGGGTCCCTTGTTGGGGACTCCTGACTGTTGGGATAGTTTTTTTGTATCCCCTGGTTTTTTTGTCTTTTCCTGGGTTGTTGCTCCTGTTGAGCACTTATTTTTGCTGTTGCCCAGCTGGTTTCCTTCCTTTGGTAAGGTTCCTTTCTTTGATGTGGAGACTGCGTTGCCTTTCGGCGCGGATGCGTTTCCCACCCCTCATGTTTGCACTGCTTTGGGACGTCCCCATATGTGACGAATATGAAGAGGCGGCGACTGTCGGAGGACGTAAGAGAAAACGGAATTTTTGTAAAATCTTACCTGTAAAATTCCTTTCTCTGAGTCCTCCGACAGTCGCCGCCCCCGCCCCTCTTTTGGGGTTTGAATGTATACTCTACTGCTATTCCACTAAAACTGAGATATGGTTGCAGGAAGTAGGAGGGTATTGACTGAGGGGACCACCCCTTGAGGGTGGGATATGTTAAAGCTTTATTGTTAACATATTCTGTTGCCTAGCTACTCCTTCGGAGCAAAGTCTAATACCCCATATGTGACGAATATGAAGAGGCGGCGACTGTCGGAGGACTCAGAGAAAGGAATTTTACAGGTAAGATTTTACAAAAATTCCGTTTTTTCTGGTACAAGACAAGTGGGTCCAAAAAGTCTTTAGGTCCAGCTACAAGATCCAGTTTCGCTGTTGTCCCCCAGCAATGTTCTTTCCTTCCAACTTGCGCCTGTCTCCGGACCGCTTACAGGGTCTGTTTGGGGCCGTACAAGACCTGTTACTTCAAGGGGTGATTGTCCCGGTTCCGACTTCAAAATGTTTTCAGGGTCTCTACTCAACTGTTTACAGTTCCCAGGAAGGAAGGCAAGGTGCGTCCAATCCTGGACCTCAAGGTGCTGAACTGCTTTGTGCGGGTACAGAAGTTCAGAATGGAGTCCATTCGCACAGTGGTGGCATGCCTGCGTCAGGGGGATTTGCTTGCCTCTATAGACATCAAGGATGCTTACCTACAGATTCTGATATGTGTCGGTCACCAGCGCTTCCCCTGCTTTGCCGTTGGAGAAGAGCAATATCAGTTTGTGGCGTTACCCTTTGGTTTCACCTCTGCTCCTCAGGTCTTCACAAAAGTGTTGGCACCGCTGCTAGCTTTGTTACGCCAACAGGGGATGGAGGTACTGGGCTACTTGGAAGACCACCTTCTGCGAGCAGAGTCTCCTACTGCTCTGGTGCAAAACCTAGAGATCACCATATGAACTATGCCAGAGTTCGGCTGGATTATCAGATTTTCAGAAATCTGCTACTGGTTCCGTCCACAAAGCTGGACTGCCTGGTCTGACTCTGGGCTCCACCTTAGCCAGAGTGCTCCTTCCTGTGGACAAACTCCAGAAATTGCAGGCTGCATTTCATCTCCTGCTGTCCAGCAGATGGTCATCCCTCCAGACTTGCATGTGGGTGCTGGGCCTGATGGTGTCGACCTTCGAGGTGGTTCCGATTGCACAGTTCTATACGAGGTCCCTGCAAGGGAGATTCTGTTCAAATGGGACAAGACTCCTCAGTGTCTGGACAATCAGAGTCAGGGAACGAAGGAGTCCCTGATATGGTGGCTTCGTTCTCTGGCGCTTTGGCTGAGCAAATCCTTCCTTCCCTTGTATTGGACAGAGGTCATCACGGATGCCAGTCCGTCTGGCTGGGGAGGCCTCCTTGGCAAAATTTCTGCTCAGGGGCTCTGGACACTGTAAGAGTCCAGACTACCGATCAATGTCTTGGAACTCCGAGCGATCAGACTGAGTCTGGACCATTGGATGGATCGTCTTCAGGGATGCCCAGTGCGCATTCAATTGGACAATGCCACGGCCGTGGCTTATGTCAATCACCAGGGGGGCACAAGAAGTGTCCTGGTGGCTCTGGAGGTAGCTGGCATTCTAGGGTGGGCAGAACGGGTCGTTCCAGCCCTCTTCGCTGTACACATTCCCGGGGTGGAAAACTGGCAGGCGGATTACCTCAGTCAGCAGGCGTTGGACCAAGGGGAGTGGTCCCTTCATCCGGAGGTGTTTCATCAGTTGTGTCTTCAGTGGGGCATACCCGAGGTGGATCTGTTGGCATCTTGGCTCAACAGAAAAGGTGCAGAGGTTTGTTGCTTGGTCACGGGATCCTCTGGCAGATGCCACAGACGCGCTGGTGGCCCGTGGGTCAGTATCCTCTGATTTACGTCTTACCTCCTCTCAAACTTCTGCAAAGACTTATACGCAGGATTAAGGCAGAGGGATTCCACTCATCTTGGTGGCCCCGGACTGGCCTCGCCTGGCTTTGTATGCTGATCTGGTGCGGCTGGTCGCCGATGTTCCTTGGAGGCTTCCTCTCAGGGAGGATCTGCTGTCCCAAGGACCAATCTTCCATCCTGCTTTACAGTCGCTGGCTTTGACGGCTTAACTGTTGAACGCAAGGTGCCGAAGGATAGGGGTTTATCTGAGTCGGTGATTCCTACGCTGTTGAAAGCTAGGAAGATCTACCATCATACGTGAAAGACGTACATTGCGTGATGTGAGTCTCTTGAGGTTCATCCTTGCTCCTTCTCGTTGGCTCGGAGCTTGACCTTCCTTCCATGGGGGGATAAACAAAAATTGGTCTCTAGTACCATCAAGGGCCATGTGTCAGCTTTGGCGGTCTTCTTCCAATGACCCTTGTCCATGCACTCCCTGGCGTGCAGCCTTTCTTCAGGGTGTCCGACACTTGGTTCCTCCTGTGGGTTCTCCATTTCTGCCTTGGGACCTCGATTTGGTGCTTTCAGTCTTCCAGGAGCCTCCCTTTCCAAATCTTCGGATGATTCCCTTGCTTACACTGTCTCAGAAGGTGGCTTTTTTGGTGGGTATTACCTTTGTGTGCAGGGTGTCGGAACTGGGGGCGTTATCCGTCGTTCCTCCCAAAGGTTGTCTCTGATTTTCATTTGAATTAAGACATTATGTTGCCTTCCCTGTGTCCCAGGCCTAAACATCCGAAGGAAATTGCCTTGCAAGCCTTGGATGTGGTCTGGGCAACTAAGGTGTACCTGACAGCTACAGAGTCTTTCAGGAAGTCAGACTCTTTATTTGTGCTCACGGATGGGCCTCGGAAAGGGTTATCCACTTCCTCTGTAACCATTTCAGATGGATCAGACAGACGGTGATTCACGCCTATTCCATCAAGGGTCAGGTTCCTCCTTTCCCTGTTAGGCACACTCTACTCAGGCTCTTAGTGCCTCCTGGGCCTTCCATCATCAGGCGTCAGTGACGCAGGTTTGCAAGGCGGCCACCTGGTCGTCGGTGCACACTTTTACAAAGTTTTAAAAAGTGGATGTGTTGGCATCTGCGGATACTTCTTTTGACCGTTGCAGGCTGCTGTTGAGAGGACCTGATCCTCATTGAGGGTTTATGTTTTTTTCAGGTGGGCTCCAGTTGTTTTGGTTGAGCTCCTGTTGACTGTTTAGCCTTGGCAATTGTGTTGCTGTTCCCACCCCTCATGTTTAACACTGCTTTGGGACGTCCCAATGGTTAGTAAGATCAGAAGTTGTGTCCGTCAAGAAAATGGGATTTTTGACTTACCGTAAAATCCATTTCTCTGATGTTCATTGACGGACACAGCACTCCCCCCTCTGTGGAGTTGGAATTTCTCTGGCACTGCTTGTAACTAAACTGAGTACCTATAGCAGGGAGAGGGAGTATACCCCCAGGGACTGCCCATAGGCATAACCAGATTCTTTCTGCCTAGTGTCCTACTCCTGTAGGGGGCAGTATAACCCAATGGTTATGAACATCAGGAGCTGTGTTCATCAATTAACATCAGAGAAATGGATTTTACGGTAAGTCAAAAATCCCATTATCACAGACATGCCTCAAAATATTTTAATTTAACATTCCATCCTTCTGGCTTTAAGAAACACTTAAAAAATAAAGAAAACTTTTGTCAATTGCAACTGTTTTTGCAGATCAAGCAGAGGAAAAAAAATATGGAAGCACTCAATTCTGAGGAAAATATTATGAAATGACCATGTACTTTGCATCAGATTACATCTGCTAATTAGTCTGCAGTTAAAAAAGAGTGCTTGAACACCTTGGTGAGCTGTTGCACTAACCTGATTGACATGAATCATGACTCCAACATGAGAGATGTCCGTTGAAACAAAGGAGAGGATTATAACATTTCTTCAAGAAGATAAATCATCATGGAATGTTGCAGAAGATGTTGGTTTTTCCCAGTCAGCTGTGTCTAAAATCTGGACCAAGTACAAATCAAATGGGAAGGTTGTTAAAGGGAAATGTACTGGTAGATTAAGGAAGACATCAAAGCGTCAAGATAGAAAACTTAAAGCAATATGCCTTGAAAACAGAAAATGCACAACCAAACAACCAAAACAATGAGGAACAAATGGTCAGAAACTGGAGTTAATATCTGTGACCTGATCTGTAAGACATCGCCTAAAGGAAATGAGATTTACATACAGAAAAGCCAAACGAAAACCATCATTAACACATAAACAGGAAAAACAAGGTTAAAGGGGGCTAAAGAAAAGCAATCGTGGCCTATGGATGACCGGATGAAAGTGATATTTAGTGATGAACCACGAATCTGCATTGGGCAGGTTGATCATGCTGTGGAACCTTTTGTTTGGTGCCATTCCAATGAAATGTATGAAGACGACTGGCAGAAGAAAACATGCTAATTTCCACAATCATTGATGATATGGGGTTGCATCTCAGGTAAAGGTACATGGGAGATGACAGTCATTAAATCTTCAATAAATGCACGTTATAATGATATTTTGGATGCTTTTCTTATTCCATCAATTGAAAGGTGTTCGGTGATGATATAATTTTTCAGGATGATAATGCATCTTGCCATAGGGCAAAAGTCGTGAAAAGTTTCCTTCAAGAGACATATAATGTCAATGGCATGGCCTGCAAATAGTCCAGACCTCAATCCAATTGAAAATATATGGTGGAAATTAAATAAAATGGTCCATGACAAGGCTCCAACCTACAAAGCTGATCTGGCAACTGCAATAAGAGAGAGTTGGAGCCACATTGATGAAGAATACTGTTTGTCGATAGTTAAATCCATGCCTCAGAGAATTCAAGCTGTTATAAAAGCCAGTAGTGGTACAACAAAGTACTAGTGGCGTACTGTAGGTTTTTTTTTTTTTCATGATTCCATAATATTTTACTCAGGATTGAATGATTTCATACTTTTTTTTCCTCTGCTTGATCTGCAAAAACAGTTGCAATTGACTACAGTTTTCTTTTTTTTTTTTTTTTTTTTTTTTAAGTGTTTCATACAGCCAGAAGGTCGGAATGTTAAAGTGATTTTAAAGTCTCGTTTTAAAAAAAGAAAAAAATAACATACATGTTATACTTACCTGCTTTGTGCAGTTGGTTTTGCACCGAGTGGCCCGAATCCTCCTCTTTTTGGGTCTCTCTTCTGTGATCCTGGCCCCTCCCTCCTGTTAAGTTCCCCAAGCAACTTGCTGTGGGGGCACCCGAGTCGAGTCACAGCTCCCTGTGTCCTTTCAGACACAGAACTGCGACCGGCCCAGCCCCCTCTCTCTCCTGATTGTCTGACTGACTTTAATTGACAACAGCGGGAGCCTATTGTCCGACGCTGCTGTCTCAGCCAATGAGGAGGAAAGTCCCGGGCAGCTGAGAAACTCCTGCAACATCACTGGATAAAGATAGGCTCAGGTAAGTATAAGGGGGGCTGATGAGGGAGGGTGCTGCACACAGAAGGTTTTTTTTTTATCTTAATGCAAAGAATGCCTTCTGCCTTTACAATCTTTTTAAATGAAAATCATTTTGAGGCAGATCTGTGATTATTTTTTTTTTCTACACAGCACTGCCAGCGCCTGGGTTATTACGACTCCTGCATTACAGACACGCAGAACCCAATTCCTTCTGCATCCCATTTAGTGATTACCCTAGAGGGAACCCCTTCACTTTAGCAATTGCGCATCAGAGGGAGCATAGACAAAAAGGCCTTAAAAACATGCATTGTGCTGATGGCCCACAGATTACATGGAAGGCCACTCAGGGTTATAGTGGTTCTCTTGTCTAAGAGCAATGTCCTGTTATTACACCGCTTCCTTCCCCTGACTCTCGTTCCATCTCTGTTTGGCCTATCTGACAGTCACAGATTTCTCTGCCACTTTGTCCAAATTCTATGGAAAACATTTGGCACCCCCAAAACTTTCAGATTCCAGGGGCCAAAAAGCTACACCCTCTCTCCCCCGACTCTGGCTATAAATCAGATTTGGTACCTCAGTTAAATAGAAAAAGGGACTTGGGCCTCATCCAAAAAGATACAACTATATTAGGTAATTAGCTTACTCCTACCTTACTGGTAGGAGCATGCAAAGCGTTTTTTGGCTGAATTGTATATACCGCTTTGTGCAATATATATTTGTTGCTAACATGGTTTTCTAGGTAATCATAAAACCTGTTCTATGTCTGGGTCCTGAAGAAGCCAAAATAGTGGTGAAACGTTGACCGTACAGACAACATCACATCACACCAGAGTATAAATCGTATCGTTCCAACTATATACATTGATTTTTTTTATTCTGCATTTTCTTATGCAATATTCTTTTCCCCTTTGTTGGGGTCAAATTTTTCTACAATATTTTACATTTGTTCAATACCATTCTGTGATTTTACTTAGCCTATCTCCTCTATGTGGCCATTATAGTCGGTCATTGTAAGGATACTGGGGTTCTTCCCCAGTAATTACCTAATATACAGAGTTGGAACCTCCAAACTTGTTTGAGGATGAAATGAAGAAAGCAATGGGGATGCAGATATTGTAGCAGATACTGCGTAGGATTTTTCAACCCCTGTGCTTTGATCCATAAGCTCGACAAATGCTGTGCACTGGGGACACTGACTGACGCGATGCAAAACTTGTCTAGCAGCACCTGATTCTACACACCCAAAACAAGAACCTATGGGCACAAAGATGCCAGGAAAATTAAAAAAAAAAAAGTTCCAATTCACACATGTGCTTTATATGAGAATCGACCTAATCCTGAAAGTACAGTTATGCTCAAAAGCTTGCATACCCTGGCAGAAATTGTGAAATTTTGGCATTGATATTGAAAATATGACTGATCATGCCAAAAAACTATTTAGGAATAGTTCTTTTATGAAGCCATTTATTATCATATAGTTGTTTTGCTCCTTTTTAAATCATAATGATAACAGAAATTACCCAAATGGCCCTGTTCAAAAGTCTACATACCCTGGAATGTTTGTCCTCGGCACAGACACACAAGGTGACACACACAAGTTAAAATGGCAATTAAAGGTTAATTTCCCCCATCTGGGGCTTTTTAAACAGTGACCGTGTAGAAATAGTCAGTGTGTTTGTTAGCTCCTATGTGGATGTACTGAGCCATGGGGAGCAGAAAATAACTGTCAAAAGACCTGTGTAACAAGGTAATAGGATTTTATAAAGATGGGAAAGGATATAAAACGCTATCCAAAGCCTTGAATATGCCAGTTATTAAATAGTAGAACCTTTGGAGATCTCTTGATACCAAGCCAAGGTCAGGTAGACCAAGAAAGATTGCATCCACCGCTGCCAGAAGAATTTTTCGGGATACAAAAAAACCCACAGGTAACATCAGGAAAAATACAGACTGCTCTGGAAAAAGTCGGTGTGGTTCTTTCAAGGAGCACAATACGATGATGATATAAAGCTTTTTTGGTCAAAACCATAAGCGCTAGGTTTAGAGAAGGGTCAAAAAGGCCTATAGCGCCAATAATACCATCACCACTGTGAAGCATGCTGGGGGCTCACTGATGTTTTAGGGATGTGTAAGCTCTAAAGGCACTGGGAATCTTGTGAAAATGAATGGCAAGATGAATGCAGCATGTTATCAGAAAATACTGGCAGACCATTTGCATTTTTCTGCACGAAAGCTGTGCCAAGAATGTTATTGGACTTTCCTGCACGACTGACCCTAAGCACAAAGCCAAATTGACTCTCCAGTGTTTACAGAAGAAAAAGGTGGAGGTTCTGGAGTGACCATCACAATCTCCTGACCTTAATATCATTGAGCCACTCTGGGGAGATTTCAAACGTGCAGATCATGCAAGAAGACCAAAGACTTTGCATTACCTGACTGCATTTTCCGGTGACGAATGGGCAGCTATACCACCTGCAAGAATTCAGGGGGACCTACAGTTGCAGAATATGAATTCCATAAGAAATAAAAGAAATGTGTTTTGCCAGCTCACTCATGTTTTCTTTAAAAATGGTACATCCTGTATATTACCAACTCTCCAAAGGCATGCAGACATTTGAGCACAACTGTATACTAATTACTGTTTAACTTTTTGCGGAAATTTTTCTTATGGAAAAGGAATTTAGGAAAAAATGGGCTGTAGTAGATCCTGCCATTTTAGTCTTAAGTGAGCACCTTACAGTTCCTATTGAGAATGTTCCCATCTCGAAAGATTCTGTTGATCGGCGTTTCAAAGCCTTTCTTTAAGGTCTCCTTTGCCTTACAGGTGAAGCCTTGCAGCTGGCAATGCCTGCCCTGTCTTTTTGCAACACTATTGCTTTACTGAACAAGACAAATGAATAGAGACCACAAACTTGTCATCGACTCAGTTCTCTTAGAACAATTGCAGCTCATGCCCTTGACCTTGTTTTGTGTTGCTCTGTTGTTGGACTGGTCTTCGCCTCCATCCTGCTTTATGCTGTTAAACTTGCCGTCTTCCCCAGTGACTCCATGGGACCTCAACTAGGTTTCAGTCAGAAACCTCTGTTCAAGCCTGTTATGGATATACCCCAGACTCTCATGGTTGCCTTCCTTGTGGCTGTCACCTCTGCTACACATGCCTCAAAGTTAGCTGCTCTATTCCTGTAAGGGACCCTTCCTAGTCTTGTACAAGGTTAAGTTTGTCTTGCAGCCTAAAGCCTTTTTTCTTCTCAAAGTAGTTTCCTCCTTCTGCTTTAATCAGGACACTGTGCTAGAGCGATTTCTGAAGGAAGACAATCCGATTCCCTATTGTCTTTCCTTAGAGTCATTTTAGGGTACAATCTTTCTCTCCTTCCACCATTGCCAGGTAGATTAAACAAGTCATCACTTGAAGCTCTGCCCTTTCCCATGAACCCACACTTTAATAGTTTGGTCAGTGCTAAATGGGCATCAAGCATTGGTTTCCTAGATTAACAAGACTGCCACCTGATCTTTTGTTCACATGTTCGTTTTACCAAGTGAATATTCCGGCATCTTCCGATTCCATTTCCAGGCCTAAGGTGCTTCAGGTTGCTTATTGACTTTTCAAGCCCTCTGTTTGCTCGTTTGTTATGTGGGTCTGTTGGTGGTTGTGCTGCCCACCCCTCAGCTGCATGGCTTTTTGACATCCCATTTATCTATGACTTCACTCCTGTAATATTTGATTAAAGTGGAACTTCACTCTTTTAGCAATGACTATTTGTAATCCTTATCCTGCTATCATCAGTAAATGGATAGGAAAGTTTATCATATTTGGTAGTTTAACCACTTAAGCCCCGGAAGATTTTACCCCCTTCCTGACCAGGGGGTATTTTGCGATTCGGCACTGCGTGACTTTAACGGACAATTGCGCGGTCGTGCGACGCTGTATCTAAACGAATTTGGCGTCCTTTTTTCCCCACAAACAGAGCTTTCTTTTGGTGGTATTTGATCACCTGTGCGATTTTTTGATCATGCGCTATAAACAAAAAAAGAGCGTAAATTTTGCAAAAATAGCAATATTTTTCAAATTTTTTTATATGAAATTCCCCCCAAAAAAAATTTAAAAATCAAAATTTTTTAACATTTTCGGCCAATTTGTTTTATGCTACCTATGTTTGGTAAAAAAAATCGCAAAAAGCGTATTTTGATTGGTTTGTGCAAAAGTTCTCGCGTTTACTAACAAAGGGAAAGATTTTTGTCATTTTTGTTGTTTTTTTTTTAACGCGTAATGGCGGTGATCTGCAATTTTTTTTTTTTTTTTGCGGTACTGCGACATTGCGGCGGACAGATCGGACCCTTGACTGACATTTTTGACACTTTTGGGGTTACCAGTGAACTTTCTAATCAGTGCTATACATATGCACTGTTACTGTAAAAATACACTGGCAGTGAAGGGGTTAACTTTTTTTGAAAGGGAGGGGCTATGTGTGTCCCTAGGGGCGTGCTTTCTACTGTGATTGGCTGTGGCTTCAGATGTATGAAGAGTGATCAACGTATGATCATCCTTCATACACAGGGGAGAATGACAGGCAGCTTGTTTACACAAGCCGCCTGACTTTCTCCCTCTCCCCCGCCTATCGCAGAGTGACCGGCGGACATCGGGTCCGCCGGTCACACGCGCGGGGGGGTCCGTGACCACGCGGGAGCGCGCCTCCGGGGGCGCGCGCTCGCTCCCTAGACCCTCACAAGCTAGTGACGTAGCCCTACGTCACTTTGCCTGTGAGGGGCTGACGTAGATCGGCGTTAGGCAGTCGGCAAGTGGTTAAACTTTTTTTTTTTTTTTTTTTTATATTCAGTTACTTCCTGGTTTCCATGCCTAGGCAAATTATGTCATACATCCCAGGAGTCTTCAGGAGAGGGTCTTTCTCAGCTAAGCCCACCCTCTCCTGCCTGCATGCCTGACCTAAGGGCAAGTGGATTCCAGGAAGTAAATGCAACATGAATCGTGTGACCCTTACTCAATATGGCCATGGCTAGAAATACAAAGGGTTGTTTTCATAGTGATTTTTTTTAACAAAATAAAGCATGGAGACATGGCTGGATGGGTGAGTTTACTTTGACTATTACAATTAATTAAATATCATTTTAGTTTGTGGTGTTTAGATGAAGTGTAGTTCCACTTTAAGAAAATAGGATTTTTGACTTTTCCTATAAAATCCTTTTTTGAGTATATTGCAGGACACAGGTCCATCACCTCTGTTCCTTTACCATTACTTCTCATTACTTTCTATTCAACTGAGAATTGCTGGGAGTGGGGGAGTTCTGCTAGGGCTGTCCTTACAGCTTTGTTTGCAAGTATTCAATCACCTGAAGGTAGCTGCATAACCAAATATTCCAAGACTAAGATCTTGTGTCCTGTAATGTACTACAAAAAAAAGGAATTTGCAGATAAGTCAAAAATCCTTTTGCTTGCAAGACAAAAAAACAATGTGTGTATTGCTCTTTTTATCTTAAGTAATGAGAGTTATCAAATAAACCAGGCATTTAGCAGAAATGTAAAAATTGCTGTGGTCCATAAGGGGTGTCCAGGTGAGAAAGCTGAAGAGGTTAATGAAAAAGAAAAAATCGTATTTTTAAAAAAATATCACCTTTAATGCTAATGTATTTATTGTTTTGAATTTGTTATTTTTCCCCCCAGTCTTCACCAAGAAATTAGACGATGCACTCGCTTTCTATGAGAGATTGAAAGCCGAACAGATAGAGCTAGACGAAGGTATCTTGAAACAGTTGGCAGTCAGTCTGAGAAATGCAGACAAGCCTGTCCCTTTCCCCGAACCCCAAGTGAGTACTTTCTAATTATGCACACCTCTAAAGATTGTATGCGAATGTTCAGCCTCCCCATAATAAACTCAACACTGTTGCTCTGTCTAAAAGGGTAAAAAAACAAAGTTGTCTACTTAATTACACGGGGATTAAATCTTGAGCGCAATTTCTCTATGGGATGTGATGTTCATGTGAAGTGTTGGCGGCTCAGAGCTGCAGGATTAATTTAGTTATACTCTCGGGAGTAGATAACCTTCGGTGGATTATTGTGTTAAAAGCATCAGATATGATCAGCCCCACATCTGCAGGTCATATTGAAGGTAAAGCTTCACCCACAATCCACTGGGGCCTCTATCTCCATGTTGTGCGTCTTGAAAGGTGGTTTTAATCCCTTATTTTTATTGACCACTAATTGTTTTTGTTTTTTTTTTTCTGCTTTTCTACAAAACTGGCAAAAGCTATTTTGTTTTTTTATGTATTCATCTCACATGGCTCTTTCAACTCTTCAGAGGCATGGAGGCACTAAACGTTATTTTTTATTTTTTTTTATAGAAACGTAGGAGAGGGGAGATATAGATTAACAGTGACATTCAGAAGCCAATTTATGTGTTTTAGGGGAATTTAGATAATGCACCGTTATTTTGCACGCTTAAAAAAAATCTTTTACCAGTTTTTTCCCTCGAAGACAATACTTGATATGACTTTTATATTTTTTTAGATGCTTGCTCTTACGTGTTTTAGCTATTGTGAAAAGTATAGAGATCTGTAGATTATCTACTGGATGGAGCTATGTATTTGACTTAGTCTTATTCAGGCTCCCTGCTCAGACATGTCACCAACTTAGAAAAAATTGTATGTAAAGACACAAAAAAAATTCAAGTATTTAAAATGCTTACCTGCAGAGTTTTTGCTTTGTACTTTGACTACCTCTGAAGAGTCAGTTCCCTAGCCCAGTCCCCTCATTCCTTGCATACCACCTTCTCCTTTGGGAGTGTCTAATTACTGTCTATGCTGGCCTAGCTCCTCTGCCCCTCTTAACCAAGGATATGTGTGTGTGAGCCTCTCAGGCTGTATGGGAATGAAGTTCTGTGCCCCCCGCTGTGAGTGCTGGCCGGGAAAGGAGCTAGTCTATGCTCCCAAGTAATGGTAGAGAGGGACTAGATGTCCTGGAAGCTGTACATTAAGTCAATACCTGCTGTATGATAGCCCCTAGCCCCCAGCGCATTTCATTCCGCCCGCGAGAGCTTACCATGAGTAAGCTCCGGTGGGTGGAGTGAAACTCATCGGGATATGGCCTGGCAGGGGTCCAGGCTGAGACTGCCACTCACTATCCTACAGCATGTCTTGACTTGATGTGTGGCTCCCGGGGGTCCCCTAGTCACTCTCCTTTGCCCCTCCCTTAACCTCCCTACAAACTTGTATGTAGTAGCTGAGGGAGGAGTGATGGGTAATGCTATACAGTGTCATCTGAGTGGCAGCACTGATTCTGCTGGGGTTGCTGATATAACATGCCGTAGTAGTCTCAGGACTTTTGGATATCTAAACATGGGATTCTTTTTCAGATAAAATGCATGCCTAAAATAGATTAAATAAACAGGTAACATTGGCAGGATTCTTGTTTAAACAGTTCACATTAAAAAACAATGTACACAAGGGCCTGATGGAGGGAGGAGCCTGCTAATGGAGCTGATCCCGACGGCCTGCTGAGTCTCTGAGCCACCGCCCAGAGAGATGTGAGGGAATGCTCTCTCACCTAGCCTCGATGCCTGCCTAGCTGGATCCCGCTGCCCCCCCACCCACCCCGCTACCCGGAGGCCCCGACCCGGTCCTGGTTGCCGACCCCCCCTGAGGCTTGGAGGAGGGAGAACGAGCACCCTGGGTCCCTCCGGGAGACTGGAATCGGCTGTGTATTGGAGAGGTGGCCGCCGAGTGCAGGAGCTGCTGAGAAGCTGGGAGAGCCGGCGTCCAGGATCAGGAGAGAAGGTTTGATTGGAGTGAACACCGTCGAGGGGCCAGTGCTGGAGGGATCCAGTCTGGAGAGACCCAGCAACATTGGATATCGTAATCATCCCCACCATACCACTCTACAAGGGACGCCACAGATTAGCCGAAGGGGACTGGTGAGAGGGGAAACCCCCCAGAATTTTCATATGAACGATATCAAAACAGTCTTTCTTAAAAATACTATCATCATTTTGGAGTGTATAAATTAAGAGCTAATGTGACTGTGATGGAAAAATGGTGTGGGACCCTGCTTGCTTGAGTGCGAGAGAAACCCCCAGAGAGGTTGTACGTTTATTTTTTAACATCAGCTCTTCTTAAAAAGCACTGTCTTATTATCATCTATGAGTATGTAGCTTAATAGAACAGAGGGACTAATCTGAAAAAAGTGCGGGACTATGCTTATTTAAGCGAGAGGGGAAATCCCCTAGAACCCCCCTGCGTTGGATCATAAAATCAACCTTCCTTGAAGCACTGTTAAATTATCACCCAGGAGTATATAGCTTAAAGAGTCAATGAGACTGTTGAGAAAAAATGTGCGGGACTCTGTTTACCAAAGTATGAGGGGAAACCCCTATAGAATTGCACTACATTTGATCTCATTCCTAGTCCTTCGTGAAAGTATCAGTATATTTTCATCTATGAGTTTATAGGTTAATGAGTCAGAGGGATGGTTCTGAAAATTGTGCGGGACGCTGCTTACTTATGGTAGAGGGGAAACCCCCCAGGATTCTATTCCACATGATCTCAATATCAGCCCTCCTTGAAAGTACTGCTGGATTATCTTTCATGAGTGTATAGCTTAAGAATTGTCGGGACTGTTTGGAAAAAATGTGTGGGACTCTGCTTACTTATATAACTTAAGAGCTAATGTGACTGTGATGGAAAAGTGGTGTGGGACCCTGCTTGCTTGAGTGCGAGGGAAACCCCCCAGAGAGGTTGTACGTTTATTTCTCAACATTAGCTCTTCTTAAAAAGCACTGTCTTATTATCATCTATGAGCATGCAGTTTAATAGAACAGAGGGACTTATCTGAAAATAGTGCGGGACTATGCTTATTTAAGCGAGAGGGGAAATCCCCTAGAACCCCCCTGCGTTGGATCCTAAAATCAGCCTTCCTTGAAGCACTGTTAAATTATCACCCAGGAGTATATAGCTTAAGAGTCAACGAGACTGTTGAGAAAAAATGTGCAGGAATCTGTTTACCAAAGTATGAGGGGAAACCCCTATAGAATTGCACTACACCTGATCTCATTCCCAGACCTTTGTGAAAGCATCTGTATATTTTCATCTATGAGTTTACAGTTTAATGATTCAGGGGGATGGTTCTGAAAATTGTGCGGGACACTGCTTACTTATGGTAGAGGGGAAACCCCCCAGGACTTATTGCACAGGATTTCAATATCAGCCCTCCTTGGAAGTACTGCTAGATTATCTTTCATGAGTGTATAGCTTAAGAATTGTCGGGACTGTTTGGAAAAAATGTGTGGGACTCTGCTTACTTAGGGAGGGGGGAAACCCCCTAGAATCCTCCTTCATTGGATATAATATACCGGCCCTCTCTGAAAGCAAAGACATATTGTCATCTATGAGTATAAGGCTTAAGAGAAGGTGGGTTTGTGTTGAAAAGGTTCGGGACTCTGCCTGTTTGAATGAGAGGGGAAACCCCCCAGAATTCCTATATGACCAATCTCAAATACTAGCTTTCTTAGAAAGCACTGCTACAGTATTTATTTACGAGTGTATGCTTAGGAGCCAGTTGAACGGCCCTGGAAAAAGTGCGAGACTCTACTCACTTGGGTGAGTGCGGAGGCCCCTCAGATCTTGCTTGCGCGCATTGAGAGATGTGCGGGAGTCTGAGTGCTTGAGTGAGAGGGGAAACCACCAGGGTTTTCATACGTTTGATTTCAACAAACTGCTTCCCCTGGTAGCACAGCTATATTATCATGCGTGAGTCTATAGCTTAAGAACTAGGGAGACTGTCGTGCAAAAAGTGTGGGACCTCTCTTACCTGAATCACTGAATGATATATATGATATTTAGTTCATACTGAGACATAAGAGGAAGCTATACTGAGGGCTTATTCCCCAGAGCCGAATCCACAATGAGAGGTAAACCGGCAAAGGAAGTGGCAGGGAAACCTCCAAAAACTACAGCAAGCCCAGGAACAATTAAAAAATACATGACATCTGAGGGAAAAGATCAAAACACACAGCAAGAGGATCAACCGGTTGTTAGACCCAAACAAAATACAGAGGGAACCAAGAAAATTAAGAATCAAAAGCATATAGGAGTAAGTGGAGAAGAAAGCCTACAAGTGTCAAGAGAAAGCAGTATAACAATAGAGGATGGAGACATGAATAGAGAAGAGAAATTTAATGAAAAAGATTATCCACCATCAAAATCAGAAATGCGGGAAATGTTTGCCAGCCTTGAAAGATCCATCAAAGCCGAGATGGCTACCTTACACGTCGACTTTGGGCATATTCTGGGCAGAGTAGAAGAAATAGAAGAGAAGGTGGAGTCCCAAGGAAAAGAACTAAAAAATCTAAAAGAACAAATGAGAAAAATGAAAATGGAGCAGAGAAATATGTTATACAAAATCGAAGATCAGGAGAATAGAAATCGTAGAAAAAATCTGAGAATAAGAGGATTACCAGAGAAAGGGCCAACAGAAAAATTAGAAGAAACCCTGGAGAAGTTATTTAACCCTCTGCTGGGAAAGGCGACCACAGATAAAATTGAGTTTGAGAGAATTCATAGGTTGCGTAAACCAACCAATCTACCAAAAGAGAAAACAAGAGATGTGATTGCAAGATTCCATAAATACGAGACAAGGGCCCAGATCTGGGAGAAAATGAGAAGTAGACCGGAATTAAAATATGACGGGGAGGACATTCAGATTTTCCCAGACCTGGCAAAAGAGACAATTAACAGAAAACGCATTCTTAGACCAATGGTAGAAATATTAAAGAAAAAAGATATACAATACTTTTGGAACTTCCCTGCAGGCTTAGGAGTGAGAAGAGATGGGAGGACAGTACTACTTAGATACCCAGAGGAAACCAAAGACTTTTGTGAAGCAGTAAAAATCCCACTCATAGATATTCCAGGCTGGACAGACCAGGAGTGCCCAGAGGAAGAAGTTGATGAAGGAGAATTGAATCAGTGGAAACAGAAGAAAAAGATGAAAACAAAAGGATGAAAAGGGACTGGGGGGACCGGGGGGATTGGGGGAGGGGGGGAGGGCTGGCGGGAGGAGGGGAGGAGGAGCAAGTAAGAATAAAAAACAGGTGGCCCTATGGAGATCAGCGGGCCGTCACCATTAGACCCTACGGTAGGGAAGATGGGAGGGAACGGTGACCACTAGCAGAGCTCGACCTCGGCCACAAGTCGATTGGAAAGGGAGGAAGGAGAATCGACAACCCTGATGGAGGGACCGGGAATAGTTGGGGGAGGGGAGGGTAGGGGTGGGAAGAGGAAAGGGGAAGAAAGAGGGAAAAAGAAGTCAATAGATCAAAACGTCTCCTATAAGAAAATACAAGAATTAAGAGAACCCAAAAGACAAGAAAAATCAGAGGGATTAATGCCATCTCTTAGGGATCCCTGGTGTTGGTTGAACAGTTTTTATGGCCACCTTAGAGTTGAAGAGATGATAGAGAAAGACAGTAATGAAGATTAAGAAACAATGGTTATAGTTAACATATTATCTTACAATGTCCGAGGTTTAAACTCTCCAGAAAAAAGGAAAAAAATTTTAAAAGAAATTAGTTATTTGAAGGCAGATCTGACATTCTTACAGGAGACTCATTTATCTCATGCAACTAATATTAGATTATATTCTAAGAGCCATCCTACCTGGTATTACGCGGACTCACCCGGGAGGAAGTCCAAGGGAGTAGCCATTGGCATCTCTAGGGACCTTGGATTTGCTCTCGAGTCGAGAATGGTAGACCCAGAGGGAAGATACCTCTTTCTAAGAGGAAAAATAGGAGATGAAGATTTGACCCTAGTAAATATATATAGCCCTAATGAGAGACAAGTAGACTTCCTAGGTAAAGTACTGGGAAAATTAATGGAGTTTAAAAAAGGAGGAGTCATACTGGCAGGGGACCTCAATCTCTGCCTCGACCCTAAAGTAGATACCACATCAAAAACCCTACGGATAAATAAAGTACAGGCAAAGAAAATAAAGGAAAAATTATTTACAAATCAACTGGCAGATATTTGGAGAATTCTCCATCCGAAAGATAGAGATTATACATGTTACTCAAGTGTACATGGAACATACTCAAGATTGGATTATATACTAATCGAACATAGGTGGATCGAAAGGGTAAGCGAGGCTGAGATTGGGGTCAAGACTTGGTCGGACCATACCCCCATTATGGTAAAAATAAAAATGGCGAAAGAGCGGCCTAGGATGGATGCTTGGAAAATAAATGAGGAGATTTTTGGAGATAAAAAGTGGGAAAAAGAAATAGTGAAAGAGTTGGAATTCTATTTTCAAATAAACGATACAAAAGATGCACCAAAAGACATGGTATGGGAAGCTCATAAGGCTTATATGAGGGGCATATTTATCTCAAAGGGGACCCAAAGGAAAAAAGAAAGAATAAAAGATAAGATTAGGCTAATGACAGAAGTACATCAATTAGAGCAAAAACATAAAAATACACAAGATATATTAATAAATAATTTACTTGAGGTGAAGAGAGAAGAATTGAAAGATCTATTAGAACAGGAAATAAAGCAGGAAATGAAAAGATGCATAAAAGAAAAATACATTGAAAGTAATAAGGTTGGGAAAAACCTAGCAAAAATCCTGAAAAAGAAGAAAGGAAAAAATTTTGTAGATAAAATTAAAAATAAAAATGGGGAAATAATTCAAACAACGACAGGAATAGCCAAAGAATTCCAAAACTACTACGCAAATCTGTATGCAGTAAAGAAAGGTGAGATACAGGGGAATGAAACAGAAAGGAGGGAGAAAATCAAAAAATACCTTGTAGACGCAGGATTGACAAAGATAGATGAGGAAAAGTTAACATTCCTAGAAAGACCAATCTTAGAACAAGAAATAGAGAGAGCTATTAAAGAAACGAGTCTAGGTAAAAGCCCAGGACCGGATGGGTTTACCATAGGTTATTATAAAAAATTTAAGGACATTTTAATCCCAAGATTTAAAGAATATATAAACGGAATAGGGACTCAGTACGAGATGAGTAGAGAGGCCCTGTCAGCATCAATCACAGTTATACGGAAAGAGGGAAAAGACCCGGTACTATGTTCTAGTTTTAGACCCATCTCCCTACTTAATGTTGATACTAAATTATTCACAAAAATTTTGGCCACTAGAATGAAGAACCTAATGGGGGAGTGGATACACAATGATCAAGTAGGATTCATCCCGGGGAGACAGGGACGGGACAATGGGATAAAAACTATACTGTTGATAGACCATATGGTAAAAAGCAGAGCTCCCAGTCTACTTCTGTCAATAGATGCGGAAAAAGCATTTGACAGGGTAGACTGGGAGTTCATGATAAACACCCTAGTGGAGTTGGGAATAAAACCTAGAATGTTAGCCTGGATCAAAACTTTGTATAATCAACCAACTGCAAAGGTAAAGGTCAATGGAACTTTGTCAGACTCGTTTAAAATGCTCAATGGAACAAGACAAGGATGTCCCTTGTCTCCGATGTTATTTGTCTTATCTTTGGAATCACTACTGGCAACTATTAGAAATAGTGTGGACATCGGGGGCATAAAGGTGGGACAAGTGGAGCATAAGGTATCTGCCTTTGCAGATGATATCCTGCTTTACATAAGTAATCCGAGGATTACTTTGCCCAACATAATTAAAATAATGAAACAATATGGAGAACTATCCAATTTAAAAATTAATAAAAAAAAATCAGAAATATTAAATATTAATATCCCTAAACAAGAAGAGGAGATGTTAAAAAAAGAATTTCAGTTCAACTGGAGAAAAGATGAGATTAAATACTTAGGGATAAAATTAACCCCAACTCCAGAAAAACTCTACAAAACAAATTTTCTAGAACTTCTGAATGAAGTAAGATCAGAATTAAATAGATTATCTCCGAGAATTTTTTCCTGGATAGGGAGAATAAATACGATAAAAATGATAATCCTGCCAAAAATTATATATAAATTCCAGATGATTCCGATTTCATTACCTCAAGTATTTTTTAAAACACTGAAAAGATTAATATCCCGCTTTATTTGGAAATACAAAAAGCCAAGGGTAAAGTACACTACACTATGTAAAGGTAAGGGACAAGGGGGACTAGCCCTACCCGACTTTAAAAATTATTATTTTGCAGCAATACTCACAAGGGTGATAGAATGGACAAAAAAAAATAATGATAGAAATTGGGTGGTAATAGAAAGCACGATGAGTGGTACACACCTAGCAAAAGTTATATGGATACCTGAGAGGTTTAGAAATCTGGACACTAACACGCATATAATCACAAGACATGCTATTAAGGTTTGGGATAATATACATAAAAAAGAAAATTGGAAACACAATTCACCACTGATCCCGTTACAGGGCACAAAATTTTTTGCACCAGGGGAAGAGAAGGAATTGGGTAAATGGATAGAAGAAGGAGAAGCACAATTAGGGGATATAGTAGAGAAGGGGAAAATTATAACCTTGGCGGAGCTGAAACAAAGGAAAGAAAACTGGAAGATAAATGAGTGGAGGTATATCCAACTAAAGCACTTCACATTGTCACTACCGCAGCCATTGAGAGATAAAAACGACCTCCGCCCTCTTGAGCAATTATGTCTTAAAGATAAGATAATAAACAATATTTCGAATGTGTATAAAATACTATTAACAATAACAAAAGAGAGAGGAATAACATTAAAAGAAAAATGGGAAAGAGACCTCGGCCCGTGTAGTAACAACAAACAGTGGGATAAGAGCCTTCAATTAGTACATAAATCCGCGATAGACACCAACACGGAGGAGATGAACTATAAATTGATCACAAGGTGGTACAACACTCCTGATAAGATGGGAAGAATTCAGGTAGAGAGTTCAAGACTTTGCTGGAGGGGATGTCAGATGGTAGGGACTATAGCCCATATATGGTGGGAGTGCCCAAAAATTAAAGTATTCTGGAGTGAAGTTATAGAATTAATAAGTAAAATTACTAAAATAGATATTCCCTTGGATCCTTGGAAATGCATGTTTCATGGAACCCATATGTCAGTGAAACAATATAAAAAAACATTACTCCCTCACTTATTAAACTCAGCTAAGAGCTTGATTCCCTTTAATTGGCAAAAAGAAGAGGCCCCCTCCAGGAAAGAATGGCTGTTAAAAGTAGAGAAAATAAGAAAGTTGGAGCAGCTGAGGACCTGGGAGGAGGAAGAACAGGGGAATGAAGAGGAGATTTGGGATGAGTGGCAAGAGTTTAAGGACACAAGGGAATACAGAGAAATAATAGGAGTCGAATGATAAGAAGAGACGGGGGGGGGGGGAGGGATAAGGAAGGGAGGGGGGGAAAAAAAAGGGATAAAAGGTAATATGTGTAAAATGTATATGAAAAAATTCTCCAGCGATTGGAGTGTTGTAAATAATTTTTTACCTGGAAAATTTA
Organism: Pelophylax lessonae; assembly: GCF_965119305.1. NCBI lineage: Eukaryota > Metazoa > Chordata > Amphibia > Anura > Ranidae > Pelophylax > Pelophylax lessonae. The sequence continues at coordinate 637,366,076 of NC_138770.1, read as the reverse complement.
ATAAAGAAATATAAAAACAAAAAACAATGTACTCTATGCAGTCAATGAACACTATTCCATTATTTTAAATTAATTTAAATATAAAAATATCCATTTATGCTCCTCCCATACCGGTAGGCCTTTTGTGAGTTAAGCTGGCCCCAAACACTTCAGATGTTTTTCAGAGCTCTGTCCTGCCCTTCTTTCTAGGATGGACCAGCCATTCGGGCGAGTGCCCCCTATGGGTACAGGAGTGAGGAGTAAGCTTTGTCCTTCTGAGCCCCGCTCATGCACGGCAATATTTCTTGTCGCTGCAGCACGCTCTTTCCCGTTGCAGCTGCTGAGCTCACCTGCTCCATGAAGAGCACAATGCGTATGTGTGGGGCACGGAAGGAGGAAAGTGCTATTCTGATTGGTTAGGAGTTACTGCACTTTGCATTATATCACGTCATTTATGCCATTGTACTATCTTTGTCTGTCATCCGCTTCTCTCTTCAATATTTCTGTTTGATGTTTTCCAGATTTCTGTACAGTCCTCCAGTGAAGAGGAAAGCTATACATCCAGTCCATCTGATGAAAAGCATTAGTTTTTGTCTTTTTTTTTTTTTTTTTTTTTTCTGTATTTTTTAAAGGTGTTTTTTTTTTTTCTAAAATGTTTGCAACATCGGTGAGCTTAATAAGTTAATGTGATAAATAAAAAAAAGGGTAATTTTATCTCCTGGAGTGTGTGCTTTACTTTTTTCCTAGAGGTAGATACAGAAGTACAATTCCATTTACATTAAACTAATAAATCAAACCTATTCTTCTATCTTTTATATATGCTTGTGGAGCAAAACAAAAAACTGTAGATAGGGTTGAACCTTTTTCAGGTTTCCATAATTGAGTGGGGGAAGTGTCTTTATTGGTGACAAACAGAATAAATACGTTTATGTGAGGAAAGGTTAAAACATCAGTTTATCTCAAATATACCTCACAGGACAGAGGCTGGATGTTCATATGCCCTGGGTTATAGGCTCGTATACTCAGGTGATTGGACACTGGAAAAGCTTTGCTGGACATGCCCCCTCACTGCCTTCTACTACAATAGAAGCAGTGCATTTGGATTGGTGCTACCTCAATAAAACCATGGGAGCATGATCAGGTCATTGGGTGCATCACCAGTTGTTCAATCACTATTACCACCACTTGCACCTAGAGCCCTTATAAGCCACGAGGACTTCGCTATTTGATGATTTACACCTGGGTTGCTGTGCACTCCTTCACGAACACGTCTACCCCATTTCTGCATCCCACTCCGTAAGTACCCCACAGGTACACCTTCACCAATGGAAATAACGGAAACCAGGCTCAAGGGAACCCTTAAACGCTGGCAAACATTCCACCTGTCAAAGGCATGCAAAATACTTAAACCACACAGTGATGATGTTTCCCTTGCACTGGAGCAGGACCCAATTTGAGCTCTAGTCTCTGCATTCGTTTCTAGCTCTATTTTAGGCATACAACAAGTGGCCTACCTTACCAAGGCAGACTTTCTCAGACAACTATCAGCTGAAAAGTGTCAGGCCCCTTCTCCACCCTCTGTTTCTACCAAAGTCAGAAACTGAAATGCCTGCTCCAATAGACACAGACATTGAGGAAAATGAAGAGGACCCAGAGGCGGTGTTAGAGAAGATTTGTTTTCCCCAGGCTCCTATATACTAATATGAGGGCTTCATGCAATATGCTTCCTAACGAAGATGTGCTCAAAGGCATTAGCACTCTCACACTTGATTATTCTCTGTCTCACCATGCACCCTTGGGTATTAAGAAACTTTCTAAATGTAAAAAGAAATCCCCATTCATGAACAAATAGAATGGGCAATTTATGACCATTAGGTTAGTCCTAAAAAGATTTGCACCCTTCCACAATCATTATCAAGCTCTATCCAGTGGAAAAAGGTTTGGGTGGACCCTACCATCTCAGTCTTAAACATCTTACTGTGCCTATAGAAGGTGTTTCCTCATTTAAACATTTTGCTGACAGAAATTTTTTTAAAGGCTCTTTAAGTTTGCCCAGCTCTGCAACTAGCTATTGCTGCAATTTCTGTTTGTCAGACTACAGTTAATTGGACTAGAGCAATAAACAACCAACAGGACCCTGTCTTCCAGTACTGAATGGTGGCGGAGCATTTACAGACAAGGCCTTACTCTTTTGTGTTGATGCCCTAGAACAAGACACAAATCCACAGAATGGCTCTCAATTTTGTTCATATGTGCAGAAGTTTGTCTAAAAGCCTGATCAGCTGAAGCTGCTTTTAAGCAATACCTCATCGGTATGCCCTTCAAAGGAGGACATCTGTTTGGTGAGACACCTGACAAATTCATCAAATAGGTCCTTCTACCACAGAAGGAGCCAAAACCCCCTATCTCTTTCATTCATTGATGGACACAGCTCCTGATATTCTTAACCATTGGGTTATACTGCCCCTACAGGAGTAGGACACTAGGCAGAAAAGAAGTCTGGCTAAGCCCATGGGCAGTCCCAGGGGGTATACTCCCTCTTTCTGCTATAGGCACTAGGAGAATTGCAACTCCACAGAGTATATATATATATATATATATATATATAGACGAAAATATATTTTTTGGTAAAAAATCCCATTTCTCTTATGTCCTCCGACAGTCGCCGCCTCCTCTAAGTCATCACTATTGGGTATTGACTTCCGCTCTGCAGGAGTAGCTAGGCATAAGACTTAGTCAAAAGAACAAAAGCATTTAGCATAGACACACCCATGGGGGCTGTCCCACTGGTCAATACCCCCCTGCAGTGATCCCTCCCAACTCAGTTTGTCTCTGCCTAGCGTCAGGAGTAGTTAGGCTTCCCTCTGCTGGGGCTTCAGTCTCAGCCTTTCTAATCTTTTTCTTTGATTTTTCTTTAAAAAATGTCAGTTTTTTCTTTGCTTTACTAGCTGTTTATTTTGTCAGCTTTAGTTTAGTCGGATCTTCGGATTAAGATGGATTCTTGCGGAGCTGGGAATCGGACTGACCGCCCTGGCTCTCCAGGGCAGAGGGTCAGAGGGATCCCCAGCCCGCCATCGAGCGTTCAGTCATGTGTTCGTCCTGGCATTAGGAACGACCCATCCCTGTTCGCAGCAGGGATGCAGCCTGTGAGGTGGCTACCTCACTGGACACATCTGCGGTCCTGCAGTGTCCTATTCTTGGCTAACGGCATTCCCTGTCAGATGAGGACAGCAGCTTTCCGTTCATAGAGGCACCCCACGCCATCCGGTACAGGTAAGTACTTTCTGTGTGGGGCCTCTGTCTGGGGTGGCAGTCCTGTGTTGCTGTGTGTTCCCCATGTTTGTGCCTGTGTGGGGCTCCCTGATGCGATCCCTGCGAAGGTCTCTTTTTACATGCGCTGTGGAGCTGTGTGGTTTTGGGGGCCCCTTCCCCTGTGTCACTGCGGTGTTTTGGGGGTGCAGAGTGTGTGTGCGGCGGCCGCAGCGGGTGAAAACCGCGCGGTCCGCCATTTTAGGTATGGGCAAGCATGTCTGGCTTCACTGTGGGCCGGTAACTGCATGCTGTTTTGGCACCATCCAGCGCCATCTTGTGTGTGGCAGAACGATCATTCCGAGCACATGTTCGGCGGCCATCTTGCCGAAGCCTCCCATTCAGTTCTATGGGCAGCCATTTTCCCTGGGTCTTGCAGCTTATAGTTCAGCCTCTGGATGACCTCACTTCCTTTTCCTCTGAAGCAGCGATCGGTGTGGTAACACTCTGTGGGGGCTCTGCAGACTGTCTCTTCCATAACTCTCAGTTTTGTCCTTCCTGGCTCAGTTTTATCTCCTTTTGGGGGTCTGTGTTCACTGTGCATATAGCGGTGGGCTGCGCACTCCGCAGCAATCTTAAAGGGCCAGTACTTTTTTATTGCACTTTTTTGTGTGACTTGGGCAATGCAATCTCAGGACAGTAAATTCCCTCCAGCCCTGGTGGGGGACCCCAATCCTACTGTACCCCCTGTTATACCCGATTTGGCCGCCGTAGTGGCGTCTTTAGTGTCCAAAATGGAGATGCTGATGGCTGAACGAGCTGCTAGGAAAAGGCCTAGATTATCTATCTCCTCTGATTCAGATGGTGATGTGGCTGGCGTGCCCTTTTCAGGGTCTCGCTTGTCCCTGGACCCACTGGGGTCTGAGGGGGAGGTGGAGGGGGTTGATGATTCTTCCCCAGGGTCACCTGAACGCGCAACAATGGATGAGTTGATTTCTTCTGTGAAAGAAACACTACATTTGGAGGATGAGCCCAGTCCTCCGGGGATTGTGTCTTCATTTGGTACACACAGGACCCGCAAGTCGTTGCAGGTTTTTCCCTGCCCCGCTGAATTTCATCACACTGTGAATGAACTGTGGCGCAATCTAAAATGTCCTTTCACGGTACCAAGTCGGTTTAAACTGCTTTATCCCTTTGCGCCGTCTACGGACTCGCTCTGGTGTGTGCCTCCACAGGTGGATCACACTGTGGCCGTGTTAAACAAGGCTACTTTGATTCCCACTGAGGACGCCCCGGTGTTCCGGGATCCCACGGACAGGAGGTTGGAGTCTCTTGCCCGCCATTCCTACATGGTGGCGGGTTCCTTGCTCAAACCTATTTTCGCGTCCGTCATGGTGGCTCAGGCGGTGGCGGATTGGACTAAGGTCCTTAGACGCACCCTTGCCTCTGATTCTGCCCCACCTGCCACGCTGGCTATGGTGGACCAAATTCACCAAGGAGTCATGTATTTGTGCGATGCGGCCTTGAATGAGGCCCCTTTGGCTTCACGCCTGTCGAGTGTCGCGGTGCTTAACCGTCAACTGATCTGGCTGAAGAGCTGGTCGGCTGACCAAACATCACGGAAAACGGTGGCTGATTTTCCCTATGCAGGTTCTCGCCTTTTTGGCGAGGCATTGGATACCTTGGTAAAAGGCGTCACGGGGGGCAAGAGCACGATGCTGCCCCAGAACCCGAAAAACAAGTCCTTTCGTGGCAAGCGGGGTTCCGCCTCTCGACCCAATCAAGGGTCCATTCGTGCCTTTAAGAATCAAATCAAGGGCAAGCCCTTCAAGAGCCAAGGTAGCCAGAAGAAGCCCTGGGCGGGCAAGCAGAAGTCTGGCAATGCCGGTGCGGCGGGTCAATCTGCCTCTGCCTGAAGGGGCGCCCTCACCTGTTTCAGGGGTGGGGGGGACGTTTGCGCGGTTTCCTCCAACCTTGGCTGCTCCGAATTCCGGACAGGTGGGTTCAGGAAATCATTCGGTCAGGGTACAGGATCGAATTCCTTTCCCGGCCGGCGGACAGATTCTTTCCCTCAAATCTTCATCTGACCCCGGGGCGTCTGGGGGACCTGCATCAGGCGGTGCAGGACCTTCTTGCCCAGGGGGTGATTGTCCCGGTGCCTCATCAGGACAGGTTTCTGGGTTTTTACTCAAATTTGTTCACTGTGCCCAGAAAGGAGGGCAAGGTGCGTCCTATTCTGGACCTGAAAGCGCTGAACCGATTCGTGCGCGTTCGAAAGTTCCGTATGGAATCTCTCTGCTCGGTGGTGGCCTCCCTGAGTCCAGGGGAGCTCCTAGCCTCTATAGACCTAAAGGATGCTTACCTGCACATCCCCATTTCCGATGGTCACCAGAGGTACCTTCGGTTCGCAATAGCAGAGGACCACTATCAGTTTTTGGCATTACCTTTCGGTCTCGCTTCGGCTCCAAGAGTCTTTACCAAAGTGTTGACGCCTGTTCTGGGCCTGTTAAGGGCACAGGGCATTGTGATCTTGGGATATCTGGACGATCTCCTGTTAAGATCGAGTGCCAGCCAGAACCTGCTGCGAGATCTGTTCACAGGGCCGGACTGGCCTAGCGGGATACCGGGAATTTTCCCGCTAGGCTGCCTGCCCTGGGGCCGCTTTGGGGCTGGGAAGCTGCTACGGTGCCTGCCCAGGACCGATCCCGGGCGGGTCACGGTGGCCGGGTACAAAGAAGAGCGGGTGCGCCGTGAGATGACACAGAGGGGAGGGGCGTCAAAGTCCTCTTCTGACCTGCGCCCAGGAGCCGTGAACTCAACACAAACCGACCGTCCTTTGACCAGCTCGGCTCGAAACTGCACATGCGCAGTTCCGGAGATGCTCGAGAGCCAGCCGCCCGAGACGATGTAATCCGAGTCTCTGCGGCTGCAACAATTGCTCCGCCCCGCCACCTCTAAGCCAATCAGCATTAGAGATCGAATGTTACCCCCCCCCCCCCCTTCTGCAGCACGCCACATTTGAAAAGAAGATGTGGGCACTGCAGCCAGAAGATGCCTGGTGGGATGTACTGTATCGAGGCGGTGGGAGTCTGCTGTAACCAGGTAAATAAAAAAAACTGATTTGAAGCTCTTGCAGATGTGGGTTGGAAAGAGGAAGCACTGGAAGTGAGCAGAAGTCTCTTTATTGTGTTTGCTAGGCAGGACGAGGTGGAAGCAGATGACACCTGCAGAGGGATGGGAGGAGGAGGTCACAAGGATGGATCTCAGAAATTTTTGCTGGGACTTGTAGTCCCTCACCTTTGCTGATGTTATACCCCAAAAGTGAAGGACTACAGGTCCCAGCATGAACCTTACAGAGCTGAGGATGTATTACACCCTGCCCCCCCCCCCCCAACTAGTGAAGGACTACAGGTCCCAATGTCCCTACATGAACCCCTCAGAGCTGAAGAGGTGTCCCCGGCCCCCCAACCAGTGAAAAATGACAGGTCACAGCATGAACCCGTCAGATATAAGGTGTCACATCCTTAGATCTCAGGGGTTCATGCTGGAACTTGTACTCTGTCACTTTTGGGGGATGTGACCCTCCCTAAAGTGAAGAAATGCAAGTCCCAGAACCCGTCAGATATAAGGGGTCACATCCTTAGATCTCAGGGGTTCATGCTAGAACTTGTAGTCCTGCACTTTTGGGGGGATCACGTTCTTAAATCTCAGTGGCTCATGTTGGGACTTGTTGTCCTCCACTAGTTGGGGGGGGGGGGTCACATCCTCACCTCTGAGGGGTTCATGTTGGGACTTGTACTCTGTCACTTTTGGGGGATGTGACCCTCCCTAAAGCGAAGAACTGCAAGTCCCAGCATGAACCCTTCAGAACTGAGGATATGTTACCCTCCCCCAACTAGCGGAGGACAACAAGTCCCAATAGGCGTATATTGATTGGTTTGCGCAAAAGGTGAGAGGAGGTCAGGGACAGCGCCATCAGGCAAGTCTGAAGGGGGAGGGTCAGTGATGTAAGGGGGGAAGGGGAATACAATAATGTAAGAGGGCATTAATATAAAGGCTCCCCTTATATCATTATCCCCCCCCACACGCACACACATACACATTCCCAGAGTTCCTGGGGTCCCCCTGGATTGCTCCACCTTCACCACTTTTAACCGGAATTTTCTTGGCGTAAATGGCGTTATGCTGTTGGGCCGGTATAATAATGCTATGGGGCTGGTATGAAATTATTTCCAGGGCTGGTTTTTATTCCCAGTCCGGCCCTGTCTGTTCACCACGGTACAGACGCTCCAGGAGTTCGGATGGACCATCAACGTGCAGAAGTCGACCTTGTCTCCTTCGGTTCGTCTTCCCTATCTGGGAATGGTTCTGGACTCTGCTCAAGCAAAGGTGTTCTTGCCGGAGGTCAAGCTTCGGAACTTACAGGACGAGGTCAGGTCCCTCAGGGACAAACCATCCTCGTCACTCAGGACCTGCATGCGGTCCCTAGGGTTGATGGTAACGGCCTTTGAGGTGATACCCTTTGCTCAGTTTCACACACGGTCTCTTCAAGCTGAGATCCTGGCCAGGTGGGACAGACTACCTCAGTCCTTGGATCTGAGTGTCTCATTGAGCCGCCGGACCAGAATGGATCTTCTGTGGTGGCTTCAGTCCCCGGCTGTGTCAGAAGGGAAATCCTTCCGTCCGTTGCTGTGGACGGTGATTACCACGGATGCCAGCCTGTCGGTGGAGTCCTGGGCAACCTGTCTGCCCAGGGCACTTGGTCGGGGGAGGAATCCTCCCTTCCGATCAACATATTGGAATTGAGAGCGATCAAGCTCTGTCTCTTCCAGTGGTCGGATCGACTTCGGGGCCGTCCTGTTTGGGTACAGATGGACAATGCTACCGCGGTGGCTTACATCAACCACCAAGGGGGCACCAGGAGTGCCCGGGCGGCCCGGGAGGTGACCGGCATTCTGTCTTGGGCCGAGACTCATGTCCCGGCAATTTCAGCAGTTCATATTCCGGGTGTGGAGAATTGGCAGGCCGACTATCTGAGCTGCCAGACCCTGGACCAGGGGGAATGGTCCCTGCACCCGGAGGTCTTCCAAATGCTGTGTGCGAAGTGGGAATCCCCGGACGTGGATCTGTTCGCGTCTCGGCTAAATCACAAGGTGGAAAGATTCGTGGCAAGAACGCGTGATCCGTGGGCGGACGCCTCGGATGCGTTGGTGGCCCCTTGGCATCAGTATCGTCTCATGTATGCCTTTCCTCCGATTCAGTTGTTGTCCAGGTTCCTTCGCAGGTTTGCCTCAGAACCGCACTTGGTGATTCTGGTAGCACCGGACTGGCCACACCGGTCTTGGTGCGCCAATGTTGTTCACCTGGCAGTCGAGCCTCCTTGGCGGCTGCCAATGCGGGAAGATCTGCTGTCTCAGGTACTGATCTTCCGTCCTGCTTTACAGTCGCTGGCTTTAACGACCTGGCTGTTGAAAGCCGGGTCCTAAGAGACAGGGGTCTCTCCCCAGAGGTCATTCCTACGCTGATCAAGGCTAGAAAAGCCTCATCTGGTAAAATTTATTACTGTACCTGGAAGGCTTATTTCGCCTGGTGTGAGTCCAGGGGGTTTTCCCCTCGCTCATTCTCGGTGTCGAGAGTGTTGGCTTTCCTCCAGACTGGTGTGGACCAGGTATCTGCACTGGCTATTCTTTTCCAACGCCCTTCCATCCTCATTCCTTAATTCGCACCTTTATTCAAGGTGTGCGACATTTGGCCCCTCCCTGGAGGGCGCCTTTACCTCCATGGGACTTGAACTTAGTTCTATCCGTGTAACAGGGTTCTCCCTTTGAAAACATCCGGGAGATATCGTTGCCTCTGCTGTCTAAGAAGGTTGCTTTTTTAGTGGCGATCACTTCGGCTCGCAGGGTGTCGGAGTTGGCGGCGTTGTCCTGCCGCTCTCCTTACTTGGTGGTTCATAAGGATAAGGTGGTCTTGCGACCTAACTCTTCCTTTCTTCCTAAAGTGGTGTCTGATTTTCACCTGAATGAGGACATTGTGTTGCCTTCGCTCTGATTCGAAGCCCAAACATCCCAAGGAGGTTGCATTGCATTCCTTGGATGTTGTCAGGGCGATCAGGCTTTACCTGTCGTCCACTGAATCCTTTCGGAAATCGGATTCCCTCTTTGTCCTTCCTGAGGGACCTCGGAAGGGCATGGCTGCATCTGCGGCGACCATTGCCAAATGGATCAGACAGACTATTGTACAGGCCTATGCTTTGAAGGAACGGGTTCCACCCTTCCCTGTTAAGGCGCACTCTACAAGATCTATGAGTATATCCTGGGCCTACCGGCATCAGGCTTCGTAGCCCAGGTGTGCAAGGCTGCGACTTTGTCGTCGGTGCACACCTTTTCCAAATTCTATAAGATTGATGTTCTGGCATCAGCTGATTCCTCCTTTGGCCGCAAAGTTCTCAGTGCGGCAGTGCCATAGGGGACCCTTGTTTTTTTTGTGGGTCCCTGGCTGTTGGGGCGTTTATCCCCTGGGTATTTGTTTTCCTGGGTTGTTGCTCCTGTTGAGCTTTTTCTATGGCCCAGAAGGTTCTCTTACTGTGCGTGTAAGGTTCCTTTCTCTGATGTGGGTACTGCGTTGCCTTTTCTACGGTTGCGTCTCCCACCCCTCATGTCTACACTGCTTTGGGACATCCCAATAGCGATGACTTGGAGGAGGAGGCAACTGTCGGAGGACGTAAGAGAAAACTGAATTTTTGTAAAATCTTACCGTAAAATTCCTTTCTCTGAGTCCTCCGACAGTCGCCGCCCCGTCCCTCTTTTGGGGTTTTTTTCTTGTACACCTACTGCTATTCTACCAAACTGAGTTGGGAGGGATCACTGCAGGGGGGTATTGACCAGTGGGACAGCCCCCATGGGTGTGTCTATGCTAAATGCTTTTGTTCTTTTGACTAAGTCTTATGCCTAGCTACTCCTGCGGAGCGGAAGTCAATACCCAATAGTGATGACTTGGAGGAGGTGGCGACTGTCGGAGGACTCAGAGAAAGGAATTTTACGGCAAGATTTTACAAAAATTCAGTTTTTCTCTTTTGTTCATTGACGAACACAGCTCCTGATATTCTTAACCATTAGGACGTCCCAAAGCAGTGTTAAACATGCTTAGTGTCCTACTCCTGTAGAGGGCAGTATAACCCAATGGTTAAGAATATCAGGAGTTGTGTCTGTCAATGAACATCAGAGAAATGGATTTTACGATAAGTCAAAAATCCAATTTTCAGTTTTTCTCCTCCAAAGAGTGCCCCATCACAAACTTCAAGCTTCATCTACAAAGCCAACTCAGCAAGACTTGGAAAGTTTACCCCAAAAGCTTTACTCCACAATGAAGGGGTGACCTCATTCCTTACAGTTTGCCTTTCTCTGTTACACAGATATGCCAGACCTGTGGTTTCAGAGGTACAAAATAGTGTTTCAAATTCTTGTCTTTCAGCGTTTTCTTCTCTCAAACCAACCAAAGCTTGCTCAAGGGCACTCAGATTTGCAAACCACCCTAAATAATCTCTTGTCTAAAGGAGCAGTTGTTCTGGTCCCTCTGGAGGAAATGCTCAAATTATTCTATTCGAACATGTTCACTGTATCAAATTCAAAGGGGGTATTCGTACTATCCTGGACCTAAAACCCTAAACGGGTACCTGTACAATACAAAGTTTCACGTGGAAATCTGCAAGGTTGGTGATTGCCTTTCTTGCCTGCTGCCCCCCCCCCCCCCCCCCAACCTTCCCTTCATCTACAGGGAGTGCAGAATTATTAGGCAAATTAGTATTTTTGAGGATTAATTTTATTATTGAACAACCATGTTCTCAATGAACCCAAAAAACTCATTAATATCAAAGCTGACTATTTTTGGAAGTAGTTTTTAGTTTTAGCTATTTTAGGGGGATATCTGTGTGTGCAGGTGACTATTACTGTGCATAATTATTAGGCAACGTAACAAAAATCGAATATACAGTATACCCATTTCAATTATTTTTTTTACCAGTGAAACCAATATAACATCTCAACATTCACAAATATACATTTCTGACATTCAAAAACAAAACAAAAACAAATCAGTGACCAATATAGCCACCTTTCTTTGCAAGGACACTCAAAAGCCTGCCATCCATGGATTCTGTCAGTGTTTTGATCTGTTCACCATCAACATTGCGTGCAGCAGCAACCACAGCCTCCCAGACACTGTTCAGAGAGGTGTACTGTTTTCCCTCCTTGTAAATCTCAAATTTGATGATGGACCACAGGTTCTCAATGGGGTTCAGATCAGGTGAACAAGGAGGCCATGTCATTAGCTTTTCTTCTTTTATACCCTTTCCTGCCAGCCACGCTTGGACGCGTGTGATGGAGCATTGTCCTGCATGAAAATCATGTTTTTCTTGAAGGATGCAGACTTCTTCCTGTACCACTGCTTGAAGAAGGTTAATCAAGGATAAAATGGTGTTCAATGGCCGAACCGACCAGCCAGAGAACCACCAAAGAGGTGTGGGACTTTCAAGGCAGTGTGGTTTGGCAGAGACAGACAGTCAGAAAATATTTCAGTTAAAATACATAGTTTTATTCATTTGACAGCGTAAAACATACAGAATATATCAAGATGCAAAGAGTTGTTCATGATAAAACTGATACATATACTGTGATACTTGAAATCAAGAGATACATGGGGTCACCAGGGTCCTACATGTTTCGCCATTTCGGTGGCTTCATCGGGGACCGAACGTACTAATGACCTCTCAAGTAGTTCTAGGCAATAACAAACATAGTGTTAAAATAATTAATTTTTACGTGCGTTAATGCACGTTTCTCAAGATTCATACATTATTTCTATTTTGACAAAATTCGCATATACATAAACAGACTTGGATCATTAGGAACTTACCAACAGTTAGGTATCAAAGAACTTGATACATTAGACAGTGACTTGGGTATTATCATGCATGCGCGGCAATGGTGGACCATCCTCGAGTCCAGAAGGACAAGGGGTTCACACGCCCTCGAGGGCTGGCCGATACTGGACCGGGCTAAGACAAGCAGCTGGCTAGTTCACCAAAAATGGCACCGGTAGAGGGGAGGTCTCAGCCTCTAAATGGGATAGATGAGGACAATCATGTGTACCATATAACCTCGTCATATGTTTTAAGTCACAACCATGCAACAGTGTATGTGAACCAAGAAAGTAGATGAATAAGGAGCAGCCAAACAGGCCAGATATTTCCCATTACCCTAAAAAAGTTAGGGTTAGTCCTGGGGCCAGATAGATACAAAACCGGGCCTCCAAGGTAAATAAATAGTGGAAGAGGGGAACAAAGAGGGAGGGAAAAGAGAAAAAAAATGAATAAAAGAAGAAAGAATGAGAAGGTAGCCCAAGGCGTGAATGTGAAGCCATAATAGTAGTAAGCTGAGAGGTGAAGACATGCCGAAAAGTTCTTCGCTTGAAGAAGGTGTCTTCCAGAAACTGGCAGTAGGACTGGGAGTTGAGCTTGACTCCATCCTCAACCCGAAAAGGCCCCACAAGCTCATCTTTGATGATACCAGCCCAAACCAGTACTCCACCTCCACCTTGCTGGCGTCTGAGTCGGACTGGAGCTCTCTGCCCTTTACCAATCCAGCCACGGGCCCATCCATCTGGCCCATCAAGACTCACTCTCATTTCATCAGTCCATAAAACCTTTGAAAAATCAGTCTTGAGATATTTCTTGGCCCAGTCTTGACGTTTCAGCTTGTGTGTCTTGTTCAGTGTTGGTCGTCTTTCAGCCTTTCTTACCTTGGCCATGTCTCTGAGTATTGCACACCTTGTGCTTTTGGGCACTCCAGTGATGTTGCAGCTCTGAAATATGGCCAAACTGGTTGCAATTTTACGAGTGCTGAATCCCTCTGCAAGATATCTCACTATTTTTGACTTTTCTGAGCCTGTCAAATCCTTCTTTTGACCCATTTTGCCCAAGGAAAGGAAGTTGTCTAATAATTATGCACACCTGATATAGGGTGTTGATGTCATTAGACCACACCCCTTCTCATTACAGAGATGCACATCACCTAATATGCTTAATTTGTAGTAGGCTTTCGAACCTATACAGCTTGGAGTAAGACAACATGCATAAAGAGGATGATGTGGTCAAAATACTCTTTTGCCTAATAATTCTGCACTCCCTGTAGAATACATAGGCGTCCTTTTAGAAAACAAACTTCTCTATCTAAGATCTAATGCTTAGATCTTAAGATCAAAGTGACCTCCTTCAGTGGTATTTTCTTGGAGTTCTGGGTCTCACACTGGCCTCATTTGAGGCTGTTCCCTTCACCAAATTCCATTCAAGGCCTATCATCTGCAACATCTTGCTGGCCTGAAACACATGCTCTTCTCTACCTCTCTCTTCTCCTCTCCAGCCATGCAAAGAGCTCCCTAGCTTGGTGGAGTTTAAATCCAAGGGTGGAGGGTGATAACCGATTCCAGCCTCATAGGTTTGGAGGACTGTTCCAATATCAGTTTTTAGAGAACATGGTCCCCCAGGGAAGCCAGATATCCTGGAGCTGATAGGGATAAGATTTGCTCTGCATAACTGAACCCCCTTCTTCAGGGACCCCCAATTAGGGTACAGTCAAACAACACCACAGCTGGGGCCTTTATCAGTCATCAAGGAGGTAGAAGTCAGGCAGCCTTAAAGGAAGTAAGTCTGATGGAAAAACACTTTCCAGCAACTGCTGCTGTTTACATCTTGGAAATGGACCAAAGGGCAATGGGCCCTTCATCCTATCATCTTTCAGTCTGCTGTGTGGTACACCAAATGTGGACAGGTTCAAAAGCAAGTTACCCTTGTTTGTACCCAGGACCAAGGATACTCTAGCACTGCCAATGAATGCTCTGGTGATTCCCTAGATTCCGTTTCAGGTAATATAAGCCTTTCCTCCAATGCGGATTATGCCTTGATGGCTCCTTCTCATTCTCTGGCTTTACCGGCATAGCTGTTAAAAACCAGGACTTTAGGATCATGGAAATCTGACTATGCCATTCACACATTACTATAAGTCACTTCCAGAAAGATATACACCTGGAAATATTTTGGCTGGCTCTGTGTCCGACATTCCTACTTGACCACAATTTGGCCTTAAGTAGTCCATCTTTTCTTTCCCACCCTTCCAGCAAACTATACTTGGGATTTCAATTCTGTTTTCTCTGCCCTGCACCCTTTGAACTAATCAGGGAACTCTTTGGAGGAACTCTCCTGCAAGGAATCCTTTTTAGTGGCTATCACGTCTGTCAGGCGTGTGCCTGAGCTAGCAGCTCTTTCTTGTAAGGAGCCTTTGCTGACCTGCCTTTCTACCAAAATCAGTATCAACCTTCCACTTTAATGAAGAAAAAGTTCTTCCCTCTTTGTGCCCTGCTCCTTATCACCCCCAAAGAGATTGCTTTTTGTTGTCTGGACATTGTCAGAGCTAACAAACTTTTTTCTGAAAGCCACAACTTGTATCAGAAAGACTCTTTTTATCCTGTCGTCAAAGGGCATCCTGCTTCAAAATCCACTGTTGCCAGGCGGATCAAAAACGAATCTCAAAAGCTTACACTTTAAAGGATAAAACACTTCCAGCCTATTATGTGCCCACCCCAGTAGATAAGTGGGGTTTCCTGGACTTCAAGCCTCTGTTGCCCAGCTTTGTAAGGCCACTACCTCGTCTACCAGGTGGACTTCTAAGGTCAGCCATACATGGGTCGAATTCCGAAATAATTTTCGTTCAAATTTACCACTATTAGTAGGTCGCAACAACAGGCGATTTTCCCAGCCGCAAAAATTATTTTCTGTAGCAACATGAGATGAAATTGAACGCTTGGTTGGTTGAACCAATGTTGGCACCATTGGATCACAAAACACACAATGTTTCTGATTTTTGAAGGAAAATTTGTTCGGAATTTGACCCATGTATGGCCTGCATAAGCTTCTGCAATTGCAGCTTTCGGTTCTTTTAGCGGCACTCTAAGTTGGGGTCTGTTGACCCTTGTTAGTCTTGGGCCTGAAGGCACAGTTTTGTTTGCCTTGTTGCCCACCTGTCTTATTCTTTGGTGGTGTTCCTGGGTCTATGAATATCCGGTCTGTGTCCTAAACTGTACATTTAAGATGAAAGGCATTTTGGCTTACCTGTAAATTCCACATCTTGAAGTACAGCACAGGTCACCCTCCCCTTTGTTCATGTGTTACTTTGCATTGTTTGCTAATAACCTGAGGTCTCACAGAGTGGGGTAGGGTTATAAAGGTACGCCCAGGGGGATATATGGACTTTACCCTCTGTGGGTGAGATTGCATCTCACTTCTTGTACTAGTGACACCATGGTACAGAAGAGTGTCAATGAAATGGAAGGTGAGTTTGAGTATTCAGGAATTAAGCATTGTTTCATTTTAAAGTGCTCTATGACCTTGATGTGAAAAAACAGCATTTTTTGTTAGGAAGTTTGTTGTTTGTAGTCACCTTGGCTAAGGAATAATTAACATTTTAAATTTAGTTTTTTTTTAGCTTACTCTCTTGCTGCTAAGATTTATCCATTTTGACAACTCTCTATGATGTACACTCTTTACCATGTGATCAGCTGTGTCCAATCACAGCTGATCACAGTGTAAATAGGAAGTGTCCGCTATCGGCATTCCTCTACTCACGCTGACGGTGCGCGAGTAGAGGAGAGCTGATAAGCGGCTTTCCTCACAGGGGGGATCTGCGCTGATAATCAGTGCAATGATTTCAGTGCAGCCCCATCAGCAATGCCTGCCAGTGCCCCCCAGTGATGCCAATCAGTGATGCCTGTCAGTGCCTTCTATCAGTGCCCATCAGTAGGGCCCATTATTGCCGCCTCATCAGTGCCCATCAATGATGCATATTAGTGCCGCCTCATCAGTGCCCATCAATGCTCTATATTAGGGCTGCCTCATCAGTGCCTGTCAGTGAAGAAGAAAAATTACTTCTTTCCAAAACCGAAAAACAAAAAAAAATTTTTTTTTTTGTTTCAAAATTTTTGGACTTTTTTCATTTGTTCAGCAAAAAATAGAAAAACTCAGTTGTGATTAAATACCACCAAAATAAATCTCGGTCTCAAAAAATTATTATAACAATTTTGTTTGGGTACAGTGTTGCTTGACCGCGCAATTGTCATTCAAAGTGTGACAATGCTGAAAGCTGAAAATTGGCCTGGGCAGGAAGGGGGTGAAAATGCCTTGTACTGAAATGGATAAGAAATATGCTGATATTATGGGGGGGGGGTTACAAAACGGAGCCTGGTAATAGTGCACTCGATTATTACACATTATAATTATATATAATTTTATACATTATTGTACACCTCAAATACAGAGGGAGGAGTAAGTGAAGGGGTTAATGAACAGGTCACATAAAGGGAGAGGTTAGAGATAATGAGGGTAATATACAGGTCACATACAGAGACAGGCTAGATATCAGATGTGAAGGTAAATGGAGAATAAAAGGGTAAAAAAATAAATAATTCTGAATCCATGAGAATGAATGCATGGATCTGCTGCTGCAGATCTTCTGATACATTTCTTTTTTTTAACCTATTACAATTGCGCTCCCTCCTCTGTTGTAAGGCCCCATTCACATTTCGCTATTTGGAATCGTGGGCAAAATCGTTGCGATTAGAAATCACTCGGCAATCTCTGCTACACATGCAAAGTGTGTCTATGCCAATCATTCTAAATGGCATCCCAAAGGCATGTTGTTTTGCCACAATTGTTGCAGAACACAATCGTGTGGCAAAACCTACTATTAAAAATCATGTGATGCTTCTGCTTCTTTTTTGGGTGACAAAACGCGCATTGGGCAGCCCATTTAAATAGATGGGTCGCCCTATGCATGGCACGTGGAATTGTGTAAGAATCAAGGTTTGAAATGCCCAAGCTGAAATGCTCAATCCCGCTACACATAGTGTGAACAGGGCCTAAGAGGGAGGGGAGAGGTCAACTATGTAAACAGTAGTATGTAACTGCTGTGCCTATCACAGTGAGAACAAGGCACAGAGCCTCTCAGATCAGCTCTGTACACAATAATTAGTAGGTGTTTATAAATGGCACCAGTCTACCAATTTGCGTTTTCCATTAGTAGAAGTCCGGTTAATGGCTGCAACTCTTACTCTTCTATCAGGACAAGGATTCTTCCATGTACCACTCTTCTGCTGCTTCCAGGTCTAAGCTTGGCCATAGCTTAGACAGAGTGGTCCAGACAAGTTGGTACATGGAGAGCCTAGTCCTGTCACCAGGTTTTAGTGGGCAGGGAAGGTGATCATATATACTGTAGTAAGTTTAGCCTAGGGTTAAAGTGTATGTAAACCCTAGGAATTATTTAATTTGCTCCGTTTTGGTCTGGTAAAGTAGAACTATAGGCAAAACTTTTTTTTTCTTTTTCATTTTGGATCGAGCAAGAGAGGGTTATAACCCCCGTCAGATTTTTTTTTTCCCCACCATCTGTGCTCCACTGCGGAGATTTCCTTTCACTTCCTGTCCCATAGCCAAACAGGAAGTGATAGAATGTCCCTGCAAATTAAGAGAATTCCGAGGCGCTAGTCCCCAGGGTAGTGGAAAGAACCATGATTGGCCGCCTTTTTTTTTTATGCCAGGAAGGCTATTATGCTTTGCTGGGAAAAACAGTTCCCCCCCCCACCCTTATCTTTATTCAAGCAACTGATTAATAATTACAGGAGATTTTATTCTATGATAGCGAGTCTTGCGCTGTCATGGGAGAATTACATAGAGTTGTACCCCTGATGCTGCTCTGATAGAATAATTATTATAGGGGGAGTACTGCGCTTCAAGGGTAATAGATGCAAATCGGTATGGCATATAAATTTGAGTTTAAATCTAATGCCTCGTACACACGCATCGATTATTGGCCGGGAATTTTCGGCCAACGTCCGATCGGCCGATTTTCGGCTTGTTAGTATGATGCTTCCGACAACCGACTCCGACTTTTCGGCCGAAAAAAATCTGGTGTGCAGGCTATAAAATTTTTGTTGGCCGTCAACACAACGGCTGATTTTCCGTCAGTCAGTACAGATTTCGGCAGACAAAAATCTGATGAGCAAGACTGGGCATGCTCAGAGAAGAAAAAAAAACACGGAAAGTAAACCAGCACATGACATCACTTCTGAAGTAGATTTTTGTTGGCCGAGAAAATTCATGTGCAGTCTAGGCACATTCCAACCAACAAAACACCACTCTGGACAAAAGTCGGACGATCGGTCGGCCGATAATCGTTGCGTGTGTACGAGGCATAAGTTTCTACTTCCAAAAACTGATGGTAAGTTTAAATAAATAATAAAAAAAAATATTAATCTTATTCACGAAGGGGAAATGAATAATGTGCAATATTTAAATCATCAATGTTAAATCTTAAACCAATTATCAATATTATCAATATTCATATAAAATCAAATATATATATATATATATATATAAGTGCAAGTGCAAATCAAATGGTGTACTGCAGTGTTAACTTTACCGATTCATTGCATTCCAGAAAAATATTCTATCAAAAAAAGATGTGTTTCAGTGTCCGATTCAAAAGTGACAATATCCCAGTATTTCTTTAAATTCCGTCGCTTTAATACAACTCTTCCACCTCAAGTACTCGTGAGTAAAGGCGTTCTTCAGTGAAATCACTTCTAGGTGCGCTAACTGCTCACCTCAATAATGCAAGTAATACGCCTGTGGTATTATTGCCGGTATGCCTCCTCCACTCCTGTCTCACCGTGGCAGTGTTCTCAACTCTCTGAGGGACTGTGGGTACTCCTTACACGGTATATACATTCATCTGCCTCGGTGTGTTCCTTATTTCTCAGTAAAACAATGGGGCCATCATCAGGGGCAGACTGGCAACTTTCAGCCCAGGGGGCAAGTACAAACCAGAGGTACACGGTGCAGCGACTCAGCCCCCCTTCCACTCTCTCTCTTCCCGGCCTCCTTCTGACCCCCATTCCAGGCTCCAGGTACTCTCTACTCACCAGCCGAATCTGGTTTCTCCACCTGGCCAGCAGGGGCGGTTGGGGGGAGCGGGAACAGTTCGGTCAGGGCTGGCTGGAGGAGGAGAGTCTCCAGTGGGGCATGGAACGGCCTCTGCTCGGACATAGCTTAAACCATCCATGCTGGGGGGGGGGGGGAGGGCAGCACTCTGTCCTTGTCTTAATCCCACCCTCAGTAGGTCAGCGGTGGGGTCTTTTTACTTATCACCAGGAATCCTTTAGGCATGTCTGTGGCAGAAGCAGTGCAGTCTTTTTATGGGGCATCAGAGTGGCCCGGGTGGCAATTGCCCCCCTGGCCCAGTCCTCCCCTGGCCATCATGGTGTAGTATGGTTTGAGATTTATTTAAAAAAAAAAAAAAACGTAACTTACATTTAAATTTGCTCTGTCCTGCTCACTCGTATAGCCACGGAACCCGTTCCTGTGTCCCGTAACGTCACTTCCGGTAATGTGCTTCCGTGTACACCCTTTGGCACATATATATATTTATTTTTGATTTTATATGAATATTGATTATTGGTTTAAGATTTAACATTGATGATTTAAATATTGCACATTAATAATTTCCCCTTTGTGAATAAGATTAATATTTATTTATTTAAACTTAGCATCAGTTTTTGGAAGTAGAAACTTAGATTGAAACTCAAATTTATACGCCATACCGATTCGCACCTATTACCCTTGAAGCGCAGTACTCCCCCCCCTATAATAACTGATTAATAATGTCCTTCCCTATTACAAAGACCCGTATCTTTACAGAGGTTGCCCTAAGAATTACTACAGAGTCTGGGCCAAATGGCTAGCGGAACTATCCAACGGCGGTGGATGGGTAGTGTATGTCGCTCAATAGAAGTTTCCCGTAGTCTAGAGTTAGCAATAGGAACTACTGAGCTCCTGGCATGGATCCGACCAGGATGGTCAATTATACACGGGTCTTCTTAGTTGTTTAATTTGTTAGTTGTTAAAGTTCTTTAGGATGCTTTGCTCTACGACATCCTTCTCTTTTGTCTGCTATGCCCTGCCTGGGACTGTAATGTTAGTTTGTTGTGTATGTACTTATGTATGTTTTATACTGCATAAAAGCCAGTTAAAAATTAAAAAAAAAAACATTGGAATCCAATGAGTCCAGCACCCTGCATGTAGATTAGGGGCCAGGCGCATGTGCCCCGTATGGACAGGTCACCACAGGTGACAGCTTAATAGATTCTCTGCATTGAGAAAATGTTGTTACCATATGAAGGAATTGTGTTACTGGCAAGATCAAGGTGAAAATAATAAAGAAAAACAAAGCACACATCTAAGGTCTGAAAAGCTGCACTATATTACTTTTTTGTTCTTGGTTTAGATACGCTTTAACCACGCGCCGACCGCCGCACGACTATTGACGTCGGCGGTCAGCCCCTCACAGGCAGAGTGACGTAGATCTACGTCGCTAGCCTGTGAGGGTCTAGGGAGCTCCCGCGTGGTCACGGACCCCCCCCCCCCGCGCGTGTGACCAGCGGACATCGGGCGATCGTTGGTGCAGAGGGAGAAAGGCAGGCGGCTGATGTAAACACAGCCGCCTGTCATTCTCCCCTGTGTAGAAACAGTGATCATACAGTTCTACTATGTAGGACCGTTGGTCACTGTTCCTACACCTCAAGCCACAGCCAATCACAGTTAGAATCACGCCCCTAGGGATACACAGAACCCCTCCCTCTCAAAAAAAGTTAACCCCTTCACTGCCAGTGTAATTTTACAGTAACAGTGCATATGTATAGCACTAATTACTGTAGAAATGTCACTGGTAACTCCAAAAGTGTCAAAAATGTCAGTCAAGGGTCCGATCTGTCCGCCGCAATGTCGCAGTCTCGCAAAAAAAATCGCAGATCGCCGCCATTACGCGTTAAAAAAAAAAACAACAAAAATTACAAAAATCTTTCCCTTTGTTAGTAAACGCAATAACTTTTGTGCAAACCAATCAAAATACGCTTTTTGCGATTTTTTTTACCAAACATATGGTAAAAAAAAAAAAATTGTCCCAAAATGTTAAAAAATTTAGATTTTTACTTTTTTTGGGGGGGGGGATTTCATATAAAAAATGTGAAAAATATTGTTATTTTTGCAAAATTGACGCTGTTTTTTTGTTTATAGCGCAAAAAGTAAAAATCGCACAGGTGATCAAATACCACCAAAAGAAAGCTCTGTTTGTGGGAAAAAAAGGACGTCAAATTTGTTTGGGTACAGTGTCGCACGACCGCGCAATTGTCCGTTAAAGTCACGCAGTGCCGAATCACAAAATAGGCCCTGGTCAGGAAGGGGGTAAAATCTTCCGGGGCTTAAATGGTTAAAGCAGTATTAAACCTAAAAACAATTTTTAGATGTGATGGATGCATTCCTTTTTTTTGGTTTCCTTTCCTTTACTTTCCCCCTGGTGATCAGACCAATAAACTGTTGGTTTTCAACACAGCAAGCTGATCTGCAGCTAGCTGGAGTTCAGCTTTTATTTGTTAGTGGATCTGATAGTGCATCTAACACTCCCCTCCTCCCAGGTTGATGATTATGCTGTCCAAATGTGCCCCCTGTGCTCCTTCATCCAGAGTGGGGGCACTCTAAAACAGAAAATGGGAGGAAGGTGAACGCACCTACTCCCGCAAAACACAGCGCTTGTTGAAGATGCTTAAACACAATAATGAGTGCAAGGTTAAACTCAAAATAACCCCCAAATTAATTAAAAATATAGTCTAGAATGTGGATGATGTGTTATGTGCACACAAATGCAAAAGAATATGTAACATATGAAATAAGTTACAAAAGTGCGCTAATAAAAAACAAGAGAACAAAAATGTCCATATGTGTGAAATCAAAATGAATCAACAATTTGAAATAGTCTTTTTCATCCAGAAGAAAGTGTTCCCAAATAACACAAATAAATAGATAAAAAAAAGTGTGAAAACTGTACTATAAATATCACATAAAAAAATATACATTGATATATGTATATATATATATATATATATATATATATATATATATACATATATATATATGTATATATGCTATGATTAAATAAATAGAGTGAATTTGCTAATAGGCAATTTATAAACGGGCTATACAATAAATAAGGCTTGGTGCGTGTAAATGGACATATGTACACCTTGATGGGAATAAATAAAATTGCCACTAGGGCCAAAAAAATATGTGCAATAACCACAGAGCACTTTCAAAGGATTAAGATAAAATGGAGAAAAAAAAAAATAATAGGTGAAAATGTCCAATCTATATTAATAAAAGCCCTGTGTCTCTGCGTCCGTCCCTGTGTCCGTGGAAATGCGCTACTGCGCATGTGCACCACGGATAGCCGTTGGGATTGGGACGCAGAGAACACCGGCCGGTGCTGGGCGTGTGTACAAGCGGATCCCCGCCCACCTTTCAACATCCGCCTCTGTATTGGCTGGGGCATCCCCTACCAGTTGATGGGGGGGTGACCCTTCTCTCCCCTCGCTCCCGGGGTCACCTCTCCGGTTCACAGGCCGGATCCGGGCGGCCACCTTCACCTTGGAGTCGCGCATCTCTCCTCCGCCAGCAGCACCCGGACCTGCCCGGACCCCGCCGGCTTCCGTCTCTGCGAGGTGGGAGGTGACGGGGAGGAGGAGCCTGAACAGTGACATCACGACGTCACGCTTTTAAAAGGCACCACTGGCTCCCCCCTGCGCGGCAAGGTTTGCTGGTTGTCATGGAGATCCGTCACAGAATTCTCCCGGCTCAGCATCACCTCAGAGAGAGAGCATGGCGCCCTCCAGACACTCCGATCACTGGAGGGAGGTGTCATGTCATCAGTGCAGAGTCAGCACTGTGTTATGTCATCAATAAAGAGTAAATAATATGGGATATCATCAATTAAGAGTAAAGAATATGTGATATTAATAAATAGTAAATAATGTGTGATGTCTTCAATAAAGCCGACCTCATGAATATTTATAGAGGGATCGGACAGGCCCGCCCCCCGACCAATCCGATTATCCCCCCTGGAGGGAGGCGGCAGTTGAAAATGTGGTGTGTGTATATATAAATGTATGTATAAATACGTATATATATATATATATATACACGTGTGTATATATATATATATATATATATATGATTATATACATATATATATATATATATATATATATATACACACACACACATATATATATATATATACGTATTTATACATACATTTATATATACACACACCACATTTTCAACTGCCGCCTCCCTCCAGGGGGGATAATCGGATTGGTCGGCATGTATCGTAGCAGAGTGCAGCGCTGGGAGTGCGGTGTGTGATCGGTGAGATCCCAGGGCTGTCAGTGTGGATTTACTGCAGGTGTGTGGGAAGTTTGGTGGACTCCGGTGACTTGCTGGAACTTATGGCGGGGAAGTGATCGGAGGAGCCGGGACAGATCGGAGAGACTGCTCGCTATGATGTACCTTCTGCTGCTGTTGTTGTTGCTTCTTTCGCTGTGTGCATGCTGGCTCCCCCCGCGGCTCCAGAGAAAGAGGCCTGTTGGATGATGCCTCTGTCATGTCGGATAATGCCTTCGAGACATCATCCGACAGGCCTCTTCCTCCGGAGCCGCGCTCTTCTGAGGAGGAAGTGAAGTGGGCGGGGATCCGCTCCTGTCTAACACGCCCACCCAGCGCCGGCCAGCCGCCCGAAGTCTCTCTGTGTCCCAACGGCTGTTCGTGCGACACATGCGCAGTAGCACATTTCCACGGACACAGGGACGGACGCAGAGACACTTCCATTTTATTTATATAGATATATATATATATACACACACATATATATATATATATATATATACATACGTTCTAGCGCCCGTTAATTTAACGGGCTTAATGTCTAGTAATATATAATAGTCCAAGACTTAATGATTCAATAGGAAGATCATGGTGATGTGGGTCCCAGAAGAAATGCTGGACACTGTATCATGCAGGGAGTGGAAGCCAGGGTCACCACAGATGCACAAGAAATGTAGGAAAACTCCCCAGATACCATGGATCCTCTCTTGTCTCACAACAAGGGGATCAGCCAAGCTTAGATGGTCTTCTCGACCAATCATATCAGTGACACCTGGATCCATCCTTCACTCTGCTCCTTCTTCTCGTACCCCAGATGGCTTACCGTGTGTTAGTATATATGGGAAAGGAGGACGAAATCCTCATAGTGAATTCCATTAAGGAAAAGTTTTATCAAAAATTTCCAATAAAAACTTTGGTACAGGCAATAACAGTCCTAGATGTAGAGGAAATGACACTCAGTGGGGTTATGGGGACCAGAAAACACAAAAGCTGTGAACTCTGACACCGAAAGTGTTCCAAAAATGTAAGCAGAGAAACTCCGCACAGGCAACCAGCATGCGTTCCACCTGCTACTTTCGCCTCGCGGCCACGTGATCGACGTGCGTTCCAAATTGACGCGTTTCGTCACAAGGTGTGATGTCTTCAGAAAATGGAACTCTAAACCAGGAGGTGAGGGAAAAGACTAAAAAAAGAAAATGAATGCAGCCACTAGAGCTGCACAATTACTCGTTAACAAAATTCGTGAAAGTGACGTAGATCAGTGGTCCTCAACCCTGGCCTACTAACAGGCCAGGTTTGCAAGATAACTGAAATACATCCCAGGTGATATCATTAGCTGCTCAGTGATTGCAGTACTCTAGTTTGCATCTCCCCAAGGTAATACTTAAAATCTGGCCTGTTAGTGGGCCCTGAGGACCGGAGTTGAGGACCACTGACGTAGATGGTTAAGTCGGGGAGGCGGGCGAAACACGTTGACGTAATGTCCGGTGTACCTTAACCATCTGCGTCAATTCCTGTTTCTCTGTGGAACGCACGCGAGGCGGCGTTCCAGGAAGGGTCTTCCTATTAATTGAATGCATACTTTTTCTGCTCGTTTGTGGGTATCCTTGCCTGCTTTTTATTATTATGACTTTTATACAGTACTTCACTATGATCCCTTTATTTTAATTGGGCTGAGCCCGTCAAAGAAACACCATTCGTTATCTGAAGGGAGAATTTTTTTTCTGGATGGTGCCTTGATCAGATACCCAGGACTCTTTACTCACCCCTAAAAAGCTACATTTGACCCAACAGAGGGTCTTTATTTTTGTTGAGTAGGGGAGTGTGGCACCTTGGCAATGATGAGCACTTTTTTCAGCACAAAGAAATGAAAAGAACACAGCGCAGTTTGAGCACGTTTGCACTTGTTGTTGGACATTTTATGGACTTTTGTATTGCATTATTGTACCACTGATTAATTTTGAAACACGTATTGCATTTTTGCACATTTCTATATTTATATATTTTTGCACCTTTATTCTCATATAGATTGTATGCATTTGGCACTTTATTTTGCAGTATTCTTAGCACTCTAGTCACTTTTTAGTGTATTTTTAGTGAATATATTTTCTTGATATATTCGGGGGGGCTGCCAGGTAGGCTGTACGGGGCCTGTGAAAAAAAAAAAAAGCAGCCGTTGTCGACGAACAGTGCATGCGCCGTACATGATGTCACTACTGCTGATCTGTCGATCAGCTGGCATGACGATTACACTGGCATGCGCAGTTTGTCGGATGCATTATCCGACGAAAGACAGGGAGCGGAGGCACTCAAATCTAATGTCAGATTCTGCCTCGCTCTCTGCATTATCTGCGCATGCGCCCAACGGAAATCTATTCCTATTAGGCAGATTATTATTATTTGAGATTCTTATGGGCAAATGGATCTGCTCTAAACAGGACACATTAAGGGGGCACTCTGACCGGGACACTGATGTAAGGGGGGACTCTGACGGGGACACTGACGTCAGAGTCCTCCTTTATATCCAGTGTCCCCATCAGAGTCCCCCCTTTACATCAGTGTCCCCGTCACAGTGCCTATTTACATCAGTGTCCCCATCAGAGTCCTCCCTCACATCAGTGTCCCCGTCAGAGTACTCCTTTACATCAGTGTCCCCATCAGAGTCCTCCCTTACATCAGTGTCCCCATCAGAGTCCCCCTTTACATCAGTGTCCCCATCAGAGTCTCCCCTTTACATCAGTGTCCCCATCAGAGTCCCCCTTTACATCAGTGTCCCCATCAGAGTCCCCCTTTACATCAGTGTCCCAGTCAGATTTCTCCTTTACATCTGTGTCCCCGTTAGAGTACTCCTTTACATTAGTGTCCCCGTCAGAGTCCCTCTTTACATCAGCGTCCCCATCAGAGTCCCTCTTTACATCAGCGTCCCCATCAGAGTCTTCCTTTACATCAGTGTCCCCCTTAACATCAGTGTACCCATCAGAGTCTCCCTTTACATCAGTGTCCCAGTCAGATTTCTCCTTTACATCAGTGTCCCTGTCAGAGTCCCCCTTTACATCAGCGTCCCACTTTACATCAGCGTCCCCATCAGAGTCCCTCTTTACATCAGTGTCCCCATCAGAGTCCTCCTTTACATCAGTGTCCCCCTTAACATCAGTGTCCCCGTCAGAGTCCGCCTTTACATCAGTGTCCCTGTCAGAGTCCCCCTTACATCAGGGTCCCTGTCAGAGTGCCCCTTTAATGTGTCCCCGTCAGAGTCCTCCTTTACATCGGTGTCCCCTTCAGAGTCCACCTTACATCAGTGTCCCCGTCAGAGTGCCCCTTTAATGTGTCCCGGTCAGAGCTGTGTGCTCTGTAATCACAACAATATTCCTGCCATTTGCCAAAAAGAATCTCAAATAAGAATAATCCACCAAATCAGAATAGATTTCCGTTGGGCACATGCGCAGATAATGCAGAGAGCGAGGCAGAATCTGACATTAGATTTGAGTACCTACGCTCTCTGTCTCTCGTCAGATAATGCATCCGACAAACTGCGCATGCCAGTGTAATCATCACACCAGCTAATCGACAGATCAGCTGGAGTGACGTAATTTACTGAGCATGCGCAGTTCGTCAGATACATTTTTTGACAGGAGGCATTATTCGACAGGACACCAGCAAAGTTTATTACAACATTGTTCAGCACTGGGATAAAAAGAAACCTTGTATCATTTGGTTCTTTTAGATCAAAGGGATGAACTTTGTATGCATATGAGGTCAGTTAAACCACTTAAAGACTACAAGTTAAAATCAGTATTTTTTGCTAGAAAATTACTTAGAATCCCCAAACATAACACACACAGTATCTCACAAAAGTGAGTAC
This sequence comes from Pelophylax lessonae, assembly GCF_965119305.1. Lineage (NCBI taxonomy): Eukaryota > Metazoa > Chordata > Amphibia > Anura > Ranidae > Pelophylax > Pelophylax lessonae. The sequence goes on along the minus strand of NC_138770.1, from coordinate 637,338,615 downwards.
ACCCCTCTCATTTTTGTAAATATTTTATTATATCTTTTTATGTGACAACACTGAAGAAATGACACTTTGCTACAATGTAAAGTAGTGAGTGTACAGCTTGTATAACAGTGTAAATTTGCTGCCCCCTCAAAATAGCTCAACACACAGCCATTAATGTCTAAACCGCTGGCAACAAAAGTAAGTACACCCCATAAGTGGAAATGTCCAAATTGGGTCCAAAGTGTCAATATTTTGTGTGGCCACCATTATTTTCCAGCACTGCCTTAACTCTCTTGGGCATGGAGTTCACCAGAGCTTCACAGGTTGCCACTGGAGTCCTCTTTTATTCCTCCATGACGACATCATGGAGCTGGTGGATGTTAGAGACCTTGCGCTCTTCCACCTTCCATTTGAGGATGCCCCACAGATGCTCAATAGGGTTTAGGTCTGGAGACATGCTAGGCCAGTCTATCACCTTTACCCTCGGCTTCTTTAGCAAGGCAGTGGTCATCTTGGAGGTCGTTATCATGTTGGAATACTGCCCTGTGGCCCAGTCTCTAAAGGGAGGGGATCATGCTCTACTTCAGTATGTCACAGTACATGTTGGCATTCATGGTTCCCTCAATGAACTGTAGCTCCCCCTGTGCCGGCAGCACAGGGGAAGCTACAGCAGCACAGGGGGAGCCCCAGATCATGACCTTCCCACTACCATGCTTGACTGTGGGCAAGACACACTTGTCTTTGTACTCCTCACCTGGTTGCCGCCACACACGCTTGACACCATCTGAACCAAATAAGTTTATCTTGATCTCATCCGACCATAGGACATGGTTCCAGTAATCCATGTCCTTAGTCTGCTTGTCTTCAGCAAACTGTTTTCATGCTTTCTTGTGCATCATCTTTAGAAGAGGCTTCCTTCTGGGACAACAGGCATGTAGATCAATTTGATGCAGTGTGTGGCGTATGGTCTGGGCACTGACAGGCTGACCCCCTACCCCTTCAACCTCTGCAGAAATGCTGGCAGCACTCATACGCCTTCTTCCTAAAGACAACCTCTGTATATGACGCTGAGCACTTGCACTCAACTTCTTTGGTTGACAATAGCGAGGCCTGTTCTGAGTGGAACCTGTCCTGTTAAACCGCTGCATGGTATTGGCCACTGTGCTGCAGCTCAGTTTCAGGGTCTTGGCAATCTTCTTATAGCCTAGGCCATGGGTGTCCAACCTTTTGCCTTCTCTGGGCCACATTGAGTGTAGAGAAATTTTCTCGGGCCGCATATAAAATATATACTATAGTTAAGGTATATAAGTAATAAAACGCCGCCGTGCCCTTCCTGCGCCGTATCAGGAATACTGGAATCAGTATACAGAGGTTTACTTCTAAGAGATATTAAAGAAACACTCTAACCACCATGACCACTTCAGTGATTTGAAGTGGTTATGGTGGTAGGAGTCAGAAACACTGCACATTCTGGGATATTTACAGTTATGTGCTGGGGCTAGTTTCACCTCTAGCACACATGACTTAGGCAGCCAGAAAATGTCATGTCCTTACTCATACATGTATGAACAAGGACATGACATATTGTGACAAAACACAACTAGTTATAAAAAAACATATTGCAACAATTTACACATGCTAATGCACATACCTTTTCTACTTATTTTGCAGACTGCTGGCGGGTACTGCTGGTGGGTAATGCTGGTCATGCGGGTACTGCTGGAGGAAGCAGCAGCTGCAGTAGAGAGCAGAGCCTCTGCTTCCTCTATGGCTCCTGTCACAGGCGGAGTGCATTTCATATCACTGCGCCTGTGACAGAGTCGGACCCCAGGAAGCAGCGGCTCTGTCACTGACTGCAGACATCCTAAGTCTTCCGTGGCAGCTGGGAGATCACACGGCACTTGCAGCCTACTGCATGCCCATCCAATGCAGCCTAAACAGTGCCCATCCAATGCAGCTTCCCCAGTGCGTGCCCATGCAATGCAGCCTCACCAGTGCCCATCCAATGCAGCCTCACCAGTGTGTGTCTATCCAATGCAGCCTCACCAGTGCGTGTCTATCCAATGCAGCCTCACTAGTGCATGCCCATCCAATGCAGCTTCACCAGTGTGTGCCCATCCAATGCAGTCTGATCATTGCCCATCCAATGCAGCCTCACAAGTGCATGCCCATCCAATGCAGCCTGATCAGTGCCCATCCAATGCAGCCTCACCAATGCATGCCCATCCAATGCAGCCTGATCAGTGTCCATCCAATGTAGACTCACCAGTGCATGCCCATCCAATGAAGCCGCACCAGTGAGTGCCCATCCAATGCAGTCTGCAATGAAGAGAAAGGAGAGCCGCTGGATTACACAGAGCAGGAATCAGTCCTGCCTCCTGGACCGGCTCCTATGATAGACGTCACCAATGTGCTGTCTATCGTAGGAGCCAGTCCAGGAGGTGGGGCTTCGTATGACCGTGGCCGCCGGGTAAGCAGGAGATCCCCGCTCTGTTTGTAATCCGGCGGCACTCGCCCCCCTCCCCTCCTACGCAGCCTCTGCCTACAGTTAGTTGGAAGTCGCTGTGGCCGTGCCCCTGACTCGACTTCCTTCCTCCCCAGCAAAAAAAAATAATTGTCAAGGGGCAGTGGGCCGCATTGCCTGTGGTTCTGGGCCGCAGGTTGGACATGCCTGGCCTATGCCATCTTTATGTAGAGCAACAATTATTTTTTTTCAGATCCTCAGAGAGTTATTTGCAATGAGCTGCCATGTTGAGCTTTCAGTAACCAGTATGACAGAGTGAGAGCGATAACACCAAATTTAACACACCTGCTCCCCCTTCCCACCTGAGACCTTGTAACACTAACGAGTTACATGACAACGGGGAAGGAAAATGGCTAATTGGGCCCAATTCTGACATTTTTACTTAGGGGGTGTACTCATTTTTGTTGCCAGTGGTTTAGACATTAATGGCTGTGTGTTGAGTTATTTTGAGGGGACAGCAAATTCACACTATTATACAAGCTGTACACCAGTGTTAATTTCGTAGACTAAAACCGACTAAAACATTTTCGTCGACTAACTTAACACAATTTTAGTCGACTAAAATATGACTAAAAGTAAAACAATTCAGATGACTAAAATACGTCTAAAACTAAAATGGCATTTTAGTCTTAAGGTTAAAATACGACTAAAACTAAAATGGCATTTTAGTCATAAGACTATAACTAAAACTAAATAAAAAATTGACATCATCAAAAATAACACTCCTCTGCTGGCCATTTCTATATCGGCAACACAATTCCATCCAGAGCATGTAATAATAGCACATTAAAGTTTAAACATGTATTGCACCACCGCATACACATAAGTAAGGAGCAATGGCGTCTGGTGCTCAAAAGTTTTTGGGGGGGTGCAAACATTAAAATGTAATAGGCATTGCTTTGCGGCAAAAACGCTGTAAAAAATTGCGTGACTTTGAGGTCGCAAAAGTGTGAAAGGGGCCTTCAGTAATTAAGGTATAGCGTGCCCCCTTTCAATGCAGAGAGACCAGCGTGCCCCCTTTCAATGCACAGTGACCAGCGTGCCCCCTTTCAATGCACAATGACCAGCGTGCCCCCTTTCAATGCACAGTGACCAGCGTGCCCCCTTTCAATGCAGAGAGACCAGCGTGCCCCCTTTCAATGCAGAGTGACCAGCGTGCCCCCTTTCAATGCACAGTGACCAGCGTGCCCCCTTTCAATGCACAGCGTGCCCCCTTTCAATGCAGAGAGACCAGCGTGCCCCCTTTCAATGCAGAGTGACCAGCGTGCCCCCTTTCAATGCACAGTGACCAGCGTGCCCCCTTTCAATGCACAGTGACCAGCATGCCCCCTTTCAATGCACAGTGACCAGTGTACATGCCCCCTTCAATGCAGTGACCAGCGTACATGCCCCCAATGCAGCGTATCGGACGCCCTTCCTGATTGGCCAGGAGGAGGATCGGTGTGACAATAGCAAATTTTCATTCGCTATTGTCACACAATGGGTGGGCTTGGAACGCACTGCTCTGTGACCCTGGTCCACCCTTTGCCTCTGGCTCTAATCAGGTGATGCCAAAAAAAAAAATCCCCATTGAACTCCATGCGTCCGGCGCCCTCAGTACACCGGCCGCCACTGGTAAGGAGCATCTACTAAGCTGCTGAAAACTAAACAATTAAGAAAAAGGCTTTTCTTATATTTTTCCCTAATATTTAATGTTGGTAATATATTCAGGTAATATGTGCAATGACATTACAGCCAATGGAGTTTACAGCAGTGTTAATTTCGTCAACGAAAACGTTTTCTCAACTGACGAAAACGAGACGCAAAGTATAGCACATTTTCGTCAAATGGCTACAACTATGAAGAAAATCAAATCCGTTTTTGTTAACGAACGAAAACTAAACGAGAATGTGAGGCAGGGACATTTATCCAACTTCCGGTTTTCATGGCGTCTGGCATGGCGTGCCCCGTGACGTCCCACGTGAGGAATGGACTACTACAAGAGAGTCGACTCGAGACCAGTCACCTGACCTCACCAGAGCACTGCAGCTGCAGCACTACAGCCAGACGGGCCAGGCCCGACTCATCACACGGCACTGGCACCCGGCCATAACCACATCCAGAGCAGAGCACCCACTGTGAGTTAACAGCCAGGCCAGCTATTACTGCCTCCCTGAGTCCCCTCAGTTCACTCACCAGTCACCACTGGCATCCGATTCTGCCATCCATCCAGGACTGTGTGCGTGCATATAGGCCACTGAGGCCCACCCGGCCCATACTGTTCAACAACTTCAGTTCAGAGTCAGACCAGAGACCGCTCCCTTAAACCTGAGACCCCCATCCAGCACTCTGAGCAGCACTGTGTGTACTCACTGCACTGACTGCAGGCAGCAGCATTACAGGCCTCCTCTCTGACCTGACCATGACCATTTAGATAACTAAAATGAGTTTTAGTCGACTAAAATGTAAGATGTTTTAGTTGACTAAAATGTACTGGAGTTTTAGTCGACTAAAACACTTGCAGAAGACTAAAATGGGACTAAAACTAAAATGCCATTTTAGTCCTAAGACTAAAACTAAATTGAAATTTGCTGCCAAAATGAACACTGCTGTACACTCACTACTTTACATTGTAGCAAAGTGTCATTTCTTAAGTGTTGTCACATTAAAAGATAGAATAAAATATTTACAAAAATGTGAGGGGGTGTACTCACTTTTGTGAGATACTGTATATATGTATATAGATATATATATTTCTTAGCAGAGACCCTAGTGAAAAAAATGGCGGTTGTTGCAATATTTTATGTCACAATGTATTTGCGCAGCGGTCTTTCAAAACCTTTTTTTTTTTGGTGAAAAAATACACTTCAATTAATTTTTTAAGAAAAACAAAACCATAAATTTAGCCCATTTTTTTGTATAATGTGAATGATGACGTTACGCTGAGAATCCTGATCCTAATTCTAAGCAAAAAAATTGTGATTCTCATTTGATCCAGAGTCCTTCAGCTCTAGCAGCCACCCCATCTAATGATTGGTAAGCTGCAATATAATACATTTTTGGTTTTGGGTTTAATGTTGCTCTGTGACCATGTTTCCATGCACTTTATTTTGTTTCCAGTTCTAAAAGCACCTCACCGAAAACTACTACGTACTGCCAGCTTGTTGCAAGCCATGCTTGAGTCAGTCAAATTACTTCTCTGGCTATCTTAACATCTCTTTAATTAAAGACAGAGCCAAGAAATAATTGAAGAGAGCATTTAGTCGTATCCCTAACAGGCACAGAGCTGAGCAAAGGGAACATTGCGCTACAATTAAACACGGCTAGGCCTGCTGATCCTGCACTGTACGCGGATTCCACCTGCAACCACTTCACACCGCATTATGCCGTGTTGACTTTAAACCAATGGGAAGTGGCCTTCACTAGGCATAGCAGCAAAGTCTGGACGTAAGCTGGAGTTTGTGAGGCATAAAGAAGGCATCAGCACACGAACATCTTCCACACGGTCACACCAGTCACTTCTCAAGCTCCCAGCAGGCTAATTCTTTTGGGCATTTGCATAGTTGTAGAATTGCTCCAGTCTGGGTGATGAATCTCAACGGATCTGCTGCTTGTGTGTCAGCAAGAATTGGGGCAGCTGTTCAAGTAGATATGCAAGATTACAGGACCTTTCTCTGGATCTGATCTGTTGTTGTGCAATATATAGAGCCAGCTGCTGGAAAAGGTTAGGGACTCTAACATGTGCAGAGAGAAAGTTCTTGTCATATTTGAGTACACTAGGTAAATCTATCATAGTTTTAAATTTTTCTTTTTTTATAAGATGCACACAAGTCAATATATATATGGTAGGTTGCAAAAAAGATACATTTCGACTTCAACCAAGTCAAAAATACATTAACATCCTCAGCTCCGAGACCCGTATACTCTTTATGGACCAGAGCAATTTTTACGCTTCAACAGTGAATCTATTGACTTAGCGAAAACTTTATCATTATTTTGGAAAACAAAGTAGTGTGTATATGTATATATATTATTTACATTTTTTTTTTTTTACAAATAGGACTATCTCTTGGTAATAGTCTTGCGATATTTTTTTTATTTCGTATGAATTTTTTTTGCAATTTAAAAAAAAAAAACCTACCAGAGTTACTATAAAAAAGTGCATATTTTATTTTAGAATTTGTCCCCTTTTATAATGACATAATGATTACATTTCTGTTACATGAGAAATTTATTTACAATTTAAATTAAGACACTTTTTGCAATTTTGCACATTTTTTAATGTCACAAAAAATTCAACAAATTAAATGGTTAAAAAACAAACTAATGGTACAAAAATACAAATGGAAAAAATAGAAAAATCAACAGGAAAATAATTGCTTAGGAAAGAAAGGAGTTATATAGGGATGATTAGGTTTACGTAACGGTTGGCAAGGGGTTACTCAAATTGGTTGATGCAAAAATGAATACACCCCACAAGAGAAACTACTACATCTAATACTTTGTATGACCTCCATGATTTTTGAGGACAGCATCAAGTCTTCTAGGCATGGGATTAACAAGACATATTTTGCAACATCCATCTTTTTTCCATTCTTCAAGAACGGCCTCTTTAAGAACCTGGATGCTGGATGGAGAGTGAAGCTCAACTTGTGTCTTCAGAATTCCCCATAGGTGTTAGATTAGGTTCAGATCGGGAGACATACTTTGCCACTGAATCACTTTCACACTGTTCTTCTTCAGACATGCAACAGTGGCCTTAGATGTGTGTTTTGGATCATTGCCATGTTGGAGAAATGCATGACGACCAAGGGCACGGAGTGATGGTAGCATCTTCTCTTTTATTATGGAGCAGTACATCTGTGAATTCATGGTACCATCAATAAAATGCAGTTCCCTGACACCAGCAGTACTCATGTAGCTTCACAGAAAGGACACTGCCAACACGTTTCACTGTAGGCACCACACATTTTTCTTTGTACTCCCCACCTTTGCAACGCCAAACAATTTTGAAGCCATTAATTCCTAGAACATTTATCTTAGTCTCATCACTCCAGAGTAGAGTCCCAGTAGTTGTCTTCTTTTTCAGCATTGACCTTTGCAAAGTCTAGGCAGGCTTTTTTGTGCATGGGCTTTAGGAGAGACTTCCTTCGTGGACGACACCCATGCATGCCATTCCTCTGCAGTGTACGCCGTATTGTGTCACAGGAAACAATCACTCCAGTTTGGCTTTCTACTTCTTTAGCTAACTGCAGTGAACTTGCATGGTGATTTTTTTTAACCATTCTCATCAGAAGAAGCTCGTGTGGAGGTGTTAACTTCCATGAACGCCCTGGACGTCTCTGTGATTTGGTTGCAGTTCCATCTTTGTTAAATTTTTGTTTTACTTTTGCTACAGTATTCTGTCTGATAAGTAAAGCTTTGCTGATCTTCTTGTAGCCTTCACCTTTCTTGTGTAAAGAAATTATTTTCTTTCTCAGGCCTCCTGACGTTTCTCTTCTATGTGGTGGCATTCCTGAAAGCATGAAATGGGAAGAGGTTTTCTTTGTTAAGTAACGCCCTTTTATATATTAAAGAAAAAATGACCAGCGCTATGGACTGTTAAATATGGAGAGAATGTAAATTGAGAAAAAAGGTGTAAGCTGCCACCAATCAACCCTCAGGTGCAAGGGTGAAAGTGAGAAATTTGGGATGTGACGATTGGTATCGGCGCTACCTTAAAGTGATTAAATAATACAGTGCCACAAACTGGCGGAGTGAAATTATCAGTGAGAAAATAATAATGTAAAATAAAATAAATCTCAAAGTGTTACCAACTGCCGTGGGTAAAAACTCAGTGAGAAATTAGTACGTGATAAACAAATAAATGTGTTTATTCAAACAATAGAAAATATCCAAACTCGCAGCCAAAAGAAAATATAGTGGTGTGTAAGAACCAAAAAACATAAATACTGTGACAAGATGTGAAATTAATGTCCTTCCCACTACCACAGGGGTATTTTCCAGGCCACAAATGCCTGATATGTGTGCCACAAGTTATGTGATTAAATAGTAGAAAAGTGAAATTACTGCTAAGTAAAATCCAAACTCGCCACTGGGTGGCGTGTCAATCATACGACCTGTTCACTATCCACAGTCACTGTGTGGTTTGAGGGGATCCTTCCTCCGTTCCGGGGGGAGCAACGAGCCGGTGGTCTTGCTCTAGGTGCTCAAACAGAGAAAAGGCCCCATAGTGAATAAACAGTATATGCAGAGGTGGAAATACGATGTGCACTCACTCGTTTAAGATGATCAGGATCCGAAAACTGGTTCGTCAGAGGGACGTCAACTGGAGCCGCTCCAGTTGACGTCCCTCTGAAGAAACGCGTAGGGCGGAGTCTCGTACATCACAACGTCACCTCCGGTTAACGGCAGTGGAACGCGGAAGCATCCCGGCGCAAACCAGTTTTCGGATCCTGATCATCTTAAACGAGTGAGTGCACATCGTATTTCCACCTCTGCATATACTGTTTATTCACTATGGGGCCTTTTCTCTGTTTGAGCACCTAGAGCAAGACCACCGGCTCGTTGCTCCCCCCGGAACGGAGGAAGGATCCCCTCAAACCACACAGTGACTGTGTAAGATAGAGTAAGTTGGAAGTTTATGATGGCGGTATTGAGATTTGTGGGCTTGGATGAGACGGTAATAAACTGGATTACGCAGATCTACTCTACCCCGTCGGCAAAGGTGAGAGTGAACAGCGTGCTGTCGGAAGACTTTTTGATCCAGAATAGGACTAGACAGGGATGCCCCCTATCACCATTGTTGTTCATCCTGACATTGGAACCCTTTCTGTGCAAAATAAGATCAAATCCAGATATTTCAGGCATTGAAATTGGGCAAACTCAATATAAGATATCAGCCTTCGCGGATGACATGCTGTTCACTCTCACCAATCCGATTATCTCACTCCAGAATCTTCTAAGAGAATTTGCAGAATACAGAGAAATGTCCAATCTTAAAATAAACCTAGAAAAATCAGAGGCAATGGGGGTGGGACTAGGACAAGAACTGCAGCAACAGCTAGGTTCGAACTTCAGATTAAAATGGACAAGTAGAGCATTGAAATACTTAGGTATACAAATAACACCTAAATTCTCCCAGTTATATGATGAAAACTACCCTGCATTACTGAAATCTATACGAAGCCTCTTGCAGAAATGGGGCAAGGGATTGTTCTCATGGTGGGCCAGATGTAACATTATAAAAATGTCTATCTTACCAAAATTTTTATATTATTTTCAAACCTTGCCTATATATATACCATAGAAATATTTTAAACAGATAGACAGTATGCTGAAAGAATTTATATGGGCAGCTAAACATCCTAGATTGAGTAAAAGAGTGATGTCATTACGAAAAGAGGAAGGAGGACTGGCAGTTCCAGATTTGAGGAGGTACTATCAGGCTATACAGTTGGGCAGATATGTGGATTGGTGCACAAACACAAAACTATGGCCAACTATGGAACAGGTACAATTTGAAATTCCACTGGAAAGAACCCCGTTCTGTTGCCAATCCCTGACAGTCTCTATGAGAAAACACCCGCTTATAGGCCTCACAATTAAGGCCTGTGCAGATTGAGAGATCCCGGTTGATCCTAGAAATGATGCATGTGCAGTTTTGTTGACTCAGCCTAGGTTCACATTTATGCGATGCGGGAAGGCTGCGAATCCGCAGCCTGTTCCCGCATCGCACACGCACCCCCGGCAGTTCACACTGCCATATGCGATATGCTGGGGGTGTCAATGTAATGTTAACGACACCTCCAGTTTGATCGCATATCGCAGTGCGATCTTGCAGTTCGCACAGGATCGGATCGCACAAGTGTGAACCGCTGTGCGATCCGATCCTGATGCGGCTGCCAAAAAGGGTCCCTGTGTGTGTTTGCTGCGGCTGCGGTGCGAATTTAGCCATACAAACTGTATGGCTAAACTCGCACCGCACAGCCGATCGCATGTAATGTCGGAGCAGTGCGCTCCGACATTACATGCGAACCCCGCACACGCACAAGTGTGAACCGGGGCTTAATATGTATTATGCAATTTATTGTATACGTTATCTCTGTATGTATTCATGTCATCGTTATTGATATGTGTTCAGCTATTTATTAAATAAACTCTTATGTCCAGTCTCCTCACTTAAAGTCCCACACTCTTGTTTTTATCCTTGTTCATATAGTAATTAGGGATGGAGGAAACTGGACAATGTGTGTGGCTAATTATAGACAGAAATCTCTCTCTTCTATGTAACGTGTGCCTATGTCAGGTGGGACAGCCTCTAGCAGCAAGGGAGTTGTGTTCTGTACTCCTTCTGCAAGTGATCTATCTCCTATAGAAATGGGAGCAGACTCATGCGGCCGAGGTTCTCATCATGCACAAAGGTACGGGAAGTCAAGAATTAATTGAGTGCACATGGAGCCCGCACTAGGCGCATGGTGGGGCTCCGTTTCGCTACCAGGGAGAGGTAGTGGCAAACGCTGGACAGGTGGATGTGGGCATAGGCTCTGCTTGTCCCTCCTAATTGCAAGTTACAGTGAAGGTGTACATTTACAAGGGGACCTGAGAGGTAACTGGAGGACTATTGTTGTGCAAGTGTACGTTCATCTCTGAGAGTTGAGGCTCACTTGAAGTTCGAGCATTCCCCAATGGCGGTCTAAGCCTTGTCCCGGGGCATTGATGGAAACAGCACTTTAACAAAGGTACCCTATGTATACAGCAGAGTGACCCAGGTACAGGTGCCTAGAGTAGCCCAGAAGAACCTACCTCAGGGGTAGTCCTCTTATGTGACCCACACTTGGCGCCAGTGGCGTAGCGTGGGTTGTCAGCACCCGGGGCAAGGCAGGTAAGTTGCTCCCCCTAACCCGTGGGATTTTAGCACTCGAGTCTCTTCCACTAGATCAGTTAAAGAAACCCTTACCCCCTAAGCACATGTATTGTTTGTTATGAAAATACTGATGTAATTAAAGTAAAATGCATCTAAATACAAGTTTGAATGACCAGCGTGCCCCCTTTCAATGCAGAGAGACCAGCGTGCCCCCTTTCAATGCAGAATGACAAGCGTGCCCCCTTTCAATGCAGAATGACTAGCATGCCCCCTTTCAATGCAGAATGACCAGCATGCCCCCTTTCAATGCAGAGAGACCAGCGTGCCCCCTTTCAATGCAGAATGACCAGCGTGCCCCCTTTCATTGCAGAATGACCAGTGGGCCCCCCTTCAATGCAGAATGACCAGCGTGCCCCCTTTCAATGCAGAGAGATCAGTGTGCCCCCTTTCAATACAGAATGACCAGCGTGCCCCCTTTCAATGCAGAATGGCCAGCGTGCCCCCTTTCAATGCAGAGAGACCAGCGTGCCCCCTTTCAATTCAGAATGACCAGCGTGCCCCCTTTCAATGCAGCATGACCAGCATGCCCCCTTTCAATGCAGAGAGACCAGCATGCCCCCTTTCAATGCAGAGTGACCAGCGTGCCCCCTTTCAATGCAGAATGACCAGCGTGCCCCCCTTCAATGCAGAGTGACCAGCGTGCCCCCTTTCAATGCAAAATGACCAGCGTGCCCTCTTTCAATGCATAATAACCAGCGTTCCCCCTTTTAATGCAGAGTGTCCAGCGGGCCCCCTTTCACTGCAGAGTGTCCAGCGTGCCCCCTTCAATGCAGAGAGACTTACCTGCAGCAGCGGCTTCTCCTCAGTTCCCCACATCTCCTCGAGTCCTCCCGCCTCCTCCTCGTCTCGGACCCGCTTCCTGATTGGCCAGGAGGAGGATCCGTGTGACAATAGCAAATTTTCATTCGCTATTGTCACACAATGGGTGGGCTCAGAGCGCACTGCTCTGCACCCCGGGTCCACCCTTTTTTGACGTCTATTAGAGCCTCTGGCTCTAATCAGGTGATTAAAAAAAAACCCACTCTGTGACAGCGCCAGGCTGATGACTCACTCGCTGCTAAACTGACTGAGCAGTGAGGAGAGTGGCGGCATAGGCGGGGCTTGGCTTGCAACGCCACCCCACCATACACCAATGGACAGGTGAGGCACAGTCCAGCCCCGCCCGACCCGCCATTTTCAGCCATAGGGCGGCCGCGCTGAACATCTCCCATCGTAAAGATGGAGGCAGCCGCAGACAGTGTGTGAACTGTGTATGTCAGAGTCAGACAGACACTGCGGATGCGCCCCCCCAGATGTTGCGCCCGGTGCGGCCTGCCCCCCCTGCACCCCCCACGCTACGCCACTGCTTGGCGCCCAATTGAATGAAACCTGGATATCGGTTTTAAAAACTGATCTTTTCTCATAGCTGAACTCCTCCATGCCACTTATCAATTTGACCTCCTGTCTCTGCACTTTTAAACTGATTCTAAAGGCATTTTTTTAAAATACCAAACATGTTATTCTATTGACACACACAGCGCGGCTTGGCCTTGCCCACCGCTCTCTCCTCACAGACTGCGATTGACAGCAGCAGGAGCCCAGGACTTCTGCTGCTGCCTCCATGGCGAGTAAAGAGAGAGAGCCACTGCTCCTGTGCACAGCGCTGGATTGAGATTGGGTTTAGGGGGGACTGTGACAGAACAGGTAGAATGCATTTAGGTAAAAAAACTTCTGCCTTGACCCTATGTACACACCTATGCGTTTTTTAGTGCGTTTTCCAGTTTGTAGAAATGCACTACAGTCCAGTTAGCATGGTTTCCTATGGTACACATTTACATCTATGCGTTTTGCAGCCTTTTTGGAAAGGGTTGGGGACTTTTTTCCCTGCTTTTTACATGTAACAGAGCTAACAAACGGGCCAGGAAGCCGGCTGCCGTGTCCTTAACAACCGATGAGTCATCAGCTGTCAGCGGGGTTGCTCGCTGACAGCTGAATGTAAAAAAAAAAAGAATTGCTGGCAAAAAAAAGAGAGAAAAAAACAGCGTGGGTCCTCCCCTAAAACCCATACCAGACCCTTATCCGAGCATACAGCCCGGCATGTCAGGAAAGGTAGGGGACATGCGAGCACCCCCCCCTCCCATTCCTGAATCATACCAGGTCGTATGCCCTGGTTCGGGGCAGGGGGGCTGTGGGGGTCTGGGGGCAGGGGGCTTATCCAAATATGAAAGCCCCCTTTAGGAAAGGGGCCCCACCCATGTGAATGAGTATAGGGCACATTGTCTCCATACCCATTTACCCAAAAAAAAAAAAAAGCAGTGTAGGGTTATAAAAAAACAAGAGATGTTTTTGACAAGTCCTTTATTAAAAATGAAGAATGTCCCCTGTCGTAGCTCCAACGTGTCTTCTTCCTCCGGTCTTCTCCCTCGGCTGTCCTCTCCCTCCGATGTCTTCTCCCTCTGGTGATGTCTTCTCCCTCCGGTGGTTTCTTCTCCCTCTTGGGATGTCTTCTCCCTCCGGTGATATCTTTTACCTCCTCCGCCGCTGCTGACCTGCTATGAATAAAAAAAAAAAGGTCCTCCCCTGATGCTGGCTCCATCCGATGTGTCAGCTCCGCTGTCTGCCATTTCTTATATAGCTTTGGGGCGTGGCCATCCAGTGACATAACCCGGAGAACCCCTTGTGACAGCGGAGGGAGAAGACAGCAGAGGGAGAAGACTGGAGGAAGATGACACGGAGTTATGACAGGGACATTTTTCATTTTTTAATAAAGGACTTGTCAAAAAATGTCTCATGTTTTTTTTAATATTACACAGCTTTTGTTTTGTTTTTTTGGTGAATGGGTGGAGGTATAATGTACCCCCATACTCATTTAGATGGGGTGGGTGGGATTCGGGGGCCCCCTTTCTTGAAGGGGGCTTCCAGATTGGGATAAGCCCCCTGCCTGCAGACCCCCCACAGCCACCGCCCAGGGTTGTTGGAAAGAGGCCCATGTCCCCATCAGCATGGGGACAAGGTGCTTTGGGGTGGGGGGCCCCATAAGCACAACCCCCCTATGTTTGAGGGCATGGGGCTTGGTATGGTTCAGAAGGGGGAAGCGCTCCTTTGTCCTCTCCCTTGTTTGACCTGTCGGCTGCGTGCTCAGATAAGGGTCTGGTATGGATTTTGGGGTGACCCCGTGCCATTTTTTTAATTTTTTTAAATTTTGGCATGGGAGTCCCCTCCAAATCCTTACCAGACCCACTTTTTTTTTCCTTTTTTTTTTGTATTGCGAGAAATTCTTTTTTATAAGCAATACAAAAAGGTGCACTCAGATGCACATATGTGAAATCAAAAAAACTGCTGCAATCAAACACTCCTTGAATAGTGAGGTGAAAAATGACTTAGATATCCTAAAAATGATTAGGTGACAGACGCAATAAACAATATGCAATAAGCAAAATCAAACAATAGTGAATGTTCAAATGGCAAAGTGTAACTAGATAAGTGAAACGCTTGTTGTCTAGAAGGGTGTATCAAGTAAACTATATCAAAAATATTTTTTTTGTGAATAAGTAGCCACGATCTGTTCTTAAAAAATTACAAATAATAAATGGTGCAAAAAGTTCATAAATAGTCCAGTGCTCCACAATTCAATGTGTTTAGTAAAGAGATGATGCTCCAACTTTCCCACATGCAAATACAACAAACTATTTGTAGTGCAGCGGAAATAATCCACAATGAAAATTGTGTCACCGCTGTGCTCTATATGTGAAAATATGCCTGCTTACCAAATCAAATGATCCCACCAAGAGATCATATGCATGTGAGTGGAAGCACCTCCGAAGACAAGTGGTCAGCCAGCTCCAGGGAATGTATCCAGGCTTATGGTGCTCCTTAACCACTTCCCGACCGCCGCACGACTATATACTGTGGCAGTCAGCACCCTACAGGCAAAGTGATGGTAGGCCCACGAGCCTGTAGGGGGCAAGCGTGCACCGCCGGTGGTACACTTCTGCCCCCGCTCGTTCCCTGCCTAGCCTGCGGGTGTGACCGGCGGCTCCGATGTCCGCCGGCCACTTGCGATCTCCCTCAGGAGAGGGAGAAAGACAGACGGCTGATGTAAACACAGCCGTCTGTCATTCTTCCTGAAGTAATGACAGAGGCTATGCGATGCTGCTATGTAGGATTGTATGTCTCTGTGATTACTTCACTATCCACTCCCCCTAACAGTTAGAAGCACACCCCTAGGGACACACTTAACCCCTTGATCACCAATAAAGTTAACCCCTTCCCTTCCAGTGTAATTTTTACAGTAACAGTGCATATTTATAGCACTGATTACTCTAGTAATGTCACTGGTATCCCCAAAAGTGTCTAAAATGTCAGTCAGGGGTCTGATCTGTCCGTCACAATGTCGCAGTCCCGCAAAAAAAATCGCAGATTGCCACCATTACTAGTTAAAAAAAAAAACAATAAAAATTACATAAAGCTTTCCCGTAGTTAGTAAACTCAATAACTTTTGCGCAAAATATGCTTATTGCGATTTTTTTTACCAAAAATATGTAGCAGAAAACAAATTGGCCTAAAATGTTAAAACATTTTGATTTTTACATTTTTTTTGAGAATTTTATATAAAAAATGTGAAAAATATTGTTATTTTTTCAAAATTGTCGCTCTTTCTTTGTTTATAGCGCAAAAAATAAAAATTACACAGGTGATCAAATACCACCAAAAGAAAGCTCTGTTTGTGGGGAAAAAAAAGGATGTCGATTCATTTGGGTACAGCATCGCACGACCGCGCAATTGTCCGTTAAAGTCACAAAGTGCCGAATCGCAAAATAGGGCCTAGTCATTGAGCAGCCAAATCCTCCGGGGCTTAAGTGGTTAATCTCGTTAACCACATCATGTGGTTATAAAAGATAATGGAAGACGCTCATAGCTCATTAATGCATATAAAGCTGGCTTATTAAAAAAAATTGCACTTATATCAAGGTCCGCGCTATTTGACGTCACTTTGGTAGCTCCAATATTTAAACCAGCTTTATATGTATTAATGCACTATGAGCAGCCTCCATTATCTTTTATAACCACATGATGTGATTAACGAGATTATTTATTAACAGATACTAGATAATAGCTACTGTCATCTCTCTGTCACCACATAATTCCATAGATATATATTTTTGACCTATTTTTCAGTGTTTATTTTCATTATTATCATTATTGTTATTGTGAATATTATATTTATATTTATTTTATTTTTATTTCAATAAATATTATTCAGTTTATTTTATTTTAATTTTATTTTCAATTTCTTTACATAGTGTATGTATATATTTTATAGAAATTTTTGTAAGTGTTTTTAACCCCTATGTGTAAAAATAAACTGTCTATACTGCATTTAGAGGCGCCTTGTGTACTTCTCACATTTCTATAGAGCTGCTTCTCCTCCTAAGCACTGCCCGAGTACGTACTGACAAGAATATCCAACTGCACTCTTCTGAAAACTGCTCCGCAGCCATACCGGAGTTATGTGAACCGTCTCCATTGAGAACCAGCCACAATCCCTGGAAATGCGAATTGGATACAGAGAAACCTGCATCCAATTCACACTAGTGTGAATCCACTTCCTTGCTGCGGTAATATCCAGGTCCTCCTTAACGTGGTTGTAAACTTCAATGTTGCACTTGTACTTATAGGTAAGCCTTAAAGGGGAGTTCTGGCCACAAAATCATAGTCGATTTTGGGCCATCCGCTTGCTTATGGTCACCTGAAAATAAATGGATAGTTACGATTTTTTTTTTTTGTTTACTTACCTTGTTATTGAAGAAAAATATACTCACCTTTCTTCCACTTCCTCCCTCTGCGGCCACGGCCCACGCCGTCACTTCCTCTTTGCATTGATTCCTGGGAGCTGAACGTCATTGCTCCCAGGAATCAATGCACCTGCACCGGCCCCGATCGTCAGTTCCGGTGCAGGCGTCATTCCCTGCTAAACAACTTCTGGACATACCCAGAAGCTGTGGAGGGGTGACGCGCCCGCACCGGAAGTGACTAGTGGGCGCGTCATCCCTCCACAAATGATGAGGGGGTTTAAATAGAAATGCAACTGACCACTAATTTGGGGATTATTAACCAGTTACCTATAGACAAATGATGGTCGGTGGGACATGTGTCGTTCCGGGTGGACGCATATGACATCAGGCCGCGCTGCGGTGCTCCATCAGACACAGCCAATGACAGATCACTGCTCTGGGCTGCTGCAGGAATGAGAGAGTTTGGGGTGGAAGAACTTGACTGACCTGCACAGAGTCCTGACCTCAACCCCATAGAACACCTTTGGGATGAATAAGAGCGGAGACTGCGAGCCAAGCCTTGTCGTCCAACATCAATAGTTGACCTCACAATTGCGCTTCTGGAAGAATAGTCAAACATTCCCATAGACACACTCCTAAACCTTGTGGACGGCCTTCCCAGAAGAGTTAAAGCTGTTATAGCTGCAAAGGGTGAGCCAACTCAAAATTGAACCCTACAGACTAAAGCCCCGTACACACGCAACGAATTTCCGCCGACCGGTCGTCCGTCTTTTGTCCAGAGTGGTGTCTGTTGGTTGGAATGTGCTCTAGACTGCACATGAATTTTCCCGTACGACATAATTCTACTTCAGAAGTGATGTCATGTGTTGGTTTGCTTTCTATGCGTTCTTTCATCTCTGAGCATGCCTAGTCTTGCTCATAAGATTTTTCCCTGTCGAAATTTGTACTAATGAGACGAAAATCGGATGTGTGTTGACGGAGGACAAAAATTTTAATGCCGTCACACCAGGATTTTGTCAGCCGAAAAGTCGGAGTCGGCTGTCGAAAGCACCATACAAACAAGCCGAAAATCGGCAGATCGGTCGTCGGACGAAATTTCCCGGCCGAATTTCTTATCGTGTGTACGGGGCTTAAGACTGGGATGCCATTAAAGTTCATGTGTGTGTAAAGGCAGGCGTCCCAATACTTCTGGCAATGTAGTTTATATATCATAGTTTGTGGACTCTATAACTATCCTACAGGCTAAATAATATACACTGATTTGGGTTAATTTCACCAAAGAAATGTAGCAGAATACAGTTTGGCCAAAATGTATGAAGAAAGATTATTTATTTACAAAATTTTATAACCGAAACAAAGAATAACACTTTTTTTTTTTTACAAAATTCTTGGTCTATTTTTCGTTTATTTAGTTATTTAGCAAAAAAAAAAAAAATTGATTAAATACCAGCAAAAAAAAAGCTCTAGTTGTGTGAAAAAAAAATGCTAAAAATGTAATTTGGGTACAGTGTTGCATGACCACACAATTGTCCTTCAAATCGTGACAGCGCTAAAAGCTGAAAATTGGCCTGGGTAGGAAGGGGGTGAAATTCTTCTTTTGAAGTATCCCTTTATAACGTTCAAGGAGAGCTTTGTGGAGAGTGGTGTGAGAACCCCCCCCCCCCCCCCCCCGTACTAGGTGTTTATACACCACAGCCTGTACAGATCCATTAGGCATACACCAATTGGGTACACTTGTTCCGGTAAGCCTCCTAAGGAGGCTTTTCACAGCGGTAACTTCTAGTTGTGGGTTTTGGAATAATCAAGTATCTGTCTTGGATCACTATTTGGCTATTTGTTTTAACACATCAGTTTGGACTTTTTCACTTTTATGGACTGCACAATTTTTATCACTATTACTGCGGATGTGGGATATTCACTATAATTTGTGTTTATAGGTATTAAGTTCATTATATCACAATTTAAGTGAGATCATTTGTTTTTTTTTTTATGAATGCCATAATCACCAACACCTGTGTTCAAGGTTTATGTGGTGGTAATTTTCATAATTGATACTCAGTTTTTCAGTAAACCCCGTTCCATCGCGGGGGTAAGTGAAAATCCACGAAATAGAAATACCCCATTTAAATACACCCTAGGCATGTTTTTATAACTTTTATGGTACTTTTAAAAGCATTTTAAGGTCTTTAACCTCCCTGGCGGTATGATTATGTCAGGAATTCTGTACCAAAAGCGGTACAATTTTTTGCATGGAAATTTGGCGTTATGTATTATAGGCCTACAATTCTTAGTAATTACTGACTTAAACCTGACAAAAACAAGACTCTAGTAGACATCCCAGATGTGATAAATTTGAAGCACAAACGCATGAATTATAATCTAATCAATAATATAATTTTATTATATAATATATATATATATACATATTGGGAAAAAATTGTTATACAGTCAGATCGAAAAAGCTACTAAACCAAGCCCACATCCTAGTTATTATATGTCAAAAAGAAGGGAGGTATTGAATGGGATTGTGGTATATCCATAGGGTGGGGACCAAAAGAAACCCATTGGAATTCCCAAAAAATGGACTTTAAAGGGCTGGTAAAGTAATAGGTGAGCAAACAATGGAGTAAAAATATGTAAATTTATTGAAATATATTATTAAAAACAGAAATCAGCATGATTACTTCACATATGGTAACTACCAACATAGTTTGAACATGAAGACATAGAATTAGTCCATATACAATTCAACCATGTTGACACATTGAAGGTATTTTCTTGGTGATGGTTCGACGCGTTTCGCCAGAGAAAAGTAATCGGCTTCTTCAGGAACCAATTGTTGGAGGCTAAGTAGGGCCTCTAACATTAGACATATACAGAAAGGAAAAGAAAAACAAACATAAACATTCATAAATAACCTTCATGTTATATCATTGGAGCATAGTTGATACATAACATATCAGGCTCCTGTTGAATGGAATAGAAAACAGCTATACATTATTGATCAACTTGCTCACCTAGTTTACAATGGGGTTAACATAATAGGATTCGAGATATCCCTAGTTATCCAGTGAGGCCAGGATGCAGATAGCCCTCTCCAAAAAATCCTCAAGTAGGGCTCCTAGGAACTCCTTTATGAGGGTAGATGGACCGAACCTCTTCCAAATTTCCCAAGGGGATGAATACATCCAATAATCAATGCCAATGAGTAACCTCAATGTTGTCACCATGGGGTCCTCAGCAACGATACGATGTTGAAGGCAAGGGATTGATAAAATAAAAGCCCAGAACCACTCTGTAGTGTATCCATAATAAAAGAAAAAGAGAGCACAAAAAGAGAGGACAAGAGATAAGGATAATAGCAAATAATTATAACCCACCAAAACAAATAAAAATCTGCTTGGAGGTAAAGTGTATAAGCCCATAGTTGAGGGCTCCATTCAAATAAAAGAACCTACCTTGTCATGGAATCGACACTATGTGGAGGTACTGGACGCCTGTGTCCGCGGTATCAAATACCGCAGCCATCGGCGTCTCTGCCTCGTGGGCTTATAAGCAGGAAGAGGTCCCGCCGGAAGTGCGACGCCAGAAGCGTCCCGACGTCACTTCCGGCGCGGGCGCTATGCAAGTGCGCCACTTCCGGTATGGCTGAAAGATAGTATTACAGCCATCGGGTACGGCGCAACTGATTCCCATTGCTGGGAGAGGACCGGATGTTTACCAGAAACATCCTACCTCTGCTTTGCGCCCGAGTCCACCTGGAATGGAGAGGGAGAGACAAGCATACGCTGGTTCAAACCGGGTCTGTCAGTACATCCCGATCCTATCAAAAAACAGAAAAAAAATGGTGATTGATAAAAATACTTCAGAGGTCCCAAAGCAAGGAAAAAAAAGGAAAGAAAAGAGCCAAACATAAGAAAGGGAGCATATATGTATATATATGAAAAAACATACATGCAGCCTAGAACAATGATTAATAAATAAGAACATAATATACAGCCCCTCAACAAGGGAGCATATTTAATAAGCATGTCTCATTGACACAGTTGCCACATAGATGGCTCACATCGGAGCAGAAGAGATGGCTGGTCATGGGGATATAGTCACATTATATCCTGAAATGGGAAGAAAAAATAAAGGGGGGGGGGAAAAAGGAAGGGAAAAGAAGGGAGGGGAAGGGAAGGGGGGAAAAGGAGGGGGGGAAAAAAGAAGGGAGAAAAGAAAAGAGGGGGGAAAAAAAAGGAAAACGAAAAAAATATATATAATAAAGATAATAAAGTATATAAAGAGTATATGAAAAATGTAAGGAGTATATGAAAAATATGGAAAAAGTCCTAGAGGTGGACAACAGACAAATTCCAGAGGTGGATCATCATTGATGGATTATGGATTCAATTAGAGAAATGGTTTATATGACACGGCTGAATTTAAGCCGGGCCATTTAGTAGCTTGCTGATTAAAGATCCATTTTGCTTCCTTTTGGAGAATGATTTTATCGATATTTCCACCTCGTGGGTTTCTGTTGACCACCTCTAGGACTGAAAAGGAGACCATATGAGGGTCAAAGCTATGGTTGAGACCGACATGCCTACATATTGGTGTATAAATTAGACCAACCTCCAAATAATAGAGGTGGTCACTGATCCTTTGCCAAAATTTCCTTTTGGTTTTGCCTATATAAAAGGCACCACATTTACATGTGGCTAAATACACTACCCCTTCCGTCTGACAGGTGGCTGAAAATCTCGGCCGTAGCATTCCTCCTCGTGGCAGGGGAAGGGTAATACCCTCCCTTATCCATGGGCATAGGTCACATGTCCCACATCTGTGGGTCCCCAGTGATCCCTCCAATCCCACAGAAGTGGGAGACTGAAAGTGGCTGTGCACCAATGAGTCGCCCAGAGATCTAGCCTTCCTAAATACTAATTCTGGTGTTGATCGAACATATCGGGAGATAGTTGAATCCTCCGTCAAGAAGTGCCAGTTTTTGGTCAATATGGAGCGGATCTCTTGATGGTGGGCATTGAAGGTAGTGATCATTTTAGTTGTAAAGGAAGATTCCTGTTTTTTGGGGCGGTAAATCAACTCTTCCCTTTGCTGGGATTTAGCCTTTTGATAGGCACTTTTTAGGACCCGATTGCTGTATCCCCTAAGTTTTAGTCTCTGCTGAAGGGCTTTTGCTTCCCTCTCGAAGTCAACATCCCTTCCGCAATTGCGGCGTATCCTAAGGTATTGGCAGTAAGGTATATTACGTACAAGCGATCTTGGATGACCACTCTGGTAATGAAGAATGGTGTTACCAGCCGTCTCCTTCCGGTATAGGGAGGTAAATAAAGTTCCGTCAGGAGACATGTGTATATAGGTGTCAAGAAAAGGAATCACCAACTTGCTGCATTGCATTGTAAATTTTAAATTGAATTGGTTGATCGAAAGATATTGCATAAATTCCAACAGTTGTTCATGAGATCCCGTCCATACCACCAGGACGTCATCAATATACCTTTTCCAGGTAAGGACATGTTCAAAGAGGGGTGACGCCTTCTCGTCAGAGAACAGGACGCGCTCCCATCCCCCCAGGTACAGGTTGGCATACGATGGGGCACACGCTGTCCCCATCGCTACCCCCTGTACCTGGAGGTATGTGTCATCGTTGAAGGAAAAGATATTGGAATTTAAAATAAATTCCAAAAGTCGAAGAACAAAGTCAGTACGAGCCCAATTAGAGCGCTCCTGTTCCCGGAGGAATGAAGACGCCACCCTTAGACCTTTGATATGGGGAATTGAGGAGTATAGCGCTTCAATATCAATCGCTACTAATAGCGATTGAGTAGGCACGACAAGTCCCTCGATGGTCTTAAGTAATTCCACCGTATCTTTAAGATAAGATGGTAAACTAGCTACTAGTGGGCGTAAATGGCTGTCAATGTATCGACTTGCCATTTCTGATATGCTTCCTATGCCAGATATAATTGGACGTCCTGGTGGTGGGACGGTTTTTTTATGGATCTTAGGTATAGAGTAAAATGTTGGCGTGATTGGCCATTTGACCCAAAGATATTCAAATAATTCCTTATCAATCACATTTTCCTGAACAGCGTTGGAAATCAGAGTATAAAATTCAGCATTTTTGGTGGTGATTAATGTTTCCGGCACCTTAAGGTACCATTCCTCGTTAGAGAGAATGGCTACACACATGTCAATATATTGATCGCGATCCATGACGACCACATTGCCCCCCTTGTCAGAGGGTTTGATGACAATGTGGTCGTCATGGATCAAGCGATCAAGAGCCTGCCTCTGCGGAGGGGACAGATTAGACCTGTAAGGGGAGGAGGCGGCGAGGTTTTCAAAGTCTTTAGCTGTTTGTTTTAAGAAAGCCCACACTGCGGGGCATGTTTGTAGCCGGGGGAAGTTAGTAGACTTAGCTTTGAATTGGGGTTCAGAGGGGAGCCCCAACTCATCGTCAGAGGAGGATTCCGACCCAGAGTTCTCAATCGGTCCACCACTCTCATCTAGAAGCTGGATGAGTATTTTCAACATCTTGAAGTCATTAATTTTAAAACCTTTATAGGGGTCCTCATATTTGCCATCAATACTACACTTATTTTTATTTTTATCAAATAAATACTTAAACGTGAGGTTCCTCGCAAAGAGGTGGAGGTCCTTTGTAATTTCAAATTTGTTTACCCTTTCCAGTGGGCAGAAACCCAAACCTAGTTTCAAAACATTTAATTCATCATTCGATAATTGTCGCGATGATAGATTTACTACATCTAATCCGAATGAGGGAGTATCGGTTTCACCATGTAAATGTCCATGGTCCCTGCCCTCCTCTCTCCCAACACCTGTTGACTCTGTTGAGCCAAAGGTGTTGGGATTGATCCCAAAGGGGACTCATTAGGTAAGTTAAGTTGTTTGGTTTTAGGTTTGGTTCCTGTATTAAGAGGAGGCTGAGAAGAATCAATGTCCAAATTGAACATTGAGCATTGATTCTGCTCGGTTCTAGGTAGGTGAGAACTGTAATGACTCCTATCTGTACCAGGCAATTGTTTCGGTTTAGGTGTTATTTCGTGAGGTGATACTGTCCTTTTTTGAGCCTTTTCCTGTTGAAAATCCATGCGGTTTGGGCCACCCCTCAGAGATGGTCTGCCCCGTCTTGCCTTCCCTCTTTGAGGTTGATTTACACTCTTATAAGAGGAGGCTGAGGATGACAAAGATGCTTCAGATTCTGTTCTAATAATATTGTTATTCTTAGTATTCCTTGGAACATATGGCCTATTCTTTTTCTGCCAATTATTTTTATTGTTCCATTTGTAGGCTGTACCGCCTGCAAAGGCCAATCTGTCCTTCATATATTTAAAATCCTTCTTTTCAACTATTTCCTTATTAAATCGTTCTAGGAATTGAGTTAATTCCTGTTCTTTTTTCGTAAAGTCAATCGTTTGTGAAGCTGGTTTATTAGTTTGGAGTAAACCAATTTCTTTGTCTACCTCTTCTAGGTCTTTCAGATATTTATTTCTCAAGAGTTGCATCATTCTTGCTGAACACGCGGTGAGATTGCTCTCCCATTGTTCACGAAATAGGGGGTCGAGGACCTCAAACGAAGGAAAGACTTGTATGCGTAAACCAATTGGGTTGACCTCATCACGTAGGTACTTATCGAAATACCTGATGTGCCAACCCAGATTTGATTTACGCTCCATAAGCTTTTTAAGTTTTTGAAAGTATACCTCCACACTGATGTCATTCGGGGCATAGGTCACACATGTTTGTTGGATGGAGTCCAAGAACTTCTCCCATGCAGGGCCTGTTAGTTGTGCCATAGTGTAAAATTCTCACCACTTCCAGTACGTATCTAGTACAGAGAAAATCAATGGCAACTTCTAATAGAGAGGGGGATGAAGGGTAGAAAGAGAAACAAAAGAAAAAAGAAGGAAAAGGAAGGGAAAGGAGAAGGGGAAGGAGAAAGATATGGGACTAACACCAAAAATGAGACATGCTTGTACAATTAACATATAAAGATTAGTTTTTAACATAAAGAACAAATTCGAAAATTTTTTTTATATAAAAGTTGAACACCATGTGTACATACAAGTCAAAACTCCTGATTGGAGAGTCGACCTCAACACCCACACATGGGTCAAGAGGTGTATGCACACATGTGGGTCAGTAAGCCGACTCCAGTGAGCTCCAAATAGGAACCCAAAAGAGTTAACCCCTTAACACATGCGTACACACAGCTCACATACTAACATATATATAATTATGATTATATAGATTAATCACAAAGAGCAACAGATATTAGAGGAAATGACTGTATTGAGAATGGGTTTTACACCCCGAAAGTCAATATTGGGAAAAAATTGTTATACAGTCAGATCGAAAAAGCCAACATTTTACTCTATACCTAAGATCCATAAAAAAACCGTCCCACCACCAGGACGTCCAATTATATCTGGCATAGGAAGCATATCAGAAATGGCAAGTCGATACATTGACAGCCATTTACGCCCACTAGTAGCTAGTTTACCATCTTATCTTAAAGATACGGTGGAATTACTTAAGACCATCGAGGGACTTGTCGTGCCTACTCAATCGCTATTAGTAGCGATTGATATTGAAGCGCTATACTCCTCAATTCCCCATATCAAAGGTCTAAGGGTGGCGTCTTCATTCCTCCGGGAACAGGAGCGCTCTAATTGGGCTCGTACTGACTTTGTTCTTCGACTTTTGGAATTTATTTTAAATTCCAATATCTTTTCCTTCAACGATGACACATACCTCCAGGTACAGGGGGTAGCGATGGGGACAGCGTGTGCCCCATCGTATGCCAACCTGTACCTGGGGGGATGGGAGCGCGTCCTGTTCTCTGACGAGAAGGCGTCACCCCTCTTTGAACATGTCCTTACCTGGAAAAGGTATATTGATGACGTCCTGGTGGTATGGACGGGATCTCATGAACAACTGTTGGAATTTATGCAATATCTTTCGATCAACCAATTCAATTTAAAATTTACAATGCAATGCAGCAAGTTGGTGATTCCTTTTCTTGACACCTATATACACATGTCTCCTGACGGAACTTTATTTACCTCCCTATACCGGAAGGAGACGGCTGGTAACACCATTCTTCATTACCAGAGTGGTCATCCAAGATCGCTTGTACGTAATATACCTTACTGCCAATACCTTAGGATACGCCGCAATTGCGGAAGGGATGTTGACTTCGAGAGGGAAGCAAAAGCCCTTCAGCAGAGACTAAAACTTAGGGGATACAGCAATCGGGTCCTAAAAAGTGCCTATCAAAAGGCTAAATCCCAGCAAAGGGAAGAGTTGATTTACCGCCCCAAAAAACAGGAATCTTCCTTTACAACTAAAATGATCACTACCTTCAATGCCCACCATCAAGAGATCCGCTCCATATTGACCAAAAACTGGCACTTCTTGACGGAGGATTCAACTATCTCCCGATATGTTCGATCAACACCAGAATTAGTATTTAGGAAGGCTAGATCTCTGGGCGACTCATTGGTGCACAGCCACTTTCAGTCTCCCACTTCTGTGGGATTGGAGGGATCACTGGGGACCCACAGATGTGGGACATGTGACCTATGCCCATGGATAAGGGAGGGTATTACCCTTCCCCTGCCACGAGGAGGAATGCTACGGCCGAGATTTTCAGCCACCTGTCAGACGGAAGGGGTAGTGTATTTAGCCACATGTAAATGTGGTGCCTTTTATATAGGCAAAACCAAAAGGAAATTTTGGCAAAGGATCAGTGACCACCTCTATTATTTGGAGGTTGGTCTAATTTATACACCAATATGTAGGCATGTCGGTCTCAACCATAGCTTTGACCCTCATATGGTCTCCTTTTCAGTCCTAGAGGTGGTCAACAGAAACCCACGAGGTGGAAATATCGATAAAATCATTCTCCAAAAGGAAGCAAAATGGATCTTTAATCAGCAAGCTACTAAATGGCCCGGCTTAAATTCAGCCGTGTCATATAAACCATTTCTCTAATTGAATCCATAATCCATCAATGATGATCCACCTCTGGAATTTGTCTGTTGTCCACCTCTAGGACTTTTTCCATATTTTTCATATACTCCTTACATTTTTCATATACTCTTTATATACTTTATTATCTTTATTATATATATTTTTTTCGTTTTCCTTTTTTTTCCCCCCTCTTTTCTTTTCTCCCTTCTTTTTTCCCCCCCTCCTTTTCCCCCCTTCCCTTCCCCTCCCTTCTTTTCCCTTCCTTTTTCCCCCCCCCTTTATTTTTTCTTCCCATTTCAGGATATAATGTGACTATATCCCCATGACCAGCCATCTCTTCTGCTCCGATGTGAGCCATCTATGTGGCAACTGTGTCAATGAGACATGCTTATTAAATATGCTCCCTTGTTGAGGGGCTGTATATTATGTTCTTATTTATTAATCATTGTTCTAGGCTGCATGTATGTTTTTTCATATATATACATATATGCTCCCTTTCTTATGTTTGGCTCTTTTCTTTCCTTTTTTTTCCTTGCTTTGGGACCTCTGAAGTATTTTTATCAATCACCATTTTTTTTCTGTTTTTTGATAGGATCGGGATGTACTGACAGACCCGGTTTGAACCAGCGTATGCTTGTCTCTCCCTCTCCATTCCAGGTGGACTCGGGCGCAAAGCAGAGGTAGGATGTTTCTGGTAAACATCCGGTCCTCTCCCAGCAATGGGAATCAGTTGCGCCGTACCCGATGGCTGTAATACTATCTTTCAGCCATACCGGAAGTGGCGCACTTGCATAGCGCCCGCGCCGGAAGTGACGTCGGGACGCTTCTGGCGTCGCACTTCCGGCGGGACCTCTTCCTGCTTATAAGCCCACGAGGCAGAGACGCCGATGGCTGCGGTATTTGATACCGCGGACACAGGCGTCCAGTACCTCCACATAGTGTCGATTCCATGACAAGGTAGGTTCTTTTATTTGAATGGAGCCCTCAACTATGGGCTTATACACTTTACCTCCAAGCAGATTTTTATTTGTTTTGGTGGGTTATAATTATTTGCTATTATCCTTATCTCTTGTCCTCTCTTTTTGTGCTCTCTTTTTCTTTTATTATGGATACACTACAGAGTGGTTCTGGGCTTTTATTTTATCAATCCCTTGCCTTCAACATCGTATCGTTGCTGAGGACCCCATGGTGACAACATTGAGGTTACTCATTGGCATTGATTATTGGATGTATTCATCCCCTTGGGAAATTTGGAAGAGGTTCGGTCCATCTACCCTCATAAAGGAGTTCCTAGGAGCCCTACTTGAGGATTTTTTGGAGAGGGCTATCTGCATCCTGGCCTCACTGGATAACTAGGGATATCTCGAATCCTATTATGTTAACCCCATTGTAAACTAGGTGAGCAAGTTGATCAATAATGTATAGCTGTTTTCTATTCCATTCAACAGGAGCCTGATATGTTATGTATCAACTATGCTCCAATGATATAACATGAAGGTTATTTATGAATGTTTATGTTTGTTTTTCTTTTCCTTTCTGTATATGTCTAATGTTAGAGGCCCTACTTAGCCTCCAACAATTGGTTCCTGAAGAAGCCGATTACTTTTCTCTGGCGAAACGCGTCGAACCATCACCAAGAAAATACCTTCAATGTGTCAACATGGTTGAATTGTATATGGACTAATTCTATGTCTTCATGTTCAAACTATGTTGGTAGTTACCATATGTGAAGTAATCATGCTGATTTCTGTTTTTAATAATATATTTCAATAAATTTACATATTTTTACTCCATTGTTTGCTCACCTATTACTTTACCAGCCCTTTAAAGTCCATTTTTTGGGAATTCCAATGGGTTTCTTTTGGTCCCCACCCTATGGATATACCACAATCCCATTCAATACCTCCCTTCTTTTTGACATATAATAACTAGGATGTGGGCTTGGTTTAGTAGCTTTTTCGATCTGACTGTATAACAATTTTTTCCCAATATTGACTTTCGGGGTGTAAAACCCATTCTCAATACAGTCATTTCCTCTAATATCTGTTGCTCTTTGTGATTAATCTATATAATCATAATTATATATATGTTAGTATGTGAGCTGTGTGTACGCATGTGTTAAGGGGTTAACTCTTTTGGGTTCCTATTTGGAGCTCACTGGAGTCGGCTTACTGACCCACATGTGTGCATACACCTCTTGACCCATGTGTGGGTGTTGAGGTCGACTCTCCAATCAGGAGTTTTGACTTGTATGTACACATGGTGTTCAACTTTTATATAAAAAATTTTTTCGAATTTGTTCTTTATGTTAAAAACTAATCTTTATATGTTAATTGTACAAGCATGTCTCATTTTTGGTGTTAGTCCCATATCTTTCTCCTTCCCCTTCTCCTTTCCCTTCCTTTTCCTTCTTTTTTCTTTTGTTTCTCTTTCTACCCTTCATCCCCCTCTCTATTAGAAGTTGCCATTGATTTTCTCTGTACTAGATACGTACTGGAAGTGGTGAGAATTTTACACTATGGCACAACTAACAGGCCCTGCATGGGAGAAGTTCTTGGACTCCATCCAACAAACATGTGTGACCTATGCCCCGAATGACATCAGTGTGGAGGTATACTTTCAAAAACTTAAAAAGCTTATGGAGCGTAAATCAAATCTGGGTTGGCACATCAGGTATTTCGATAAGTACCTACGTGATGAGGTCAACCCAATTGGTTTACGCATACAAGTCTTTCCTTCGTTTGAGGTCCTCGACCCCCTATTTCGTGAACAATGGGAGAGCAATCTCACCGCGTGTTCAGCAAGAATGATGCAACTCTTGAGAAATAAATATCTGAAAGACCTAGAAGAGGTAGACAAAGAAATTGGTTTACTCCAAACTAATAAACCAGCTTCACAAACGATTGACTTTACGAAAAAAGAACAGGAATTAACTCAATTCCTAGAACGATTTAATAAGGAAATAGTTGAAAAGAAGGATTTTAAATATATGAAGGACAGATTGGCCTTTGCAGGCGGTACAGCCTACAAATGGAACAATAAAAATAATTGGCAGAAAAAGAATAGGCCATATGTTCCAAGGAATACTAAGAATAACAATATTATTAGAACAGAATCTGAAGCATCTTTGTCATCCTCAGCCTCCTCTTATAAGAGTGTAAATCAACCTCAAAGAGGGAAGGCAAGACGGGGCAGACCATCTCTGAGGGGTGGCCCAAACCGCATGGATTTTCAACAGGAAAAGGCTCAAAAAAGGACAGTATCACCTCACGAAATAACACCTAAACCGAAACAATTGCCTGGTACAGATAGGAGTCATTACAGTTCTCACCTACCTAGAACCGAGCAGAATCAATGCTCAATGTTCAATTTGGACATTGATTCTTCTCAGCCTCCTCTTAATACAGGAACCAAACCTAAAACCAAACAACTTAACTTACCTAATGAGTCCCCTTTGGGATCAATCCCAACACCTTTGGCTCAACAGAGTCAACAGGTGTTGGGAGAGAGGAGGGCAGGGACCATGGACATTTACATGGTGAAACCGATACTCCCTCATTCGGATTAGATGTAGTAAATCTATCATCGCGACAATTATCGAATGATGAATTAAATGTTTTGAAACTAGGTTTGGGTTTCTGCCCACTGGAAAGGGTAAACAAATTTGAAATTACAAAGGACCTCCACCTCTTTGCGAGGAACCTCACGTTTAAGTATTTATTTGATAAAAATAAAAATAAGTGTAGTATTGATGGCAAATATGAGGACCCCTATAAAGGTTTTAAAATTAATGACTTCAAGATGTTGAAAATACTCATCCAGCTTCTAGATGAGAGTGGTGGACCGATTGAGAACTCTGGGTCGGAATCCTCCTCTGACGATGAGTTGGGGCTCCCCTCTGAACCCCAATTCAAAGCTAAGTCTACTAACTTCCCCCGGCTACAAACATGCCCCGCAGTGTGGGCTTTCTTAAAACAAACAGCTAAAGACTTTGAAAACCTCGCCGCCTCCTCCCCTTACAGGTCTAATCTGTCCCCTCCGCAGAGGCAGGCTCTTGATCGCTTGATCCATGACGACCACATTGTCATCAAACCCTCTGACAAGGGGGGCAATGTGGTCGTCATGGATCGCGATCAATATATTGACATGTGTGTAGCCATTCTCTCTAACGAGGAATGGTACCTTAAGGTGCCGGAAACATTAATCACCACCAAAAATGCTGAATTTTATACTCTGATTTCCAACGCTGTTCAGGAAAATGTGATTGATAAGGAATTATTTGAATATCTTTGGGTCAAATGGCCAATCACGCCAACATTTTACTCTATACCTAAGATCCATAAAAAAACCGTCCCACCACCAGGACGTCCAATTATATCTGGCATAGGAAGCATATCAGAAATGGCAAGTCGATACATTGACAGCCATTTACGCCCACTAGTAGCTAGTTTACCATCTTATCTTAAAGATACGGTGGAATTACTTAAGACCATCGAGGGACTTGTCGTGCCTACTCAATCGCTATTAGTAGCGATTGATATTGAAGCGCTATACTCCTCAATTCCCCATATCAAAGGTCTAAGGGTGGCGTCTTCATTCCTCCGGGAACAGGAGCGCTCTAATTGGGCTCGTACTGACTTTGTTCTTCGACTTTTGGAATTTATTTTAAATTCCAATATCTTTTCCTTCAACGATGACACATACCTCCAGGTACAGGGGGTAGCGATGGGGACAGCGTGTGCCCCATCGTATGCCAACCTGTACCTGGGGGGATGGGAGCGCGTCCTGTTCTCTGACGAGAAGGCGTCACCCCTCTTTGAACATGTCCTTACCTGGAAAAGGTATATTGATGACGTCCTGGTGGTATGGACGGGATCTCATGAACAACTGTTGGAATTTATGCAATATCTTTCGATCAACCAATTCAATTTAAAATTTACAATGCAATGCAGCAAGTTGGTGATTCCTTTTCTTGACACCTATATACACATGTCTCCTGACGGAACTTTATTTACCTCCCTATACCGGAAGGAGACGGCTGGTAACACCATTCTTCATTACCAGAGTGGTCATCCAAGATCGCTTGTACGTAATATACCTTACTGCCAATACCTTAGGATACGCCGCAATTGCGGAAGGGATGTTGACTTCGAGAGGGAAGCAAAAGCCCTTCAGCAGAGACTAAAACTTAGGGGATACAGCAATCGGGTCCTAAAAAGTGCCTATCAAAAGGCTAAATCCCAGCAAAGGGAAGAGTTGATTTACCGCCCCAAAAAACAGGAATCTTCCTTTACAACTAAAATGATCACTACCTTCAATGCCCACCATCAAGAGATCCGCTCCATATTGACCAAAAACTGGCACTTCTTGACGGAGGATTCAACTATCTCCCGATATGTTCGATCAACACCAGAATTAGTATTTAGGAAGGCTAGATCTCTGGGCGACTCATTGGTGCACAGCCACTTTCAGTCTCCCACTTCTGTGGGATTGGAGGGATCACTGGGGACCCACAGATGTGGGACATGTGACCTATGCCCATGGATAAGGGAGGGTATTACCCTTCCCCTGCCACGAGGAGGAATGCTACGGCCGAGATTTTCAGCCACCTGTCAGACGGAAGGGGTAGTGTATTTAGCCACATGTAAATGTGGTGCCTTTTATATAGGCAAAACCAAAAGGAAATTTTGGCAAAGGATCAGTGACCACCTCTATTATTTGGAGGTTGGTCTAATTTATACACCAATATGTAGGCATGTCGGTCTCAACCATAGCTTTGACCCTCATATGGTCTCCTTTTCAGTCCTAGAGGTGGTCAACAGAAACCCACGAGGTGGAAATATCGATAAAATCATTCTCCAAAAGGAAGCAAAATGGATCTTTAATCAGCAAGCTACTAAATGGCCCGGCTTAAATTCAGCCGTGTCATATAAACCATTTCTCTAATTGAATCCATAATCCATCAATGATGATCCACCTCTGGAATTTGTCTGTTGTCCACCTCTAGGACTTTTTCCATATTTTTCATATACTCCTTACATTTTTCATATACTCTTTATATACTTTATTATCTTTATTATATATATTTTTTTCGTTTTCCTTTTTTTACCCCCCTCTTTTCTTTTCTCCCTTCTTTTTCCCCCCCCTCCTTTTCCCCCCTTCCCTTCCCCTCCCTTCTTTTCCCTTCCTTTTTCCCCCCCCCCCCTTTATTTTTTCTTCCCATTTCAGGATATAATGTGACTATATCCCCATGACCAGCCATCTCTTCTGCTCCGATGTGAGCCATCTATGTGGCAACTGTGTCAATGAGACATGCTTATTAAATATGCTCCCTTGTTGAGGGGCTGTATATTATGTTCTTATTTATTAATCATTGTTCTAGGCTGCATGTATGTTTTTTCATATATATACATATATGCTCCCTTTCTTATGTTTGGCTCTTTTCTTTCCTTTTTTTTCCTTGCTTTGGGACCTCTGAAGTATTTTTATCAATCACCATTTTTTTTCTGTTTTTTGATAGGATCGGGATGTACTGACAGACCCGGTTTGAACCAGCGTATGCTTGTCTCTCCCTCTCCATTCCAGGTGGACTCGGGCGCAAAGCAGAGGTAGGATGTTTCTGGTAAACATCCGGTCCTCTCCCAGCAATGGGAATCAGTTGCGCCGTACCCGATGGCTGTAATACTATCTTTCAGCCATACCGGAAGTGGCGCACTTGCATAGCGCCCGCGCCGGAAGTGACGTCGGGACGCTTCTGGCGTCGCACTTCCGGCGGGACCTCTTCCTGCTTATAAGCCCACGAGGCAGAGACGCCGATGGCTGCGGTATTTGATACCGCGGACACAGGCGTCCAGTACCTCCACATAGTGTCGATTCCATGACAAGGTAGGTTCTTTTATTTGAATGGAGCCCTCAACTATGGGCTTATACACTTTACCTCCAAGCAGATTTTTATTTGTTTTGGTGGGTTATAATTATTTGCTATTATCCTTATCTCTTGTCCTCTCTTTTTGTGCTCTCTTTTTCTTTTATTATGGATACACTACAGAGTGGTTCTGGGCTTTTATTTTATCAATCCCTTGCCTTCAACATCGTATCGTTGCTGAGGACCCCATGGTGACAACATTGAGGTTACTCATTGGCATTGATTATTGGATGTATTCATCCCCTTGGGAAATTTGGAAGAGGTTCGGTCCATCTACCCTCATAAAGGAGTTCCTAGGAGCCCTACTTGAGGATTTTTTGGAGAGGGCTATCTGCATCCTGGCCTCACTGGATAACTAGGGATATCTCGAATCCTATTATGTTAACCCCATTGTAAACTAGGTGAGCAAGTTGATCAATAATGTATAGCTGTTTTCTATTCCATTCAACAGGAGCCTGATATGTTATGTATCAACTATGCTCCAATGATATAACATGAAGGTTATTTATGAATGTTTATGTTTGTTTTTCTTTTCCTTTCTGTATATGTCTAATGTTAGAGGCCCTACTTAGCCTCCAACAATTGGTTCCTGAAGAAGCCGATTACTTTTCTCTGGCGAAACGCGTCGAACCATCACCAAGAAAATACCTTCAATGTGTCAACATGGTTGAATTGTATATGGACTAATTCTATGTCTTCATGTTCAAACTATGTTGGTAGTTACCATATGTGAAGTAATCATGCTGATTTCTGTTTTTAATAATATATTTCAATAAATTTACATATTTTTACTCCATTGTTTGCTCACCTATTACTTTACCAGCCCTTTAAAGTCCATTTTTTGGGAATTCCAATGGGTTTCTTTTGGTCCCCACCCTATGGATATACCACAATCCCATTCAATACCTCCCTTCTTTTTGACATATATATATACATATATATATATATTATATTATATAATAAAATTCTATTATTGATTAGATTATAATTCATGCGTTATATATTATATATATATATATATATATATATATATATATATATATATATATATGTGTGTATATATATATAAATATATATGTGTGTGTGCATATATATATATATATATGTGTACATATATATATATATGTGTGTGTGTGTGTATGTATATATATATATATATATATATATACATATATATATATATATAACATAAATGTTTTGTGTTTTGTGCAACGTTTGAATTTCCCTCCCTAGTCCCGCTCCCATGCAGCATTGCTGCTGCAGGGAACGGAACCAGGAAGTCATCAGACCGACGGAGGAGCGGCGGGGATCTCGGCTGGCGATCACAGCAATGGGAGATCATCACTGGATCGCCAGGAGAAGGTAAGGGACAGCGCTGCAGGCTCTGCTTATCTACCCCGAGCGTGACTCGGGGATA
This sequence comes from Pelophylax lessonae, assembly GCF_965119305.1. Taxonomy (NCBI): domain Eukaryota; kingdom Metazoa; phylum Chordata; class Amphibia; order Anura; family Ranidae; genus Pelophylax; species Pelophylax lessonae. The sequence goes on along the minus strand of NC_138770.1, from coordinate 637,303,089 downwards.
CCGATAATAGCATGGAAAATCCACCCCGAGTCACGCTCGGGGATACCGCTAAGCAGGTTAAACACACTTTTAAAACAATAGAAACACATTTAAACACAAAAAAGATATTGAGAGAGAGAGCAATGGAAAACACAAAAATATTTAATTAACAATGAATTAATTAACCACTTGCCGACCGCTCACGTTGAGGGTACTGGGGCAAAGTGGTTCGTTATCGTCCAGCAACGTAGACCTACGTCACTGGATCCCGCCCCCTCTCGGCGGTGCGCGCGCGCCGCCGGAGGCTCGCTCCCGCTGTATTCAGACACAGCGGGAGTCGGGCCAGGGGAGGAGAGGCGGTGATTACCGCTGCTCTTCCCCGATCGTCGGGGATCGAGTGAGGAAATCCGCCCGCTTGTGTAAACAAAGCGGGCGGATCTCCTATGTGACAGACAGTCACAGATTACAGGATTCAGCATAGCTGAGCCTGCAATCTGTGTCTATGTCACACGATCCCGTCCCCCCACACACGTCAGTAAGCATGAGGCATACATTTAACCCCTTGATCACCAATAAAGTTAACCCCTTCCCTGCCAGTGTCATTATTACAGTAACAGTGCAAATTTATAGCACTGATTACTGTAGTAATGTCACTGGTACCCCCAAAAGTGTCAAAAATGTCAGTTAGGGGTCCGATCTGTCCGCCGCAATGTTGCAGTCCCGCATAAAAAAATCGCAGATCGCTACCGTTACTAGTAAAAAAAAAATAAACAATAAAAATGACAAATCTTTCCCGTAGTTAGTAAACGAAATTACTTTTGCGCAAACCAATCAAAATACGCTTATTGTGATTTTTTTTTTACCAAAAATATGTAGCAGAAAACAAATTGGCCTAAAATGTTAAAAAATTTAGATTTTTTAATTTTTTTTTGGGAATGTAAAAAATATTGTTTTTTTTTTTTTTTCAAAATTGTCGCTCTTTTTTTCAAAAATTAAAAATCGCACAGGTGATCAAATACCATCAAAAGAAAGCTCTATTTGTGGGAAAAAAAGGACATACATTTAAATTGGGTACAGCATCGCATGATCGCACAATTGTCAATTAAAGTAACGCATTGCCGAATCGCAAAATTATAGCCTGGTCAGGAATGGGGTAAAATCTTCCAGTCTTAAAGCGGTTAAAAATACGCTCATTGAGGATTTTTTTGTCAAAGACATGTAGCTAAATACATTTTGGCCTAAATATATGACAAAAATTGAATATATTGGATATTTTTTAACTGTCAAAGTAGAAAATGTCAATTTTTTTGCAAAATTTTCACTCTTTTTTATTAATATCGCAAAAAATGAAAAGCGCAGAGGTGATCAAATACCACCAAAAGAAAGCTCTGTTTGTGGGAAAAAAAGGACATCAATTTCGTTTGGGTACGGCGTTGCATGACTGCGCAATTGTCAGTTAAAGTCGTGCAGTGCCAAGTTGCAAAAAGTGGCTGGATTCATCCTTTTTTATGGATAGTGTAGGACCCACTGACAATGGGGTACTTTGACGTAGTGGTGGGCTTGAGCACGATATGGCCATATGGTGGGACCAAATCCCCATTTTTATTTATGGATTGTCTTCATATTTGATGGTCATTTCTTTTGCATGTGTGCGCTATTCTTTTTTAATATGCATGTCACTTGGTTCATAGCTGCACCAGCTTTAGAAATACATGTTCAGGGTTTGCTCCACCAACTTTTTGCTTGTTTATTATGTATTCGATCTGACCAGACTTCTGAGGTTGAGCACCCCACCCCCCACACACACCTGTACTCTATATAGGAGGAGTCCCTTGTAGTGCATTAGCACATCTCTCCCAGCAAGGAGTGTTGTCTCCAAGGGTTAGAAAGGCTGGATTCATCCTTTTTTATGGATAGTGTAGGACCCACTGACAATGGGGTACTTTGACGTAGTGGTGGGCTTGAGCACGATATGGCCATATGGAGGGACCAAATCCCCATTTTTATTTATGGATTGTCTTCATATTTGATAGTCATTTCTTTTGCATGTGTGCGCTATTCTTTTTTAATATGCAAGTTGCAAAAAGTGGCCTGGACGTAAAGCAGGAAAATCCTCCGGTGGTAAAGTGGTTAATATAATAATATTAATAAGTCTTACAGGAAAAAACACACAAAATACCGGGACCGCGAAAACTGAACCGCGATATAACGGGGGTTTACTGTAGCTAATTATTTAACACAATTTTTACACATTTTTCTTATACTGATTTTTTAATTTGTGTGTTTTATTTAATCATTTGAAACCATGAGTGATATTAATACGAATATAGTGGTATCCTGCAATAGGGTCCCTATATTTATTTTATATTCATTTGATTAGCCCTGCACTTATTTTTATAACCTTGTATTAGTGGTTAAATATCTGAGTAAATTCTGTGTTTGAATTAATTAAACCTATTTTAATGTAAAATATTTTCTTGTCTTGTCTTGACTTGGCATCTTTATTTTCAGCACTGGAGGACCTGTTTACCTAATACATTTTTGCACAATGATTTTTTATGGCCCATGTAAATGTGGGCATGGTGGGGGTGCGTGCCCCACTTACGTGTCCTTTCTTGTCTTAGAAATTAGGGGGGGATATGGTATTCAGATGAGAATTTTCCCTGTCTATACCCGGCAGAGCCCTCTGAAGTGTTGTGAAATGATAAATACAGCACTTAACCGTGTTTTTTTTAAGACACAATTGATTATCATAAATTATTATTTAGTTGTCCGTCTCTCCTTTAATATCACATCAGTCGACACAGGCAAAATAGCATTGGTATTTCAAAAGAGTCATGCTCCCGGTATCATGATTGAACAATACAATTGGTAGTAAAGAGCTATTCCATTAATGACAATGGGTAAGTAAAATGACATTTATATGCATATAAACCCGTTTTTAACCCAGCTGGAGGCCCCTTTCTTGCGGCATGGAGCAGAGAGAAGTGACAAATCAGGCGTAATCTAAACATGCAAGTTGAAAATTCCCCGCTGAGCGGAAAAGAAAATATGTTCCAACGCGGAGATCTTGCACGACAGACAAATTAATGGCAAAAAAAAAAAGAAAATGATTAGAGAATGGGGCTGTTTGTTTCCTGCGAAATACCAAACAAAGTATTTTACAATTACACACAATAGCTAATCAAGTTTTTTAACTCAATAACAGTTTGATAGCAAATACTTTATTAATCATGTTGATAAGGATACTCGTTTAGTAATGGAGGCTGGGTGACTGAAGGTAAGACTTAAAGGGGGTCTCCAGCCAAGGCTACGTTCACACTTGTGCATAACGAGAACATGCGCAAAAAAATCGCACAATTTCCCAACATGCACAGAAACGTGCAAATCTTTCATGGACAACGGTGCCATTAACCACTTAAAGACCAGCCGCCGCAGATATACTGCGGCAGACTGGCTCTCCCGCGCTAACCGACGTAGGGGATACCCGGCGATCGCTGCAGGGACTGACAGAAGGCGGCGTGCTGATGTAAACACGGCACATCGCTCATCTGTCACTGATTGAAACAGGGCTCCTGTGTTCCTGTTATTTTGGAACACAGGAGCCCTGTTTCCATCCACCAAGTCTGGCCCACACACAGTTAGAAAACACTCCCCTAGGTACACACCGGAAGCACGTTCCCACCCCCACTAGGCAGCGGGAATGCCGATCCACGGGGCCAGCGGCCGCAATTGCAGCCGGGCACCCGCGAACGCTCCCCGATGAGAGAGAAGGACGGTCTGCTGTTGTAAACACAGCAGAGCATTGTTCTCTCTGGAGCTGGAGAAAGTCCAGAGAAGGGCAACTACACTGATTAGGGGATTGGAGGACCTTAACTATGAAGAGCGGCTGCAATCGCTCGATTTATTCTCCCTGGAGAAGAGACGCCTGAGGGGGGACATGATAGCAATTTATAAATATCTCAATGGGGATATCAGCTTAGAAAAAAAGCTGTTCACTCGAAGGGATTGCATGAGGACTCGAGGACATACAATGCGATTAGAGGAGAAGCGGTTTAACCTCAGGCAATGTGGGGGGTTCTTTACTGTTAGGGCTACAAGATTGTGGAATTCTCTACCACAAGAGGTGGTTTCTGCAGGAAGTATGGTGGCTTTCAAAAGACTCTTAGACTTACATCTCAAGGATCAGGACATTAAGGGCTATGTGAGATGATTACAGCCACACACACCTACACAGGTTGAACTGGATGGACTATTGTCTTTATTCAACCTCACCTACTATGTAACTATATAGGATCACAGGTCTCTGTGTTGATTTCACAAGTCCCTCCCCCCATACAGTTATAAAGCACCCCTTAGGCTCACACTTAACCCTTTGATCGCCCCTGGTGTTAACCCCTTCCCTGCCAGTGTCATTATTACAGTAACAGTGCATATTTATATATAAACGTCAGTTAGGGGTCCGATCTGTCCGTCGCAATGTCGCAGTCCTGCTAAAAATCGCAGATCGCCGCCATTGCTAATAAAAAATGAAATAAATAAATAAAAATGACATAAATCTTTCCCCTAGTTTGTAGACACAATAACTTTTGCACAAACCAATCAAATTACACTTATTGGGAATTTTTTTTACCAAAAATATGTAGCAGAATACAAATTGTCCAAAAATTATGAAAAACTTAGATTTTTTAACTTTTATTTATATATGTTATATAGCAGAAAGTGAAAAATACTCCTTTTTTTTTCAAAATTGTCGCTATTTTTTTTGTTTATAGCGCATAATCAAAAAACGGCAGAGGTCATCAAATACCACCAAAAGAAAGCCCTCTTTGTGGGGAAAAAAAGGATGTCAATTTATTTAGGTACAGTGTCGCACGACAGTGCAGTTGTCAGGTAAAGTAACGCAGTGCCGAATCGCAAAAAATGGGCTTGTCATTAGGGGGGAAACCTTCCGGGGCTAAAGTGAATGAAAGATTTAATTACAACGCTATCTTCCAGAGAGACCTGCTACAGGTGGCAATTTATTTTCTTTCTAAGTCCCTAAACATGCTGATGTACTCACACTGCCCTCCTTAATTAATCGGTATTGCCACCCCCCACATATTTACTAACGCAGCACCATGTGTTTCGGTGCAGCTCCATTTTGCAAAAGGTCAGTGTTTCTTGCATATAGGACAGCCCATTAAACTGAATGGGGTGCTCTACATACATTGCGTTGGAATGCCGCAGAAAGTGCGCGGAAACGCACAAGCACGCCGTGTCATCTGCATGGTATGAATGGAGCCTTAAAGCTTAACTCTGGGCATGAAAACTTTCATTGAAGTGGTTCTGAAGGCAGAAGATTTTTTATCTTAATGCATTCTAAGCATTATGATAACAAAAACCTTCTGTGTGCAGCAGCCCCCCTTAGCCCCGCTAATACTTACCTGAGCCCCATCTTGATCCAGCAATGTGCATGAGAGTCTCGAGTGTCCGGGACTCTCCCTCCTCATTGGCTGAGACAGCAGTGGGTGCCATTGGCTCCCACTGCAGTCAATTAAAGTCAGTAAACCAATGAGGAAAGAGAGAATGGTCGGGGCCAAGCCACGGCTCTGTGTCTGAATGGACACACAGAGCAGCGGCTGAGATGGGTGCCCCCATAGCAAGCTGCTTGCTGTGGGGTCACGTGGCCCGGAGGGAGGAGCCAGGAGTGCCAGCGAGGGTTCCGAGAAGAGGAGGATCTGGGCTGCTCTGTGCAAATCCACTGCACAGAGGAGGTAAGTATAACATGTTCATTAACAAAAAAAAGACAAGACTTTAATATCCCTTTAGGTATAATCCTCAATAGCACAAATAATAGAAATCAACTTTGTGTGCACCCAGTGGCATAGCGTGGGGGGTGCTGGGGGGGCTGGTCGCACCGGGCGCAACATTTGGGGGGGCGCATCCTGCGCCAGTGTCACTCTAGCAAACTTCAAAAATTCTTCCTAGCGTGTCACTCCAGCCGCTGCCATCTTCAGGCTGAACGATGGCCGGCCAGCGCCCTGTGATTGGGCCAACATTGTCATGTGTGGCAGCGGGGCTGGCCAGTGGCAGAGCCCCGCCACGCTTCTGGAGCCCGCCTTGCCGTCCGAGTTGCCGTCTTCACCATGTGGCAGAGCGGATGGATCATGAAAACAGGTAAGTCATTTTGCTGGCTGCAGACCCAGTCTGGGGAGGAGGCGTAGTTAACAGTGTAGTGTAGTGTAGTGTAATGTAGTGTAGTGGACAGTGTAGTGTAGTGGGCAGTGTAGTGTAGTGTAGTGGGTAGTGTAGTGTAGTTTAGTGGGCAGTGTAGTGGTTAGTGTAGTGGACAGTGTAGTGTAGTGGGCAGTGTAGTGTAGTTTAGTGGGCAGTGTAGTGGTTAGTGTAGTGGACAGTGTAGAGTAGTGTAGTGGACAGTGTAGTGTAGTGTAGTTTAGTGGGTAGTGTAGTGGACAGTGTAGTGTAGTGTAGTGGGAAGTGTAGTGTAGTGGAAAGTGTAGTGCTTAGTGTAGTGTAGTGGACAGTGTAGTGTAGTGTAGTGGTCAGTGTAGTGGACAGTGTAGTGTAGTGGACAGTGTAGTGTAGTGGTCAGTGTAGTGTAGTGGTCAGTGTAGTGTAGTGTAGTGGGCAGTGTAGTGGACAGTGTAGTGTAGTGTGTAGTGTAGTGAAGTGTAGTGGACAATGTAGTGCTTAGTGTAGTGTAGTGGACAGTGTAGTGTAGTGGGTAGTGTAGTGGACAGTGTAGTGTAGTGGTCAGTGTAGTGTAGTGGTCAGTGTAATGTAGTGTAGTGGTCAGTATAGTGTAGTGTAGTGGACAGTGTAGTGTAGTGTGTAGTGTAGTGGACAATGTAGTGCTTAGTGTAGTGTAGTGGACAGTGTAGTGTAGTGGGTAGTGTAGTGGACAGTGTAGTGTAGTGGTCAGTGTAGTGTAGTGTGTAATGTAGTGAAGTGTAGTGGACAATGTAGTGCTTAGTGTAGTGTAGTGGACAGTGTAGTGTAGTGGGTAGTGTAGTGGACAGTGTAGTGTAGTGGACAGTGTAGTGTAGTGTGTAATGTAGTGAAGTGTAGTGGACAATGTAGTGCTTAGTGTAGTGGACAGTGTAGTGTAGTGGACAGTGTAGTGTAGTGGGTAGTGTAGTGGACAGTGTAGTGTAGTGTGTAATGTAGTGAAGTGTAGTGGACAATGTAGTGCTTAGTGTAGTGGACAGTGTAGTGTAGTGGACAGTGTAGTGTAGTGGGTAGTGTAGTGGACAGTGTAGTGTAGTGTAGTGGTCGGTGTAGTGGACAGTGTAGTGTAGTCTAGTGGACGGTGTAGTGTAGTGGTCAGTGTAGTGGACAGTGTAGTGCTTAGTGTAGTGTAGTGGGTAGTGTAGTGGACAGTGTAGTGTAGTCTAGTGGACGGTGTAGTGTAGTGGTCAGTGTAGTGGACAGTGTAGTGTAGTGTAGTGTAGTGGCCAGTGTAGTGGACAGTGTAGTGTAGTGCAGTGTGCAGTGTAGTGGCCAGTACAGGAATCAGGTATGTTAGCGTAGTGTACTGGTAGGTTAGTATAGGAATCAGGCTGGTCAGTACTATTGTAGGAAGGGTCTCAGGGAGTGCTAAAAGTCTGCAGGTTAGGGGGCGCAAATTACTTGCCTTGCCCCGGGAGCTGACAACCCACGCTACGCCACTATGTGCACCATATTACTTTGCAAGCCCAGTTATTGCCCTGTAGAAGTAGCAGTGATATCATCACTGTGCTGTGTGTAGCCTGTGCAGAGAGCAGAGCTACAGGAGGGGGCGGAGATAAGACCAGTCACTCAGCACAAAGAGAGAGAGCAGCAGTGAGTGGTCTTTATTACAGGAAGCTCCTGCACCGAGGGAAAGTCTCACACTGGATTACTGCACAGATCTGGAAGAAATATACGATCACACCAAGATTCAAGAAGAATACACATGATGAATGGATTTAGACAATATTACCTTATCATGGAGTTTAGTTTTAAAATCCACTTTTTTGGAAAAAAATACCAAAAGCATTTATATCAATTTAAAAAAATGTATAGGGCCTGGAAAGCAGTGTAACCCCAATCGGTGCATCCGGGGGAGGGGGGGGGGGGGAGTCCCCCAGGCTCCTGCAGACTTTTTCTGCAGTCACCGGTCTGTACCAAGGTTAAAGGGCTGAAGGAAGCAACCAACTGACGGGCTTCTCTGTGATTGAATGACGTAACTGTGCGTGGTTCTGAGTTTTCTTTTTATAAATTTGACAGAAGGCGATGGGGGAAAGCCCCCCTGGCTTCTGTAAGTAACAGTTTGAGGGTGGGGGCTGCAGGTTGTGACCATGTTTTATTTTAAACAAAAATTTTAGGTGATGTTAGCATTTAAAGTATTCATAAACCCCCAAAAATCGAATTTTAAATTAAAATTCAATAAAAATGAATTAGGACAATAAACATATCTCCCAACTATCCCTGATTTCAAATGAACTGTCCCTGATTTGAACAAAGTCCCTCTGTCCTTCTTTCCTCCTCATTCGTCCCTCTAATCTATATAGTTGTATATAAAATGCACTTTTTATTTTTCAAAAGGTGTTTTCCAGTGCTAAACCTTTCATCCAATTTCTAAATTGCTGCATTTGTAAATTTCAAAAGCCAATATAAAGGAATAGTAGTGGCTGTGATGGTACCCACCATCACTGGTAGTGAAAGACAGATACTTAATGGTTTGAATTGCTTCAAGTGGGACAGTAATATTTGTCAGCTATTTGATTCTGAACATGTTCATTAAAGAGCTAATCACATTGGCTTCTGCTCCATGTCCTTCAATGTCAGACAGGCTTCCCCTGTTGTTTGTGTATTGAGATAATGTGTATTGTGTTAGGTCTGCCTGTCCCATTGTTAAATGTTAATGACCTCACATTGTTCTGTCTAGATAATTAGTTCAGGTTAATTCTGTTTCTGTATACAATTTCATCTGCATATGATAATGTAATCAGGCAGGGGGGAGGGATTGTGTACATTGTATGGGAGTGACTGAGTGTAAAACTCTGTTTCTATTGGATTGTGAATGTCATGTCCTGTTCCCCATTAAACCTAGAGTTCTACTTCATCCTCAATCTAGAGTCCTGTCTCTTATTAGGGGAATCTGCTACAGTGGCAAAAAAAAAAAAAAGCGCTTGTGGGTTTAATTAATATTTTTTTGTTTAATTCTCCTTTAAGGGGGTGTGACAGGGGGTGTGTCCTATGCCTACATAGTTTTGCTAATAAGTGTCCCTTGTTCCCATCTCAAAAAAATTGGAAGGTATGCATTAAATGGTCATTTTAGGCTCTTGCTGACAACATAACGCATATGGATGGAGGCAAAGAGGGTGGGCTTCGAGTGCCCATGGATGTGGCTGAGGTTTTTGTGTGCTCGGTGCTTGCTCCCAGCACAGTGGTGGAGCTGTCATAGGCAGCTCTTGGTCTCTAGTCATAAATGAGAGTCGGAAGGATGGGCTCCTAATCATGTGACCACTGTGACAGCCAATCCCACTCCAACCCATTTAAAGGGACGTCAGTGCTGGGCGGGAGTGGGTTAAGGAAAACCCTGTCTTATTATAGGAAACATATAGCATAGATCAGAATTATATACTGGCGGCATCCAAAAAAAAGTGCACATTCCTTCAGTTGTCTTCAGAGCCCCCTGGGAGCACCAAAATTCAGTATATGGAAACACGGACTTTAACGCTCGGTTCACCCTGGGACTTAGTCGCCTGACAAGTCGTGCTCCATTTAGTGCAATGGAACCATGCTAATCTGGGCGACTCAAGTCCCTCCGACTTAGAAAAAGGTTCCTGCACTACTTGGAGGTGACTTCAATCAGAGTGGCTTGCATTGACTTCTTTTAAAGAAGTCGTTTGCAAGCTGCACTGAAGTTGCACTGTGCGGAGCGGCTTCAAAGTTGGGCGACTTTGAAGCCCCTCCAATGTTAACCGAGCCTTAGTGCCGGTTCACACTATAGCGAAGTCAGACATCGCAATGTGATTCGCACCGCACTGCTCTGAAAATCACATGCTCTGCAGATTCAGCCATACAGACTGTATGGCTTAATTTGCATCGCATTCGGACCAAAGTCATCCAGGACCCGTTTTTTGGTTCACCCCAGAATCAGATTGCATGGATGTCACACCTATGCAATGTGATTCCTGTCCGAATTGACAGTTCACACTGCGATATGCAAACTAATCTGGGGGTGTCATTTACTTTCTATTCACACTCCCAGCAGTTCGCATATGACAGTGTGAACTGCCTGGGAATCGGGTGCGATGTGGGAACCTGCAGTGGATTCGCACTGTTCCTGCATCACACCAATGTGAACCGGTTAGGGGGTCTATTTATAAAACATTAGTTGCACTAATATCAAAAACATTTGTACAAGCTGAACTACATTTCACCATATACTGTATTTTCAAATAGATTAACTCCTGTACCATCAGCTCCATCTAGTGGCCAAAATGTGGTATCATTTTCTAAAATAACCCAAATGAGAAAATATACTGCATTTGAGGTCATCATTCAGGAGTTTATCTATAGGAAAACATATGGTGAAATTTACTTCAGTTTGCACTAATGTTTCCGACTTTCATGCAACAAATGTTTTTAAGCAAAACCCTTGAAGTCTAAATTTCCATTTAGTGAGTGTTTTGGGTTTTGGGGCTCCCAGAGGGTTCCGAAGACCTAAGTGTTGTGTCTCTGAGCAAATTTTTTTTATAAAGTTTTGGGTAGAATATGGAAGGGTTAGACAATCTGTCAAGTTTTTATTGCTGTTATTTGAGACAAGGTCATACTATAGAGAGGTGTATTTAGGGTAGTTTATTTCATTTAGGGCCCGTTTTATACAATGGCGTCATATGCATTGGTGTGATGTAGCGCCATTCATTTTTAATGTCACCCCAATGCACCCGATGGATGTGTGTTGCTGTGTACTGCGCATTGCGTTGTCCTGGCAAAAAATTCAGTATGCACCATTTTTTGGCAGTGCATCACAATGCATGTTAGTGTATTCCTGCACACTACAAGGTAACACATATCCATTGGAAGGCGCGTTGGATTGGCATTCAGAATGAGTGTTACAGTGTTGTGACAACACATTTAATCTATATTGAGAAGAAGCACTCGTTACTCCAATGTCACAGTTTGAACAGACCCCAAATGAAATAAATACACCCTCTAAATCAGCCTTCACTAAATGGTAGCCCAGTCCAAACTGTCTACCCGCCATTCTGCTGCGCTAGATCCTCACTAAACTGCAGTCATTGGTTGCTAGGACTGCTGGCATCATAGCAACCAATGACGTCATGTGTGGGAACACCTGATGCAAGGGGAATCTGGTCGGGACACCTGATATAAGGGAGTACTGTGATGGGGGAGAATGACCTAAGGGGGTACTCCAGTGGGGACAACTGATTTATAGGGGCAGGGGCACTCTGATGAGGACACCTGAAATAAAGGGGCACACTGTTGGTGACACCTGATGTAGGGCGGCACTCTGATGGGGATACCTGATGTATGGGGCACTGTGATTGGGATACCTTATGTATGGGAGCACTCTGATTGGGGCAACTGATCTAAGACGTACTCTGTTGGGGATTCCTTATGTAAGGCGGTACTGTGATTGGGAAACCTGATGTAAGGGGATATTCTGGTGGGGATACCTGATGTAAAAGGGCACTCTTATTGTGCAACTGATCTAAGAGGTACTCTGATGGGAAACCTGATGTAACAGGGCACTGTGATGGAGAAACGTGATGTATGGGGTGTACTGTGATGGGGATACCTGATGTAAGGGGGTACTCTGATGGGGATATCTGATGTATGGGGGCACTCTGATGGGGATACCTGATGTATGGGGGCACTCTGATGGGGAGACCTAATGTATGGGGGCACTCTGATGGGGAGACCTGATGTATGGGGGCTCTCTGATGGGGATACCTGATGTATGGGGGTACGCCGATAGGGATACCTGATGTATGGGGGAAACTCTGATAGGGATACCTGATGTATGGGGGCACTCTGATGGGGATACCTGATATAAGGGGACACTCTGATGGGGACACCTGATGTATAGGGGCATTTTGATGAGGATGCCTCATGTATGGGGGCACACTGATGGGGATACCTGATGTAAGGGGGTACTCTGATGGAGATACCTGATGTAGGGGGCACTTTGATGGGGACACTTGATATAAGGGAGTACTGTGATGGAGGCAACTGACCTAAGGGGGTATTCCAGTGGGGACAACTGATTAATAGGAGCAGGGGCTCTCTGATGGGGACACCTGGATTAAAGGGGCACTCTGATGGTGACACCTGATGTAAGGGGGTAATCATGTGGGAACAACTGATCTAAGCGGATACTCTGGTGGAGATACATGATGTAAGAGGGCACTCTGATTGGGCAACTGATCTAAGAGGTACTCTGATGGGGATTTCTTATGTAAGGGGGTACTCTGATGGGGATACCTGATGTAAGAGGGCACTGTGATGGGGATACCTGATGTATGGGGGTACTTTGATAGGGATACCTGATGTAAGGGGGTACTGCGATGGGGATTCCTGATGTAAGGGGGTACTCTGATGGGGATACCTGATGTAAAGGGCAGTGTGATGGGGATACCTAATGTATGGGGGCACTGTAATGAGGATACCTGATGTAGGGGCACTCTGATGGGGATACCTGATGTATGAGGGCACTTTGATGGAGATACCTGATATATGTGGACACTCTGATGGAGATACCTGATGTATGGGGGCACTGTGATGGGAATATCTGATGTATGGGGGCACTGTGATGGGGATACCTGATGTAAGAGGATACTCTGATGCAGATACCTGATGTATAGGAGTGCTCTGATGGGGATACCTGATGTATAGGGGGGAGCTCTGATGGGGGTACCTGATGTATGGGGTCACTCTGATAGGGATACCTGATGTATGAGGGCACTCTGAAGGGGATACCTGATGTATGGGGGCACTGTGATGGGGATACCTGATGTATGGGGCACTCTGATGGGGATACCTGATGTATGGGACCACTCTGCTGGGGATACATGATGTATGGGGGCACTCTGATGGGGACACCTGATGTAAGGGGGCACTCTGATTGGGATACCTGATGTATAGGGGCACTTTGATGAGGATCCCTGATGTATGGCTTTACTGTGCTGGGATACCTGAAGTATGAGGGCACTCTGATGGGGATACCTGATGTATAGGGGTACTCTGATGGGTATACCAGATGTAAGGGGGCACTCTGATGGGGATACCTGATGTATGGGGCACTTTGATGGGGATCCCTGATGTATGGGGTTTATGTGCTGGGGATACCTGATGTATGGGGGCACTCTGATGGGTATACCAGATGTGAGGGGGCACTCTGGTGGGCATACCTGATATTTAATAGCTATTTGTGTACTGTTGCAAATCCTCCGGTTGAATGACCAGTGAAAGCAGGTGAGTCTATGGACAGGAATATGCCCAGATTTGCCTGTTTATGATATATACTGTAGATAGATAGATAGATAGATAGATAGATAGATAGATAGATAGATAGATAGATAGATAGATAGATAGATAGATAGATAGATAGATAGATAGATGATCTATGCCATTGAAAGTCGTGTGTCTTAAAGAAATAAAAGGTTAAAAGAGAAAAGAAAAAGTGCGGTACACACAATCCTCCAATTCTGTTCTTTCCGTGTCCGATTTTCTACTGAGAGATAGGAAATGCAATCAAATCGTATTGGTTGTTTTCTGTTCCCTTAGGCTCCATTCACACCTGGGCGTTTTTGTTTCAGGCGTTTTTTCAGGCGTTTTTATGGGCGTTTTTTGTGCAGGCGTATTTAGATTGAATAGAGAACAATGGAAAACGCCTGTAATCTGCCCAAAAAGAAGCTCATGTACTTTTTTGAGCGTTGGGCGTTTTGCTTCAGGCGTTAAAACGCTTTAGATGTGAACAGGGGCCATTTAAATGAATGGGATTTTACTTGTTGGGCGTTTTGGAAACGTTTTTTTTGAGCGTTTTTGGAGCTGAAAACGCCCAGGTGTGAATGGAGCCTTAGTGTATGGCGCAGCACAATAAAATGTCAAGAAGGATGAAGATGGGAGCATAGTGACATCTTCTGGCTGAACCTGATAAATGAATTCACGGAACAGATCATGGAAGGGAAAGGAATGTACACTTTCTGATGGCGTATATTATGTTTAAAAAGAGAATTTACAGCACAGATAAAACATGTTACATAATACTGGATTATGTAACCAGGACTGAGAACAAAGCGAAGCTTAAAAACTCAATCACCCAGCGCTTTGCACTACCAATAAAGGGATGTGCACCGTCTTATAAAATCTGACTCAGCAAGCCGCCTAATACAATCAAAATCAAAATATAGTGCATATAAATCAAAGACATCCTAATCAATATACACAGGCAGCGCTATGACCTTAGTATATTCGGTCTAAATGAAAGTCTCTAAATCATGTGATTGACACATAAACAAAGAGAGAGAGTCCAATAATTGTAAAAAAGTCAGTCGTTAGCAAAGTTCATGCGGGGTCCCAGTGAGGGGTATATCTCCAGTATAGAACCACAGCTGACTCTATGTCCCTCCACCTCACCTTGTGCAAACACCCAAAATGGATACGCTTACCAGATCCCGCTAACAGAAGAGCCTGCAAAATTATTGCTGACACTTCCGGACCATCCTGATATCCAAGCTCTGAGAGCCCTGCTCGCGGCTGAAATCACCTCACAGAACGTAGTGCATTAGAGGGAGTAAAAAAGAAGCCCATAGAGAAGTACCGTTGGATACTAATGCACCTCTTTATTGATCAATTCTCCCCCCCTCACCCATTGCACTCACATTCAAATGGATAAAAAAGCACATAACATAGAAAAGATGGCACACCGGACTCCGCCGGCCGCTTACTGGTCCTCCGTGCGCTCGTCAGCGTTCCGGAAGTTCCCGATCCGGAGCGAAGCTGCCGTACAGCGTGCCGTTGCCAGGGTGACCGCGCAAGTCACCGCTCTAACGCGTTTCGTCAGAGGACTTCAACGGAGAGCATATAATACTGGATTATACTTATTTAAAATGTATGTGAAGTCATAATGTTTTTTGATGTAGTTGTGATAGAATGTGGAAGTGGTAGATCCACTATGAGTGTCCCCGCTTGGGGGATTCTCCATGTCTGTTCGCTCCGCCCTGGTAATCATTGTCTCTGGTGTAGAAAGTGATGGGGAAGACAACAGCAAATGGATGTGAAGGTGAATCTTCTAATGGGAAAACCTGTTCTGCTGGCAGCTGTTTAAGGCTTTGCTCACACTTTTGTGTTGCGGAAACACACGCAAAATCGCAGGCTTTCCCGCAACACACAGAAATGCGCGGACCTTCTGCAGACACATGTGGGGGCGCCAACAATGCTTAGTGGCATCTCCGCACATCTTGCGTGTACATTAGTGTCATCATGTATGATGAAGGGCTTTTAGCCCTACAATGTATGTGGAGTAGGCAGGAGTGCAACCATTGGCGGGAGAACCTTAGAGAGAAGGTTTTGTAGGACACTGCTGGAGGAACCCTGTTGCAGCAAGGAATGAAAAAAGCACAACACCTTCTTCCTCTACCCCTAGGCAAATACCAGCATTTAACCCCTGCAGGGGTAGTTTTTTTTTCCTGCACTTTAACCGCTTGCCGACTGTATAACATACATATACGGCCAGGCAGCTCAGCTGTGCCGGATCACATACTAGGTACATGATCTCACACTTCCAGGGAGTGGACACGCGCATCGCTGGCGACCTGGCTGTGCTGTGATTAAACACAGCAGATGTTGATCAGCGGGTGCCGGCCAATGGATTGCCTCCACCGATCATCATGAATTTACACAGGACAGAGCCCTATCCTGTCAGCGGGGGAAGTAATGTATTTTCTTTACCCGCAAAGCAGGGAATAAAATGAATTACTTGCCTTAGTAAAAGCACCACACACAGTACACCAAAACACTGGCTAGGCACACATTTAACCCTTTGCTCACCCTAGATGTTTTAACCCCTTCCCAGCCAGTGCCATTAGTACAGTGATTGTACATATTTTTTTTAGCACTGATCACTGTATTAGTGTCGGTGGTTCCCACAAAGTCTCAAAAGTGTCAATAAGTGCCCGAATGTACACCGCAATATTGCAGTCCCACTATAAGTCCCTAGTAAATAAGTAAAGTAAATAGTAAAAAAAAAAAAAATTAAATAAATAAATAAAATGGCATTATATATCCCATAGTTTGAAGACGCTATAACTTTTGCCCAAACCAATGAATATACATTTAATGTAATTATATTTTTACCAAAAACATGTAGCAGAATACATAGTGGCCTAAATTTATCAAGAAATTCGATTTTTTTTTACATTTTTTTTTTTTATTGGATATGTTTTATAGCAGAAAGTCAATTTTTTTTTTTTTCAAAATTGTCAGACTTTTTTGAGGTGATTAACCGGTTGCCGACCGCCGCACGACTGTATACTGCGGCGGGCAGCCCCGGCCAGGCAGAGTGACGTATCGGTACGTCACTCGCCTGTCACTGACTTGCGAGCCTATCGCGGGCGGGCGCGCGCCCGCCGAGGCGCGCGCCCGCCGCGGCTCGTTCACAGACAAGTCAGTGCGTGTGACCGGCGGACTCGATGTCCGCCAGTCACACTGCGATCGCTCCTGTGAAGGGAGAAAGACAGAGCGGCTTGTGTAAACAAGCTGCCTGTCAGTTCTCCCTGTGTAAAAGTGAAGATCTGACCGTTCTACTATGTAGAACGGTTGATCTTTGCTTTTACACCAATAGGAATGTCCCTGCACAGTTAGAAGCACGCCCCTAGGACACACTTAACCCCTCCCTGTCCAATAAAGTTAACCCCTTCCCTGCCAGTGTCATTTTTGCAGTAACAGTGCATATGTATAGCACTGATTACTGCAGTAATGTCACTGGTACCCCCAAAAGTGTCAAAAATGTCAGTCAAGGGTCCGATCTGTCCGCCGCAATGTCGCAGTACCGAAAAAAAATCGCAGATCGCCGCCATTACGCGTTAAAAAAAAAACACCAAAAATGACAAAAATCTTTCCCTTTGTTAGTAAACGCGATAACTTTTGCGCAAACCAATCAAAATACGCTTTTTGCGATTTTTTTTACCAAACATAGGTAGCATAAAACAAATTGGCCGAAAAATGTTAAAAAATTTTGATTTTTACTTTTTTTTTGGGGGAATTTCATATAAAAAAATGTAGAAAATATTGTTATTTTTGCAAAATTTACGCTCTTTTTTTGTTTATAGCGCGTGATCAAAAAATCGCACAGGTGATCAAATACCACCAAAAGAAAGCTCTGTTTGTGGGAAAAAAAGGACATCAAATTCGTTTAGGTACAGCGTCGCACGACCGCGCAATTGTCCGTTAAAGTCACGCAGTAAAAAATCGCAAAAAAACCCCTGGTCCTTTAGCAGCCAAATCCTCCGGGGCTTAAGTGGTTAAATACCACCAAAAAAAAGCTCTATTTGTGGGGTAAATAGGACATACATTTTGATTGGGTACACCGTCGCATGACCGTGCAATTGTCAGTTATGTTTCCTGATCCCATGTGGTTTGATCCTATGTGCCCTGATCCAATGTGCCCTGCTCCTGTGTGCCCTGCTCCTGTGTGCCCTGCTCCTGTGTGCCCTGATCCTGTGTGCCCTGATCCCATGTGCTTTAATCCTATGTTCTCTGATTCCTTGTGCTCCGGTGCCATATACTCTAATCCCATGAAAGGTGCTCTAAACTCCCATGTGCCCTGATCCTTTATGCCCTAATCCCATGAAGGGTGCTCTGTTCTTATTTAAGATGCTCTGACTCCAGTTGCCCTGATCCTAAGTAATGCGCCCTACTCCTATGTAGTGTGCCCCCCTGACCCCCTGTGCTTTGCCCTGCTGCCACCCCCCCCCCTCCCCCCCCCCCCCCCCCGTACACTGCTTATCTCAAGTTTGACCCATTTTGAGCATGCAGAAAAAAAAACAAGCACAAGTTTTACAATAAGCAGATACATTTTAATATTGATTCTATTATTTATTGCTAACAATGATTATTATATCAACAGCTTGCTGATCACATCAATGTTCTTTGAGCTGTAGATTTGATCATTATTTCAGGGTTTTTTAACCAAGGTAAAAAGGTTGAGAGTCCCTTTTCTAGATCAAAACAAGTAATTACCCTTTGCAGTGGGACTGTGCCTGATAATATTTTAATTGCCTGTAGCTGGGCTTTAAAGCAGCCTTTTCATCTGAATGAGCAATGCAACCCACCAAAAAAATGGTTGGCAGCTGTGCAATGCAAGTGCATTGAGGAGGTCTTTTGGGGCGCCATTCAGAATGTAAGGCACTGTATTACAGCAACACGCTTATCACGTGTTACCAGAACCATGTACGGAAAATACATAGACTTACACCTAGTAAACACATCTAGTAAATTGTTGTTGTCATTGGGAGGAATTGTGCCCTTTATCTGTGTCATTTTTTTTTTTTTCATTTTTTAATTTTTTTCTAATGTTATTTCCTTTCTCAGTTTTGTACTTCACGCTTTGGCATCTCCAACACACAGTTAGAGGAAAGGATTTCATGGGATCTATGCTTACCTGGTGGGTTTGCTTATGCCTAATAATGTCTATTCATGGCTTATGTATATCTCAGCATGTTTACTTTTTAATTCTTTGTGCTGTTTTACTTTTCCTTAATAGAATCCCTATCCGGTATTTCCAGAAGAAGCCTGAATAGTGAAACATGTTTAGTATATAATAGTATATTATTATTAGTATAGAATATGTGTGAAGGGATGTCATCTTTTACTTGTACATTATCCTATGTCTAATTTGAAGAATTAAAGTTTTTTAATCAAATTCGTAAAAAATGTATGCGATTTTAACAGTAGAATGTGTAATAAGAATTCTGCACCTATAAAATCCCATCCTTAAACATTTTTACTAGTGGGCCCCATTGTTGGTGTTATTCGGAGGAATTGCGCCCCATTGTTGATGTTATTGGGAGGAATTTTGCCCCATTGTTGGTGTTATTCGGAGGAATTGCGCCCCATTGTTGATGTTATTGGGAGGAATTGTGCCCCATTGTTGATGTTATTGGGAGGAATTGTGCCCCATTGTTGGTGTCATTGGGAGGAATTGTGCCCCATCATTAGTATCATAGTGCCCCATTGTTGGTGTTATTGGGAGGAATTGCGTCCCTTTGTTGATGTTATTGGGAGGAATTGTGCCCCATTGTTTATGTTATTGGGAGGAATTGTGTCCCATTGTTAGCGTCATTAGGAGGAATTGCCCCCCCATCATTGGTATCATAGTGCCCCATTGTTGGTGTCATTGGGTGGAATTGTGCCCCATCATTAATATCATAGTGCCCCATTGTTGGTGTCATAGGGAGGAATTGTGCCCCATCATTAATATCATAGTGCCCCATTGTTGGTGTTATTGGGAGGAATTCTGCCCCATCGTTGATATTAGTGGGAGGAATTGTGCCCCATTGTTGGTGTTATTGGGAGGAATTGTGTCCCAATGTTGGTGTTATTGGGAGGAATTGTGCCCCATCATTAGTATCATAGTGCACCATTGTTGGTGTTATTGGGAGAAATTGCGTCCCATTGTTGATGTTATTGGGAGGAATTGTGCCCCATTGTTGATGTTATTGAGAGAAACTGTGCCCCATTTCTGGTGTTATTGGGAGGAATTGTGCCCCATTGTGGGTGTTATTGGGAGGAATTGTGCCCCATTGCTGGTGTCGTTGGGAGGAATTGTGCCCCATCATTAATATCATAGTGCCCCATTGTTGGTGTTATTGGGAGGAATTGCGCCCCATCGTTGATGTTATTGGGAGGAATTGTGCCCCATTGTTAGTATCATTGGGAGGAATTGTGCCCCATTGTTAGCGTCATTAGGAGGAATTGCCCCCCATCATTAATATCATAGTGCCCCATTGTTGGTGTTATTGGGAGGAATTGTGTCCCATTGTTAGCATCATTGGGAGGAATTGCGCCCCATCATTGGTATCATAGTGCCCCATTGTTGGTGTATAGTTCCCCATTGTTGGGGTCATTGGAAGGAATTGTGACCAATCTTTGATGTCATTGGTAGGAATTGTGTCATTGGGAGGAATTGTACCCATCATTGGTGTCAGTGAATAAAATAGTGCCCCAAGGGCCAGATAAAAGCAAGCAAAGAGCTGCAGTTTGGCGACCACTGATCTAAAAAAAAGTTTCACCCTTTACTTAGACAAAATATAGTCAAATATTCATCACCTATTGCCAACCAGTTCAGCCACATCCTTCCTTTTTTTATGATCCCATTAGGCTGATTTTGTTTTTTATTTATCCGCTGTCATAAAGGCAAATAAAATCTACGTTGATTTGCCATCTTTGTATCAATTGGCTCCTGAGAGTGCAGATACCAACAAATAAGAGCAACTTATTTTCATTTATCTACAGAGAAAATACAGTGAAATAGTTTGTAGAGATTTTGGATAAAATTGAGGTTACAAATGATAGGCTTTGCTGCCATCTAGTGTTATAATGAAATACCGCAGTCTTCACTCATCACAATAATAATAATATTTAGGCTACCTTTTCATAGATAATATTTTTATTAGAGAATTTAACATTATAGGATATAAAGGGTAGATGGAGAATTTATACATTAGACACATGTCAGCTACAACAAATACCTAAGATTCATTTCATAATCTGATATATTCTGAATATTAAATAATAAATTCAAGGTGGTGTTTAATTTGCTCATATTTTACCTTATCTGGTCCATATATTTGCCCCTTATTACCATGCTAATATAAAAAACAAAAAACAAAAAAAAAACCTTTCAGTTTTTATTACACAGCTTATTTCAGATCCAGAGACATCATCACTAGGTCCCTGTGCTTCTCTAAGCAATGCAGGCAAATCATGGCCAGTAGGGGAAGCCAGCAGGGTTCCTGAAAATGTCCTAGCACCTCAGTACATCATTCAGGAGCCCTCAGCAATGTCAGAAATTGGCAGTGTACAGGTAAGTAAATGTTCATCACTAACAGAAAGGCAAAACCAGGAGGGGATCACGGATATCCCTGGTCAGCAATAGCAGGTCTCCTAATCATCCATACCAATCAAGATAAAGTTGTAAACCATATTGCCACATCATTATTGTCTAGGTCCAACAGCATCATGTTTCTTAGGACATTGCATTTGAGACATTCATTTGTTATACTTACTAAGTTTGAATAATGCACAATTTTGAAAATGGCGGCCTTCTACCTGTTTGGTGTCCATGCTGCTCTAGAGGGGATGAAGATACCTCACTTGATGTTTATTCAAGCCGAAATTGTACTCTGTAACTCCAAATAGCGACTGGGTTCCCTCGTATCGATTCTTTTCAAATGTACTCCTGAGGAAGATCATTTGAAACGCGTCGGATTTACATATGGATTTTTCTTTGGAATCATTACTGCTATGAGAACCTAAAGACAGACATATTTTTAATGACTTTTGTAGAGTCTTATTTTTGATTTTAATATTGTTAAACAGTAAAAAATATTTTCTTTTCTCCCTCAAAAAAGCCACGACTACGTATCAGTTCTCAATATGTATACTGCCTGATAAGGATGAGAGCATAAAGCACACATTGTGGGTGATTTACCAAAACTGGAGAGTGCAGAATCTGGTGCAGCTCTGCCTAGAAACCAATCAGCTTCCAGGTTTTATTGTTAAAGCTTAATTAAACAAGCTGAAGTTGGAAGCTGATTGGCTACCATGCACAGTGGCTCCAAATTTTTTACTCTCCAATTTCAGTAAAGTACCCCCATAGTCTTATGTATTCTGTGTGTTTAACCACTTGCTGCCCGCCCGCCCACCGCAGTATATACTATATACTGCGGCAGGCTGACTTGGCTGCAGGTACGGCGGTTCGCGGGATCGCTCCTGTGGGCACGCGCTCGCCTCCCATTAGGCAGCGTGGAAGCCGATCCACGGGGCCGACGGGCGTGATTGCCGCTGGGCATCCGCGATCGCTCCCCGTGGAGAGAGAGCGACGGTGTGCAATTGTAAACACAGCAGACCGTTGTTCTCTCTGGAATGAACACAGAGCACCTGTGATCCTTCCATATATATAGGATCACAGCTCTCTCTGTTGATTCCACAAGCCCCTCCCCCATACAAATAGAAAACAATCCCCTAGGCTCACATTTAGCCCTTTGATCACCCCTGGGTTAACCCCTTCCCTTCCAGTGTCATTATTACAGTAACAGTGCTTATTTTTAGCACTGATTACTGTAGTAATGTCACTGGTCCCCCCAAAAGTGTCATAAATTTTAGTTAGGGGTCCGATCTGTCCGCCGGAATGTGGCAGTCCCGCTAAAAATCTCAGATTGCTGCCATTGCTAGTAAAACTACCAATTAAAATACGCTTATTGGGATTTTTTTTTTTTACCAAAAATATATAGCAGAATACAAATTGGCCTAAAAGGATGAAAAAATTAGATTTTTACATTTTTGTTTTTGGGCATGTTATATAGCAAAAAGTCAAGAATGTCGTTTTTTTTTTTTTTTTTTTAGAATTGTCGCTCATTTTTTGGTTTATAGTGCAATGAATAAAAATCGCAAAGGTGATCAAATACCACCAAAAGAACGCTCTTTTTGTGGGAAAAAAGGACATCAATTTTATTTGTGTACAGCGTCGCACGACCGTGCAATTGTCCATTACAGTAATGCAGTGCTGAATCAGAAAAATGGCCTGGTCATTAAGGGGGCAAATCCTTCGGGTCCAGAAGTGGTTAAAACAGTACAATGTAAGGCATATTTTTCCACTGACCCCCCAATGAGTTGGTTTTAGCAGGGATTCCCCCCCAGATTTCAGAATATATTTCAAGGGTTCCTCTGTGGCAAAAAAAGGTTGAGGAAGGCTATTCTAGAGGGATCCCACAGGTAGTCATATGCCTTCAAACATAAATTCCCTGCTCACATACCAGCCAGCCTGCAACAATCCAAAGTAGCTAACAGTTCACGTTAACAAAAAAAGAATTAGGCTGGCACTCTGGTACAGTGTGATACGGTCAGTATGGAAGTATAACAATAGATCAAGATGGCTAAGGTTAAGAAATGACGGGTTACCTATGTAACAATAAGCAGAGGTGAAATGAAGTCCGTACAGTGGATGTGACCACAAGGATAGTGAGCGGGGAAATGGATGAGAGGACTGCACAAAGGGCCGGCTCTGCCGCACAGGAAGTCAATCTGTAGACAAGGTAGAGCAAAAAACAGGCGGAGCGCCTCTAAGTGCAGTATATTTATTTAGCTGCATCTACACTTGAGAAAAGAGCGTGCATGCTCCCCATGAGCTTGGCGCATGCTCTGAAACGCGTCGTGTGCACCGTGACCTCGCTGACGTCACGCGGTCGACGCTGAGTCCCAGCCTGCCTCGAGAGTCAGTCCCGGAAGAGAGAGCCGGCATCTCCCCGTCATCCATCTACCGGATAGGATTTTCCACCACATCCTTCCTCTCGGCAGCAGTGTTATGGACAGTTGACCTCATGACTCCGCATTTGAGCCGATTATCATCTCATTTCCTGTGAGTTACCATGTTATTGTATGCCTAGACTGTAATAAATATACTGCACTTAGAGGCGCTCCGCCTGTTTTTTGCTTTACAGTTCACGTTAAAACCAGGGGTTTCCTTTGCACAGATTTGCAAACACAGTACATGCGTAAGCTGCAGAGGCCACTCCAGGGCACCCCAGTGTACTGCAGTACTAACCTTATAATTCTGAGAGTCGTCCAAGTGGGAGCACATACTGAACACTATATTACCAAATGTATTGGGACGCCTGCCTTTACAGACATATGAACTTTAATGGCATCCCAGTCTTAGTCTGTAGGGTTTATTATTGAGTTGGTCCAACCTTTGCAGCTATAACAGCTTCAACTCTTCTGGGAAGGCTGTCCACAAGGTTTAGGAGTGTGGGAGCTCTGTTTGTGGAAAAAAAAGGACGTCAATTTCAATTGGGTACAGCAGCGCACGACCGCGCAATTGTCCATTAAAGTCACGCAGTGCCGAATCGCAAAATAGGGCCTGGTCTTTAACCTTCCTAGCGGTATTCCCGAGTGTGACTCGGGGTAAGATTTTAGTGCCAAAAGTGGTAACCCCGAGTCACACTCGGGGTAGCGCTAAGAAGATCGCTGGATGCTGGAGGAGGTTTTACTTACCTTTTCTCCGGGATCCAGCGAAGACTGCGGGCGGTGTGCAGTGGCGGAGCTTCCTCCCGATCGTCTGCGAGCCCCGGCTTCCGTCTCCGGCGACGTGACGTCCGCCGGGGGGTGGAACCGGCGGCAAATTCAAATGTAAAATGCACCAAACACACTGATACCGTTCAAAATAAAATAAAATCACATTACATTGCCCCCCAGTGCCCTTTCCTGCAGTTTTACTGTACTTTTTATGTAAATATATGTATATATATATATATATATATACAGTATATATATATATATATATATATATATATATATATATATACACATATACATTATATATATATATATATATATATATATATATATATATATACACACACATATATATATATATATATATATATATATATATACATATATATGTATATATATATATATATATATATATATATATATATATATATATATATATATATATGTATATATATATATATATATATATATATATATATATATATATATGTATATATATATACACGTAATTCTTGTGAATGAGCAGCCCAAACCAACTGTATACATTATATATATATATATATATATATATATATATATATATATATATATATATATAATATATGTATACATACATACATATATATATATATATATATATATATATATAATATAATAAATAATATAATAATATAATAAATGTATACAGTTGGTTTGGACTGCTCATTCACAAGAATTACATGCAAAATAATGGTACCGCTTTCAGCACCTAAAATCCAAAAGAATCATACCGCCAGGGAGGTTAAGCAGCCAAATCCTCCTGGGCTTAAGTGGTTAAAGCGCAAAAACCAAAAATCGCAGAGGTGATCAAATACCACCAAAAGGAAGTTCTATTTGTGGGAAAAAAAGGACATCAATTTTATTTCGGTACAGCGTCGCACGACCGCGCAATTGCCGGTTAACCTCCTTAGCGCTCTGTTTCAGGTTCCGAATGCAGACAAAAGTTTGGGCCTATTTCGTCCCTGAAATAGAAAACAGGGACACACCGGACCCCCCTGCTACAAGCCGCATCCGTATTAGGTGTTCACCCAGCCTAAAGAAGTATTATGAGTCACTGGGAGAAATAATAGTAGCTGCAGGAGTGGAAGAAGTGTAGGAATGAGGACCCCTTCTTCTTTATAACACAGGAGAGATCATGGACATACAGGAAAGGCTAAAACTGGATTTATGCCATGAACCTTTCCATAGAATGTAGTTATATTCTTAAAGTTGAACTACATGCATTTGAGCACCACAAACCAAAAACACTATCTCATTAATTTTTATTATTCAAAGCAAACTCCCCTATTCATCCTTTGTTTTGTTAAAAAAATCACTTTAAAAAAAAAAAAAAGCACTTCTGGCTGTGGCCATCTTGAGGAAGGGCAGATGATTCATGTAGCATTTACTTCTTGGAATCCCTCTGCCTTTAGCTTAGCTATGCAGGCAGGAGGGTGTGCTTAGCTGAGAGAGCCCATCTTCCCTCCTGAAGACTCCTGGGATGTATGACATCATTTGCTTAGGCCTGGAAACCAGGAAGCAGATGAAAAAATGTAAAAAAAAAAGTTTAAAGCAAGTAAATATGATTTACTGTCCTACCTATTTACTAATGCTAGCAGCAAAAGGATTAAAAATAGTCGAGTGGAATATGAAAGTGAAGTTCCGCTTTAGGCACTGCTACTGGGACTGTGACCATCTGGTATTTTGCCTCAGATTGGAGAATTTTGGAGAGGCTTTAAATGGTACTGTGTAAGGACTTCAACACATAAATTATAAAAAATATATTTTTATTACAACAATTTTATTAAAACACATATAAAACAACAGTTATGCCTCAATAGGGCACTAAGACAGCTCTCTAATAACTGGACAATGGTACAGTGAAGGTAAAAGGCTGATACTTATAACCTATCACATAGCATGTATCCAGATCTTCTCAACAAACTCCACTTCTTCAGGAGTTTTATAAAGCAGGCAAATTTATCTGTGAGTAAAGAACAACAAACATTGTAACAAAACATACAGTAAATAAACAGACATAAAAAATAAATGTAGCCATGTATTTAGTCATAGAGAACCACAGAGGCCTTCCGTAAAACATGTTGAGAAGATCTGAATACATGCAAAGTGATAGGTTATATATATTAGCCTCTTGTTATCACTGTACCACTGTCCAGTTATTAGTGAGCTGTCGTAGTGCCCTATTGAGCCAAAACTGTTGTTTTATATGTGTTTTAATGAAATTTTAATAATGAAAACATATATTTTGTTATCATTTATGTGGTAAAGTACTTATACAGTACCATTAAAATCCATGATAGCCTCTCCAAAATTCTCTATAACGATTCTAGGACATAGGTACTCTACTGCAATACTTTTTGGCACATATTTTTTATATATACATTATCTCTCAAAAGTGAGTACACCCTTCACATTTTTGTAAATATTTTATTATATCTTTTCATATGACATCACTGAAGAAATGACACTTTGTTACAATGTAAAGTAGTGAGTGTACAGCTTGTATAACAGTGTAAACTTTCTATCCCTTTAAAATAACTCAACACACAGCCATTACTGTCTAATTCGCTGGCAACAAAAGTGAGTACACCCCTAAGTCACAATTTCCAAACTGGGCCCAAAGTGTCAACATTTTGTGTGGCCACCATTATTTTCCAGCACTGCCTTAACCCTCTTGGGCATGGAGTTCACCAGAGCTTCACAGGTTGCCACTGGAGTCCTCTACCACTCCTCCATGATGACATCACAGAGCTGGTGGATGTTGGAGACCTTGCGCTCCTCCACCTTCCATTTGAGGATGCCCCACAGATGCTCAATAGGGTTTAGGTCTGGAGACATAGTTGGCCAGTCCATCACTTTACCCTCAGCTTCTTTAGCAAGGCAGTGGTTGTTTTAGAGATGTGTTTGGGGTTGTTATCATGTTGGAATACTGCCCTGCGGCGCAGTCTCCGAAGGGAGGGGATCATGCTCTGCTTCAGTATGTCACAGTACATGTTGGTATTCATGGTTTCCTCAATGAACTGTAGCTCCCCAGAGCCGGCACCACTCATGCAGCCTCAGACCATAACACTCCCACCACCATGCTGGACTATAGGCAAGACACACTTGTCTTTGTACTCCTCACCTGGTTGCAGCCACATGCTTGACACCATCTGAACCAAATAAGTTTATCTTGGTCTCATCAGACCACAGGACATGGCTCCAGTAATCCATAACCTTAGTCTGCTTGTCTTCAGCAAACTGTTTGCAGGCTTTCTTGTGTATCATCTTCAGAAGAGGCTTCCTTCTGGGATGACAGCCATGCAGATCAATTTGATGCAGTGTGCGGCATATGGTCTGAGCACTGACAGACTGACCCCCCACCCCTTCAACCTCTGCAGCAATGCTGGCAGCACTCATACATCTATTTCCCAAAGACAACCTCTGGATATGACGCTGATCACAGGCACTCAACTTCTTTGGTTGACCATGACAAGGCCTGTTCTGAGTGGAACCTGTCCTGTTAAACTGCTGTATGGTCTTGGCCACAGTGCTGCAGCTCAGTTTCAGGGTCTTGGCAATCTTCTTATAGCCTAGGCCATCTTTATGTAGAGCAACAATTCTTTTTTTCAGATCCTCAGAGAGTTTTTTGCCATGAGATGCCATGTTGAACTTCCAGTGACCAGTATGAGAGAGTGAGAGCGATAACACCAAAGTTAACACACCTGCTCCCCATTCACTCCTGAGACCTCGTAACACTAACAAGTCACATGACACTGGGGAGGGAAAATGGCTGATTGGGCCCAATTTGGACATTTTCACTTGGGGGTGTACTCACTTTTTTTGCCAGTGGTTTAGACATTAATGGCTGCGTGTTGAGTTATTTTGAGGGGACAGCAAATTTACACTGTTATACAAGCTGTACACTCACTACTTAAATTGTAGCAAAGTGTTATTTCTTCAGGGTTGTCACATGAAAAGATATAATAAAATATTTACAGAAATGTGAGGGGCGTACTCACTTTTGTGAGATACTGTATTTTGCTTCAGATTGTTAATAGCCACTTTTTAAAAACATGATTTTACCCTTAGGAAACCCTTCAGAATATTTTTATTAGCAAATCACTACTCACAATGTTTACATCTACAGCTCATGTTTCATTGGTGTGATCTGAAAGTTGTAGATATAACAATAAATGAAATAATTTTAAAAAATCCGCTGTACAGTACATAGTCTGACACCTAGAGCAGATTATGATTTTAACAACCCCCCCCCCCCCCCCCCCCCCGCTTTATTTGACATGGTGGGAAATTAGTAGAACGCTTTTTACATTGGTGGTCAGTGGGAGGAATTCTCCTTAAGCAGGCCATACACGTTTCGAATATCGTACGATTTATCGTGCGATAAACGCAAGCGGCACTCGTGCACATCATCGAGTATACCATCAATGTGATGCGAAAATCATACGACAAAACACTAGTTTATTCTGCCAGTATAGGAAGTGATGCAATGTTGTCTTGACCTTTTAACCACACCTCCACTGGGCACTCCCCCTACAGTTAAAACTCGGATCGTGTCATTTGCGAACAGAGCAATCATTCGCCACAGCATACGACTATTCTCAGAAATAAAATGCCATTCAAGAGGTATAATAGGAATCAGAAAATGGCAGCAATGGTTATTGCATTGATTGCTTTGGAGGAGGAGAAGAAAAATAAGAAAAATAGAAGGAAGAGCAGAGTGTGGGCCAAAGACTGGCTCATGCAACGAGAGCAATTTTCCCATGTCAACCTGCTAACAAACCTCAGAGAAAATAATCCTGAGGATTACTGTAATTATTTGCGGATGACCCAGCAGTCCTTTGACATGCTATTAGCTCTTGTGCAGCCACATATCACCAAAAAGGACACCTGCATGAGAAAATCTATTAGTGCAGAGGAGAGGCTCATGGCAACCCTGCGTTTTTTGGCAACAGGCAGGTCTTATGAAGACCTGAAGTTCACCACTGGAATCTCTGCACAATCATTGGGAAGAATCATACCTGAGACGTGTGAGGCCATAGTGAAGGTGCTCCAGCCACAGTATTTAAAGGTAATTATAAAAAGTAAAACTTTAATTTATAAGAATATTACTGCAAACATAAGTCTAATTTTGTGAGTACATCAATTTTATTAAAAAATATTTAACTTCCTGTACACGGTTGTCTGAAAAAGTTTATATTTTCTTAAAACAATACATACCCATTTCCAAATCATCATTATGAAAATATAACATTATTATACAACTAGAAAAAAAAGTTCGTCGAGACAAACTTTAAGTTGGCTTGAGAAAGCTTGACCAGAAAGTTTGAAAAGTTTACATCGATCGATCGATAGAAAAGGTTTGAAGATCGATCGATAGAAAGAAAAGGTTTGAAGATCGATCGATAGATAGAAAAGGTTTGAAGATCGATCGATCGATAGAAAAGGTTTGAAGATCGATCGTTCGATAGAAAAGGTCGGAAGATCGATCGATCGATCGAAAAGGTTTGAAGATCGATCAGTAGATAGATAGATAGATTAGATGAGTTTGAATGAGTTTACATTGATTAGCATCAAAGCTTCATTGAGTCTAATGGGATTTGGAGCTTGGGTCATCTGAACATCCTGTCAATGAAAGTCTATGGGCATTTTTTGGGTTTTTAATTTTAATTTTTAGGAAAACCGTAACTCAAACCAGTCTGAAAAGATATAGCACACCGAGTCAGAACAGTATGAAGGTCTGTGCCGAGTTTGGAGTATGTAGCTTGAACGGTCTAGGAGGAGTTAGTGTCCAAAAATTTACCGCTAAGAAAAATAAGAAGAAGAAGAAGAAGAAGAAGAAGAAGAAGAATAATAAGTTTAAATACAATATTAGAAAGTTGGCTTTTGCAAGCCAACTTAATAACCAATAAAAAAGGAACAAATACACGAAAGAAATGCAATAATATTGAGCAACATATCTAGAAGTTTTTTTACAGATTGGTGTATTGGGGGCCATGAAACCAAGAACCTTGATGTGGTTCAGGACACACTGACCAGCTTGGGGTTCCCTGTGATTGAGACATAGTTGGGTGCCAATATTGGCCAGATGTTACAGGTGGAGCAGATGTTACAGGTGGAGCAGATGTTACAGGTGTAGCAGATGGTACAGGTGGAGCAGATGTTACAGATGGAGCAGATGGTACAGGTGGAGCAGATGTTACAGGTGGAGCAGATGGTACAGGTGGAGCAGATGTTACAGGTGGAGCAGAGGGTACAGGTGGAGCAGATGGTACAGGTGGAGCAGATGTTACAGGTGGAGCAGATGGTACAGGTGGAGCAGATGGTACAGGTGGAGCAGATGTTACAGGTGGAGCAGATGGTACAGGTGGAGCAGATGGTACAGGTGTAGCAGGTGGTACAGGTGTAGATGTACATCCCTGATACCCTATTATATCTGTGTTATGTGTAAGATTGCCCTTTAGACCAATGGCAATCATTTTATGCATTAAAGCTTCAAAAATGTCTCGTTGCTCCATGGACATTCTACGTAATTTATGTGCAACAAGATGACCCACAGCATCACATTCATCATCTTTCTGCTTCATGATGCATCCTTCAGCAAACTGGCAGTATCGTAGTCGAGATTTCTCTTCTTTCCTCTTTGAGTTCTCTGTGTTGATGTTCCTGGCTGCTCTGATACTGGGCTTGGTGTATCCTATATAAAATGAAAATAATTAATATTAAAATATGATCAAGAATTATCATTATAACATTTTTTTTTTTTTTCTATCTTGCCAACAGTTTCCTTCTAAATCTGAAGAATGGAAAGAAGTTGCCAAAGAATTCCAGGACATGTGGAATTTCCCCAATTGTGGTGGCGCAATTGATGGGAAACATGTGAGAATTACACCACCAGCACATTCAGGATCCTATTTTTATAACTATAAAGGGTTCTTCAGCATAATTCTAATGCCAATTGTGAATGCCAAATATGAATTTATGTACTTGGATATAGGCAAAAATGGAAGAAACTCCGATGGAGGTGTGATAGAGCGCAGTCCATTTATGCATCGATTAAAAGAAGGAATGTTGCATCTTCCATCTTCCAGTGAGACAGTTGAGGGCCTTAATTTTATGTTCATTGGGGACGATGCATTTGCCTTACATGAACACCTTTTGAAACCCTATCCCTTGCGCAATTTAACTGCTCCCCAGAAAATCTTTAATTATAGATTGTCTAGGGCGAGAACGGTGGTAGAAAATGCATTTGCGATCATGGCCAGCAGATTCAGAATTTTCCACACCGCCATTAATGTAACAGTGGAAAAAGTTGACATAATAGTGGAGTGCTGCTGTATGTTACACAATTATTTAAGAAGCACAACTGTGTCATATATGCCATCAACTGCAGTTGATATAGAAGACCTTACCAGTGGGACAATTGTGCCAGGTGATTGGCGAAATGACAGCAGCGGCATTGTAAATTTAGCTCCTGCAAGGCCTAGGCTACCAACTGCAAATGCACGGCAAAATCGCATTCATTACACAGATTATTTTATGGGTAGTGGTGCAGTTGCATGGCAGGATCGCATATAATCATATGTATTATCTTTTGTAAGAATTTACTTGCTCTAAATAAAGACAGCTTAATAAATCATATACAATATATGAGTGTTGTGTATTCTAGTTTTTGTTACATTCTACTATAACTGTCCCATGAGGCAGAAGGACCCCTGACCCTATAGTTGTTTCATTGGGCCCTCCAACCCCCCCCCCCCCCAAAGAAAAAACATTGTGAATAAAACGAAAATTTGGATATACCTGTGTCTGAGTCAGTGTCTGAGTCAGTGTCTGAGTCAGTGTCTGAGTCTGTGTCTGTGACATTTCCTCTGCTTCTGGGTCAGATATTAAACTGGAGTCTGATGCAGCACTTGCTGGCAGAGTGCAATGGGACTCTCTTGGATCATCGGTGTCAGCGAGAAACATCAGGTCTTTGAAGTACCACAAACGTGGGACATAGACATCATCAGCCCCTGCTCCAGATTTCTTGGAAGCTTGTATTTTTTTAAACTCCTTTTTAAAAACGGTGCGCAAGTTAGCAATCTTGTGCTTAACATATAGGTCAGTTGGATCTTTGCAAACCTCTTTACATAGCTCCTTTAGTTCTTTGATGGCCTCATCACGCTTAGATCTATTTGAATAATCCCTGGATTTAACATCCCATAAGCAAGAAAATTCTCTGTATTTATCAATGAATTGGGGAAGGAACTCAGTAGATGTGAATGTGAGAGGCATTTTCCTTTAAAAAAAAAAAATATATATATATATTTTACTAATGGCACTTTTCCACTGCAAGTATCGGCTAGTACCGGCTCGGCTCTACTCGGCCCTGCTTGGCCCGGTTTGCTTTTCCACTGCTGGTACCGCCTGGTATAGTGTCGGAACGGTTCGGTACGGTACGGTATAGGTTTGCTTTTCCACTAAAGTAGTACTAAAGTTAAGTGGGTGGGATAACAACGGGGTGGGTGGGATTCTCTGACCAATCAGTGGCTAGTAGTGACTGCATGCAAAGGATTGTGGGATATGGTACCAGTTTGGTATCTGTTGGAACCACAATCGAGTAAGTACTGTTTTTTCAGAGCCGTACCGTACCGTACCATTCGGTTCCATGCAGTGGAAAAGCAAACCTATACCGTACCGTACCGAACCGTTCCGACCCTATACCATGCGGTACCAGCAGTGGAAAAGCACAAAAGCGTGCCGAACCGGTACGGTTCCATGCAGTGGAAAAGCGCCATAAGTTACCTTGCAAAGCCTTGTTATACATGTGTAAAATAGAACACATAATGATTTTGCACATTAATAATGACAAAATAAGAACAATAAATAATACTGAAGACACTAGAACTAACAAGATATGAAAGTTTCATGCAGCCTGTTCATATAATGGATGAGCCATGTGCCATGAATTGTGACTCAGAAAAGTTTGCACAGGAGTGAGGTCTAATTTATATCCTTTTCTAACAGCTCCTATACTGCAAAAGGACTTCTATCGGTCATAAAATTGCATATATTAACATTAAAACACATTATTTCATTCGAAAAAAGTAAAATATGCAATGGAGAGTCAGCATTTTGAACTTACCTCAGGGATGTGTGTTCCGCGTTTTCTGCGCGAATATACTTTCCTACGTCCCGAAAAGTCGCTGCATATTCGTGCAATGCGCACGTGCGTTATATACCATGTACAGGCCCCGCCTCTTCTTTCTTTCGGGGCCTTGTTGGAGAACTCATGGCAGAGGAACAAGACATGGCAGCTTCTCAGAGCGAAAGATCTGGGACAGATGAGGAGCAGCAAATCGTGGAGGTGGAAGAAGGTCACCAGACAACCATAGTGACAAGCCCTAGGAAGAAGAAAGCCACCAACATGTCTTTGGAGGAGATGGTGGACATGGTGAACATTCTTCAAAAGAAGGATTATGACTGTCGCAAGCAAGTCTACCCTAAAAAAAATGTCAGAAAAGATGAAATTCTGGAGAAAGTTATACGTGTCCTACAGAAAAACCATGGTGTTGAACGCACTAAAGATCAAGTGAGAAAACGCTGGTCTGACTTAAAATCCAGAGAATCCCATCAGCTCAGGAAAATCAATAAAATAATTCAAAAAAGTAAGTATAAACTTTTAAACAAGAATGTATGATGTTCTTGGGTTTTACTGTGTGAGTGTATGTTCTGTATATGCCATGTGACATGTGCATGCAAAGAGTGCATACTACACACAGCTTGCATCATTGGAATTTTCTATGCATATCTATAGTGTATTTTTGTCTTCTATACAGAAATAATATGCATAGTTTGATTGCATTTAAATATATGTATAGTATTTGAATTTAAATACATGTATTTATTAATTTTCAAAGGACATTATAGAAAGGCACATGCAGAGGCGGGAAAAGAACAGCAGACAAGTGCACAGTCTGAGGTGACGACTGACACAACACTGATATGTCTCACACCAGTTGAAGGCAGTGATTGGAGCAGCATTGCCACCAGTTCAGATACATAACCAAATGTCACATAAACGTATGCTCATTAGAACATGTTTATACTGTAATTTTTATGATTTTTCATGTTTTCTTATAGGCTTTACAATGTCTACTGCTGGCAGTTCTTCATTCACATCTGCATCTGCAAACCGCATGATTGCTGATTTAATGCAAATCAATTCAGATATTGAGAAAGTTTGCACTAAAATGAAATCGTTTCAAGGCAGGATTTCTGATGTGATAGACCAATTAGCAAAGGTTTAAATAGTATTGATAAAAACTTTTTCTTTGTTATGCCATGTTTCGTTATGGCACTTTATAAATGAAAACTGGTTGTTATAAAGTAGGGGCCCATTCACACTGTCCGCATGCACCCACGTACTCCATTCTGCTGAAAGGGGGGTCCACCCCCAAATCCCTTATGAGCAGGTGTCTGACAGCTCTTTCTCTGCTCTTTGTGCAGAGTCAGAGCTGTCAGAACCCCACCGTTCTCTTTTGGGGAATCTGATGATAATGGACCACCTGTCCATTTTCATCATATCTATCCGATCCGCCTGACAGATGGAAATTCTAATTTCCATCTGTCAGGCTTTGATCGAGTCGGATAGCAGCAGATGTCAGTGGACATGTTTCCACTGACATTCGCTGCCCTATGGGGATGCATGGAACATTCCAATGAGGTCCGCCTGACAACATGACAGGCAAATCTCATTGGATTGTGTGAAAGGGCCCTTGCTCTGACTTGCACTTTATTAAAAATACAATTGCACTATGTGACTGTTTTTGTACTTTTGTACTGTTAAATTTTGGATGTATGTACATATTTAATAAGTATATTGATGGACATCTGTACAAGCTTTTAATATCCTAAATAGGGAAATGTTTGTGTGCTGGACATGCGCAACTACACTTTTTGTTTCTTGTTCATCAATAAATTGATGGTTATTTAAAAATTGGTTTCAAGTGTCTTTATTTCATGCATTATGTGATATCAACTGTATACACAGCTATTGATCTTTATGATAGTATAGACAAGGACATTCTCATAAAAATAATCTACTGTTAAAATGACAATTAGGATAACCATATGTTATTAATGACAAACAATATTGGAACATATACATCCTGCAGAAAGAAAACTTGCTCTACCATTTATTCTGCAGCTGTACAACAATGCAGTGGGTCCTTTTGTTGAAAAAAGGTGTTAAAAGTCAATTTGCAAAAAACATACTTTTGTGTTTACACTTTTCATGCACACATATTGGCCTCTTAGCAGAGTTTGCTTGAACCTATAATATTTGATGTATTGCGGTTTTTCTGACGAACAGTCGTCCGTGTTGATATTCTTTTTATTTACCTTCCGGGTCGTTCTTTTCGGAGTCATGCGCAGTTGTGTGTTGTTCTGTGGAATCGAACGACTCAACCACTAATGATACGAAAATTGGACAAATTTCGCATAAAAACCCAACATGTTGGATATGTGAATTTTTGCTGTCGTACGAAAATCGCATGTTTTACATACCACACTAACAATACGAAAATCGTTCGATAACACTTGCATTTACGATTTTCGGACGATATTCGCATCGTCTATGGCCTGCATTATTGAAATTCTCACATTCTCATGCTTTTTACATTGGTGGTCAATGGGAGGAATTCTCCTTAGACTGTGGTCGGTAAGAGGTGTATCCTTTACTTTGGTGGTCATTGGGAAGAATGCTACTTACATTGATGGTCAGTGCAAAGAATGCCCCTCGCATTGCTGGTCAGCGAGAGTAATGCTTCTTACATTGGTGGTCACTGGGAAGAGTGCTCCTTACA
Organism: Pelophylax lessonae; assembly: GCF_965119305.1. NCBI lineage: Eukaryota > Metazoa > Chordata > Amphibia > Anura > Ranidae > Pelophylax > Pelophylax lessonae. Next base: position 637,266,931 of record NC_138770.1, on the reverse strand, counting down.
CTATGGTCAGTAAAAGGTGTATCCCCTACATTGGTGGTCAGTGAAAAAAATGCTCCTTACATTGGTGATCAGTGATAAGAATGCCCCTTGCATTGGTGGTTAGTGGGAAGAGAGCCCGTTATATTGATGGCCAGTGGGAAGAGTGTTCTTTACACTGCAGTCAGTAGGAGGTGTATACCTTACATTGGTGGTCAGCGGGAAGAATGCCCCTTACATTGGTTGTCAGTGGTAAGAATGCCCCCTACATTGGAGGTCAGTGGGAGGAATGCCTCTTACATTGGTGGTCATTGGGAAGAGTACCTTTGCATTGGTGGTCGGTGGACAGAATGGTCCTTACATTGGAGGTCAGTGGGAAAAATGCTCCTTACATTGGTGGTCATTGGGAAGAATGCCCCTTACATTGGTGGTCATTGGGAAAAATATCCCTTGCATTGGTGGTCAGTGGATAGAATGCTCCTTACATTGATGGTCAGAAGATACAATGCTCCTTACAGTGATGTCCGCAGATAGAGTGCTCCTTACATTGATGGTCAGCAGATACAATGCTCCTTACATTGATGGTCCGCGGATAGAAGGCTTCTTACATTGATGGTCATCAGATATGATGCTTCTTACATTGATGGTCTGCGGATAGAATGCTCCTTACAGTGATGGTCAGCAGATACAATGCTCCTTACATTGATGGTCAGCAGATTCAATGCTCCTTACATTGATGGTCCGCGGCTAGAATGCTCATTACATTGATAGTCGTCGGATATGATGCTTCTTACGTTGATGGTCTGTGGACAGAATGCTCCTTACAGTGATGGTCAGCGGATACAATGCTCCTTACATTGATGGTCAGTGGATACAATGCTCCTTACATTGATGGTCATTGGATAGAATGCTTCTTACATTGATGGTCAGTGGATACAATGCTCCTTATATTGATGGTCTGTGGATAAAATGCTTCTTACATTGGTGTTTATTGGGAAGAATTTCCCTTACATTGGAGGTCAATGGGAAGAATTCCCCCTTGCATTGGTGGTCAGTGCATAAAATGCTCCTTACATTGATGGTCAGTGGATAGAATGCTCCTTACATTGATGGTCAGTGGATAGAATGCTCCTTACATTGATGGTCAGTGGATAGAATGCTCCTTACATTGATGGTCAGTGGATAGAATGCTCCTTACATTGGTGTTTATTGGGAAGAATGCCGCTTACATTGGTGGTCAGCTGAAAGAATATCCCTCATATTGGTGGCCAGTGGAAGAAATCTGCTTACAATGTTGGTCAGTGAGAGGAATTCACGCTATATTGGGTGTCCTTTTGACAATTGACTAAAAAAAAAAAAAAATCAGTGGTTATTACCTACGTTGAGAGAAAGGTTCCACTTGTCCCATGTCACTGGCTCTGTTGACTAAAGGTGTTGTACATTTTAACACACGCAGGAGACAGGTCAGCCTCCATGGCCGCCTTACCTCTTGACACCCAGCCTGGCAAGGAGAGAATACAAGTGAAAAATACAAAAATAGTTAACCCTTGAGGGACCAGTCTGCACTATTATAGCAGATAAAGAGTAAAGATTCCCTTTAATGGCCCAATATTACCAAAGGATACATCTTTGTATGCTAAGCATGCTTTCATGTTTTTGTAGTTTTGTTTTGTCATCTTCTGCTCGTATTTTTGTGTGACCCCCCCACCAGCACACACACACCTTTCTCTATACACCAGGACATCAAACCCACAACAAAACACCACTTCTTGCCATGTTTATGGAAAGAGAATTAGACAAATTGATTTGACTTCCGAACTCCGCAAAAGTTTTAACCTACTTTCTATTCAGGCTGACAATTTACCGTTTGAATGAATGCATGCATTACACTTCAATTAAATGATCAAAACAGCAAACGTACATATAGTTAAAAGCACATTCTTATTATGAGCCTCATAAAAATACTGTCTCAGTCATATGTTTTTAAAAGGTCTATTAGATAGCTCGTCTTGCAAAATACATTCTCTCCCTTAGACGGGCCATTCAACTGGTAATTGCAAATGATGATAACAATTCGAAATCTGTAATATATTTCAGATAAAATTGTAATTTTCTGAATTACATCTATTGTTAATTTCACTGAGCGATGCAGCCAACAAACAAAGAAGAGCCTATAATTTCAGATCTAATTATAATACATTTGTATTGAGCTTTTATTTTAAGACTTTTTCCAATGACACGTATATTCCGTGAATTACCTGGACTCCTGCTGGCCTGCCATTCTCCGATGGTAATGGTGAGATTTCATTCAATATAAGTCCAAAGAGAGCACAATCAGAACACTAGAGAGGGTTAAGCTGAGAAAATATGTGAAATGTGACATTAACCTGCATTTCTAAAAGAAGAAAAAGAAAGGGTCGACGTCAAATTGAAGCAAAGAGATTTTTTTTTAAAGATACTTGCGCAAAGGGAAAAAAAAATATTTGCTTCTCGTCTTTCTTTTAAAATATTTAAGAGTGTGCCAATTTGCAAGAGATTAGACTCCTTCCCAGAAGTATATTTCTGAGCAATTAATTCACTTTTATTAGAACTGTTTTTCAGGGCCATGATCTTAAAGTATAACTGGAGTATTATGAACAATGGCAGGTTTAGGGTTAGGGTTGGGCCTACTGCAAAAGTCAATTTCAGATTGTAAATATAGAGCAGTTATAGTGTGCACTAACTGGCCAGTAGGGCAAACAAAGTTGGGATGGGGGCTTGACTTGGGCCCTTTGGTGGCATTCTTTACATCGGTGCCTATAATGAAAAAGTGACTCTCATGGCTATCGTCCATGAAGTATATACAAAATAGAAAAAAAGAAAAATCAGACTATATAGGCCAAATAGGGAGTACAAACCATATAAAACCATTCAATGTTTACGTCCAAAAACACATTAACGATATCCCGCAACCCTTGCCCCAAATCTGCTAACACATGATCTACCCATCTTCCACCTCCAGAGGGTCCCCTCTTTCCTACCCCCTACCCTCCTCCCCTCCATGCCCCTACTCCCTTTCCCTCTATCTCTCTACCCCCCTTTCACCTACCCCCTTCCCTACCTCCCTGTCTCCCCTTCCCATCCCAACCTTCTCTGGGTACTCTCCTCTACTGACCCCGTATTTTTGGTCTTGCCGCTATGGATTATAACTCTACTCTTAGACCCCCACTCTCCTAACATGACTGTTCCCCCTATAGCCTACCTCCGGTTGTGTTGCCTTCACCCTATATCACAGTATGTTCCCATTAGGGGTGCCATGGGGTGTTTGGCAATGCTTAAACCTCCATTCCTCACTTCCAGATCAGTTGCTCCAATTCTATATGCATGTTACAATTGTTCTGGTCTACACACCTTCTCTGACATTGCCTGTTTTTTGACCATATGTGGAAGACTAACTGTTCCATTATAATACAGCATAGGTCTGTCTGTTTTTTATTTCCTACTGTTTTGTTCATACTTGTAAACCTTTTTGTTTCTTTTACGATTGCATGCGCTTTCAGTGCTATTGTTGTTATGTATGCTCTGCAATCTTTTCAATAAAATATTGAAAAAGAAAACCTCATAGTTTCCTTTATATAGGTATGTTGATGTCCACTCTCCTAGCCTTTCCATATGCCCCATTGCCCACCCAGGGAATAGTACTTACGCTGGTGTTAGTCTGGTGTTGAGATACACCCCACATATCATAAGAACGTGTAATAGTGTATAATTGTATACAGTTATTTTTTGAATGTTATCTCTTTTTTTAGGCAACTGTGGTTTGTTTTCATGCGTCCTGATGAAGCTATTTCTAGCTAAACACTTTGACTATGAAAATATTCATACATGCACATTTATCCTTTATGTGGTATTTATTGCTACATTACTAAATATGGTTAACTCAACTTATGAGCAAACACAATGCATTTGGCTTTTTAATTATAAACCAACATAACATATGTATGGTATATTAGATTGATTCTTCAATAAAATGTAATTGTTTTAAATGGTTGTGTCCTCCTTATCTGATTTTTCTTTTTTTATATTTTGTTTTTAAATTGCTGGTCAACGTTTTGCAATGTTGAGGAGGGGAATACTCATCATTCTTCCAGTCAACCATCACCTGCAATGCACAGTGACATTCAGAAGTGAGATCCAAAACCAGAAGTGAATTGACATCTGAACAGCAGGACCCTTGTTGCTGTATCACCGGGAATGGTGAGAAGACACTGCTGCCATGTTGCTGCTAGCAGAGACTTAGAACATGGAGATCACCCATCTAGCTAGCAATGTTATTTACTGCATGCAGACTTTTTTGGAACTTTACTCATGTGCACCACCATAAAGATTGGGCCCCGACACTAGCCAGTTGAAGAACAAGAGCTAATGACTGCTCACTCAGATAGCCGCTTCACAAGAACTTTGCCTATTGTCCATAGTAAGAGGTACCTCTTTAGGAAATCTTACATTTCATTGCTGCTATTCATATAGAGTGCACTGTAAAGTGGATATAGCCTACTGTTTTCAGAAGAATTATCAGATTATTGATTATCATTGCTGCATTACTTATTTCTGATTTTGCGGATTATCAGGTTTACTCGAATTTAGCTGCATAGAATTCCATGCTGCTATAGCCTAGTAAACATACTGTTTGGTGATCTGTTATTGACCTAATCCTTTACTTACTCATTTATGCACATACTGCTATTTACTGGAACCCATGATACCGAAAGCTTAGTTGTGTGCAGGGTATCTATATTTGTATTCCCAGTAGCACTGCAGTATCCATTTGCCAAACCTAGTTGTCAGTGGGGCTGAGGTTGTTCTCAGAGTCGAGGCAAATGCACATAAAACCCAATCCACCAAGCAGCTCATGCAGGGGTAGCACTACATATGCATTATGGTAATGCAGGGCAAAACATGCACTTTACCACTCGTGTTAATTTCATTGGCGAAAACATTTTCAGCAAATAAATTAACACTATTATAGTTTACTAAAATAGGACTAAAACTAAAATAATTCAGATGGCTAAAAATTCAACTCTACATGCAAAATGATATTTTAATCAAAAATATTAAAATAAATTGAAATTTGATGTCAAAATTACCATTGCACTAAAACTTAAGAAAAAATAGGGGGCATCTACTAAGCTGCTGAAAGAAAAAAAAATTTAGAAAAATGCATTTTTTTTTCTAAATATTTAATGTTGGTAATATATTCAGGCTATATGTGCAATTGCATTAAAGCCAATAGAGTTTACAGTTTTTTATATTTTAAAATTGCACTTCTGTTTGTCAAAAGTAATATTGACAAACAGAACTAAATCTGTGTCTGTAGTGCATGTTCAAACATTTACGTGATTGTAAATGATCACCTTGTAAAACAATCCAGCTTAAAATAGAAATGAAAGGAAAAACATTTTTGTATAGATACAAAAAACATTATAAGTAACTTTTTTGCCTTTTTTTTTAAGTGATTGAATTCTCTCTGTTCTCAGCTGCATAAGAACTGGGGGAGGAGAAGCAGCATTACACTGAGCTTGCCAGTGAATGGCTGTGCAGCGGGGGGGGGGGGGGGGGTCAGGACAAGTCTGATAATTGGAGGAGAGCAGGCTGAGTTCCCAGCACAGCTAGAGAACTGACCACAATGTGCTCCCCTGCTTAGTGTGGTCAGTTTTATTAGGAAAGCAGAGGAAATGGCAGGAACACCAAGGATTTCACACAAAGGAAGCAATACAAAGAGAACAGAATACTTTATAATACAAGTACATGGTACAGCAGGCACATATCAGGAATATGAAGTGTTGGGGTACTAACAAACACTTTAATACCATAAATATTACATGATATTAGATTTTTACTGAGTTTGGCAATTCTAGAGAAATGCATAAATAATGCATTACAATTTACCTAGACACATTTGATTTTAGTCGACTAAAATGTACTGGAGATTTTAGTTGACTAAAATACAACTAAAACAATTCAGATGGCTAAAATACGACTAAAGCTAAACTAGCATTTTATTCAAAGGACTATCACTAAAACTAAATTGATATTTGATGTAAAAATTAATACTGGTTACCACAAAGCATAGTTTGGTGACTGCATACAGGACCTTGAAAGTGAGAAGGAATCTGGTTGCCAAAGAACACAAGGTTACTCCTGCCTTTGGACAGTATTTTATCATTTTATCATTATCATTTTGAACCTGAAAATCTCAATCCAGAAACCTAATTGTTTTATTGTTCCAAGCATGTATTCATTAAATTTTGCTCCCCAATCAAGATAGACTTTCCTTCAGGGCCAAGTGCAGTTGATAATTGCTCCACTAGAAAATTGCAATATTATGACAACAATCAAGAGCAATTTAAGGTGAAGGCATTGATAACAATGCCAAGAGGGTCATCTCTTATTTACTTGCACTATCTCACTTGCCATTGCGACATGGTTTACATTGGCAGGACTGCATGACCGCTTACAGTTCACTCTGAAGCACACCATAGACTGTGATTAACTTTTACACCCTGTAAAACCAAGTTATGTTGTAACTGCTCTTCAATATCAAATCTATAGTAATAGAGTTTACAAATATCCTTTCATATCAGTAAGCAGTATAAAAGTAATGTTCTACAGTAACCTCTTGGAGGTTTAAATAAACCTCTAAAATTATTACAATGTGTGAGACTTAACCACGAACATAGCTGCTTGCAAATAAAGGAAATACACAACCCTTAAAAAGCAAAAAAAAATTTAAAAAATTGCAGCGCTAAAAATCATTCATATGAAAGACTATGAACACACTTAACGAACATATCTCAGGCCTTGTAGAAAATATGGTAAAAACATTAGTCATGAATACTGCGAGTTTCCTTCAAGACACAGCTGACTTTCTGAACAAGCTCAACAATATACAACAATTACCACCAAATACACTTCTAGTCACTATTGATGTAGAATCTCGGTACAGTAACATCCCTCACAAGGATAGGTTGGCTGCACGTCACAGATTCTTATCATCCTCACCAAACCACAAGTACAGTGCTGAGGATGTTACACAGCTCATCAAATTCATTCTTACACACAATTAGTTCACTTTCAACAATGACATCTATTTCCAGTGTATGGGTACTGTTATGGGAAGTAAAGTGGCACCCCAATATGCAAACTTTTTTATGGCTGATATGGAGGACAAATTCCTGAACAGCATACAACAAAAGCCATGCAGATATTATCACTATATCGATGATATCTTCATCATATAGACAGAAGGTGAAGAAAATCTTAAACAGTTTTTCTTATTGATCAACACCTTTTACCCATCTATCAAACCAAAATTGGGTTATTCTAACAGGCATGTCAACTTCCTTGACACCACAGTATACATCAGGGATGACAAGCTTCACACTTCAATATACAGGAAACCGACTGACCAATGCAGCACAGCTCCAGTTTTCACCCCCAACACTAAACAGGCCATTTTACACAGCCAGGCCATCAGATAGCACCGAATATGTTCAGACCCAGACGACAGACATAAACATCTCAGAACACTAGTAGACTCCTTCCGTAAGAAAGGTTACAAAGACAAAACCATCAACACCAGCATAAACATGAAAACCCGAAGAGAAACTCTTCTCCAATACAAAGAAAAAACAACAAATAACCGTGTACCTCTAGTCACCACATAAAATCCAGCACTAGAAGGGATAAAAAAGATAATCAAAGATTTACAACCCATCATAACAGAGGATGAAACTCTGAAAGGAATATTCCAACAACCCCCAATACTGGCTTTCAGACAACCACCCAACCTCAGACATAAACTAATCAGCAGGAAACTTCCTTCTAATTATGGAGTCACAAATAACGGAAGCAAACCCCGCAATAAAAAATGCTGCAAACTGTGCAACCAGATCAATCTGTCTAAAAGTGTCACACACACACAAATGGGACCTTCAATATCACAGGATCATACAGCAGTACCTCCAGTAATGTCGTTTACCTCATCCAATGCAAAAGATGTAGCAAAGGATCTTATGTAGGTGAAACAGGACAGAAATTGCAAGCGAGGATGAATTTGCACAGACATACCATCAAGGAACATAAAGAAGATAGTCTGCATACCTGTGGGACATCATTTCTCACAACCAGACAACACTATGGAAGACCTCAATGTTTTAGTTCTTAAAGGGAATTTCAGAACTATCCAGGAAAGGAAAACTTTTGAAATAAGAATGATTCTTCTATTTGACACAAAAACATTTAGATATGGGTTTCCTTACTCATTATTCTACAGTTTTACAACCCCCTCTGTAACTATGCCCCCCCCCAGTCTAAAGCTCTCTCTCTCTGTCTTATCTCACTAACTATGCTAGTTTTATTACCATTGCCAGGTACATTTGTATATGTATGTTTGGTTTTCTCTTTTTTTTTCCTTTGGCTTAGAGATTTATTTATTTTTTCTTCAAATTCTTTATTTAGTCAAACAAGTGCATAGAAAAGACAGTCAAAACGTACGTACAAACATGAGGTGGATTTGCGTCCAATGTAGCAAAAAGAAGGCAGGGCCCTCTGGAATCGAGAAATCTGTAGATTTCCGGGAGATTTGTTACACCTCCTTCCAATAATGTAGTAGCCTGGGGCAGCTCCAGAAAATATGGAGCATGGCCCCCAGCTCCTCTTGGCATCTCCAACAAGGGTCCGAAGCCTTTGGGAAATATTTGCGTAGAGCTGTCGGAGTATAGTACCAGTGATTCAACAATTTGTAATTGGTTTCTGGTGTAGATGGGGGACTTCAAGGTGAGGTGGATGATGTTTTGCAGTTGGGCGGGCACAAATGATCTATTGAGAGTCTTCTCCCATTTAGTAATGCCCGTTATGGTATCATAACCTGATGGGACAATGATAAGGGAGTACATCTTGGAGAGGGTGCATGAGAGAGAGCCAGAATTTGAACAATATTTTTCAAATACTGTTTTTTGACGGTAAAAAAGATGTTGGACCCGAGATTGTTTTTTTTTACCATTCTGCTAAAACTTTTGTGAATCAGTACTGCTTGGACCTTGATGAAGGGGACATACCCCGAAAGCTTGTCCTGAAAAATTGTATGTTAGTGCAAATAAAAAAAGTATCACAGACAGTACTCAAATGAAAGACTAAATAGTGATAAATATAAAGTATCACAAAGGTTCATAAATGACCACTCACCAGATTCAAATGCTGTCTCAACCAAGAGAACAGTACACATGCATAATGCAAAAAATTGCAGATACTGTAGATCCTCTAGTGTTGTCACTATGATACATCGTTTTGATTTTGGTTGCATGTGACATTATGTGGAGGAGGTAACAACGATTGACACCACTAGAAGATTTTTGCATTATATGTGTGTGCTTGGTTGAGACAGCATTTGGATCTGGTGAGTGGTAATTTCTCTCATTTTGTTTATCCAAGAAATTACTGCACTTTTAACGACTATAACTGTGGACTGTGGACTTTACTGATACACTATTTTAATTTGATTAGACTATTTGGTTGTTTTTTGGTCACATTCCTTCTCTTATCCCTTTTTAGTCTTTTTTTTTAATGATTTTTAACGCTGCAATTTTTTGTATTTTTAAATAAAGATCTACTTCAGGGATTCTTAACCTGGGGTTTCCGTTTGAAGTTATCTGAAGCATATATGGAGGACAGGACTGCTAAATAATATAAAATAAAATTAAACAAAGATTTGCTGCATTATTAATTGGTTGCCGACCAGCGGCCGCCTATTTACTGCGGCAATGTGGCTCTCCTGCGCAAACCGACGTAGGGCTACATTGGTCGCGAGCAGGAAGCTAGGGGGCGGCAGCGGGGAAGCCGATGCACGGGTCAGGCGGCTCCGATTGCCGCCTGACACCGGCTATCGTTCCCCGCTGAGACAGAAGAACGGTCAGCTGTTGTCTTCTATATAAGATCACAGGTCTCTATGGTCATTTCAGAAGCCACGCCCCCCCCCCCCCACAGCTAGAATCACTCCCCTAGGCTCACATTTAACCCTTTGATCACCCACAATGTTAACCCCTTCCCTGACAGTGTCATTATTACAGTAACAGTGCATATTTTTAGCACTGATTACTGTAGTAATGTCACTGGTCCCCCCAAAAGTGTAAAAAATGTCAGTTATGGGTCCGATCTGTCCGCCGCAATGTCGCAGTCCTGCTAAAAATTGCAGATCCCCGCTATTACTAGTAAAAAAAAAAAAATTATAAAAATTACATAAATCTTTCCCGTAGTTAGTAGACGCGATAATTTTTGCGCAAACCAATCAAAATATGCTTATTGCGATTTTTTACCAAAAATATGTAGCAGAAAACAAATTGGCCTAAAATGTTAAAAAAAAATTCAATTTTTTTTGAGAATGTTATATAGCAGAATGTAAAAAATATTGTTTTATTTCTGAATTGTCGCTTTTTTTTTTGTTTATAGCGCAAAAAATAAAAATCGCACAGGTGATTAGATACCACCAAAAGAAAGCTCTATTTGTGGGAAAAAAAAGAACATCAATTTCATTTGGGTACAGCATAGCACCACTGCGCAATTGTCTGTTAAAGTAACGCAATGCCGAAATTGCAAAATATGGCCTGGTCATTAAGGGGGAAAATCTTCCGGTCCAGAAGTGGTTAAAGTGGATGTAAACCACCACATATACCCAGTGAAGTGAATAGCCTCAGATTATACACAGAGATGAAACAAATCCTCCTACATTAAGTTTTCTTTGTATATCTGCTGTCTTCCCCTGTTTAAACCCTTTGAAAAGTGCAGATCGTGTTAAAAAATCTTTCTTCCTCTTTCAGCAGCACATAGGGGTGGGTGGGGTGTAATTTCACTGTCTGAGAGTTGATTAAAGGAAAGGGACACACCCCCCTCCACATAGGCAGATTAATGAAGAAACATTTTTATAAGTGAAGTGCGCTCTCATAAAATATAAATCACTAAGGAAAAAAATATATATACATGTAAACATAAAGTGCAAAATCATACATAACACATATATCCAATTAACGGATAGCAATATGTGACAACATATGTAGAACCAAGGTGCAAAGGAAATGCAAATAAATGCTCAGAATAAAGTTCCAAAAAAAGCTAATATTCCAACATAGTCCAAATAGTATGATTTTGAATGGTGCTAAGATCTAGTTCCTTCAAAGTGCTGCATGCATCACCCCCATGCTCAAATAGTGAATTAGCTGCTTACCAGACCCAATAGGTCAATGAGCGTGTAAACTGTTAGGGATTCAATCCATGGTACTGCAAACGGACACCGTCTCTGAGGTCATGGATGAATATATGAAGCAAAAAGGAGGACTAATAGTGCATTATCCCTTAAAAATCATAGTTTATTGTAAAAGAAAACACTTACAAACAGACGTGGAGATATAGCACTGTTCTAGTGGTAGCGCGGCAATGCGGTTCGTGCGTGCTGACGTCACGGCTGTCTCCATCCGATGGGTTTCCCCTTATAAGGCATCAACTGGGATTGGAGCTTGAGCCACGAGGTCATCACCATAGCTTATATAACGGAAAATGGCAAACCACAATTCATACTAATTAGAATTAAAAATATATATATATAAAAACAGCAATGAGATTATTTAAAGGATAAACTAATCCCAAAAAGGTATAACCCCTGTGGGGATACATGATAAAAAACATTAAAAAACATTGAAAAACATAAAAAATTAAAACAAATGGTATATTTACATATAAAATGAAATTAAATATATAGGGCAGTATGCAAACGATTATTGTATATTACTGACTCCTTGCAAAATCACATAAAGGTGGTTTTTACAAAAATATTTTTGCCTCATATCTCATAGATTATTAAAAGGTATTTTTCTAAACAATTCCTTCTAAGAAATTTTCTCCAAAAATTTTCAAGTATAATCAACCAATAGTGAAAATGGACTCAAGGAGAGTAGAAATCGAATACTTTCCATTACTATGTTTACGATTCAGTAAACACAACGGTAAAAAACAAAAAAAGGACTAAGGAAAAATTGAAAAATGAAACTAAAAATGTTGGAAATGAAATAGTTAGTGTCATACCTAATGTCATAACCAACTGGTTCGTCTAGTAAGGATCTCATTTACTTATTGTTACTAAAAGAGTTGATATCCCACTCTACATTGAGTCCATGTGGGCGATAACACTGTAAATTAAAAAATTAAAGATTCACCGCGTTCCTCTCCTAGAGAGATTTCTCGTAATATTACTCCCTCGCCAGTGTGGCATATATTTTTCAATGGCAACTACTTCCAATGAGGTAGGACCTTTGTAGTGACATCTGGTGAAGTGCTTGGACAGACTATGGCCAGCAAAACCCTTTCTAATATTGGACAGATGTTTATCCACCCTAATGGCTAAGGTGCGTATAGTTCTCCCCACATATTGAAAACCACATTTGCAGCGAAGTAGATAAACAACTCCGTGGGTATGACAGGTTATAAAACTTGTGATCTTAAATTCTTTAGATGTAACAGATGACCTAGAGGAGGAAGTTTTCAGATTCCTAGAGTTAAGGCAAATGTTACACCTTCAGCATGGGTAAAAACCTTTAGATTGCCGAACATCACCCGTTGTATGAGTTTATCCACTATATTAGGGGCAACCATATCCCTTAAAGTGTGTGAGTTTCTAAAGATAAAGTTTGGTTTCTCAGGGAGGGTAGGTCCCACTCCCAACACATGATCACTTTTCAAAACCTTCCAATGTTTATTAATAACCTTATTACCCATCTATATTGGTTCGAGAATGTTGTCACAAATGCAGTGTCAAACCTGGGGTTATTGTCATTTCTTCCCTTACAAATTAGTAAATCTTTTCAATCCAGTTTGGCAACAAATGATGAATGATAAATCGTTCCAATTCACTTGGGTCATACCCCTTCTGCAAAAATCTATCTTTCAATGTACTGGCCTGCTCTTGATAATCTTTTCAATTTAGAACAGTTGCGACTTATTCGTGTGAATTGGCCTTTGGGTATAGATGTTAACCAAGAAGAGTGATGACAACTGTCCAATTAAATTAAGCCAAGGTAGACAAGGTAGTTGTGGCAACCAGAAGCTTTCAGAAGCTCCCGTGATACTTCCACCGTCCCGCCCGGCTTCCTGTTCATCTCCTCGGCGTCACTTCCGGTGACGTCATTCATGCGCCATTTACGGTCCTCACGGAGGACTCGGCTACGGAGAACGCATTGGCCCCGGTTCAGTGCAGCGGCCGCACACAGGACCGTGTGAGCCTCTACCATTGGATGCTGATAATTACCATCAGGGAGCACCTTTCTTCATTTTGGGTTACCCGATGTCATTGGATTCCCACAATTACCACCAGGGATCCCCACAGCACCCCAAGGAGACTGGGAGGTTTCAGGGATTGGTTTGGAAGTACATTTATTTATTTTAATCCTTTTGTGTTTATTAAACCTTTAAGGCTCACTATGAGACTATTTTTGGGGTCATCATTTATACTTGATTAACCACATGTGCACACAAGAGCGCCATCCTTCTTTTTTGTTTCAATTAAAAAATGTTTTAGTTACAAAACTATTGCCCTTCCTCGAAAAAAACAAATCCAAATAACTCATAGATTCAAAATTCCAAACTGTAATAGCTCTAAGATGAAACGCTTCTCTTTAACGGGAACCTTTTCACTCAACCCCAGAAAATATTCTACAGCTTCATATCCTCTTTGATGTGGAATAACAGTATATAAAGAGGCTACATCAGCGGTCACCAATAAAATATCCCCCTCTACTATATTATGTGATAATTCATTAATACACTGGGTCCTGTCCTTAAGATAGGCAGAAGTGCCACTCACCATTGGCTGTAAGAAAAAGTCAATGTGTTTCCCTATCCGGGAAGTGACTGAATCTATGCCACTCATTTTGGGTCTACCAGGGGGGCTATCTAGACTTTTATGAACTTTTAGCAGATAATAAATAATCTCTTGGGGCTTGTGGTATGAAAAATTATTTTTCTTTTTTATCTATAATCCCCTCCTTATATCCTCTGACGATAACTCGTTCTAGTTGGAATTCAAATGAATTAGTGGGATCTTTTTTTAATATTTCACACGTGTTAATATCTGACAAGAGATTAGACATCTCTTGCAGATAATCTTCCTTATTAGCCAAAACGATCCCACCCCCCTTGTAAGCTGGGCAGATAACCAAATTATTTTGATCACCTAGGGTCTTTACCCCTGACATAAGATCTCCCTGGGCTCTTTGTTTAAAACGAGCCTCTTCCAGGTCTTTAATTACGATATCCTTACAAATATTGACATTCCCACCTTTATGTGGATTAAATAAAGAGGCATTCCGCAAGCCCGTATGAGCATAAGGGTTGTCTTGATTGGAAACATAGTTCCTTTCAGCAGCATTTAACATGAAATGTCTTTTAATATTCAGCTTCCTAATGAACTTATGCACTTCAATAAAGGTTTCAAATTTATTTAAAGCTTCCTTCCTTATCTCCCTCTAAGCTCACTCCTTGACACAAATTTTGAGCTTATGTTATCTCATGAGCAAGTATTTTAAATTATAGAGTGTATATGAGTGTATATACACCCCTTCACGTGCAAGTGACTTACTCTCTCTCTCCCATGTGACTTTGCTATCAAATAACCATGGGGTAGTAGTCCATAGCAGTGTGTGAGCTCAAGTCAGGTTGGACCTTACTCATGGCTTCCATTTCATTGTCATGGTACAGGAATCGGGAAAGGTAAGAATATGTTGCTGGGGGTGGGGACAATAAGTAAACCTTTTATGTTGCTATGCATGGACAAAGGAAATGTTCGCTTTACTGTGGACCTTCACTGTATCTGAGCAATACCAACCAACATTGCTATTTCCCGTTATATCCTACTAGTTATGTTGGGCTATCGGCTTCCTTAAAAGCAATACTATTATTACGCTTTGGATTATATATATTTATAATTACATATTATACCCAATATGCCGACCCCATTGTACCTTTCCAATTACCCATTTTATTCCCCTTCCCCTCTATATATATTGCTATGTAATTCATTTTTAATATTCAATGCAAACTCCCCCATCCATCCATGTCTCCATGCTGAATTTTGCTGAGAAATCACTTTGAAAAACAGCCCCTAGAATTTTTGGCTGTGGCCATCTTCAGTAAAGGCAGATGATTCATGTAGCATTTACTTCCTGGACTCCATCTGCCCTTAGCTCAACGCATGCAGGCAGGAGGGTGCGCTTAGCTGAAAACAACTCCTTCTCCCCTCCTGAAGACTCCTGGGATGTATGCCAGCACTAATGTGAGAGTAAAGCGTTTGCTGTAAATAAAGAGTCCACCAGTGAGTCAATTCATTGAAATGCCAATGACCACACTCCCCATGAGAGTAGGATGTTTTGGTTGAGTAATATACTTTGCCTGGTCCAGGAGTATTATAAGCAGCTCAAGTCTCTTCGGTAAAATGGGTCTCCCTAAGGCCAGCAAGGGCAGGATGGAACTTACGGAGACAGGAGGTGATCATAGTGAGTTTCAGGGGATTATTCACTCTGTGGACATTTTCCTTGTCACTATTGATGTAGCTGTCATGAGTTGTGAGGAAAGTGTACCAATGGGCGAGTAACTGCACTTGTGGGAGACCCACAAATAAAGGATGGAAGCTGCCACAAAGATCATAGTCTGCGTTGGTGAGGCAAGACCCCCCAAAGCCTACTCCATGAGATGCTCCAGGCTGCAGTCGCACAATTACATCAAGAACAATGCAGGGTCAATAGCAGTGGTGTATTTAGGTTTTGTCCTGCCCTAGGCTTTACTAAACGAGTGCACCCCAGAATTTAAATATGACCCACCCCTTCCTGTAAAGGCCACACCACTTCCTGTTTATGACCCGCCCTGTCATCTGTAAACCACAGACCACAACCACAGTCTATCAGTGCCCTTTAGCGTAGCCTCATCTGTTCCCATAAGTTCCGCCTCATCAGTGCAGCCTCATCAGTACAGCCCCATCAGTGGCCACCAGTGCAGCCTATCAGTGCATCACATCAGTGGCCATCAGCGCAGCCTCATCAGTGCTGCCGTATTTTTTTCATGCGGGAGCCAAGAGAAGGCTTTTTTTTTACATGCGGGAGCAGAGTTTTTGCTGCCCCCCCTTGCAAAATGCCGCCCTAGGCCTGGGCCTTGTCGGCCTAGGCCAAGATACAGCACTGGTCAATAGCCTTGCATTGTTTGTAAGGACATTAAAGGTCCTCCCACAACCTGGAGCAGAGAAGAGCACCGGAGCCTGCCAGAACCAGTTGTAAGGTAAGTATTACACCTTATTTCTCTACCCCTAGACCTAACAAGTATTTATTGCTTGCATGTGGAAAAGTGGTGGGAGGGAGCACTGCAAAGATAGTTTTTTTTTGTAATTCCTGGAATTGGGCTTTAATAATTTCTAAATCACTGTAACTGTATGCAGATCAAGAACGCTGAAAAACAAAAATTCCTTGTATGTACACCAATTCCAGGTTTCAAAGTATTAAAACCAAAGATCACAATGACAGCTATTCTCCAAAGTAGATGTCAACAATTACCTACATTTTCTCATGAAAGGTTTATTTTATAGAAAGTAAATATTGTACTGTGTATTTTTTCATTTTTTTATTTTTAGGTTGTAAATGGTAGAAATATTTTTTATCAGGTTTATATTGGTTTACAACCATGCCGTGTTGTATAATAGACAAGCATCTTTTACCAAGGTCGGTAATAAAACATATCACAGCCTCAATATTAAAAAAAAAAAAAAAAAAAAAAAAAAAGTTACCTGAACTTACGCTTTGTGATGATAATGAGTAATTACCGAGAAAGTAGGTGAAATTTTTCGATAAAGAGGTTTAGTTAGGTTTGTGGTGATCATTTTTACACTTTCCACTTAAAGGGTCTAAACACCCTAAATTTTAAACAATTAAAATGTATCTAAACCCATGAACAAAAATGTAAAATGTTTTAGCTTACCAGTCCCTGGATGTGATGGCTGCATTCCTTTTCTTTTTTTTCAGACTAAAATATTTTCTACAAGTAGAGAAAAATACCTGTTGGTCCTGATAGAAATTCAGTGTCCTTGTAACTTCTTGTGCACTGAGCTGAAATCTCTAATGTTGTTAGCAAACTATCTTGTGTGAACTACACAACCCCTCCTCTCCATGTAATTGAGATGACAGGAGGGGAGGATATAATGCAGTCCTAACAATCACATGTTAGCAGGGCTCCTATTCACTGTCAGCAATGACCATGCTAGGCCCTTTCACCGTTTCCCTGCAAAGGAACGAGATAAGATACAAACACCTGTAAGGTGGAAGAATTTTGGCATCTTATATCCTTCTGGTATGGGGCCCACCTCCAGAAATAAGAAATGTCCACTTTTTCAGCTTTTTAAATGTTTATACTGTAGCAGAAACATAATGTACAGTTCTTGGCCTAAACACCCTTCACCTCCTCCTCTTAAGTCCCACCACCAGTAGCTCTCCCTAGTTCAGGTTCAGCCTTAACATACAATTGTCACCCAACTCTTCCGGTGTTCTCATAGTAGGTTCCCATAGGCTCTTCCAGCTCTAGAATATAGGGGACTAAGCTCACCTCACCAACCATATTCACCCAGGGGAGGGGTTTCCTTAAATGGGGTACTAACCCTTGCTCACAATCATGTTTTAACCCCCACCCAACTGCAAGTGTAAACAAAGCTTAAGGCTCCGTTCACATGTTAGCGTATGGATCGCGGGCAGAACCGCCACGATTCCGCCCGCGATCCGGAGATTATTGCAAATCGCGGGACGCCCGTTGATTTGCAATAGCCCCCCAAACGCCGAGCGATGTTGCCGCGATTTCCGCCTGCCGAATCGCGGTAACATCGACGCAATACGCTCCAAAGAAGCTCTTGTACTTTTTTGGTTGTAATGCGTCCCGCGATTTTTTTTGCGCGATGTTACCGCGATTCGGCAGGCGGAAATCGCGGCAACATCGCTCAGCGTTTGGGGGGCTATTGCAAATCAACGGGCAACGCACAGGCGTCCCGCGATTTGCAATAATCTCCGGATCGTGAGCGGAATCGCGGCGGTTCTGCCCGCGATCCATACGCTAACATGTGAACGGAGCCTTAGAGTCACAATCTTTGCACCACAGTCCCTTTCAGAAACTCCTGTTGAGTACCCAAAGTCCATATACACAATCCTATAGGTAGCTTTGGAACATAAAACAAACTAGCTACTATGTAACAGTTTTATAAGGTTACAACACTAATATAATGTGCTACTTGTATGTTCAAAGTACAGAAATGTTGTTGTAAGCCACTAAGGTTACTCCAGTTACTTACTGTAAAGGTAACTTTATGACCGAGGTTACTGTAGGTCATATAGCAACAAACTCTTGGCTTATTCTACAGTAAGTAGAAATTAAAATAAGGGAACATCTTCTGATGAAATACAGGGTCCTTATTTTATTGTTTCACTGGAAGGATTGTGATGTCATTATTGCCGAGGTGCTACAGCTACAGGCAGAAACAACTGAGGGCAAAGTAAATATATTTATTCTAATATTTTTTTCCAGAGTTTTTTTTTTCTTATTACAATTTAACCAGTTCCCGCCCGCGCTATAGCACGAAAGACGGCTACAACGTGGGCTCTAATTTCCGGGAGGCTGTCTTTAAATGGCCTCCCAGTAACAGGCTCCCCGCGCGCTCGCATCGGGGGAAATCTGTGGCGGTCGTGT
The DNA here is from genome assembly GCF_965119305.1 of Pelophylax lessonae. Lineage (NCBI taxonomy): Eukaryota > Metazoa > Chordata > Amphibia > Anura > Ranidae > Pelophylax > Pelophylax lessonae. The sequence continues at coordinate 637,248,166 of NC_138770.1, read as the reverse complement.
CCCTTGGACACAGCCAATCACTGATCGTGGTGGATGGCCAATCACAGCGGCCATTTGCCACGCGATCGGAACATCCAATGAGAGATGATCTCAAATGTAAATATATGAGATCATCTCTCATTGCCAGCTCTCCTTCCGGCTCACAGAGACTGCGTGTGAGGAAGAGGAGAGCCGATCAGCGGCTCTTCTCATAGGGGACACAGAGAAATGTAATCAGGGCACTGATCACCAGTGCCCTGATTAAACAAGAGGGAAATAAAATGCCATAACTGCCCACCATCAGTGCCCACAGTGCCTGCCATCAGTGCCCCCCATCAGTGCCCACAATCAGTGCCCATAGTGCTGCCAGTCAGTGCCCATCAGTGCCTACTCATCTAGGCACTGATGGGCACTGACTAGCAGCACTATGGGCACTGAGTGTGGGCACTGATGGTGCTGCCCATCAGTGCTTATCAGTGCCGCCCATCAGTGCTTATCAGTGCCGCCCATCAGTGCTCATCAGTGCCACCCGTCAGTGTCCATCAGTGCCACCCATCAGTGTCCATCAGTGCCGCCCGTCAGTGCCGCCTCTCAGTGCCCAGCAGTGCCACCTCTCAGTGCCCAGCAGTGCCATCTATCAGTGCTCATCAGTGCCTCCTATCAGTGCTCATCAGTGCCGCCTATCAGTGCCACCTATCAGTGCTCATCAGTGTGGCATATTAGTACCTCCTCATCAGTGCCACCTCATCAGTGTCCATAAGTGCCACCTCATCAGTGCCCATAAGTGCCACCTCATCAGTGCAGCCTATCAGTGCCTATCAGTGCCGCCTCATCAGCGCACATCAGTGAAGGAGAAAAATTTATTTATTTTCAAAATTTACTCACAGAAAATAAGAAAAACTTTTTTTTTTCCAAAATTTTCTGTCTTTTTTATTTTTTTTTTGTAAGAAATAAAAAACCCAGTGGTGATTACATACCACCAAAAGAAAGCTCTATTTGTGTGAAAAAAATGACAAACATTTCATATGGGTACAGTGTAGCATGACCGCGCAATTGTCATTCAAAACGTGAGAGCGCTGAAAGCTGAAAATTGGCCTGGGCAGGAAGGGGGTGAAAGTGCACTGTAGGCAAGTGGTTAATAGTGGCCGTGGGTGGATCAGAGCGGCCACACGCGGCGACCCTCTCAGCCTTCCTACATTGGGCATTGAACGAATTTTCCATCCTCCCTCGTCCTGCATTTGGGCACACTGTCACCACCTCCTCACAGCCCAGAGTACAGCACAGCTGCCCCACGCTGCTGCATCGTCCCTGACTGGTTCCATGCCTTCTACAGCATGCTGGATGGTCACCCATTTGTGAGTCTTTAATCCCTCATTTGGCTTCACCAGTGCAGAATAAGGGGGTATTTTTGCATAAGGTATACTGCTGTCTTATACCAATGATTAATATTTATGGAACTACTTTTAAAATTAAACTTTTTATGTTTTATTCACCACACAGAGCTTGGCATCATTTATGACCACTATTGTTGTTGCCATCACCCATCACCTGTTGGGTTCTTATAGCGATTATATGTGGTTATTCTTTGATTGACTGTGTTCTGATGCTTTTTTTCCACATAGCTGCTTATTGACCCCCCAGGTGTTATTTGTCATTCACTATGGAGGGGGCACTGGTCCTGTTATATTAGCACCGGATCTATTCGTGTTTACAGTGGCTGTAGTAGTGGTGCCTACTACAGTGATTTCCAGCTTCCACATGGATCCCACAGATATGAAAGCTACATACAGTGGGTACGGAAAGTATTCAGACCCCCTTAAATTTTTCACTCTTTGTTATATTGCAGCCATTTGCTAAAATCATTTAAGTTCATTCTTCTTCCTCATGAATGTACACATAGCACCCCATACTGACAGAAAAACACAGAATTGTTGACATTGTTGCAGATTTATTAAAAAAGAAAAACTGAAATATCACATGGTCCTAAGTATTCAGACCCTTTGCTGTGACACTCATATATTTAACTCAGGTGCTTTCCATTTCTTCTGATCATCCTTGAGATGGTTCTACACCTTCATTTGAGTCCAGCTGTGTTTGATTATACTGATTGGACTTGATTAGGAAAGCCACACACCTGTCTATATAAGACCTTCCAGATCACAATGCATGTCAGAGCAAATGAGAATCATGAGGTCAAAGGAACTGCCTGAAGAGCTCAGAGACAGAATTGTGGCAAGGCACAGATCTGGCCAAGGTTACAAAAAGATTTCTGCTGCACTTAAGGTTCCTAAGAGCACAGTGGCCTCCATAATCCTCAAATGGAAGACGTTTGGGACGACCAGAACCCTTCCTAGAGCTGGCCGTCCGGCCAAACTGAGCTATCGGGGGAGAAGAGCCTTGGTGAGAGAGGTAAAGAAGAACCCAAAGATCACTGTGGCTGAGCTCCAGAGATGCAGTCAGGAGATGGGAGAAAGTTGTAGAAAGTCAACCATCACTGCAGCCCTCCACCAGTCGGGGCTTTATGGCAGAGTGGCCCGACGGAAGCCTCTCCTCAGTGTAAGACACATGAAAGCCCGCATGGAGTTTGCTAAAAAAAACACCTGAAGGACTCCAAGATGGTGAGAAATAAGATTCTCTGGTCTGATGAGACCAAAATAGAACTTTTTGGCCTTAATTCTAAGCGGTATGTGTGGAGAAAACCAGGCACTGCTCATCACCTGTCCAATACAGTCCCAACAGTGAAGCATGGTGGTGGCAGCATCATGCTGTGGGGGTGTTTTTCAGCTGCAGGGACAGGACGACTGGTTGCAATCGAGGGAAAGATGAATGCGGCCAAGTGCAGGGATATCCTGGACAAAAACCTTCTCCAGAGTGCTCTGGACCTCAGACTGGGCCGAAGGTTTACCTTCCAACAAGACAATGACCCTAAGCACACAGCTAAAATAACGAAGGAGTGGCTTCACAACAACTCCGTGACTGTTCTTGAATGGCCCAGCCAGAGCCCTGACTTAAACCCAATTGAGCATCTCTGGAGAGACCTAAAAATGGCTGTCCACCAACGTTTACCATCCAACCTGACAGAACTGGAGAGGATCTGCAAGGAGGAATGGCAGAGGATCCCCAAATCCAGGTGTGAAAGACTTGTTGCATCTTTCCCAAAAAGACTCCTGGCTGTATTAGATCAAAATGGGGCTTCTACTAAATACTGAGCAAAGGGTCTGAATACTTAGGACCATGTGATATTTCAGTTTTTCTTTTTTAATAAATCTGCAACAATGTCAACAATTCTGTGTTTTTCTGTCAGTATGGGGTGCTATGTGTACATTCATGAGGAAGAAGAATGAACTTAAATGATTTTAGCAAATGGCTGCAATATAACAAAGAGTGAAAAATGTAAGGGGGTCTGAATACTTTCCGTACCCACTGTACATACATTGTGCCAAGCTGGACCAATGTAACTATGCAAAATAGCCATACCTGGTCATGAATATTTATCTTAATCACCCAATCCCAATGGTTTGGGTGGATCTCCTGGGAGGAGGCCTGTGTATAGAATTGCTGTCAGGGCCTGGCCTCAGCATGAGCCATGTGTCGGGGACCCTAGATATCAAGCAAATTCTTTAATCATGCCTGAAATTGGACTAAAACAGACATAGAGGCCTGAAAAAGGTCTTGAGTTGGAGCTGCCATCCGGACCTTGGAAGAGGGATCTTTGCCCATGGGCTAAGGTATTTTTGTCTTCTTACAAAGGGGAAGAATCAGATTCGGAAGCAAGGAAACACTGAGGTTGGGTTCACACATATGTGTCCACGGGTTTGTGCCTGGGGTCTCGTGCGTCCTTGTTCACTGATTCAGGTGGGAATCAGGTCCGAATTTTTACCTGAACTTGCACCTGAATTGGACCAGAAGACACACAGGACCCTTTATCAATAGGGACCGCAGCCACCCAGGAGCTGTGTGAACCACCTCCATTGAGAGCCAGTCACACTCGCCTGTCATGCGAATTGGATCCAGGTAAAGCCGCATCCAATTAGCATACGTGTGAACCCGGCCTGACTGTCCCAAAAGGTCACAGAATAATCTGGCTATCTTTTGTTTATCAGCATCTGCCAGGAACCATAGCCCTGAGGCACATCTGTGCACATGTAGAATTGGGGGGCAAACATTACTCTAGCTGTGGCTAAAAAAATCTAAATGTGAGAGCAAGAAGGGAGAAGGCAGGGGAAAAGACAATGTTGTAACTTTTAGGCTCTCCTGCCTGTGATAGCCATGGGACAGGCAGGAGAACCCAAATATTTCCAACAACTCCCTAGAGATTCAGCGTTTTATACATTAAAATTAAGCTCCGAGCACAGAAACGTTTATTTAAAAATTTTCCTAAGAATCTACAGAGGATCAAAATCCATTTTGTGTGCACCAAATGCCTTCTAAACCTTGGAGGGGCAGAGACAAGACCAGTCACCCTGCACAAGAAGAGAGAGCAGCAGTGATCAGTCTTTATTAAAGGAAGCTCCTGCACAGAAGGAAAGTCTCACACTGGATTACTGCTTTAACCACTTCAGCCCCGAGAGGTTTTACCCCCTTAATGATCAGGCTGTTTTTTGTGATTCGGCACTGCGTTACTTTATTGGACAATTGCGTGGCCGTGCATCGCTGTACCCAAATAAAATGGATGTCCTTTTTTTCCCACAAACAGAGCTTTCTTTTGGTGGTATTTGATCACCTGTGCAATTTTTAGTTTTTTGCACTATAAACAAAAAAAAGCGACAATTCTGAAAAAGTTTTTCACATTCTGCTATATAACATTCCCAATACAAAAAAATATAAAAATCAAATTTTTTCATTATTTTAGGCCAAATTGCATTCTGCTACATATTTTTGATAAAAAAAATCCAAATAAGCGTATTTTGATTGGTTTGTGCAAAAGTTATTGCGTCTACAAACTAGGGGAAAGATTTATGTCATTTTAATGATTATTTTTTTTTGTTACTAGTAATGGCGGTAATTAGCGATATTTTAGCGGGACTGCGACAGTGCGGCGGACAAATCGGACCCCTAACTGACATTTTAAACATTTTTGGGGGGACCAGTGACATTACTACAGTAATCAGTGCTAAAAGTATGCACTGTTACTGTAACAATGACACTGGCAGGGAAGGGGTCAACTCAGGGGTGGTTATCTAACTGTGAGGGGGATGGGCTTGTGGAATCAACACAGAGACCTGTGATCCTAAATAGAAGGATCACAGGCGCTCTGTGCTGACTCCTGAGAGAACAACGGCAGACCGTCGTTCTCTCTCTCGACGGGCAGTCGGCAAGTATTTAAGGAAAAATATACACAATTATTGTATTTAGAAAATATTTTCTTATCCCGGAGTTCAGCTTTAAAGTGATTGTAAAGTCTCGTGTTCTTTTTTAAAATAACAAACATGTCATACTCACCTCCTGTATGCAGTTGGTTTGGCACAGAGCAGCCCAGGTCCTCCTCTTCTCGGGTCCCCCGCTGGCACTCCTGGCCCCTCCTTTCTGTTGAGTGCCCCCACAGCAAGCAGCTTGCTATGCGGGCACCCAAGACACGGAGCTGCCATTCGTCCCTGCCCCCTCACTCTCCTGATTGGCTAACTGACTTTGATTGACAGCAGCAGGAGCCAATGGTGCCACTGCTGTGTCTCGGCCACTCAGGAGGGAGAGTCCTGGACGGCCGAGGGACTTGTGGACATTGCTGGATAGAGAGGGGGCTCAGGTAAGTATTAGGGGGCTGCTACACACAGAAGGCTTTTTATCGTAATGCATAGAATGCATTAAGATAAAAAGCCTTCATACTTTACAACTCCTTTAACCCCTTTCTGCCGCCTGTACACATACATACCTGTGGCCTCACAGAAGTCGGTCTTTATCTATGGGTCACATATATGCATACCTGTGTTGGTGCTGTGAGTACAATGCACAGCATGCTCCCAGCACAGAGACTAGGGTCTCACCAAGAGCCCCAGGTTTCGTACTAAAGATTGGAAACCGGGAGTCCCGGTTCCCCATCATCTGATTACTGTTATAGCCTCTGACTGGCTACAACAACGATCAGTCATTATATATTCCACTCTTCTTGAATGTGTAAAAAAAAAACAAAAAGAATAATCACAATAATAATAATAATAATAATAATTATCATAAATCAAAGAAAAATTAGCTAGATCAGTGCTTCATCTAGGTAAGATTCAAATTTTTTTTTTTAATTAGTGTTAGTGTCAGTGTGAATGTTAGCGTGTTTTAGGTAAAAAAAAAAAAAAGCAAATAAAACAAAATGCACACTATTGTTTCCTGACCCCACTATGGATACAAACAACAAATAACATGCAAATATGTGGTATCGCTGCGATCGCCAGGAGGAGTTTTCCTTTGATAATAAAAAAAATTCAAAAAATATCTATTACCATTTACCACCAGATAAATGTAGTTGACACCTGTAAGAAGGGGAAACGCATCGGACGGAGCAACTGCGCTCATCACTCTCGCACGGTCCGCACTGCAGGTGGCCGTGTCTGTCATTTCGTGAATGCCCTAATATTATGTGTTTGATGTAAGCGCACTTTTTAGCAATAAATTTGGATTGTTTAAAGGTAATGCAGCTTCCTTTTTTGTACATGTTTTCACAGTTTATGGAGAGTACTTGTTGCCCTGCTATAAACCTTGGTTCTGGATCATGACAGATATTGGAATTTCACCTTGAGCCAAATAATTGATTTATATCCTGCTGCTTGTCCGCAGCCTTTTGGTAAGGGTCCTTTCACACGGAGCACCACCCGACGAGGTCCGTTCTCTGCTCGGCGGGGGATCGATCCGCCGATCCCCGCTGAGCAGGCGGATGACAGCTCCATCTCCGCTCTGTGTGCAGAGACAGAGCTGTCAGATCCCCGCTCTCCTCTATGGGGAGATCCGATAGGAACGGAACGCCAGTCCGTTCTCATCTGATCCCATCCGATCTAATCCTCCAGATGGATGGAAAATAGAGTTTCCATGTGTCCGGATTTCATGGACAGGATTGGAATCAGATAGCAGTGGGTGTCCGCTGGGTGTCCGCTGCCCCATTGGGATGCATGGAGCATCTGATCCACCTGAAAAACTGACAGGCGGATCGGATCGCCCATGTGAAAGGGGCCTAAAGCCTCGTACACACGCATCGATAGTTGGCCGACCGATCAGCCGTCTTTTGTCCAGAGTTGTGTTTTGTTGGTTGGAATGTGCCTAGACTGCACACAAATTTTCTCGGCCAACAAAAACCAACTTCAGAAGTGATGTCATGTGCTGGTTTACTTTCCGTGTGTTTTTTCTTCTCTAAGCATGCTCAGTCTTGCTCATCTGATTTTTGTCTGCCGAAATCTGTACTGACTGACGGAAAATCGGCCGTTCTGTTGACGGCCAACGAAAATTTTATAGCCTGCAGACCAGATTTTGTTCGGCCGAAAAGTCGGAGTCGGTTGTCAGAAGCACCATACTAACAAGCCGAAAATCGGCCGATCGGACGTTGGCCGAAAATTCACGGCCAACTATCGATGCGTGTGTACGAGGCATTAGTAACCATTATCTTATTCCACACTTGGGTGGATTTGTGAGCACCTGGAGAAGTTTATCTTAACCAGTTTACCGCTGAGTACCGTAGTACTACTGCGGCAAAGTGGCTCGTTATCGTCTGACGATGTAGACCTACGTCGCCAGACTCCTCCCCCTGTAGGCGGCGCTCGCGCGCCGCCGGAGGCGCGCTCCCGCTGTTTTCATTCACAGCGGGAGTCGGGCCAGGGGAGGAGCAGCGGCGATCGTCGCTGCTCTGCCCCGATCGTCGGGGAATCCAGTTTGGAGATCCGCCCGCCTGTGTAAACAGAGCGGGCGGATCTCCTCAGTGACAGGGAGTGACAGATCGGAGTGTTCAGCATAGCTGGACATCCGATCTGTCCCTGACTCACTCAGTCACCTCCCCCCCCCCACACGTCAGTAAGCACCAGGCATACATTAACCCCTCCCTCTCCAATAAAATTAACCCCTTCCTTGCCAGTGTCATTTTTACAGTAACAGTGCATATTTATAGCACTGATTACTGTAGTAATGTCACTGGTACCCCCAAAAGTGTCAAAAATGTCAGTCAAGGGTCGGATCTGTCCGCTGCAATGTTGCAGTCCCGCAAAAAAAAATCGCAGATCGCCGCCATTACTCGTTAAAAAAAAACACCAAAAATTACAGAAATCTTTCCCTTAGTTAGTAAACGCAATAACTTTTGCGCAAACCAATCAAAATACGCTTATTGTGATTTTTTTTCACCAAACATAGGTAGCAGAAAACAAATTGGCCAAAAATTTTAAAAAATTTTGATTTTTAAATTTTTTTGGGGGGGAATTTCATATAAAAAAATGTGAAAAATATTGTTATTTTTTCAAAATGCACGCTCTTTTTTTGTTTATAGCGCTAAAAGTAAAATTCGCACAGGTGATCAAATACCACCAAAAGAAAGCTCTGTTTGTGGGAAAAAAAGGATGTAAATTTCGTTTGGGTATGGCGTCGCACGACTGCGCAATTGTCAGTTAAAGTCGCACAGTGCCGAATCCCAAAAAGTGGCCTGGACGTAAGACAGCAAAATCCTCCGGTGGTAAAGTGGTTAAGTTAAGTAGGGGAAGGCTAGAACCCCTGTCAGCTTTTTATTGTTGTCTGGTTCTATGTTGCAGATTTTCCTCTCTGGTAAGACACACAAATACACAATAATGAAAAAAAGAGTATTTATTTTTTTTTGTAATTGTTGGCCTGCAACAACTATAGAATCATACTGCCCTCCTGTGGCAATTGGCTAAAATACATATGTAATGCTTTCTGCAATTCATCTATATATATATATATATATATATATATATATATATATATATATATATATATATATACATACACGTAATACAGATCTGTCCTTTCTAAATGAAAATATTTAAAATACAATGGTGTATTTTAAAAATACATCTTTGCTAATAAATGTCCAGCAAGTTGAAATATATATGCTTACTGTGTTTAGCAACATGAAAGTATAAGCAGCAGGGTGAGAAAGCATGAATGTAGATGGTGGTGCTACAAGTTTAGAGCAGAAACATTGCAGTAAATCACAATAAACAAGGTATTATTAAAAGATTCAAATACTCTTTCCGACTGAGAACTACATAATTGTAGGTAAGATAAAAAAAATTTAAAAACATTTTCCTAAAAAATCAGAACAAGGGACAGTTCCTACATTTATTGAGTGTGCCTTGTGCTGGTGCTGTCTGTCCTAGATGAAATTTTCCATATTCTTCCTCTCATCCCAACATCCCTGCAGTGGTAATTGTTGAGTGCTGTGGGGGTTAATAAAGCTGCTGGACTTAGGCATTGTAGGCGCTCATTGAAGAATGGCAACTATGTCCACCCTTTCTGCCCCCTTCCATTCATAAAGATGTACTATAGCTTCCATCAGTGATAGGAGCTCTATAAATTAGCTCTATGAGCAAATAAAAAATAATTGATAGGTCTGCCTCCATTCAAAGAGTGCTTTTAATTGATGGAAGCTACTGTACAGTTTCTTTGAATAGAAGAGGTGGGCGGAAGGAGCGGGCATAGTTGGTACTCTTTATGAGTGCATATGACAGATCATTTTTACCCCCCAAAGCACTGGAAGATTACCACTATGGGGTATGGGGGGATTCAGAGGATGGAAGACTTCAACTAGAACAGCTGGCACCAGTACAAGAATCTCATTCACGCTTCACTTTTGCTGATTTTTTTAAGGTTTTAATAAAATTAGGCTTTAAAAGGTTGGCCTACCCAAACATGATAAATTAGACCTGTTGGGTGGACTCATCCTCTCATATCTTATATATATATATATATATATATATATATATATATATGTGTGTGTGTGTGTATATATATATATATATATATTTGGGACTCCAAGGGTGAGATCCTCTTATCATAGTCCTGGTTGTTTTTGTGCCTACCCAGCAGTGTTGGGTGTTCCAGTTCTCTCTCATTGCATCCTCTACTAAATAGGATTAAATAAAAAATACCTCAACAGAAAGAGCAGGGACCTATTTTAAAAGATGTAAAATACATCTTTGTCTCAAGAACAGCCCTGCCCTGGTGAACAACCACAAATCGAAATCGAACTTTCATTGTTCCTCTAAGGGGCAGGATTGAAACTAACTGGTGATTGTCATGGAACACCTCTTAGAAAAGTCATATAGAGATTCCGACTTGTTCATAATAAGACTTCACTCTATCCTGCATATATCCCCATTGGACTATTGTCAAAGGTTGTCTCTTTCATCGTTGCTTCCCTGGCACACAATGCAGCATTCGTTTTTTATGTATACAAGTCCATAGAGGAAACTGATTGCCGATCACCAATCTTGGCTGGACTTTTGCTTAATGAACCGGAGGCTCAAGTAATACAGAAGAAGGAAACCAGCAATGATGCCAATGAGTGTAAGGTAGCTGGCGTAGAGTGGGTAAGTGTCCATCGCCATACTTTTCACAATCTATAAGGAAAAATAAAAACAATGCTCATTATCACCACTCATCCAAAATGACCATGTGGTTGTTCACTTATTTCAGTCTCATTTCTCATCTTTGAAGATCAAATCTACACAACATATTTACAGTCTCTAATATACTTGCTGCAAAGTTAATGTACATCAAGGTTCAGGTTGCATTCACACCTTCACCTAGCGGAAACAAGTGTCCCTACTCGCAATTTTGTTTTAGCGATTTGCACACAGTTTTGTGTGTCGCATAGGGCCAGTGAATGGGCTGCCCTATGTGTGTTTGTCGCCCAAAATGAAGCTCCTGTACCTTTTCGGGTGACAAGCTTCACTTGAGTTTTAAAGGTGCAGTTTGCCGCCATTCCAGCACGATCTAGTATGCAACTATGGCAACAGAATCACATTGCCTTTAGGGTGCCATTAAGGGATAATGGCATCCAATAAGCATTATGTCCTTGTGTATCGATAAGTGTGAACTGAGCCTTAAGGTTTAAATTCATGCAAAGCAAAACTTTTTTTTTAATTTCTAAATAGAGTGAGGGAGTTTAAAACTGTGGTCATGTTTTTATTGCTCAATGTCTGGGATTTGCTTTCTCTGTTTGTCCTGGTGATCATTGTATTTGGCCCAGAAGGTGATGGAAAATCCAAAATTTTAGGGTCGTAACAGGAACAAAAGAAGAGGGGAAATTTTCCAATGGGAACACTTGTCATGGTGACAACTATCCAAGACCTTATTTCCCTTTGCTTTGGAGAGATTTTCTCTCACCTGCTGATGGGTCTCTAGTTAAGAAAGTGAAGGAAAATCCTCATGAAGGGACACATACAGCAACAAAACACATAACAAGGGGCTTCACCAATACCAATATAAAATATAACAATTGGCTTCTCCTGTTGTTTCATAGCATGTGGAATCCAGAGGGCTCTCAGCAATAGAAAGCTTTAAAATGACTGATCATTGATTACCTTCCTGCACAGGGTCAATGGGGAAGGTGAAATGAAGACAGATACTGTGAAAATGGCCTTCACCCAATATGCATCCAGAGGCTGCAAGGCCAAAAATTTCACCATACAAGGTCTGTGGTTCACTCTCGTCCTTTTTGTCTCCGTGCCCCTAAATGACTTCCCTTGGGGTGATATTGAGCACTTTCAATCACCACCAGTGCTCATTATCACAAACCAAGATTTTTGGCTTGCTTGGTGCTCTCTGTATGATATGGTTGATTATTTATAAGAAGAAGAGAAAAGAAACACATCACCAACGATGCACCATTGCTGTCTATAAGGTGGATTGTAACATAAGTACAGTGGGTACTGGTGCATTTGAGGACAGGTAGATGTTAGACTACTTGTTATTCTTGAAGAGACATCAACCTTTCAATGGTCATGTAAAAAAATGCTGTCCACAAACAAAATGGCTGACTTTTTTTCCTTGCCCTTTATCTTTCCATAGCCTGACCCCAAAAATTGTATCAGGTGCCTAGCCTACAGTGTACAAGCTCTGAGAACAGTCTAGGAAGGTTCAAAAGGATGCCCTAAAGCAGGGGGTCTCTAAACATTTGCAAATTAATTTTTAAAACCTATGTGAATTAATAAATTTTACTTGGATCAGAGTCCCCATTAGCGTCCCACTTACATAAGATTTTTTTTATCACAGCAGGGTCCCCATCAGAGTCCCCCTTACATCAGTGTTTCCATCAGAATATCTCCTCACACCAGTGTCCGCATTGGAGTTCCGCTTTACATCAGGGTCCCCTTTACATTAGTGTCCCCATCAGAATTTCCCCTTATATCAGAATCCTCATCAGAGTCCCCCTTACATTAGGGTCTATAAACGGGTTGCCCCCTACACCAGTATTCTCATTGGAATTACTCCTTTACAAGGCAGGCATTTGGAGGCAGACCAGGTCTGGATGAAGGAAGTTCCGTCTTTCTATGAATGCTGGGGCAAATGCGTTATTGGTTGCTAGGCAATGAAACAGTGCAGTGGGGCGTTGGGCAGTACCTGCAGGTGGGGATGGGTGATGGGCATTTATCTGAATAATGTGCACTGAGCCTGAGGCCTGCTGTTGACAGCATATAAACTAGTGGCCTGTGGACTGTAGTTTGCAGACCCCTGTCTTAGAGTGAGGGAATCAACAGCAATTTCTGGCAGAAAAGCTAGCCGCTAACTTCTTCTGCCCTATATATATTTTTTTTCCACTTATACAGTGTATTTTGTTTTGGGATTATATGATCAAGTGAAAGAAAACTTCAAATATTTCAGCTAAGAAGATATCTTACCAATTCTCCAGGAATAGTGAGAGTGATATTTTGGGCCTGGACCTTGTATGTTGTACCCATAAATTGAACTTGCATGAGCCCGGCAAAGCTCCAATGCATGAAGGACACAAAGGAGATCCAGTAAGGGACTGCAAATAACACAAAGAAACATTTAAAAGACGGTGAGTCAAAAACATTTCTTATAAGAAATGACTTACTGTATAGCCAGCAGATAATAAAATTTATTGTACAAAAGAATTCCTTTACAAAAAGGAGCAAAATGTAGAGTTTTTGCTTTGCCACAATTTTGATGCAATGCATTAGAGTCAATGGGAAGGCAGAAATTTGGGCAGATTTTGTAAAAATGTTCTTCATCAAAAGTCCTTTCTGCTATTGAAGAGACTTTTTAATAAAGTGGAAAAAAGAAACCGCACAAAATTGCAATCTAAAATTGCAATCTAACAGAAATCGGAACTCAAAACTACTGTGTTATATTTATAAAATTAAGATATCAACCCTAGATTTACACAAATAAAATATTTATTGGGGAAAACAACACCCCTATTAAGGCTAGCTCTGTTCAATATCATTTGACAACCTGCAAGTTCTCCTTGTTGAATATAGTTAGATGGGGTACTAGGAGAGGTTGGGGTTAACTTTTTGTCAAATGGTAAATTCTTCAAGCTGCCCTGAACCCTCTCATAGGATATATGTAAACTCACCCTGTTATGAGTATAGGGAAAACGAGGGATCAGGCTGCATGCATAGAAATGGATTTCCCCAAGGCTACCAGGCATTCAATTATACTATCAGGAGTTGCCCTCTTGACAATGATCCCAGGGTCCATTTACAAAATGTAAAAAAGGCAGCTTGAGGCACTGCCTATTGGCAGCCCGGGTGGCCATCTCCCGCCACTGCCAGAGTACATCCCCCACCCTTCTTGATTTGGTTCAGATCCTCAATGACATTAGGGCAGACCCTAGTTGCAGAAGATAGTACAAATCCTGAACTTCCTGGACATGCTGGCAGGCCTTTAGTGACTCTATGGCTTTTCTTGCCCTTATCCTGCACTATATGTCCAACCTATCTGACTCCTAATTACTGCTGAGCATCTATAGAATGGCAATAATAGATCAACAATTCCCATTCTTTTTTGAACCTTTGGTATTTCTTCCATATTTCCTCTCTTCTCTTTTTTTATTAATGTTATTGTTCTTTTTTAGTTCATATCTAATGTCATGGCCTTCCATCAGTTAATTAGGACGTACTACTTGCAATCTCAGGATTTCTTTCTATTTGAATGTCATGTGACAATTTAGTTGCCATTACTAACATTGTTTGTTGTACATCTCAAAGTTCTCTTTAATTTTCTTGAATAATGAGTTAATTGACACAATTATATCATCAGGAATACAGTCATAAGTACTCTATACTTATCTGTTCCCAGTCCTCTATTTGTAGTTTTAACTGCCATTACTACCCTTAATTAAATAAGAGTAATGAATAATGATGTAAGTGTCCTCTAATTGTATAAACCTACTTGTCCAGAGATTCTCCAGCCTGATAATGAATCCTCCAGTCAGATAACTAGATGTGAAGATGGCATTACTGAGGAAGGAGGACATCTGTAGGGTGGGGAACGTTGCGGACATCCACAGGGCCATGGTACGGCTGCAGTAAACCACCAGCCACATGAGCAGGAAGTTCAGCAGAAAGCTTTCTGCTAAGGGGTTCAGGTTTGCCAGCCAGTATATGGGCACGCTGTAGAAAATAATAAAGACCATGTGTTCTGGGAGCTCACCAATGACCTGAAAGACAAAGTGGAGAACAGCTATTAGAAAACCTAGGACTTCATCATTTTGCTTTCCTAAAAAAGCTAGATATGATTCTTATAGACAGTATGATATAGGAAAGCCTAGGATCACCATTCACGTAAAAACAAGAGAAACTAAATAATTACTTCTGCAAAAAACAAATAGTCCATACACTTGTGGCTCAAATACAAAGATATGATACATCAAAAGAAAAAACCTTGTCCCATGCAGGGTTTAAAGTCCCTACCTGCTCCAGGGGTCCCAAAGAAGAGGTCTACACAGTTCAGCAACACCGCTTCATTGGGCCTTTCCAGCCCTCTCTTGGAAACTGAATATTCCCTACAGCAGTGGTCCTCAACCCTGGCCTACAGGGCCCACTAACAGGCCAGGTTTTAAGTATTACCTTGGGGAGATGCAGACTAGAATACTGCAATCACTGAGCAGCAAATGATATCACCTGGGATGTATTTCAGTTATCTTGCAAACCTGGCCTGTTAGTCCTACAGGACTAAAATACCTGTAATTGGAGGCTCTTTGCCACCCAAAATCTCTCTGAGCTTCTGAATTCCCGGTCTTCTACCAGGACTTAACAATCCTGGGAAAACAAAGTAATTTTCCCCCTTTTTTCTGAATCACCACGGAACCCCTCACCCCCGCATTGGTGAGAATCCCTGAGTACTCCCAACTACTTATTTTCAATCCTGTACAGCAGACAGAAGACAACATACACTGGGGATATGTATATTAATTGTAACAGGCTAAAGTGCAGAGGGTCCCAAATTATTTGACCCCCCTCCCTCCCTTGACATTTCATTCACAACATAATTAGAGGACTATTGTGATAGCACTTTGGTCATGTTACTATTGACCTGAGTATGCCTAAATCAGAGACTCCTTGTTTTTACAACATTTTTGGGAAATGAAAACTTTCTTTTCTACTAATCATGGGGAAATGTTACATTACTTCATTTGATATACTAGCCCCATTTAAATCCCATTCCATGCTACAAACTATAAACAGCGGAAGTATAAAGCATTTTCACCAAAATTGGTGTAACATTTAATAAACTTTATGCAAAACCAAAATTACTATTTTCGGGCTAGAATAAAGAAGGCTTAGAACTCCTGTTAGCTTACTGTCATCTGTTTTCACACTGGGAAGATTCACCGCCTCTGTTTGTCCTTATGACCGGGATAGAAACTGATGGCACAGGAGTTTAACTTGAAGACCTCTGAGAATCTTACTTGTCTTTTTAATATTGTCATTCGTAAAAAAAAAAAAAAAAAAAAAAAAAACAGGAACAATGGAGTTGAATTTACCTTAGCAAAAAAATAGGGAGTAATAGAAAACAATCCATCTTCCAGCTCATGGTAAAGCATAGCTCTTTCTGAATGACCTGAAACAAAGATATTTAGAATAATTGTTATTCTAGATTTTATATGTACAGAGCAGAGTTTACCATTTAATCTTTTTTTCCATCTTAATATCTAGTACTCTATAAATGTGGAAGGGTCAATCAACAAGATGTTTCCTATGCAAACAAAAAGGTAGTCACACCTCCAAATGCAAGCTCTGAGCCAGTAAACCATGTGAAATATACCAAAAAAAGCTGATGCATTTCACAGCTGGGCATTTAATTATACATGAGGGGCCTAGATGCTCTGTTTTAAGGGATAGAGCAATATATTTTTCTGTGGAATTTACAAAAAGATCCATGGTGCACCAGTTATATTTTTGGCCAGGTACCTTCTCTGGTAGGAAGGTCAGATTCCCAACCGCTCTTACCTCCCTATAGTAACACTTTCATTTAGTGCAGAATGTGTTGGGTGCTGCAAAACTACCCCCCACACTAGAGCTATGTAGGGAATTCACAAGGTTACCATGGAGCACAGTGATATTTCCCTATAAACCCTCTGCACCTGGTCATGTGATATCCAAGATCACACATCCAAGTACAAAGGTTCATGGGATAAAAGTTTCTCTACTCTGCTCCTTTGTATAAATGTATGTGTCTGGCCAGCAGAACACTGCACTAAATGCAAGTTTTATTGTGGAGCAATAAAGGGACATACAAAAAGCACCATGTATGGGGGGGGCAGGACCCAGAAGAAGGATGCTCATCTACACAAACCATACACCTGTATGTTCTTTTATCAGTTATATGTTTATATTGTTCCCCTTAGAACCCCCAAAATGCATTGGCTTGTTTCTTTTTCTATTTTTTTTGTTTCTTATACTATAGCGAAAACTATATCTTGGATTTTGACCCAATTTTTTGGTCTTCTCCCAAAGACATCTTTCTGTTTAAGAGCATCATAGACTAAGTCCCTGCACATCACTTCATCCATTAAAATATAATGGCTGCTTGTGATTCTCAACAATCTCCAACTTCCCAGTCAAGTTAAATTATAAATTCACTTCTTCATTTTCTTTTGTAAGAAAAAAATTAACTTGCTGGTATGATAATACCAACTGCTTACTCAAACTACTTACATTTTGCAACTACGTCTAGGACAACAGCAAAGGGCGTGAGTGAGCCTTTCATGAAGAGCAGCGCAACTGTATCTTGTATGGAGAGTGGATTTCCACCTTGTCCGTAATACAGAAACCCAATTAACAGCGCCATCAAAAGAGCCTCAATGCCATGAATAAGCAATGTTGTCAGATCCCGCAAATCATTTGAAACATGGCGACTAAAGAGGAGAAGAATACAAAAGGAAAAACTCTTACAAATCTTTACTAAACATCAAACTACAAGATGAAAACTGACATTCATAGGATAATTTCCTTTTTTGGAGAAAAAATACTCACACTACGAATAGAAGTTCGGGTATCACTTAAACTATATAAGTCCTATACGAATAACTGGTAATGGTGAAGAAATAAAGATATCTGATTGGGAACACACAATACGTAAAGATATCCGATTGGGAACACACAATATTTGCTTTAAAAAAAAATTACAAAAACACTTTTTTTTTTAAACAAGTATTGAGTGTTCTGTTGGTGCATGAAAAATCCCAATCCAAACTTTTTATTTCTGTTAAGTATAAATGGGATTGCGGCACCCTGGCAATAATCAGAACATTACAGAAAAAAATCTTTCCTGCACTTAGTTGTGGTGCTGAGGGTATGTTTCTTTATGTGTATGGTGCCAAAGGTTTTGCTAGCCTCACAGGACTTAGGAACACTGGAACAAACAACAAAAGAGAGGGCTCACCGAGCTTGTGCATTACCAACATAACAATTTTATTTTAAAAAGTAAAAAGGAATCTACTTACAAACGTGTAACAAATGTGGGCATTTACACTGAATGATTAAAATTAGCGTCCTGATCAGCAGTGCTTAGCCAGTGGTGTGGGAAGTTCTCGTAGTGTCCAAGGGCTTATGTGTTTCGAGGGCCAAGCCCTCTTCATCAGAGCCAAAGACAGTATGTATGATTCTACACCAACTTGTCAGGGTACCAGGAAACCAGACCACACGCAATGCAGGTAAAATAAAGCAGTTTATTGGCAAGCAACAATAAACGCACAGCAAGGGTGAGGAAGTGAGAGCAGGAACAAGCCGGGGTCAAGTCAAGAAGCCGGTAGTCATCTAAACCTGGATTGAGTTCAGAAGCAGGTAGTCTGTAGATGCGGGGTCGTCTGCGGATGCGAGGTCATCTGCCGTTGCGGGGTAAAGAGCCAGGAGAGTCATCAGCCAAGTCAGATCATACACGGAGGAACACAGGGAACAGAAGACTGCTAGCAGGGATGCACCTTGGAGCACAAATGCAAGGGCAAGGACTGCAACCCATCAGGTAATAGATATAGTCAGGTGTGCAGCATCATCCCTGTGCGACACCCAGGCAACAGGCAAGTGATGATAAAATCAGAGTTTATAAGGGGCAGGAGTCTGCACATGTCCAAGATGGCTGCCAACAGGAGGGCAAGGTAAGACCTTGGCACAATCTTTATATCATTCAGGCTGGATTAGTTACATAGTAGTTGAGGTTGAATAAAGACAACAGTCCATCCAGTTCAACCTGCGCAGGTGTGTGTGTGTGTCAGTGAATTCATTTCCCATTACCCTGAATGTTGTGATGTTTGAGATGCACGTCCAAGAGTCTTTTAAATGTAGCCATACTCCCCGCAGCTACCACCAATCGTGGAAGAGAGTTCCACAATCTTACTGCCCTTACTTTGAAAAAACCCTTACGTAGCTTAAGGTTAAACCGCCTCTCCTCTAATCTCATTGTGTGGCCATGTGTCCCCTTACACTCCTTGAAACTAAATCGTTTTTTTTCCTATGCTGAGATCACCATTGAGGCATTTGTAAATCGCTGTCATGTCCCCTCTCAGGTGTCTCTTCTCCAGGGGAATAAATTAAGCGCTTGCAAACGCTTCTTATAATTAAGGCCCTCCAACCCCCTAATTAGTTTAGTTGCCCTTTTTTGGACTCTCTCCAGTTCCAGCACATCCCTTCTGAGGATTGGTGACCAGAACTGGACAGAATACTCCAGATGTGGCTAGACCAGGGTTTTATTAAGGTGATTCACATATAAGCAAATTAAATGCCGCTTCCCCCACATCCAATTTGCATGACAGGTTAGTGTGAGAGGCTCTCAATGGAGCCAGTTCACACATGTCCAGGACGGCCATGGGACGGATTGCAGAAGATTCCTGTTAACATTTGGGTCCAGTTCATGTGCGAATTCAGGTAAAAATTTGGACCTTAACCACTTGCCGACTGCCTAACGACAATTTACGTCGGCAGTCAGCCCCTCACAGGCAAAGTGACGTAGATCTACGTCGCTAGCCTGTGAGGGTCTAGGGAGCGAGCGCGCGCCGCCGGAGGCACGCTCCCGCTCCCGCGTGGTCACGGACCCCCCCGCGCGTGTGACCGGCGGACCCGATGTCCGCCGGTCACTCTGCGATCGCCGCTGCAGAGGGAGAAAGTCAGGCGGCTAGTGTAAACAAGCCGCCTGTCATTCTCCCCTGTGTAGAAACTGTGATCACACAGTTCTACTATGTAGGACCGTTGATCCCTGTTTCTACAGCTCAACCCACAGCCAATCACAGTTAGAATCACGCCCCTAGGGACACACACAGCCCCTCCCTCTCAAATAAAGTTAACCCCTTCACTACCAGTGTCATTTTGCAGTAACAGTGCATACAGTATGTATAGCACTGATTACTTCAGTAATGTCACTGGTAACCCCAAAAGTGTCAAAAATGTCAGTCAAGGGTCCGATCTGTCCGCCGTAATGTCGCAGTGCCACAAAAAAAATTGCAGATCGCTGCCATTACGCGTTAAAAAAAAAAAACAACAAAAATGACAAAAATCTTTCCCTTTGTTAGTAAACGCAATAACTTTTGCGCAAACCAATCAAAATACGCTTTTTGCAATTTTTTTTACCAAACATAGGTAGCATAAAACAAATTGGCCGAAAATGTTAAAAAATTTTGATTTTTACATTTTTTGGGGGGGGGGAATTTCATATGAAAAAATGTGAAAAATATTGCTATTTTTGCAAAATTGACGCTCTTTTTTTGTTTATAGCGCATGATCAAAAAATCGCACAGGTGATCAAATACCACCAAAAGAAAGCTGTGTTTGTGGGAAAAAAAGGACGTCAAATTCGTTTAGGTACAGCGTTGCACGACCGCGCAATTGTCCGTTAAAGTCACGCAGTGCCGAATCGCAAAATACCCCCTGGTCAGGAAGGGGGTAAAATCTTCCGGGGCTTAAGTGTTTAATCACAGACATGCACTGGACCCCAGGCACGAACCCGCTGCCGCACATATGTGAAACTATTAGCCAAGGTATGTCAAGTCCACTCACCTCAAACGAGGTGGGGGTCAGGGGTGGGGCAAAGACCACGCGAGGTCATTGGTGTATAAATTAATATATGAAAATGATAAATAGAGAGAATATGATAATTTATGATAAAAATCTTTGCCACAACCGACCCGCTGACAAACAATGGGCTCAAAGATGCCCATAACAGTGTCGCAGACATGTGTACATAATGTTGTTTTAAAGGTAGCCTCCTAGATCTCCTTATGTAAGGGAATCTGGTGAGTTATGGAGGCTACCCTTACCACGGCCTCTTGGAGCCTATTGAAATTTTCAGTGGGTCGGTTGTGGAAATGACTATTATCATGAATTATCATCTTCTATCTATTTATCATTATATTTATCATTTTTATACATTCATTTATACACCAATGAGCTCATGTAAGGTCGGTGGACTTTACATATTTAGGCTAATAGCTTGAATGATATAAAGGTTGGTGTGGAATCATACATAGTAAAATTTGTAAAAAAAAAAGTATGTGCTCTTTCAGTGAAATTTAAACAGCCGTGTGCAATAAGTGTAGATATAAGGTTCACCAATAACCAATTATAACAAAAAAACAGCGCTAAAATAATAACAAATGGTCTACGAAAATGTGACCATAAACTGAATTTTGTCAAAACGACAAAAAAAAAACAGTTCCTATTGTTATGGGAGTAAAACATATAAAAAAAACTCTCTTTGGCTCTGATTAAGAGGGCTTGACCCTCAAAATACATACGCCTTTGGACACTATGAGAACTACCCATACCGCTGGCTGAGCAGTGCTGATCCGAGGGCTGTCTCGTCTGCATCCCTGTTATGCCCAGGTTTGTTACACGTTTGTAAGTAGATTACTGTTTACTTTTTAAAATAAAATTATGTTGGTAATGCACAAGGTCAGTGCATCTTCTTTTTTGTTGAATGATTACACCATTTTTTGAACAGTTAATGGCGATTACCCCAATTCTCTATAATTATTATACAGTATACTATATAAATTCTGACTTATTGTAAACATATAAATGGTCTCCTTAATATTGCTAACCATACAAAAACTTTACTACATACCAAATAGATCTTTAAAATATTTTAAAAGCATTTCCGTTTCTGCAACCTCATGGGAAGAAAATCTTTGAAAATTGATCATGTTTAATTTTGTAACCTAATTGTCCATTTGTTCAATTGTAATTATTTTTATTGCACATGTTTTATCCTTTCATCTCAGTCCTTTTCTAATATATTCCAATTGCTCTCTTATCTTGGAATTAAAGATATTACATAAAAGATCTTTTTATAAACGTTTGAAAACCTAAAAAATGTTTTAAATTATGTTGGATAAAAACCAATAAAAATGTTCTTTAAGCTACAATTTTTAAAAAAGTGGATGAAAGTGTTCGTTCAGCTGCAACTGTATTTTGCTTTGGACAGAGCAGGAGGGACCTAAACATTGTGGATTCTTTTTTTTAATACCAAGTGTTCTTGCTTTTTAACATTTGAAATCTTTCCCACTCTCTCCAAAACGAAAAAAAAAAAAAAAATGTACTTCAATTATGCTAAAAGCTAAACGTATGCCACGATTTTGTCTATGAAGCCAGCGGGAAGGTGAAACGCATTAGAGGGGAGTGACGTGGGAAGAGACAAACTGCATCCAACAGTTACACTAGGACTGGGCTGTCTGTTGGCGTGCGGTTGTCCATTTCCTACATAGGCAGTTATAGCATGTCTGGGCGAGCTCTTACTGGATGCCAGCAACTGTTAGCAGTGGAGTCACTGGACTTGTACATGTTGGTGCTTTGAGCAGTGCTCCATGGGTTGCTTTGGGGTCACAGTAAAGCCAGACTTAGTTTATTTCATTTTGAATAGACCTCAACATTTTGAGTTATCACCACAAAAGGAATAAAGGGGAAATCTGACAATGGGGACATCTTTTTGGTGACAACGGTCCAAGAATGGATTTTGAGTGATCTCCTCTGCCTGTTGTATCTACAGAAAATAAAATCATGGGAAATTAGATATATTTTTGTACATTTATGGAGATGTGTTAGTGGAATTAGTGGATGCTAACCACTTGCCGACCGCCACACGACTATCTACGTCGGCAGTCAGCCCCGGCCAGGCAGAGTAACGTAGGGCTATGTCGGCACTTCCCGCCGGTCCTGTGCGCGCTCCCGCGCCCCTCCGCCGCTGCCGATGGCTGGATTGGGTTCAGAACTGATCAGTCATCAGGTCCAGGCCAATAATTTTTGGCCTGGACCTGTAGATTGGTTCGGCCCAATCAGAATCAGAAATGTAAACACAGGCTCAGAAAAGATGTGCCCTCCTCTCCCATGATCCTTTTCGGATTCATCTCGAGAGGAGAGCACATCTAACTGTAAGTAACTGCACAAGCACACACTTGTACACTTAGATAGGCACATTTAACCCCTGATCGCCCCCCCCCAGTTAACCTCTACATTCCCTGTCACAACACACACTGTATACAGCATATAGCATTTTCCTATATACCTGTATAAGTGTGATTTGTGAACAGGTGTAGCGCTTGCGACCCCCCTTTTTCACTTAAAAAACCCACCACCCCCCCAATAAAGATTTAACCCCCTGATCCCCCCTGATAACCTCTACACCCCCTGTCACAACACACACTGTATACAGTATATAGCATTTTCCTATATACCCGTATAAGTGTGATTTGTGAACAGGCGTAGCGCTTGCGGCCCTCCCTTTTTCACTTAAAATACCCGCCACCCCCCCAATAAAGATTTACCTCCCTGATCCCCCCTGATCACCCCCAGTTAACCCCTCCCCCTGTCACATTGCACACTAATACAAAGGTAATATACTGTGTTTTTGTATTTTGTATTAGTGTGTTTGTGACCTGAATTAGCGCTAGCGACTTAGTTTCTGTCCCAAAGGAGGTTTAGGGTCCCCGCCACCCCCCCAATAAAGATTTAACCCCCTGATCCCCCCTGATAACCCCTACACCCCCTGTCACAACACACACTGTATACAGTATATAGCATTTTCCTATATACCCGTATAAGTGTGATTTGTGAACAGGTGTAGCGCTTGCGGCCCTCCCTTTTTCACTTAAAATACCCGCCACCCCCCCCAATAAAGATTTAACTCCCTGATCCCCCCTGATCACCCCCAGTTAACCCCTCCCCCCTGTCACATTACACACTAATACAAAGGTAATATACTGTGTTTTTGTATTTTGTATTAGTGTGTTTGTGAACTGAATTAGCGCTAGCGACTTAGTTTCTGTCCCAAAGGAGGTTTAGGGTCCCCGCCACCCCCCAATAAAGATTTAACCCCCTGATCCCCCCCTGATCACCCCTACACCCCCTGTCACAACACACACTGTATACAGCATATAGACTTTTCTATAAACCCGTATAAGTGTGACTTGTGACCAGGTTTAGCGCTTGCCACCGTTCCTTTTATACTTAGGATACCAGTCACCCCCTCCCAATAAAGATTTAACCCCCTGATCCCCCCCTGATCACATCCAGTTAACCCCTTCCCCCCTGTCACATTGCACACTAATACACACATAATATACTGTTTTTACTGTATTTTGTATTAGTGTGATTGTGACTTGAGTTTGCGCTAGCGAGTTAGTTTCTATCCCAAAGGAGGTTTAGGGTCCCCGCCACCCCGCCAATAAAGATTTAACCCCCTGATTCCCCCCTGATCACCCCCAGTTAACCCCTTCCGTGCCCTGTCACAGTGTCACTAATAATAGTGTACAGTTTTTTTTCTGATCACTATTATTAGTGACACAGGTGACATTAGTGTTAGTGGCAGTCAAAAAAAGCGCAGATCCCCGGTGCATAGTTAGAAATAACCCCTTGATTACCGCACACACACACACACACGCACATACACTTCCATTACTAGTATAGTCTTTGAACAGATCAATATCTGATCTGATCAGAACTATACTAGCGCCCCCATAGTTTAGGGTTCCCAAAACGTGGTGTTTGCACGATCAGCACTGATTCCCGCCAGCACCTGCGTTTAACCCTTTCACTCAGGCAAGTGTAGTAATCAATAGATTACTGTCACTTACAAAAAAACAAAAAAACGCTGTGTTAGCAGAGTCAGGCACTTGAAATATTCCTTGACAACCAGGTGCTTTTATTACCCGTGAGTCGCACTACTGTACCGGTAAATTTAGTTACCAAAATGACCAAACGTTGGTACAGTGGTGAAGAGGTATATAGTATAATGGCCATGTCAGATGATAGCGATGGGGAAGCTACACTGGAAGAATCAGGGTCAGTATACGAACCTGATGACGGCAGTGGCTCTCTGACAGATAGCTCCAACGACGGATGGGTCCCTGTTAGACCCAGGCGTACCCGACCCCATTATGGAGTTGTTGAGATGCAGGAATCGCAGGGTGCTCGTATGGAGCAGAGTGTGGTTACTAGTGCCGCTCATCCTTCTGGCGACCTAGCAAGCGCCAGCAGCCTAGTACACCCTGGACCTAGTACAACCAGCACTGCAGTAACACTTGGTGACGTGGCGAGTCCCATAAGTGCAGTTGAAGCTGGTGCGGTGGCTAGCACGAGTAGTGGCCCGCAGCCATCGCGTATCCGAAGGCCCGTAGAGCCCATAGTGCCCTCCCTTATGCGCTGGCATATCCCAATTGGCAACCCACTGATTCTACAGCGCCAGTACTTTCCCCATTCACTGCCCAACCTGGAATCCACGTGGAGACAGCTGGTTTTACGCCCCTGAACTTTTTTGAGCTGTTCTTCACGCAAGATCTTTTCAGATCTATTGTGGATCAATCAAATTTATATGCACAACAATTCATCGCCGCCAACCCAAATTCACCCCTTGCCAGACCATTCGGCTGGAAATCAATAATGGTTTCCGAATTTAAAATCTTTCTGGGCATAACCAAACAGAGTGAATTGCGGCTATATTGGTCCACTAGCCCACTTCACCATATGCGCATGTACTCTGCCTCCATGTCCAGGGGGAGATATGAGCAAATTCTGCGATTTATGCATTTCAGCGACAATGAAATCTGTCGTCCTCGGGGAGACCCTGCATATGATCGGCTCCACAAAATTCGGCCCCTCATAGACCACTTCAATCAGCGGTTTGCAGCCTTGTTTACTCCCGAACAAGTTGTCTGCGTTGACGAGTCCCTGATTAAATTTACTGGCCACCTTGCTATGAAACAGTACCTCCTCAGCAAGCGTGCCAAGTACGGGGTCAAGCTGTATAAACTGTGTGACAGGGCCACATGCTATACAGTTAGTTTCCGGGTCTATGAGGGAAAAGATAGCACTGTGGAGCCCCCCAACTGCCCAGACTACATAGGGAGCAGCGGCAAAATTGTTTGGGACTTGGTGTCACCCTTATCCGGAAAGGGGTACCATTTGTACGTGGACAACTTTTACACAAACGTGCCACTATTTAGTCACCTGCTTGAATTACAAATTGGCGCATGTGGCACCGTGCGACCTAATCGCCGGGGCTTCCCCCAATGGCTTGTAACATCCCGTCTTAGTCGGGGGGCGAGAGCCTGCTTGAAAACGGACAAATTGCTTGCGGTGAAGTGGAGGGATACACGGGATGTTTTCGTTCTGTCCTCCCTTCACGCAGACACGACGATCCAAATTCCTACGGCAACTGGCGTTATGGAGAAACCCCTCTGTGTCCACGAATATAACCTTAATATGGGAGGGGTGGACCTTAACGATCAGCTTTTGGCACCGTATTTAGTTGCCCGTAAAGCCAGACGCTGGTACAAAAAAGTGTCTGTTTATTTATTCCAATTGGCTATGCTGAACGCCTTTGTCCTATACAGGGCGTCAGGACGAACTGGATCCTTCCGGGAATTCCAGGAAGAGATCATCCTTGCCTACCTGTACCCAGGAGGCATGCCTGCCCAACTTCCCCTTCCAGATGCAGTGAGCCGGCTGCATGAGAGGCATTTTTCACATGTCCTCCCGAGTACCCCTACCCAAAGACAACCCCAAAGAAGATGTCGTGTCTGTAGCAGGCGCGGATTTAGGCGTGACATTTGTTATTATTGTCCCAAATGTCCTGACCAACCTGGTCTCTGCATTGGGGAATGTTTTGAGCGCTACCATACACTAGTGGAGTTTTAGTGTAGGGTACAGCACGACACAGTGTAGGGCACACAAACACAGGGTCTCAAAAGATGTTGGATGTCCATCGACATTTTGAGAGACCCAAGCTGGAAAATCACAGTCCCAAATCGAGAAACAACAGTTAGAAAAATAAAAGAATCCAAAAACAGTTGTTTTGTCAGTCATTTTATATGTTCTTCTACTCTTCCTACTGTACATTTAATGTAATTTGTTTGTTTTTCATTCTTTTGTGACCTGTTTCTCTTGCAGGTACTCGTCGGCTGCCACATTGATTTTATATATTCTGACACAAACAGCGTTTGCGCTCAGCATATATGGATACCTTTGCTGACAGTAGCTGTGGTGATTTTCTGATTTCAGCACTGCAGTTAAAATCCTATTTTGGTATAGATGGAGTAGTGTCGTGTATACCCATAATTAAATTAAGTGGGTGGATGTTTGGACAGTTAATGGTGGGTAATACTACACATTATTCCTGTGCTGATTTCTGATAGGTTCTCTTTTTTTTCGTTCAGCCCACAGGCTGCATGAAAAAAAAAAAAAACCTACACTACAGTATATGCCAAACAAGGACCATCAATGTACTGGTATGTTGCTGGACTTTGAGTGGTTATACCAGGATGATGCCTGCAGATTTAGGCATCATCTTGGTATCGTTTTTTACAGCCAGCGGTCGGCTTACATGTAAAAGCAATCCTAGCAGGTAATTGGCCTCTAGACTGCTTTTACATGCAGTAGGAGTATGCGGCATAACATCATCTTTTAAATTTTACCAAACAAATTGGAATTATATAGTGTATTTGTGCAATAAATTAAAAAAATATATATTTTTTCGCAGAAATTGCGTTTGGAAAATCTGTGCGCAAATACAGTGTGACAAAAAAATTTGCAACATCCACCATTTTATTCTATAGGGCCTCTGCTTTAAAGAAATATATAATGTTTGGGGGTTCAAAGTAATTTTCTCGTAAAAAAAAATATTTTTTCATGTAAACAAAAAGTCACAGAAAAGGCTTATTTTTCAAGTGGTTAGAAGAGTGGGTGATGTGTGGATAAGATTGAGCATAAAATGCCGGGACAGTTCAAACACCCCCCAAATGACCCCTTTTTGAAAAGTAGACACCCAAAGCTATTTGCTGATAGGCATACTGAGTCCATGGAGTATTTTATATTTTGCCCTAAGTTTCGGGAAGATGACAATTTGTTTTTTCTTTTTTTTTTTTTTTTACAGAAAGTTGTCACTAAATGATATATTGCTCACACATGCCATGGGTAAATGTGAAATGACACCCCAAAATACATTCTGCTGTTTCTCCTGAGTACAGGGATACCACATGTGTGAGACTTTTTGGGAGCCTAGCTGTGTACGCGATCCCGAAAACCAATCCCCATCTTCAGGTTTTCTAATGGCGTAAATTGCTGATTTTACCACTGCGCTACCTGTCACAGTTTCAGAGGCCCTGAAATTTCAAGATAGCACAAAACCCCCCCAAATGACCCCATTTTGCAAAGTAGACACTCCAAGCTATTAGCTGAGAGCCATGATAAGTCCATGGAATAGTTTATATTTTGCCACAAGTTTCGGGAAAGTTATTATTTTTTGTTTTTTTACACAAAGTTGTCAGTAAATGATATAATGCTCTCACATGCCATGGGTATATGTGAAATGACACCCCAAAATACATTCTGCTGCTTCTCCTGAGTACAGGGATACCCCATGTGTGAGACTTTTTGGCAGTTTAGCCGCGTACAGGACCCGGAAAACCAATCCGCACCTTCTGGCTTTCTAAGGGCGTAAATTGTTGATCTCACTCCTTACTACCTATCACACTTTTGAAGTCCATGAAATGCCATGATGGCACAAAACCCCCCCAAATGACCCCATTTTGCAAAGTAGACACTCCAATCTATTTGCTGAGAGGCATGGTGAGTATTTTGCAGCTCTCATTTTTTTTTTGGAAAATGAAGAATAAACAGGAAAATGCATTTTGTTTCCTCTTTTTTCAATTTCCAAAACTTTGTGACAAAAAGTGAGATCTGCAAAACACTCAACATGCCTCTCTACGAATAGCTTAGGGTGTCTACTTTCCAAAAAGGGGTCATTTGGGGGGGGGGGGGGGGGTTGTGCTGTCTTGGCATTTTATGGCCTCCGAAACTGTGATAGGTAGTCAGGAGTGAAATCAACAATTTACGCCCTTGGAAAGCCTGAAAATGGGGATTGGATTTGGGGTCCTGTACTCGGCTAGACGGCAAAAAAGTCTCACACATGGGGTATCCCTGTACTCAGAAGAAGCAGCAGAATGTATTTTAGGGTGTCATTTCACATATACCCATGGCATGTGTGAGCAATATATCATTTATTGACAACTTTGTGTAAAAAAAAAATATATATATATATATTTACCGGAACTTGTGGCAAAATATAAAATATTCCATGGACTCACCTTCCCTTTTCAGCAAATAGCTTGGGGTGTCTACTTTCCAAAATGGGGTCATTTGGGGGGGGGGGGGTTTGTGCTAGCTTGGAATTTTAGGGCCTCCGAAACTGTGATAGGTAGTCAGGAGTGAAATCAACAATTTACGCCCTTAGAAACTGTGGCAGGTAGTGCAGAGGTGACATGCACAATTTACGCCATTAGAAAACCTGAGAGTGTTGATTGGTTTTGCGGTCCTGTACACAGCTAGGCTCCCAAAAATGGGGCACCCCCATACTCAGGAGAAGCGGCAGAATGTATTTTGGGGTGTCATTCCACATATACCCATGTCATGTGTGAGAAATTTATCTTTTAGTGACAACGTTGTGTAAAAAAATAAAAAATAAAAAAAAAATTGTGATTTTCCCAAAACTTGTGGCAAAATATAAAATATTCCATGGACTCACCATGCCTCTCAGCAAACAGCTTGGTGTGTCTACTTTCCAAAATGGGGTCATTTGGGGGGGGGGGGGTTTTGTGGTATCTTGACATTTCAGGGCCTCCTAAACTGTTATAGGTAGTGAGAGAATGCAATGAAAAATGTACGCCCTTTGAAATTCTGATGGTGGTGATTTGTTTTCGGGCTCCCGTACACTGCTAGGCTCCCAAAAAGTCTCACATATGTGGTATCCCTGTACTCAGGAGAAGCAGCAGAATATATTTTGGGGTGTAATTACACATATACCCATGGCATGTGTGAGCAATATATCATTTCAATGACAACTTTGTGTAAAAAAAAAAAAAAATTTTTTTTTTTAGTCATTTTTCAAACACCTGTGACAAAAAAATGAAATATTCAATGAGCTCAACATGCCTCTCAGAACATTCCTTAGGATGTCTACTTTCCATAAAGTGTTATTTTGTGGGGGGGAGGTTTTGTAGTGCCCTGCCATTTTAGAACTTCATGAAATGAGATAGGCAGTCAGGAATTAAAGCTGCGTAAATTTCAGTATTTACACCATAGTTTGTAGACGCTATATCTTTTGCGCAAACCAATCAAAATACGCTCATTTAATTTTTTTTGTTAAAGACATGTAGCTAAATATATTTTGGCCAAAAAAAATGACATAAATTGAGTATATTGGATATTTTTTAAAAGACGAAGTTGAAAATGTAATTTTTTCGCAAAATTTTTGCTATTTTTTTTGTAATATCGCAAAAAATAAAAAAGGTGGTGATCAAATACCACCAAAAGAAAGCTCTGTTTGTGGGAAAAAAAGGACGTAAATTTTGTTTGGGTACAGCATTGCATGACCGCGCAATTGTCAGTTAAAGTCACGAAGTTGAAAAAAGGGGT
Source organism: Pelophylax lessonae (assembly GCF_965119305.1). Classification (NCBI taxonomy): domain Eukaryota; kingdom Metazoa; phylum Chordata; class Amphibia; order Anura; family Ranidae; genus Pelophylax; species Pelophylax lessonae. Next base: position 637,217,840 of record NC_138770.1, on the reverse strand, counting down.
CTGGTCAGGAAGGGGGTAAAATCTTCCAGGGCTTAAGTGGTTAAACCTCACATCATTATACAGTTACATAGTTAGTCAGCTTGAAAAAAGACACAAGTCCATGTGGTTCAACCAACAAAAAGAAAAAAAAACAGGATTGAAAACCCAACCATACAATCCTATATACACAATCCTGTACTATATCTTATTAATATATTTGAGCAACATTTTAGGGAACTCAAAATATGAATATATTGTTTATAATCCAAAGTTACATACCTTATCAGTACTGAGAATTGGTGAAATCCTTTAGGTAACTCATCCTTTTCATGTTTATCGATAGTAATTGCTTTATCCATTGGAGGGATTGGCATGCTAACAGAGAAAAAAAGAGGAAACAGAAAATAAGTTTGCTCAGAGAACTAGGCATAGTTAATGCAAATTGTGAACACAACCCTTGATACCCTATTACAATCGTAATGTCTCAATATTACTGGCTTGAAAATTCTTCCAATTAACAACTTTAATTTTTATTATGAAAATTATTGTTATTATTATTTCATATTGCAATGTGGTGAAAATAGACCAACACTCTGGAGTCAGATCTAGATCCTGATTTTATGGAAAGGCCACATGCCATAGCTTGGGCAATCAAAGTTTAGCGCAGCAGCAGACAGAGCTTAGTTGATTATCCAGTCTTGTTAGTTAAGGGCCACACACACTTGCATGGAAATACATCTTAAAGGGCAAGTAAACTTTCAAACAAAGCTGCATACTTACTGTTTCTTGCAGCCTACTGGCCTTCATCTTCCTCCCACTGTCCACATGTGCGCAATGACTCCCTATACACTTTTAATGGACCATCTGTTGAGTGACTCCTGGCTTGGAAATCAGCTCCAAAGGGGTCTACAGGATTCTATTGTGTATGCATGGACAGTGAGACAAAGATTCAAGCTGGCAGGATAGCAAGTGGTAAGCCCTGTAGCAGACATTTACCTGCAAGAATGTAAGTCATTTTACAGTTGGGTGGGGGAGGGTATGTTTGTTAAGCATTGTTGGTAGCTGCAAGTAGGTTTAATTTCAGGCAGGAGGGGATGATATACAGTGGGGAAATTAATTATTTGATCCCTGCAGACTTTGTACGTTTGCCCACTTACAAAGAAATGGAGGGTCTATATTTTTTTTTTTATCAAAGGTGTATTTTAAATGCTCAAGACAGAATATCAACCAAAAATCCAGCAAAAACACATGATACAAATGTTATCAATTGAGTTGCAGTGCAATGAGTAAAATATTGTATGGTATGGATATCAGCGCTGCTCTTATTTACAAAAATGATTCCTCCCAGTGAATAAATAAACAATGAATAATACACACTAAAATGATTGTGTATAGACAGTGAAAGATAAATGAACAATGTCACTTTCTAAAAATGATGTGTTTCTTATAAAAGGCTGCTGCTGATATAAAGGTGGTGTGTTCCTTTAAAATAGACAGCGTGTGTATCAGCGCTGCTCTAAAATAAATAAATAATTCTGTGATAAATATGAAAAAAAAAGTGATAAATATAAAGTGCCAAGTGCAAAATTAAATAATGAACAATTCATAAAATAGCAATAAATATGAATAAATAAATGTTCAACAATTCATGAATGACAAATATGCAAAATATAGTCCTTGTGATAATATAGATATAAATCAATTGATTGAAGTGCCAGTACTAGAAATCAGGATAATATGTGAGTCACACTGTTCTCCCCTCCTGTGTCCCCACTCACCAATTAAATGGGGAAATTGAGCATAAGTTGTTGTTCAGCATTAAGGATCTTTGCATGTCATTTTTCTTCTTGGTATGCTAATATTATATGGAAGGTCTTCGGAGTAATAACTCCCAAGTTAGGATATATGTAATTAAAGAGAGATCTCTATAGCGTAAACATGTAAGTTTATTCAAAAGGTTAAAACAATCCACTTACATAAAGGTTTGAGACAATCTGCTTCTCCTGATAGTGTGGTGGGCACCGCTTCCGCATGCGTTCCAACCACCAGAAGTGGCGTCAGACGGTAAGTTTCTGCTTTACGCGTTCCGTCCCTCCCACTGGGCGTCATCTGAGTAAAATAGGTATTTGATCCCCTAGCAAAACATGACTTAGGACTTGGTGGAGAAACCCATGTTGGCAATCACAGAAGTAAGATGTTTCTTGTAGTTAGTGACCAGGTTTGCTCACAAGTACTAAGTCATGTTTTGTTTTGCTTGGAGGTCAAATACTTATATTACTCACTGAACTGCAACTCAGTTTATAACATTTGTTTTATGTGATTTTTTTCTGGATTTTTGGTTGATCTTCTGTCTATCATTTAAAATACACCTATGATAAAAATTATAGACTCTTCATTTTATAAGTGGGCAAACTTACAAAATCTGCAGGGGGTCAAAAAATAATTTCCCCCATAGTTAAGAATATTGAACTTGGTATAGACATTTAACCAGTGTTAGCTAAAGCCACTCTCACGCTATCATATAAAGCAGCCAAAACACAGGAGGACAGCCAATGCAACTCAACAGGCCTGCAACTGAAGGCCATAACTGGACAGCCAGAAACTTCAAATACACAAACATACCGAGTCTCACTGGAGGTTCGTTCTTTGTTTTCATCTTGGACCTTCCACAGAAAATCATCAAAATCCTTGACTTTTTGTTGGAAAATATCAGCCAGAGATCTGGTTCTCTCCAAGCATTCCATCTCCTGATCTCTGGATCGCTGGTCAATGCTGGTGAGATCAACTAATAAAGAGTAAGAGGGATATCACTGTACACAAGGTGTCAGGGCACACTCATATAGTCAAAGGGGTTGAAGGCAAGAAGGCTGTTCACTTTGCAAGGTAATTTTCCCCAAAGCTTAGCGAAGGAGGTGAAGCTCTGCTGACTTCCATCATCTAATCATTTACAAGCAAAAATTCTGTTTTTTTATTTTTTTTTTATTTGCCTTGTATGTGATTGGGTATTATGAGCAAAGTGAAATATCATCACAGTCACTAAGTTCTTGGTAAATTCCCTTGCAAAGTGCAACATCCCTTGCAAAGCAAACAGTCAAGTTGTCTTTAGTCAAATAACCCCAGAATATTTTTGTAACAGGAAAATTCAAACAGACAGTTTTCAAATTACTGTTTGGAGTCAACCCCCCCCCCATACATTTCTTGTTTAAAGTTAGTGATATGTTTCAACAGTCATCTAACTATGTTCAAGTTCAGTTACAGTGGATATAAACCCTCACATAACCCAATGAAGTGAACAACCTCAGATGATACACAGAGATGAAACCAATCCTACTACATACTGTAAGTTTTACTTGCATATCTGCTGTCTTCAGCTTTCTATATTCTTTAGAAAGTGCACAGTGTGTTAGAAATGTTTCTTCCTGTTTCAGCATTGGGAGCAGAGTCTAGGCATACACTGTGTTTGAGCTGATTGGAGGAAAGGCACAACCCCCCTCCTCTACAAAGGCAGAGGAACGAAGAAACTTACAGAGCTGCCTGTACTGTGAATAGACAAGCTCTCTGCTTATCTGTTTCTAAGTCCCTTCCCTGACACAAATTTCTAGCTGCTTTTATCTCCTGTGTCGGAGAACTTGTAAGACGTTATCATGCTGATAACAGAGGAACGGAGCAGCAGAAAGATACAGGACTTAGGGCTTTGGAGAGAGTCAAGTAAACACTACAGATCTATGTGCCCAGGTCAGATTTCATGAATTCACTTTAGGATCGACTCTCAGTTGGAAACAGAAACTCTCACCTTTGCGTATTGAGCTATGTCAGCCAAATATGCTTAAAAATACAATCTACTGTGTTTTTTTTTACCTGACAGGTCGCCCCAGTGTGAACGGGGTCTAAGGAGGTTAATTGGGGACCATTTGTGACACAAAAACAGATGTAGGATACTTGATAGGATTTCCTCTAACTCTAAGGAGCCATTTAAAGACAATTGCACCAATTTCGCCTCCCCCAGTTGACTCTATACCATTTTTCCAACTTCTGGGGTAATAAAATCTCTTCATAAACTTTGACCACCTTTAATTGACTCTAGCATATTGGAGAAGGGTTCAAATCAGTTTTAGGTATATATTGCTATTGGTGTCCCTGTCCAAAGATTTCTCCTTCTTCCTGTCCTACTGACACTTTATCCCACCCTGATTTATGTGGTATCATCTAGATAAGAAGTGAGGGAGATCTCCTCCAGACACAGAAAGCAGAAAGAATGACATTTCTTCTAACCTTTTTCACTCAAGTAAGTTTTTTGCTGTTTTTTGACTCCACTGTTTTTTTGTCTCTCCCCCAGCCCCGATGGCAGGGAGTGGAAATCTCTTTAAGGTTCAAAAGTCTTTTAAAACGCTAACGAATGGGGGCTTGCATTGTACTGTGGAATAAATCATCTGTATTCTAGCAGCCAAAACTGAATTGATGAAGATTGTAAATTGACGTACCATAGAAATCGGCAGGGTTGCTGTATCTTGGGCATGGATAGCCTATAGAAGTGAAATACTGCACCATGTCTTTTGCTGTTCCAGAATAGATTGTGGCTCCTGATGATAGTAGGAGAACCAAGTCAAAAAGTTGGAATATGTCAGAGCGGGGCTGATGGATTGACAATAGAACCAAACGGTTTCCCCTGGCGAGCCTGGACAAGGTTATTACAAGATTGTGAGCGGTAAAACTGTCCAAGCCAGAGGTAGGTTCATCAAGAATCAAGATGCCTGCAAGACAAAAGAGGAATGAACTGAAAGTGGTTGGGGTTGGAGGTTTTTGAGATGGTAAAAGAATACTGATGATCCTTAGTATACAAACTTTTAAAATGCACTTCTGAGATAATTGGGTTGATTTACTAAAGGTAAATAGGCAGTTGACTGCAAGGGAATTTTCACTTTCCAAGGGAATTTCCCCTTAGCTTATTGATGGAGGTAAGGCTCTGCTTGCTGACTTTAATCATCCTATCATGTACGAGCAAAATACTGTTGTTTTTTTTCTATTTCCTTGCATGTGATTGGGTTTTCTCTGCAAATAGAATTTCACCACATTCACTAAGGAAAAGGCTCCTTGCAAATTTAAAAAAATAACTTTAAAAGTGAACAGCCTAGCTGAATTTTGTAAACCAACCACAATGACTTCAATGCTTCTGCTTTAAATTTTGAAGCTGGATTGCTCTACAGTGTTTGCAGCTACAAAAGCCAATGGAGGCTTGTTTTAAGGCTCATTTATTGTTGTCACTGTGAAGGAATTTTCACTTTGCAAGGGAAATTGGAGGGTTTTTTTTTGTTTACTATTTTAATTGTACTTGCATGTGATTGCAAAGTGAATTTTCCCAGTTTCATTAAGCTAAGAGAAAAAGTCCCTTGCAGAATGAACAACCTGATTGCTTTAAGTAAATCGACCTTAAAGGTTTCAATGGTTTTGTTGTAAAATTTGAAGACTGATTGTTCTACAGTGGCTTTGATGCTTTTTCTGTGAATTTTAAAAGTGGATTCCTCTACAGTGCCTGCAGCTTAAAGCAAATCAATCCCAATGGCTTTAATACATTTGCTGTGAATTTTAAAGACTGATTGCTCTACAGTGCCTGCAGCTACAAAAGTCAGTGAGGGCTTGTTTTAAAGAATATTTACTATTGGCTTGAAATGTGTAATTACTTGAATGTCCATAAGTTGACAACGGATTCACTTTAAAGCAGTAGCTGGTTCATAACTGGTAACATAATTGCTAACCTGTAACTTCTTACCAGGGTTCCAAAGAAGTTGGACGGCGATGCTGACTCTTCTCCTCTCTCCTCCAGACACTCCTCGTGTGTACTCATTCCCCACTTTAGTGTTTGCACATTGCCGTAACCTGAGCTCTGCTATAACGTCTTCCACCTTGCAAGAAATTAAAATATCATGTTCACAAGCAGCACTTAGGGGTTTAAGTTAAAGTTACCCTAGAAAAAAAAACTTTTTTAGTTTTAGATAAAGTGTGGAAGTGGTAAACCCCCTGGCAGGTTTTTATTGATCTTTGTTTCCCCGTTGGGGTGATTCTGTCTCTCTGCTAGCTCTGGTGCTCATTGTCAGTGGGTCAGATTTTAGTGTAAATTTCAAAATGTTATGGTTATGTTTAAAATGCAGTGCAGATTACTGCCCTGGTTTAAACAAGTCCTTTGAGTCTGAAGGGGACAGATTTTATTCTAAAGCTAAAAATGTGTTAATTTTATTTTATTTTTTTGCTATGCAGCACCAGGGACATAACTTACCTTCAATGAAGTGTGTCCCATGTCCAGCTGGCTGCTGCATAGCATAGACATTTTCTCCCAACTGCAGAAAGGTCCTTCCCAAAGCACAGATTGTCTGGTACTGCTGGGGTTAACTAAACTTCAGCTTTAAACCCGAAGCAATATTTAGATAACTTAGCCTTGTCAGGAGATTCTGCAAAACGAACATTGTAGTAGGAAAGAGAAGCTCTGGACTACTAGGTGTGCTTGTGGAGATGAATACACCGATGGTCCCTGTGGATGTGTAGGCAGCTCTCATGTCCCAAAGAGTCTTAGTCTTTATAGAATTGTGAACTAAAGGTGAGGCTTGAAAGCACCACTCCACTCATATGTGTCCAAAATAATCTTTATTTGATTTAATTAAAAACACCCATCGTGTTCCAGGGGTTCCCCTTCATCAGGGCTGCAAAATAAGGGGCTAATGGCTGAACTAAGATGATATGTCTGTGTTACAAACATTAGAGACAGACCTGTATAGCTTCAGTTTCAGCTCATATTAACATTGAAGTTGTGTTTTATACATTGCACAACTTATAGGCTTGACCAAAGTTCATGCAGGATGCTGTATTGAACTCGTGGGTTGCACAAATCATAAGGAAAAAAGCTTCTTCACAAGCACACCTAAGTATAGGTATAGTCAGGGACATATCTATTGGGGGGAAAACAAGGAGTTTGCCTTGGGTAGCATTTTTGTCAGGGGGGGGGGGTCCCCAGGCTCCCTCTCCTTGCCACTTCACCCTGCTGCAATGATTGCCTGCCCTCGCACACCCGATTTTCTGCAGCTGTCAGCTTCCCTCCTCTGCCCTCCTGCCAACTTTGGGAGCTGCAGGGCAGCCATAGAGGGGTGTGTTTGGCCAAACAGACCCCCGCCCCTGTTGATTAGACCCCCCCTTCACTGCCCCCTACCTCAGTAAGTGCTGGGTACCCCCTCACACCGAAGCTACTGGCTGGCTCTCCCTCCTCCCTCCTCCTACCGGCTGCAGGGGCTGCTGCTAGTGTGGGATAGATGGAGAGCGGGGGGGGGGGGGGGGGGGAGCTTGTAAACATGTTTTTACCAGCTCCCTTCCTTTCCTGAAAGAATGCAAACAGCGATCACAGTACTGATTGCTTCTGTATTCATTAATCACTGACATATAGTAAATTGTGTTTAATATTTGTCAGTTTGTGAATTAAATATACACCGTTTACTATATTTCATTTTATGAATGAACATGAGTGTCTATACAGACCCCCTATCTCATTCTATATAGTGCAGCTCAGGCTCAGTCCCTTTCTCTGTCTCAAAAAAGAGACATTAGAGGTCTGTTTAGATGTAATGTCTCAAAAAAAAAAAAAATAGACATTAGAGGTCTGTTTAGACCCCTGATGTCTCTCCAAACCCTCCCCCCCCCCCCCCCCCAAAAAAAAAATAAGCTAAATGCATAAATTACATAAATAATATAAAATGTAAAAAATACAATTTTACCCCCAAAAAAAAGTTGTAAAAAAACATTAAAAAAAAAAAAATAGTAAGAGCCCTTTCACATGGACGGGCTCCACATAAAGTGAATCTGACTGCCAAGCAGCTGATCTGTCCTCTATGCTCTCCTCTACTCCATCTCCATCTGACTGCCATCCAATCCAATTTGCCAGACAGGTGAGGAATAGACCCCCTATCCATCTGTTTTTGGTGGACAGGATCAGATTGAATGGCGGCGGGTGTCAACGGACAGGAAGGGATGAGACAAATTTAGATAGGGGGTGCCCGATTTTAGGCTTGCCCAGGGCAGCACAAAACCAAAATACACCACTGGGTACAGTCTTGTCTATTATTCACCTAAAGCAATAGGCATCACAAGCTGCGGGCACTCCTTGATAAAAGATCCTACAAAGTAATTAAACATCAGCCTGTGATGCCTTTTGTTTTATGTCAAAAAATGACAAGACTTTAACTATACCTAGGTGTGCTGGCGAAGATTCTTATTACTAATTTTACTGAACAAAAATAAAGTTCTAGAAAACTGTCAGAAATCATATGCCAGGAATCATTTCTACCTTCACATCTCCATGACCACAAGTGTTAAAGGATATTTAAACCCAAGAACAAAATTTTACTATATTGGCGCTTATCAGTTTTTAGTTGTGGTGGCTACATTTCAAAGAACATTTTTAGCAAGCACAGAAGATACCTGTTGATCTTGCCAGAAATGCTGTGTCCTTGTCATGTGTCCTCTGAAATTAACAAAAAGCACAAACATCCATCCAAGCTGTCTTCTATAAACTACTGATTCCCCTCTCTCCATGAAGTGGAGAGGAGATGACTAGAAAAAGACATATTTGTAGGCCAGATCAGGGGAGCAGCTTGGAAGGAAGCCATGGTTCCTCCATTGATACAGTGCATACGTGTAGCCACCCAGGGACAGGAAGTGTTTCATTCAGAAGTTTGCCACATAAATATAAAATATAAAAATGGAAAAAAAAAAGGGAATACAGCCACCACATCTATGGACTGGTAGGCTGCAATATATTACATTTTGTACATCTAATATATAAAAAGGTAAAAAACAAAAAAAATGTAGTCTGTTAATGCAGCTAAAATTAAAGAACGTACATAGCTGAATACACTTAAATGGTTGTATTCACGTAAATTTGCTGCTCACCCGCTTTTGCCGCTGCTCATCTGAGAAGGATTTAGGGAGGCGGAGTTTGGCTATAAATGACAGCGTTTCTCGGACAGTGAGATGCGGCAACAATTGATCATCCTGACGGACATGAGCAACGCACTTCTTCACTAAATTCCTTGTGGTTAGTTTCCCATTAATGAGAATTTGTCCTGATTTAATCTTCCCACCTTCATCCTTACATGTAATGATGTCTAAAAGAGTTGTCCTTCCACACCCTAAACCAAAGAAAAAATAATTTAAATATATTTACAAAAAATTCTCTTTGTCTTGCAGCAAAAAAAAAAAAAGAACGATAGCAAATGCCTGGAAGAAACACTCTTTATCTTTCTCTGTAATGCAAATTAGAGTAAAAAAAGATTAAATGAAAAAACGTAATCTCTAAAAGTAATAAAAACTGACCAAAACATTACAAATGGTGACTTCAGGCCCAAATGCACAGGGTTCAGAGTATGCTGGCATCCAAGCAAATAAATAAAACCAACAAACACTTGAAAAGCTGTCTCTATGAATCCTGTACCCTATTAACTAATAACTCAAATATCCAAAAACCATCTATGTGACAGTATTCACCGTCACTGGAATTTAAAGACAGATAAGTAATGGTTTGGATTGCTTCATATTTGTCAGCAATATCTCCATATAGAAATATTAAGATTTATTCCCATTTGCCATGAAATCTGTAACTCCTAAATGCTGTGTATATTACATATCTTTCAATGTCCGAAAGGTTTTCCTTTTGTTTGTGTATTGGGAGGGAATGTGGATTGCCCTGTCTCATTGTTAAGTGCTAATGACTTCTCATTGTTCTGTCTGTCTGCCTTAAGAGAAATGTATTATGGGATGTATAAAGATATGTGGATTGGATGCTAAGGGGGGGGGGGGGGGTTGTCCCACATTGTATATTTTTGTGTACACTCTATGAGAGTGTAAAACTCTGCTCCTGTTGGATGGTGGGTGAATTTTCGTCCAATCTTCATCAAGGTCCACCTGGGTGGTAACCTTGTGGGTGAAAACTGTATATAAGTCTTGTTCAATAAAGTTGTTCTAGAGTTAGTTCTTCACCCTCAATCTAGAGCCTTGTCTCTTATTGGGGGAATCTGCTGCAAGGGATTGCTATGGTTCTCCGTACTCCCTTAGAGAATCACTAAGCTCTTGTAAGAGCTAGTGTAAGAGCTTGTTCGTGCGGCACTCTCTGGGGAAAGGAGGTTCGCCCACAGGAACCTGGAGCCTTGTCGTAGATCCAGGGTGGGTAGGAGATTGCGAGACCCTAACCAAGCTGCGGCAGTTCGTGGGGTCTGAAGTGGTTACGGTGTCTGGTGGAGTGCTTGGAGCTCCTCGGGAAGCACTAGGAGCATCTGTCAACGGAGGTACCCGGTTAGGGTTGCCCTGTTTAGTTACACTATCCTTATCAATGCACTCGGTATATATACTCTATATACAGTATATAATATACAGTATCTCATAAAAGTGAGTACACCCCTCACATTTTTTGTAAATCTTTTATTATATATTTTCATGTGACAACACTGAAGAAATGACACTTTGCTACAATGTAAATTAGTGAGTGTACAGCTTGTATAACAGTGTAAATCTGCTGTCCCCTCAAAATAACTCAACACCCAGCCATTAATGTCTAAACCGCTGGCAACAAAAGTGAGTAAACCCCTAAGTGAACATGTCTAAATTGGGCCCAATTAGCCATTTTCTCTCCCCGGTGTCATGTGACTCGTTAGTGTTACAAGGTCTCAGGTGTGAATGGGGAGCAGGTGTGTTAAATTTGGTGTTATCGCTCTCACTCTCTCATACTGATCACTGGAAGTTCAACATGGCACCTCATGGCAAAGAACTCTCTGAGGATCTGAAAAAAAGAATTGTTGCTCTACATCAGTGGTTCTTAGCTCCTGTCCTCAGGACCCACTAACAGGCCAAATTTTAAGTATTACCTTGGGGAGATGTAGACAAGAACAATGCAATCACTGAGCAGCAAATTATATCACCTGTGATGTATTTCAGTTATCTTGCAAACCTGGCTTGTTAGTGTGCCCTGATGACAGGAGTTGAGAACCACTGCTCTACATAAAGATGGCCTAGGCTTTAAGAAGATTGCCAAGACCCTGAAACTGAGCTGCAGCATGGTGGCCAGAACCATACAGTGGTTTACCAGGACAGATTCTACTCAGAACAAGCCTCGGAATGGTCGACCAAAGTAGTTGAGTGCATGTGCTCAGCGTCATATCCAGCGGTTGTCTTTGGGAAATAGATGTATGAGTGCTGCCAGCATTGCTGCGGAGGTTGAATGGGTGGGGAGTCAGCCTGTCAGTGCTCAGACCATACGCCGCACACTACATCAAATTGGTCTGCATGGCTGTCGTCCCAGAAGGAAGTCTCTTCTAAAAATGATGCCCACAAACAGTTTGCTGAAGACAAGCAGACTAAGGACATGGATTACTGGAACCATGTCCTGTGGTCTGATGAGACCAAGATAAATTTATTTGGTTCAGATGGTGTCAAGCGTGTGTGGCGTCAAACAGGTGAGGAGTACAAAGACAAGTGTGTCTTGCCTTCAGTCAAGTATGGTGGTGGGAGTGTCATGGTCTGGGGCTGCATGAGTGCTGCCGACACTGGGGAGCTACAGTTCATTAAGGGAACCATGAATGCCAACATGTACCTTGACATACTGAAGCAGAGCATGATCCCCTCCCTTCAGAGACTGGGCCGCAGGGCAGTATTCCAACATGACAAGTGTAATTACTTCAGTGTTGTCACATAAAAAGATCAAGATCTTATAGCTGAGTAGAATATTGTGCTGTTATAGACTGGGATTGAGGGTCCCCCATCCTATAGGGTGAGGAAGAAGGACAGCTGGAAAGTCAACTTAAAAATATAGTAGTGAGAAACATTTTAGAATCATGTGTTAGAAAAGGACTACCAGTAGCTAAGTGTGGCGGATTCCAAAAATAGATGTCACAATCCAGTAAAAAATATTACGAGGTAACATCCGTGCAATGCTCGAGTTGCCCATTCGTAGCAGATCCCCATGCGGTCCTCTCTAGTGCAAATGGTGGTTCTTTCCCATTCAGACAGCTGATAAATAACCAGACTAAATTTGCGATTTATGTCATCCTTTGTACCTCTTGTAACCTACAATATGTAGGGAGGACCACCAGGCAACTGTATGTTCAAACGAGGGGCCACTAGTTAAATGTTACCATTTAAAAAACTGCAAATGTGGCAAGATGCTTTCTGCATTGCACATATCCAATTTGCAATCCCTCAGGGTACAGATCATAGAAAGGGGGGATCCCCCTAAAACGGGAGGTCATCGTCGCTCAGTTCTCAGTAGAAGAGAAGTTTTTGGGATTTCTAAGTTGGATAGTCAAATCCCTAAAGGCATTAAATCATAAATGGGACATAATGCACTATTATGTATGAGGTACATGTGCTCTTTCCCTTAAAACAAGAACCATGGTTATAATAAACAAAATCTTTATATCTATTTTGCTGTTTCAGTAACTTGCAGTCGTTTTTCTTGATCTACCTTATTAACATAATCAGTTTTAACCACCTGTATGAAGTTTCTTCCTGTCTCAAAGTAGTGACTCTTTTATCTGTCTGCTGTCCATTATTCTACATGTATGTTTAATTGATTAGAATTTTTAAAAAACATAACGTTGAAAAAAAAATCTAGAAATACATTACGTTTTTCACAGAAAAAAAAATTTCAAGTAAAAATGTGATATCTTACTGAGAATGAGAATCATTTAATAATAAAAGCTGTCTGCCTATATTCCTGGACCACTGTGGAAAACTTACAGACCTCTGTCATTCTATCTCCTGCACTTAATACATGACAACAAGTTACATTTAAATTAAATTATATCTTATTTGTAAAATCAATTTGACTTGCCTGCCTTAAATTATGAAACTTGTCTGAAATGTGCCAAATGTTGGAATTAAAAATGCTGAAAAGTGGGGAAGGATAGACACAAGAATAGGCAGGAAGGATGTAATGAAGGAATGAAAGAAGGCAGACAAGAAGGATGTAATAATATCATATTTAAAAAAAAAACAAAAACAAAAAAAAAACAAAAGAACCTCTTTACCTGAATTCCCGATGACTGCTAACATTTGTCCACTACTGACTCTCACATTTAGGTTTGTCATAGCCGCAGTTTCGGATCCTTTGTTCCATTCCCAGGGCATTTTAAACTCAGCAAGCTTTTCATACCATGGAATCTGAGCACTTAAATTAACCTTGAAAAAACATATTTTACACATTTTTGAGAATTGTTCAGTTACCTGAACGTGTTAATTATTAAAAAGTACAGATATTTAAAATGTAGTGCCCCTGTGCTTTATATAACAGGTTCACAATGTCCGATATGGTAAAGTATATTACTCTTTTCCCCACATCCTTACCTGATAGCTCAAATCTTTAACTTCAAGGACATTTGGTGGTCCATAGTATGTAAAATACAAGCTATTGTCCGCTTCAGGCACAAATAAGTCCGGGACTATGTCTGACTGCAAAGGAAAACAGGCATATGTTGGTCCAAAAACTTTCTTAAATAAAGGGCACTAGGAAAAATAAAATAACATTTTACATTTAAACTCAAGAACAAACTTGTAATATACAGTCAGGTCCATAAATATTGGGACATCGACACAATTCTAATCTTTTTGGCTCTATACACCACCACAATGGATTTGAAATTAAACAAACAAGATGTGCTTTATCTGCAGACTTTCAGCTTTAATTTGAGGGTATTTACATCCAAAACAGGTGAACGGTGTAGGAATTACAACAGTTTGTATATGTGCCTCCCACTTTTTAAGGGACCAAAAGCAATGGGACAATTGGCTGCTCAGCTGTTCCATGGCCAGGTGTGTGTTATTCCCTCATTATCCCATTTACAAGGAGCAGATAAAAGGCCCAGAGTTCATTTCAAGTGTGCTATTTGCATTTGGAATCTGTTGCTGTCAACTCTAAATATGAGATCCAAAGAGCTGTCACTATCAGTGAAGCAAGCCATCATTAGGCTGAAAAAAAAAAACAAAACAAACCCATCAGAGAGATAGCAAAAACATTAGGTGTGGCCAAATCAACTGTTTGGAACATCCTTAAAAAGAAAGAACGCAACGGTGAGCTCAGCAACATCAAAATACCCGGAAGACCACGGAAAACAACTGTGGTGGATGACCAAAAAATTCCCTTCACACCCTTCACAACAGTTGGCCAGATCAAGAACACTCTCCAGGAGGTAGGTGTATGTACAGTATGTCAAAGTCAACAATCAAGGGAAGACTTCACCAGAGTGAATACAGAGGGTTCACCACAAGATGTAAACCATTGGAGAGCCTCAAAAACAGGAAGGCCAGATTAGAGTTTGCCAAACAACATAAAAAAAAGCCTTCACACTTCTGGAACAACATCCTATGGACAGATGAGACCAAGATCAACTTGTACCAGAGTGATGGGAAGAGAAGAGAATAGTATGGAGAAGGAAAGGAACTGCTCATGTTTCAAAGCATACCACCTCATCAGTGAAGCATAGTGATGGTAGTGTCATGGCGTGGGCATGTATGGCTGCCAATGGAAATGGTTCTCTTGTATTTATTGATGATGTGACTGCTGACAAAAGCAGCAGGATGAATTCTGAAGTGTTTCAGGCAATATTATCTGCTCATATTCAGCCCAATGCTTCAGAACTCATTGGACGGCGCTTCACAGTGCAAATGGACAATGACCCGAAGCATACTGTGAAAGCAACCAAAGAGTTTTTTAAGGGAAAGAAGTGGAATGTTATGCAATGGCCAAGTCAATCACCTGACCTGAATCAGATTGAGCATGCATTTCACTTGCTGAAGGCAAAACTGAAGGGAAAATGCCCCAAAAACAAGCAGGAAATGAAGACAGTTGCAGTAGAGGCCTGGCAGAGCATCACCAGGGATAAAGTCCAGTGTCTGGTGATGTCTATGCGTTCCAGACTTCAGGCTCTAATTGACTGCAAAGGATTTGCAACCAAGTATAAAAAAGTGAAAGTTTAATTTATGATTGTTAATCTGTCCCATTACTTTTGGCCCCTAAAAAGTGGGAGGCACATATACATACTGTTGTAATTCCGACACCGTTCACCTGATTTGGATGTAAATACCCTCAAATTAAAGCTGAAAGTCTGCATTTAAAGCACATCTTGTTTGTTTAATTTCAAATGCATTGTGGTGGAGTATAGAGCCAAAAAGATTAGAATTGTGTCGATGTCCCAATATTTATGGACCTGACTGTATTGTAGAGTACCACTCCTTTGATGTGGAGGCTGAATTCGTTTTTTTTTTTTTCCAGATTTTGTCATCTTTATTTTCACCTGTTGATCCTGCCATTCACATTTAATGTCCTACCTAGATCAACAATGCTCGTTCACTCACTGTACTATATCTATGGTGTAGCAGCATTGTAGTCTTAGGCTGTTCTGATTTGGACTACAAAACACTTCCATAAAACATCTCCATAAAATAGAGTAATGCATGCCATGAATTATGTATATTTTTTTCTTTCCACCAAGGCTGAAGTACAGAAAACTGCTTGATTCCCCCATCAACAGTCAGTGTTGACAGGGGAATCCCTCCCACAGTGCTGTTGTATTCTGCCGGTGCGGAGAGCAAGGAGCCTTCGCCACCTGCAGAGTACAGCTATAGCTTACGATAGTGATCGGATCGGCCAAAAAAAAAAAAAACAAACAAACAAGCTGGTTGCACTGATGTTGGTTGATAAATCTGCTTCAGCACAACCAGCCTGCCCATAGATTAATCAGAATTCAAACCAGATTTGAATTTTGATCCATCTATGGCCAGCTTGATGGAGGGTGGATTGGGAAAAGATGGGGGGAGGGTTATGGCAGGTGACAAGAAGTTTCCCATGTCACAAACAACCATTGGCAATTATAGTAGTGTTTGAACTGCTAAAAAAGTGCAAAATGTGACAATAAATAGGTGTTTGTTTATCAATGCCAGAGATCTGCCAAGCAAAAAAGGAATGTTGGAAGCCTTGGTGCATGAGGAGAACTATGATTTAATTGGGATTTCTGAATCTTGGCTTCATTCTTCTCATGCTCTCTTTCAATTAAAGAGGGTAAAACAAAAAGGTGGCTGTGTCTGCCTATATGTGAGAAGTGATCTCAAAGCGCATATGAAAAAGGACCTTGTTAATGGAGAATGTGTGGATGCTGAAGAATTATGAGTGAAGCTGTATATGGGTGTTGGTTTTTCAAAGTTAATTGTTGGAGTTTGTTACAGGCCATCCAGTGTTAATGAGGAGATGGGGACTCAGCTCCTTGCACAGATAGAAAGGGATGCAAGGGGGGCTTTAGCTGTCCTGAAATTGACAGGAGTCATGGCACTGCAGGGAAAGTAGAAGGATGGAAATGTATAAACCTATAACAAGGCGATTTTAATAAAGAACATCTGGGTAGCAGTTACCAAAACACGATTTTATTTAATATTAGCTGTAAAATACATGCACATAAATAGAAAGATAAAAACACTTCATTTAAGAGAACACATTTTCCAAGGCTTAGGGCAGCTCTCTAAGATTTAGACTGGGAATTAATGCTGTTATTAAAGAACAGAAATGGGAATGTTTTTTAAATCAACTGTATGCAAATACCCTGTAAAATATTATCTCATGTGCCCAAGTTTAAAATGCTAAAAATCAAACCTATGTGGCTCATGCACAAAGTTAAAAAAAACTATAAATGCTAAGAATAAAAAGAACATTTAAAAAATATAGAAATGAAGAAACACTATCATCATTTAAGAGTTAGAAAGAATATAATAGAATATGTAAAAATCAAAAAAATCAAAGCCACAAAAACTGAATACAAACGACAGGTTGCAAAAGAAAGTAGGACAACCCCCCAAAATTGTTCAAATATATTCATATTAAAAAGGTCAGGTCTGAGCATGTAGGCCCTTTATAAGATAATTTTGAGTAGGTGACAAAGAAGACAAATCTATGAAATACTTTCTTCAGCTCTGTATAAACAAAGGAAAATGTGGGAGCTCAGGTTTTTCATTGGGGCAGGACTGAAATAGCCCCTGATGATCCACAATGGCTCAAAATGTATATGGTCCAGAAACACTTTGACAGAATAAAGGTGAATAAAGCACCTGTACCAGATGGCATACACCCACAGGTCCTCGAATAGTTAAGTTCTGTATTTCTAAGCCTTTTTTTCTGAATTTTAGAGACTCTTTACTGACTGGCATAGTACCACTGGATTGTCGTAAGGCCAACTTGGTGCTCATATTTAAGAAGGAATCAAAGTATTTACCAAGTAAATACAGACTGGCTAGTTTAACTTCTATAGTCAGGAAGATACTTGTGATTTTGATATCCCCTCATAGAAGAGTTTTTACTAGAAAGAAATATTTATGCAATAGTCAGCACGTATTCATTAAAGACCAAAGTTGTCAAAAAAATCTGATTTATTTTATGAGGTAAGAAAAAGCTTAGACAAAGGAGTGGCTGTGAACGTAGTATATTTAGATTTGAAAAACGTTTGACACAGTTCCCCACACAGGGCTATGGACCATGCTTTATTGTTCTTTTTTCCTTTGAATTAACTGTGTGTATAGGATTGTGTATATGGAGGTTTTCTATTTAGTTTTTTTTCTGTTGGTTGAACTAGATGGACTAGTATCTTTTTTCAGCCTGACTAACTATGTAACTATGTAACAAGCTTTCTAATAGGATCAATAAGACTTTTTGTGTACGTATGCAGCAGGTTGGATGCGGGTCACAAGGAGGTCAACTGCTGGTGAAATGTACCTGACAATGAATTCTGAATGATCTCAGAAGCATATTAAACTGATGGCATCAACACAAGCCTAAAGCCCATTGAAACCGGCTCTTTTTTTTTTGGGAAGCCTGAAATCCACTTTTTTGTAATAAAGATCCAATAAAATTGTTATATACAAACATATAGGCTACTGAAGTTTTATTATTTAATATTTAATATTTTCCTGCCTGACTTCTCACTTTTACGTTCCACTATGACAATGTACTGTAACACACAACAATTTGTACATTGTTGTGCCTTTAATTTAAAATGGTGCTCAATGAACAACTACATAAGGGCATGACTGCGCTCTATAACATACATGCCATACATTTTGATGCACTGCATTAAAAAGATTGAATTTGTTGCTCAGCATTGCCAGATTATTTTAAATTAATGGGCTTTCTTAATGCAACACAAAATAGTGCACATTAACAAAACGCAACAGATCCCTATTGTGTGAAATTGCTCTTAAAGTAAAGTTGGAAGTCAAGGAATCCCAAGCAACCTCTGTGGGGAACACTAGGGTTCCACTTACCCTGATTACATAGTTACATAGTAGTTGAGGTTGAATAAAGACAATAGTCCATCCAGTTCAACCTGTGTAGGTGTGTGTGAGGACATATTCATTTCACATACCCCTGAATGTTTTGATTTTGGAGATGTATGTCCAAGAGTCTTTTAAAAGTAGCCATACTCCCCGCAGTTACTACCATTTGTAGAAGAGAGTTCCACAATCTTATTGCCCTTACTGTAAAAAAACCCTTTGCGTAGCCTGAGGTTAAATCACTTCTCCTCTAATCGCATTGTATGGCCTTGTGTCCTCTTGCACTCCTTGCAACTGAATCGTTTTTTTTTTCTATGCTGAGATCGCCGTTGAGGTATTTGTTATTCGCTATCATGTCCCCTCTCAGGCATCTCTTCTCTAGGGAGAATAAATCGAGCGCTTGTAAATGCTTCTCATTATTTAGGTCCTCCAATCCCCTAATTAGCTTAGTTGCCCTTCTTTGAACTCTTTCCAGTTCCAGCACATCCTTTCTGAGGATTGGGAACCAGAACTGGACAGAATACTCCAGGTGTAGCCAGACTAGAGTTTTATAAAGTGGGAGGATTATAGATTTATCTCTAGAATATATCCCCTTCCTTATGCATGCCAATATTCTGCTGGCTTTGGCAGCTGCAGCTTGACATTGAATACGATTGCTTAGTCTATCCTCTACCAAGACTCCCAGATCTTTCTCCATTCTTGATTCCCCCCAGAGGTTCCCCCCCTAATGCGTATGGTTGAGAATGGCTGCTCTAGAGATGGCACACGCCTCCAAAGCAATATAGACTAGTACTGTGCATGTGATACCAAAATGTCATATATATTAGTTTAATCAAAGAGGTACGTTCATTATTGAATCAACAAGAACAGTCTCATGAGATACTAAGTAACATGCACAGTGGGAATTCACCATCCATATGGCTCATTGAAATGGATAAATGCAGCCAATAATGCCTTGCTAATGTTGCCACCTTAACGCAAAGTTTTCTGATTATTCTGCTTTTTTGTGATAAGCTAATTTCATTACCCAGCAGCAAATGTACAACATTTTTTACATCTAACTTAACATTGTGTTCGTATTGCTTAGCAAAAAGCAAAGTAGGGATAGACTGACACGGAGTCAAATTCCCCACTGACTTTGTAAATCTTTTTCAAGCTCCAGCAGTGATGAGACCTATAAGTCAGAGTTTCAGGCTCTGCTTCATCCCAACACACAGAGACTAACTTTTCCTGAGGCAGCATTCTCCATAAAGCAACATCAAAAGTTCTACAGTGAGAGTAAGACCCTTTTGTAATAAGTGGTGGGTCAGGATCAGAACTCAGGTGAAGAGATAAAGACTGGGGAGAGCAACTTAAGGTTCACACATTTTTTATCTGTGATTGTTTTATACTAAAAATCTTTTGTTAAAGGGTTCAGAACTAACCCATCTGGGCATTTTTTGGTTCTCTTGGTAAAATGTCTGTGCGAAGTTTAGCGATGGCCATTATGAAAGATTCCCATTTGTGGATTTTTATTTTATCAAAATGAGTTGGAACACACAAAAGTAGGTGGGAACACCAAAAACTTCCAGGGGAGCTGGAAAAGATTTAGCAGAAAACTATGGCAGAGAAATCTTGGAAGTCAGAATATCCAAGACATATAAGACTTTAGGGATTGTGGACCTCTACTTGGACTTCAAACTTAAATCTTTAATTTTGTTTGTATAATATTATATTTAATTTTAATGTCCCTTCTAGTACTACTAATTACACTAAGAGTAATAAAATCCCTGCTTTGTAATAATGTTGTTATATTGATAAGCACTACTTCGTTTATCTAACCCCAATTGTAAACTTGTAAAACTCAGTGGTGACATCTCATAATATTGAATGCATTAACATCTACATAATTGAAATGTTTCCTTTTCTTTATTGCAAAATTAAATATCTAAAGGTAAGATGCCAGGAACTGACTCACCTAACTCAAATATCACTTTTGAGTGGACTTTCCATTTAATTGCAATAAAACAAAGGTGTACGTACCTTTACAGAAGGAAACCGAGTTTGCCTTTTTACCAGCTCAATGCCACTAGACCCTTCCATTTTCTCTTCTGGTCTAGTGGCACAAATCTTAGTCCTGTTGCCAGTGATTACAGTGTCTGAGTTGAGTTCAGCTCTCTCGGAGGGGGTCACTAAACTCTGACAGCTGCTTGCGCTGCATAGACACTAGTAGGTCATCCCAGCTCTGCTATATTAAACACTCCCTTTCTAAGGCAAATGTCAACTTATAAATTGCTTTGTCTATTTAGAGTCTAAAGTATTATCAGATAAGACAATTACACTTCCCAGCCAATTCCATGTTCATGAAAGATAAATGCTACTGCAGTGGAATAGAGTGAGTACAAGCTTTAGGAGTCTTCCCTGGGTGATTTCATGAAGACGGCAAAGGATTCCTTGCTTGACCACCTTTACAGGTGAGCCAAGGTGGTCATATTCCACAAGTTCAATGTGTTGAGTCATTGGGGGGGAGTTATGGGAGTTAGCTAGAGTTTTTTTCAGATGAAGTACACAGAACTCACACATTTGTTTGTGTTTGAGTAAAAAAAAAAAAAAAAAAATGACTAAATGTAAGATTTTTTTTAGCTGCATAGGCATAAGGGGTAACCTACCACCAGGTCTTCTGCAGGTTACTAAGCAGTGCTATACAATAACATGTGTGACATCAACAATAGTGCATGCTGCAATTTTGTGCATTAAATTGCACATGGGTGATTGTGCATGTTGCAGCTTTCTCCAATTAATTTACAGAGCTGGACATAGCTTTCTGTATGAATTACCCCTCATCATCTATCATGCACTCTAAACACAGGGAATTTTTTTAAACTGTCTTACAATACTTGGGCGATAGGGAAAAATTAAAGTACATCGACTCTGTTAACTTAGCCTAGACCATGCCTAATATGATTTCCATTAAAGAAACCATTTACAAACATATTTATGTTTTAATTTAATTCTTTAATAACTCAATCATTTGAATATTCTGTTCTTCAATTTTCCCATCGTTTTAGCATTACTATTATAATTGTGAAAATTCGAACCATAGTGGACTTCTATTATTATTTTTTTTTTTTTAAGACTGAATCAAAAAGGAGGCAATTAAGTTAAAAAAAAAATTGTATAATCTCTAGTTGGGTGTTGTAGAATCAATCATCTATAAGTGTGTTTGTTTTTCCCATTCCGTCTTTTGCAACAAATTTGACTGAATTAAGAGTTTTTTTAATGGCTGAATGTTCAGAGATTACATTCTGATGAAAAGAAAATGTTACACAATATAATTAAATACTGTGTGCATGTAATATAATATAATTGTGTGTTTGTAAAAAAATGATGTAATGTGTGGCCAGCATTATGTTAAAAGATATCATTATATTACATTTAGAGATTGGTTGGAGATGAGGGTCATTCATAGCTTGACTGCAAAACCAAAAAGGACATAGCAAATAAAGTAAGGAATGCGATACCTCTTAGTTGTAGTATGCTCAATCAGGGGAAGCAGAGTGATCTCTCTCCTTTTTTTAAGTCACCTGTATGCCCTTGGTTTGAGCATCCAAGCCTCTGTAGGTTCCTCTACACCTTCATATTTGATTTTTTTTTTCTCTATTTCCTTTAATTTTGCTTTCCTGGAGTTTATACTCTTCCTTCTGTTTTTGCCATAAAATTAATCAACTTTTTACATTTCCATTTAATATATGCTTATTTCTTAACCTGTCCTAACTATAGGTTCAGTATAAAAAACACAACCAGGCTTTTACTGTATTTAAAGTTTATATATAGTAAAATTATTATTATGTATGTAAAAATGATAATGCTACTTTTTAGACACTGAGTTGTACTTTTTAATTGTATTTTACGTTCTTTTTCTTTATTTCTATGCAACTTTTCAGCTTTGTTGTAAACCTAGCCATAGTACAGTACAGTGATAATGTTTTCTTTACAGGTGATTTGGGGTAGATTCCTGCAGAAAAATTGCTGGTTTGAGCAGTGCTAAAGGATTAATGGAGGGCACTGAAGATCCTCACACTGTTACAACAATTTCAGGAAAAGAAGCCAGCTGCAGTATAAGTGTACAAAACGTCTGCTACACAGTTAGGTGAGTAATTAGAAAATTATAATATAATATATTATATTATATTACACCAACTGCAAAACGGCTCCAGTAATTTCAGAGATTTTCTTGCAATGGGGACACAGCAAGAAAAACCCAGAAAAAAGTCTCTCCTACCCCTGCTGCTAATCAATGAATTGGTTGACTTGCTACATTTTAAATATGCCATGATAAAGACTGAGTATCATCATTTGGCCTGTCTGTGGTTTTATGTTTGGAATAACGTTTTAACTGGTATCATCGTAAAGGCCCGTACACACGATACGAAAATCGGAAGTAAAATTTCGTCTTATGAACGATCTGCCGATTTTCGGATTGTTAGTATAGGGCTTTCAACAGCCGATTACGAATTTTCGGATGACAAAAAATTAATGTGCAGGCTATAAAATTTTTATCGTACGTCAACACAACGTCCGATTTTCATTTAATTAGTAGAGTTTTCGTCCGAAAAAAATCGTAAGAGCAAGACTAGGCATGCTCAGAAACGAAAGAACACATACAAGACAATTCAACACATGACATCACTTCTGAAGTAGAATTCCGTCGTACAGGAATTTTCGTATCAAAGTAACCTCTTCACTTTCCATATGAGACTAGCATGCAAAAAAAACTAAAGAAAATTTGTCTGATAATCTGATTGTGTATACAAGGCTTAAGTGCCCATTCTGTGGTTCCATCTGACGCAGTAGTAGGTGGATCATACCCTTGGCATAAAGGATGACGTACTCTGCCGAGTGTCAGATTTTTCTCTTTACCACACTATCCTAATTCAAAAACAGAAAACAATGTTTTGGCTTCAAGCTGGGCTTTAACACAATCAGCTGCTTTTCTGTTAGACTAAAAGCATATCTACATTTAGGAACATAACTGGAAAATATTGTAGCTTACTGGTTCCTAGATGTGATGGTTGCATTCATTTTCTTTTTCAAGAGCATCTTCTGCAAATACAGAAAATACCCTTTGATCGTGCCAGCAATGCAGCATCCTTGTCGCTGACTGTGAGCTGAACTGAAAGCATAAATCTTGATAACATCTTTCTGTAAACTACTAATCCCCCCACCCGTCATGTAATGGAGATGAAGTGAGGCAAGTCTGACCTGTGTGACAGTCATGGCTCCCTCCATAGATACAGTGCAGTGTGTATATATAGCCCCTCAGGCCCCCCATTCACACCTGAGCAATTTTCTGCTTAAAGCTTGTAGCTCTGGGTACTACTTAACATCGCTTAGGTTGCACAGAGCGTTCCCTGATACCTCAAACACCTGCTGGTGTTGCCAGTCGGATGCCCCCACCTACGCTCACATGATATGGCACTGCCCGCCCCTGCAATCGTACTGGTATGCGGTTCTAGACTTTATTGCTAGCTTAACAATGGTCAGTATACCACCTAAGATCGAGATCTACAACCTGGGACTTGTCAATGCGTTGGCCCACTCTGTAGCTGTTCGCACCCTGTTAGGTCTCCTGCTTTTCTATGCAAGGAAACTGGTAGTGATGCGATGGTGAGAGACTGGGGCTCCCACTTTATCCCAGTGGAAAGCTCTGGTGAACTCAGTCATGCCACTGTACAAAGCAGTCTACACATACAGAGGTTGCCTCAATAAATTCACTAAGGTTTGGGGTTTGTGGCTGGAGGCGGAGGACACTACTGTCAACCAAGAACATGCTACTGCTACTGCACTTTGATCCTTTATTATTGCTGTTGCCCTTTGGCCCAGGAGGTGGCAAGGTCTTGCACTCGTTGGCCTATTGGTATTTGATGGACCCTTTTTCCCTATCCTTCCACTTTATAGTGAGGCATGCACATAATCTCCCCAAAGCAGAAGCCCATGGTTGGGGTTTTGTTTTAGTGGTTAAGTTCTTTATTTCTTTTTGTTATGATGTTTTGATTGAGCCAGGGTATGCCCGAAGGCTCTGTTTTTGTACCTTGTTTTTGGAAAATTAATAAAAAGAATTTTCAAAAAAAAAAAAAAAAGCTTGTAGCTCTAAAATGCTGGACAAGCCAAATCCCATTCATTTCAATGGCCCCTGTTTACATTTGAACATTCTGTTGCCTGAAGCTCAAAAAGTGCATGCGCTTCTTTTTGGCAGATAATTAGTGTTTAGAAGTGTTTTTGGCCCCATAGACTTCAATAGAAATACCTGACTAGAGCGTTTTACGAGCATTTTCTGCTCAAATAGCAGCTCTCCTCCCCTGTTTTCCTCTCCCTCTCCTCCCCCTAGTGCTTCCTACTGAACAAAAATGCCTGAAGCTGTAATGTACTTCTAAAACGCTTTAAAACGATTGTATAAAGGTGCAAAAAAGCTTAAAAAAACACTGGTAAATCGATACGCTTTTGTGTAAATGGCGCCTCAGGCACAGGAGGTGTGTTATTTGCAGGATTACCAGGTGAAAATAAGGGGGGAAAAAAGCTAAAACTAATGTGACCACCATATCTACAGACTAGTAAGCTGCATTATGTTACATTTTTGAGGGGTTTAAATATGCTTGAAGATGTACCAAGGTACGTTTTTAAACATGCTGTTATTCAAAGAGTTAACAGACCACTGCAGCTGTGAGCTTGGTACTGTTTTCTGCAGCCGGTGATCAGCTGTCATGTAGAAATGATCTTGAGGGGCTTCAGAACCGCCACTGCTCAACATGGTTCCCAGGCATTCCTGTTCATCCAGGGAACCCAGGCATCGGTAAACCACTTTAGAATGTTGAGCAAGAAGATCTCAATGAACACCCATTCCCCAATCTCCTCTGCAATGAATGAACCCACAAGTGATGAAATGCTTCTTTGCTTCTGGGTTCAGAGCTTTCATTTCCTGACTGCTGTAGCCATGGATGCAGCTATTCAAGCCCAATTTCTGCTTGGTTATCTGCACTGGAAGGCAGGGGAGACACCGGGGATCTAATAGACCCCAGATGTCTCTATGAAGAGTACCTCTCGCCTGCCCATACCGTCACATGGGGGCTTGTTAGCCCCCTTGTGATAGCAATAAAAATGTAATAAAAAAAATAAAAACATTTAAAAATACCCCTGCCCCCCCCCCCCTGCACATACATACCAATGCAAACACGTGCATTGGGACTGCACATATATGTAGACAGCAATTGTGCCAAACATGAGGCATATTGCCATGAACATCTGACAGAGAGAAATCATTCTAGGGATATAATTCATAATTACTTTGATAAGCTGTAAAGGATTTAAAAGCTTTACTTTTGATACATTTTAGGTACCATAGTTTTTTCCTCATTTCATGGCACATGCAAATTTGAGTCTTGACATGTTTAATATGTATTTAATTAATGCAACATCTTTCTTTATTTTACCAAAATAAAATAATGCATTTGATAAACAGTTGCACAAATATCATGCAACATAAATAATTGTAACTGCTAAAATTTTATTCTACAGGGCCTGTGCTTCAGAAAATATATAATTGTCTGTGGGGGGGGGGGGGGGGGGTTAAATTCATTTTTTAGAAAGAAAATGCTTAAGTAGAAGAGTGGTGCAACCTAAAACCTTTTTGTGTGTTTTGAATAAAGGGTAGGAAGGACTGCTGTCCCTCTACCTGTTAGGGTGGATTTACAGTGATATTGGCCACTAATGGCGCTTTTCCACTGCATGGAACCGAACTGTTCGGCTCGCTTTTGCGTTTTTCCACTGCATGGAACCGAACGGTACGGCTCTCTAAAACAGTACCACCTCGATTGTGGTTCCAAGAGGTACCATACCCGGTACCATATCCCACAATCCTTTGCATTCAGTCACTACTAGCCACTGATTGGTCAGAGAATCGTTGTTATCCCACCCACTTAACTTTAGTACTACTTTAGTGGAAAAGCAAACCTTACCAAACCGTACTGAACCGTTCCAACACCGTACCATGCGGTACCAGCAGTGGAAAAGCAAACCGGGCCAAGCAGGGCCGAGTAGAGCCGAGCCGGTACTTGCAGTGGAAAAGTGCCATAAGACAGGGAGTGAGAGTAAATCACTTCAATGGAGACAAATGCAGCAATATATTTTTTTTATAGAGTAAATGAATATGAACTTCTGTCTTGTTTTTATTGATTTTATTATAAACCTGATGAAGATTCCCTTTCCATACTTTCAAAATGAAAAATAAAATAGTGGCTGGTATTATACCTTAAATAATTGTGTTTTAAATTATGCATAAAGGTTTAGTATCTCTCATTTAGGAGGTTTAAACTATCAAACTCTCTCTATCTACTATTGCATCTTTAAATGGTGCTTTAGTTAACCTGGACTTTCACCCCTGGTTATGAACTAAGTTAACCTGTATATTTAAATGCCAGACACTTATCTATGTCCGTATATAACCCATAGTGGACAATGTTTTTTTTCAATAGAATATTCTGTTTCAAAGTGGTCCAGACATAACAACCCCCCCTGTTCTATTGGAATTTCCATGTTTTGAATACTTGTGGACTTTACCTATTACTTTTGCTTTATATTTCAAAGTTTAACTGTTTTCTTATCAGAAAATAGGATAAAGGACATAGGTCATATGGGCACCATTAATACTAACACTAACAGTTAAGCTGGATACACACTATCCAAATTTTGTGGTTAGATTTCCTTCAGATTTACCTTTTCTATGTAGTGCCTGCCAGATTGCATACAGATTGAAAGTGTTTAGGTTTGACCTCATATTATATGGTTTGGGTAAGTCTAATTAGATGCACCTAAAGGGAATGTAGTGTATATTTTTTTAGTGAGCAAATATTTGAAATTATTTTGACGTTAAATTTAAAAAAAAAGAAATGATTACTGTATTGTCATACATGGCATATACAACAATTTTACCAAACAATAGGTGTAACGTTAATTCTTTTTTAAATACATGTTGGCTTTATTCTTGTAATATAACAGAAATTGGTAGAGTAGCCACTAGAAAGAGCCCTACAATCTACAATCCATAAATAAATGTCCCTCAGTATGATCCAATATGCAGGATATACATTTGAAAATGTCCCCCCTTTGAAAACCAGCAGTCGACGTTGTGTACCGCTGGTGGTTGTCAATCTTGGTGATCTCCAGGGACCGGTGATTTATTGTTATATGATCACTATATCAGCTATAAACATAGTGATCCAATTCACACTAAATGATTAATAAAAAAAATTTGAAGACTTTGACCTGCAGATGAACATTGCCATTTTAAGACCGCAGTGGTATTTGCAGTGCTATCAGTTTGAATTGTAAGCGTAATTGTCCAATTATAAAAATGTTTAAAGCAATAGAAGAAAGCAAAAAATCATTTTTGCACATTATTAATTTACTTTTAATTATATGGGAAGTTTGGATTACACCTTTTTACCTGCTGCTGAATTCATAATTAGCTCTAACTCCACATTAAAACTTTTATATATGACCATTGGGAACAATGGGCATTTATCCTCCCTGCTCCGAGGATATCACCCAATTCCATGCAGATGTTCCCCAAGATTGCCGAACTCCTTTTCTATTTGTCAACTATGGTCATATCTCAGCAAATTTCCCATATGTGGTAAACCCAGGGGACTGACATGGTTAGTTTGGGGGTTTTAAAAAAATGGATAAAATATCCAAGATGGACTACTGGTTTATTAAAATTACAGATTTTTTTTTTTATCACATTTGCATATATGTGTGAGGTTCACTGGGTTAATATATACTCATGACCCCATTGTACCTAAAGGCCGCATGATAAACGTGTTTCAATTTATTGGCGATTATTTCCTGCTCAGCTATTGCTCCTTCATTCTTTTCTTAGAGAGCGAGTTGGGCCATGGTGGGATGTACAATCATATTACAACAAATGGACAAGGCAGATTTTAAGAAATGTGTCCTTTCATATGGAAAGCGGTCAGATTATGGCAATATTAGGAAATTCTGGTGAGTAGAAGATCGCCCCTTTTCCATTTGATGCTTAATAAACCTATACTGCCCTATAGTGCTATATATAGAGTTTAACGTATATCTAATGATCGCACTTTTTTATCGTTTTCAATAAATTAGAAGTGTTGAAACCTTTTTTTCATTAATGTATTTACTTTTTATTGCTGCTGCCTGTGTTCACGCAATGGGGATTCACCCTCCCTATTTGTTCCAGTAGTCATTGTTACAGCGATAGAATGTGGTGGAAAATTCAAAATGTTTTACCGGTCACTGAAACAGGAGGTGAATTGGGACATCTGTTCCAGTGACAATTTTTTAAATAATAATTTCAGCCCACTTTGGAGATATTTACCATGTTGGGTTTTGTGTTCTTAGAAAAGAAGTTCCCTGCAGATACACAAGAAAAATTGTGACCAAAGTTCTGACCATTGGCTAAAAAAAAAAAAAAAGTTTTGGCTTTAGTCGTGCTGTACATTAGGTATGACTTGTGAGTGTGGCTAATAGGTTAAGTTCTCCAACTTAAAGCGGTTGTAAACCCTATAAAAAAAAAAAATAAATAAATAAAAACCTGCAAGACAAAGGCATAATGAGCTAGTATGCATCGCATACTAGCCCATTATGTGTAACTTACCTTAAAACGAAGCCCCGACACGGACCCCCGGACATCGCTGCGGGCGCTGCCATGATCCCTCGCCGTCTCTTCCGGGTTCGGCGGCTCCGACGCGCTGATTGGCCGGAAGAGACGGCTCCGGCGCGATGATTGGCCGGAGCCGCGATGACGTCACTCCCGCGCATGCGCGCGGGAGTGATTTTTCCGGCAAGCTCTGGCAAACATAATTGAAGGTCCCCCCGGACCTTCAGAGCGCATGCGCCGCTCGCGCTAGCGGCTGCATGCACTGTAAATATCTCCAAAATCGTACCGATTTAGGAGATATTATTTGTACCTACAGGTAAGCCTTATTATAGGCTTACCTGTAGGTAAAAGTGTCAAAAAGCGGGATACTACCGCTTTAAATATTTAAACTAATTTTGACTTTTGTGTTTAGCAGAATTAAGGAATTTCATATGGTCACTGTTTTAAATAAAAAAAGTAAAAATTTCATGAGACGAAAAATGTATGAATGTAAAGAAGAAACGTGAGAATTGCTAGTTAGATGTCCTATTTAACAATAAAAAGTAATCCATTTTTTTTAAGGCTCTGGAAAGACAACACTTTTGGATGCTATCTCTGGGAGGATAGGAAGAAAAGGTACATTGCTCGGTGAGGTTTATGTAAATGGATCCCAGCTAAGGAAAGAACAATTTCAAGACTGTTTTTCATATGTCTTACAGGTATAGTACTATATTCTGAAAATTTGAAAAAATAAAAATAAAAATTCCTGCATTTTCCTTTTAGAGTCCATTGCACCCATTAAAAAACACCATAAACCATCTTATTTTGCCTTCCCTACTGACTTTAATGCATTTAACCATAAGGGCTGAAATTTCACCAAATTCTCACAATTTTCACAAATTTTTCATGGAAATCATAACTGTTAACTTTGCTTATACTTTAGCACATCTATACTCACAGAGATGCCAACACCTTTTGGGTTCAAAGATCTACAAAAAAACTTTTCAGGTTTTAGCAGTAGAAGTTTTTTTTAACTGTTTTTACAAAACAATTCTTATTTATTTTTTGTATTTTTTAATATATTTTGCTTTTCATTCCCATTCATTACTCTTTATGGTGGTTAGTTTCAGTTCACAAGTTTAGAAGAATAAAGAATGTAGAAATGTTGAAATATCATTACTCTCATAGACAGAAAGCAAAATTAGAAAATGCAAGTATATTCAATATACCCTTTCATATATAATAGTGTATGCTATTTAATATACAATATTTAGAAATGTATTCATGGGTTTATATTTTTTTTCCATTTTGCAGCATGACAGTCTGCTTGCTTACCTGACGGTTCGGGAAACCTTAACCTACACAGCATTGCTGGCACTTCAGAAACACTCTAAAGATGCCATAAAGAAGAAGGTTGGTTTCTGACAATGACCCTAAACAGTGGTAAAGTATACTGCATGTCTGCTTATACAGAGACAACTTGGATAGTGGGGGTATTTCAATGATGAAGCTGCTTTTAAGGTTCCTCCCTCTATACTGTAGCTGATGAATCCAAGTCCCAAGGGGGTTTATTAGAAATGTTTCACTCAAAGCTGCAGCTCTTCTTTTAGAATAATTTAATTTGTATAGATTTAAAAAAAAAAACCTAATGCCTTGCACCTCTAAGTGATACCAGCTTGGTATACAGGCTAAAGTACTAGTATCTGTGTTGTTAGAGGACCTCTGAGCTTGTGGGTTGCCTTCTATATTGGTAGCTTGTCATCCCTTGACTGGTGGTCCTTTGTCAAGAATGTTTTAGAAATCTAAAAGTAGATGCCAAATTCTGTGAATAGGAGAACATTGGTCAACTGAATTCATCTAGTAGGATGCTTAACAGCAAACCACATTTTTTCAACAATCAGAACATAAGATGTATAAAATCACAAGATCAATTATGGGACAGTTCCTGAACCTCCACTTCTTAATGTTTAATTTAAACAACATGTAAACCCTAATTCTGTTTTGTTTTTTTGTATGTTTGACATTATTCAGTACCTCAATGTATACAGTTGTTTAAATTATTTTTTTTAAGCAAATATTTATTTAATGAAATACTCGGGTGCATGGAGTGACCCGATCAGGTCCGCCTGAAAAACTGACAGGTGGATCTAATCTGAAAGCCTGTGTGAAAGGGGCCTAACAGATTTTCTTCCAAGATTGCTCTGTATTTGGCTCCATCCATCTTCCCATCAACTCTGAATAGCTTCCCTAACCCCGCTGAAGAAAAGCATCCCCACAACATGATGCTGCCACCACCATGTTTCACGGTGAGGATGGTGTGTTCAGGGTGATGTGCAGTGTTAGTTTTCTGCCACACATAGCTATTTGCTTTTAGGCCAAAAAGTTCAATTTTGGTCTCATCTGACCAGAGCACCTTCTTCCACATGTTTGCTGTGTCCCCCACATGGCTTTTCGCAAACTGCAAATGGGATTTCTTATGGCTTTCTTTCAACAATGGCTTTCTCTTCCATAAAGGCAGATTTGTGGAGTGTACGGCTAATAGTTGTCCTGTGGACAGATTCTCCCACCTGAGCTGTGGATCTCTGCAGCTCCTCCAGAGTTACCATGGGCCTCTTGGCTGCTTCTCTGATGAATGCTCTCCTTGTCCGGCCTGTCAGTTTAGGTGGACAGCCAGGTCTTGGTAGGTTTGCAGTTGTGCTATATACTCTTTCCATTTTCGGATGATGAATTGAACAGTGCTCCGTGAAAAGTTCAAAGCTTGGGATGTGTTTTTTATAACCTAACCCTGCTTTAAACATCTCCACAACTTCATCCCTTACCTGTCTGGTGTGTTATTTAGCCTTCATGATGCTGATTTTTCACTAAGGTTCTCTAACAAACCTTTAAGGGGTTCATAGAACAGCTGTATTTGTACCGTGGTTAAATTACGCACAGATGGACTCTATTTTTATTTTTTTTAATTATAAAAGTTTTATTGAAAAAATAAAGTACAGTACAGATCATAAAACATCGTGTACATGTAAAGCAGGAGAGATACAGTTCTATCAAGTATATCTGTACACACTTAGATGAACTCTATTTACTAACTAGATTACTTCTGAAGGCAATTGATTCCATTAGGTTTAAATTAGGGGTATTAGAATAAAGGGGGCTGAATACAAATGCACACCACACTATTCAGATATTTTTTTGTAAAATATCTTGAAAACCATTTATCATTTTCCTTCCACTTCACAATTCTGTGCCACTTTGTGTTGATCTATCACATACAATCCCAATAAAATTCATTTACATTTTTTGTTGTAACGTGACAAAATGTGAAAAATTTCAAGGGGCTTGAATACCTTTTCAAGGCACTGTAGCTGCTGACTTTTAATAAACATAAACATGACTGGAACTCCGCTTTAAATTCTGGCAGCAGATGGAATGTTGCCCTTGCTGCAGCAGGTTTTCAGTTATTGTTACTAGTATATGTAGCGTATTTTACTACAGTCTGTTACCACACACACAGCGGCCACATTCTTCAGTAATGGAAATAGTTCATTTGGGCCAGTTTGGCCCAAAATAACACTTTTTTTTTAAAATCTTTATTTATAAGCATATTGAAAACCCAATGATACATCCTGAGAAACAACAGGCTGTAGTACAATCCAATGACCGATGTGAGAAACAAGTCTCACTAGGATGGTGTCCAGGCAAGAGTAAATAGCATATAAAACCCAAAGACATAGTACATAGTATTTAGTACAATAACATTTAAAACCAAATAGTACAGAGGGTTGTGTGAAAAAGAAAGGAATAAATGATAATAAAGATCCAAGTGAGGGTCTAATGCCTTATCCTCCTGGTTCCAAACCAGACTGAGACGTACAGAGCCTGAGCACAGAGAAAAGCAAGAGAAAGAGGAGAAAGAGGTAGGAAATATGAAGAGGAAAGAACATAGGGTGGGGGAAAAACAGCACGTTCAACATTGAAAACCTTAATTCCCCCATGAAGTATCATGAAATTTGTGTTAAAAAATATATATAATAAAGTGTGCATATCACAATTCACATCCATGAAAAAAGGGCTTCACACCATCAGCTGTTGTGTTTGTCAGAGGTAGTGAAATAAATCCACAACGCTCAAGTCCCATAAAACTGAGAATAATTATCGTCACATGGATACCACCATTCCTCTGCTGATTTGATTTCCTGTATCCTAAGAAACCTCTCTCTCCTTGTGGGGGCTCCTGAGGATTTTCAATGCAGGGGTATCAGGCTCTTGCCAGCAATGAGGAGGTGGGGTATCACTGATCATTTCCAAATTAACTACTTAAAGTGATATGAAGGGTGTAGTTCTACTTTAGGACTTCTGGTCTTGTGATACTAAAGATGTGGGAAGAAAATGGCCAACACAAGAGAGCTGCCTGAGGGAGGCAGGAAGTAAAAATCCAGTTTTGATTAAGAGTTCCCCCCCCCCCCCCCAAGTTATTTTATTGGTTGCCTGAAGTTGCTTTTTTTAAGTCAATAAACTTTAGTTCATTTATAAAACCTTCTGCTTACAGTCCTTATTGGTATCAGCTGACTCTATAAGCTTTTCAGTAGATATATTGCTCTGATAAATCTATGAAACTTTTTCTGCGGAGGGGATCCACTCACGCTCTTATCGCAGTGATATTACTCAGCCAAAGGTCAATATGGAGAATGACAGATGGTGGAGTGGCACATCCTATAGTCAGGAAGGGAGTGTAGCAGTCATGTGATGATGTAAGTTACAATGTAAATGACTAATAAACCATACTTTGAATTCATAGTCATAAATGATAGTGTTAAAGGAAACATGGAGCAACATAGAGCAGTATTTCTTAACCTTTTTTCAGTCAAGGCACCCTTTAAAATGATGGACTATCTCATGGCACACTCTAAAATTCTGGACAGTCTTGAGGCACCCCATTCTAAAATGTGAAAAAATATTCTATGAGTTTTACATAACCTAGCAACATCCACACATGTAGGACACCTAACGTTTGAGGTGATTTATTCTTCCACATCCAATACACTTTTCCACATTGGTACTGACTAGTATTCCAATGTTTCTCTTCTCCCTCAGTTTTCTACATCACTCAGCTAATGTGACCCTAGCGCTGACAGAGAGGGGCAGGGGAGGGTCATTGGGCTTTAGGATGCTGGTGGCTAGAAAGTCATAATGGTGCACATTGAAAACCTGTGGCTTTGTGCAACTAAAAATCAGGTTTCATCTATCTGTATACTTGTATATATATTTGGGCCAACTTTTAGAGATATTGCCAAGGCACCCCTGAAGAAACCTCAAGGCACCCTGGTTTAAAAAAACAACACAGAACACAAGAGTGCTTGAAGACACACTTGTAGGTGAAATGGAGCTCTATTGGCAGTAGTCATTGGTAACTGTACAGAAACAGGCAGGAACTCCATGGTAGATGACATAAAACCAGTTTTTATTATGACAACTGCTGAAAAGTACAATTAAAATCATCTTTCGGCTTCCGGCTCCAGTTCATCGGCCATTCAGCCATGGAAATATTTTCATACCAGCCCCATAGCATTATTATACCAGCCCAACAGCATAATGGCATTATTTTCTTGTTCATAAAAGGGAAAACCATGCATTTTAAAGCACATGTGAAGAGTGTATTATAGGTAAGACCGATATGAAAGCATATAGGGCTTTATATATATATATATATATATATATATATATATATATATATATACTGTATAAGCAAATCCCGGTTAAAAGTGCCAACATGGTGCAGGAGGTGGTCATAGGCTGTGTGGGCACGGTACAGGATATGTCAGAGGCTGCAGACATGGTACAGGAGATAAAGAGCCTGCGGCATGATACAGGAAATGCAGGGGCTGCGGACATGGTACAGGAGATGCAGGGGCTGCGAGCATGGTACAAAAGATGAAGAGGCTGTGGACATGGAACAGGAGATACAGGGGCTGCAGACATGGTACAAGAAATGCAGGGGGTGCGGGCATGGTACAGGAGATGTCAGAGGCTGCATATATGGTACAGGAAATGCAGGGGCTGCAGGCATAATACAGGAGATGCAGGGACTGCAGACATGGTACAGGAGATGCAAGGGCTGCGGACATGGTACAAGAGATGCAGAGGCTGTGGAAATGGTACAGGTGATACAGAGGCTGCAGACACGGTACAGGAGATGCAGGGGTTTCAGACATGGTACAGGAGATGCAGGGGCTGCGGGCATGGTACAGGAGAGGAAGAAGCTGTGGGCATGGTGCAAGAGGTGCAGAGGCGAGTGCATACAGGCTTTCCAGAGCGGTGGCAGCGCATGCGCAGTGCGCACATGTTTGCCCGACCGCTGCTGATGTTCGGCCAGCCCCAGGGCAGGGGGAATTGCCGGCCTACTGGGAAATTTCCCGGTATCCCCGTAGGCCAGTCCAGCCCTATTGGCAAGGATGCAGACGTAGCCACAGTGACACAGTAAGGATTTCCATCTAGGCTGCCATCTAATGATTTTAATTGTATTTTTAAGCAGTTATAATAAAAACTGGTGTTTTATGTTATTTACTGTGGAGTTCCTGCCTGTCTCTTTACAGTTACCAATGACCACTGACAATTGGACTCCATTTCACCTACAAGCCTGTCTTTAAGCACTCTTGTGTTCTGTGTTGTTTTTTGGCCATTAACTCTCCTTCCCATGGAGGTGCTCCTGAGCAGCTAAGACTACCTATGCTGTGTTTTTTCACCATCATCTTCTGAGCAGGCCCCAGATATTTTTCTGTGGATTCACCCTGTTTGAAAAAGGCTGACTTAGAATTATATTTTCTGTCTTGTGCTGAGGGATACACCACAACTATCATTGGTGGCTGTCTTTCAAAATGCTAGTTGCCTGACCGTCTCTGTCTTCAATACTCTTGCGTATCTATGACCTGAGGCGTATATACATGAATCAAAGATGGAAATCAAAACTCCTGCCCTGCATACCTTCTCCAGGCGAGTGAATATTAAAGCCACCGGATCAATATAACAGCCAGGCAATCAATATTTCCATCAGAGGTTCACAGCATTGTAATTTATATCATGGCCATCATACTTTCTATTCACTGACCTGCAAAAGGGATGCTGCTAGTGAAGTCAGAGGAAAGTCAGTACTTTTGATCTGCATAGTGGTTTCTTTCCCTTTGTTTTAAATAATAAATGAAAGATGACATACAACCATTATACAGGTAAAGTGTTACTAAACCAGCACCCTGCATTTACTATATCTGGTCCCCCACAGTACACAGAACATGAAAATGCAATTATTTTAGTAAATATACCTTTTCTCATCAGCAGTATATAAAAGTCGTATGACTTCTATCAGTGTCTGGTTAAAGCTTGTAGGAGGAGTATTCATTCATTCTTCTCTGACTGTCATATGAGGCTGCCTTGTCTAACCCCTAAACCTCTCTCTGGACAGTGCTAATTTTGGTACTCTTTGCTAATCTTGATATAAAGGATTGTGTTGACCATGGCTGATACACGTATCCACAACCTTCTAACCTTGGGGCATGTCCACAAAATATGTTTCATATCATCCAGCTCTAGACAGCCTAGAGGGGAGGCAGCATGCAATCCTGGCGAGGGTGTAGTACCAATGGGACATGTCTTTAAAATAATTCTCCATAGCTAGTACCTTACCTAAGTTTTGAACAACGCATCCCACATTTTATTCCAAGTTTCCCGGGGTAAGGTGGTGCTGAAGTCGCTCTTCCATTGCAAATAATATGCCAGAGGTTGTGAATTGATATAACCAATAATAGATGAGTATAGAAAGGTTATTAGGCAATTTGTTGTCAGGTTTGATTGACATCTAAACTTGAATTTTGTTAAAGATGGGAGCCGATCATAATTCTTAGTCAATGATCGCACTAAATGGCGAATTTGCAGGTAGCGGAACATTGCATAGCATAAGACTCTCAAAGCTGTTGGAAGGAGTAATCCCCTGCCCTGTCAGGAGGGAGTGCACCATCGTGAAGCCATGGGCGCACCATCATTGAAAGCTCTGAGGGCTATCCGTCTCAGGAGGGAAGAGGGGCAGTTTAATATCTGCATGAGTGGCAGGTGGGGGGACATTAGGCCAGCTGAGTATTTAATTGAGTCCCAGAATGCTAAGGTATGTGTTAGCACTGGATAAGGGTTTTTGGGTCATAGCGAGGGTGGGATCCAAGGTTTAGAGGAAAGGGGATGGGATCAGTGTCTGCATACTGGTTTCAAGCAAGTCATTTACATAGATAATATTGAAATATTTGGATCAGCATAACAGAGAAGTAGCATATTCAGAGAAGAGCTCAGTAATGGCAGCCCATGTTTTTTACTTAATACTTTTATCCTTTAGGCTGACTATACAGAATTTAATTGTCAGCCTAAAGTTTTGGGAGTCACCGCAAAAGTTGGGTGACTGATGTTAAAGCTGAACTCCGGGCATTAAAAATGTATTTTAAATGTATTCCTAAATAGCCACACAGGATGTGTAGCATTCAGTCATATACTGTAAATATGACCACTGACAGGTAAAGTGAAAAACATTGATTACTTGGGGAAGAGATGGCACCAGAATGCAGTATGGAAAAAAGGCAAGCTGGTGGAGGCAATGTGATGCTTTGAGCAATATTCTTCTGGGAAACCTTGGTCCCTCCCATTCACGTGGATGTTACTTTGACATGTTCCATCTACCTAAACATTGTTGCTGACCAAGTACATCCTTTCGTGGAAACAGTATTTCCTGGTGGTAGTGATCTCTTTCAGCAGGATAATGTGCCCTGGGACACTGCAAAAATGGTTCAAGAATGGTTTAAGGACAAGTTTGAGATTTTAACTTGTCCTCCAAAATCTCCAGATTTCAATCCAGCTTCTGTGGGATGTGCAGGGAAAACAAGTCAGCTCCATGGAGCCCCCACCTTGCAACTTACAGGACTTAAGGTATCTGCTACTGATGACTTTGTACCAGATAGCACAGCATACCTTCAGAGGTCTAGTGGAGCCTCTGCCTTGAGGAGTCAGGGCAGTTTTGGCAGCACAATGGGGACAAAAGGGGGTTGGTTGAAAAAGATGGACCTACTCAACCTTATGTCATGTTATGGCTGTTGGTGTAAATCTGCTTTGTGTGAACCAAATGCCTTTGCAAACTAGATATTACCTCAGGTCATAAAGTGTTGGCAGCTAAATGGTTCATTAGGAAAAAAAATAGGAATTGCACCTGTTTAATATTTAATTTGGTGGAAGTACCTATCAGATGTAGGGTATGCTGTACCTGCTCTTATGTCTCATCTAACAACCCCCTCCCCCCCCTGTTATACTGGATATACAGTGTGTTCTTCCCCTATGTATTTCAGGTTGATTCAGTCATGGCAGAGCTGAGTCTCACTCATTCTGCAGACACAGTAATAGGAGGACGTGTTTTCAATGGCATTTCCAGTGGAGAAAGACGTCGGGTGTCCATAGCAGCCCAATTGATTCAGGACCCCAGTGAGTATATCGTTATATATTGCACCATTTCCTATATAAATATGGGACTTGCTGTTTCTGATTGAGGAGCAAACTCAGGGCTATTATCCTCATCCATGTTTTACTATCTAGTAAATCAGTAACTGGGACACTCAGTGCCTCTCTACACTTTTACGCTATCAAATTATAAGAGAGAATGAATATGGCTGTCTGCTCTCCATTGTACCCTACAGTATAATACAATACTGCAGCCAGAATTTTGCTCCTCATTCATACAATGCAGGCTGAGGTGTTGAGCCTACATGTATGAAGGGGCCACGAAATCTAGACTGTAGCATTGAGAACTCCATGATTGGAGGAGAGCCACTCGTGACTTTGACAGGTTATGTCCAATAGGTAAACAGAGTGGTAAGGCAGTGCTGGGAAGGTATCAATGAAAGGGAACCTGTCTCTTGTTCTGAAAGCTGAATTACAGGTATGGCTTTTCTAGCAGTTACCACCATCGGCCAATGTATGTAAGTATGCATCTGCCATACCTGTGGAAGATGGAAATCACTATAGTACTCTCCGCTACAAGGGTAATCACCGCTGACCTACAGCTGCCCTTCTGTATAGTGAACAAAGGGGATTGTTTGCTTTGGGGAGTGTAATTCACAGAATGCCAGGCATGCTCTGATTGGACTAGATGGAGGTTTTTACGTCACTGTCCCACCTTTCCATCTAGCCCAATCAGAGAAATACTTGCATGGATCGAGAAAAATGCAAGCGTTCTGTGAATTGTGCCCATGCAAAGCGATCCTTCCCTGTGTTCACTATGCAGCAGGGCAGCTGCATGGCACAGGACCCAGAAGACAGCAGCGATCACTGTAGAAGCGGCTTCCACAGGGATATTACAAGTATTGGATATGCACACTTATAAACATTGGTCCAAGGTCACCAATGTAACTATGTTAGGAAATCCAAACCGGGAATTTAGCTGTAATGGCCATATTTGTTAAAGAGGTTGTAAACCCGTTTAAAATTTTTTTTTTTTTTTTCACACCCTGCAAAAGAAAGACATAATGAGCTAGTATGCATCGCATATTAGCTCATTATGCAATACTTACCTCAGAACGAGCCCCCGCCGTGCCGCTCACTCACCTCTATGACGGGCGACATGTCTAGTCGCCCGTCTTCCGGGATCGCGGCATCCGGCCATCTGATTGGCCGGAGCCGCGGTGACGTCACTCCCGCGCACGCGCGCGGGAGCCGACAGTCACGGCACGGGGCTCTGAAGGAACGGCACGATCGGCCGTTCCTTCAGAGCGCATGCGCCAGTGACGTCACTGGCGACATGTAAGGTAAATATCTCCTAAACGGTACATGTTTAGGAGATATTTACAGTACCTATAGGTAAGCCTTATCATAGGCTTGCCTATAGGTACAAGTTGTAGAGGAGGGTTTACTTCCTCTTTAAGTGTAATTTGAGTAAGTGGGAATATAAAAAAAAAAAAAATATATATATATATATATATATATATATATATATAGCATATATATATTGCAGGCTAATACATTTGGAATCATGGCTGTGATAGATAGCCAGCAAAAGATAACCACCACTCATTGTTTGCAACAGTATTTTTTAGATTATGCTAATTGCGGCAGAGATTAAGGTAATCACACAACATAATATGGGGTATAATGAGTATCACTGCGCTGATTTCCATGCTTCACACTCCCTTTATTTCACTCACTGACTCCCCTGTCTCTCATAGAAATAATTTTACTCGATGAGCCAACTACCGGTTTGGATGCAATGACGGCCAATCATATCGCGTTACTGCTTTCTGAGCTGGCTCGAAAGGATAGGATAGTGATTATTTCCATACACCAGCCACGATCTGAACTGTTCAGAGTGAGTAAAAAACAATTGTACATTTCCTGCCCTGATTCTGCTCTACACCCTGATATTACTATGGGAAGTGTTATCCGGGAAAAGCAAAATCACATGGTGGCTAAACAACGGTTCTTTGCTATGTCTGCTTAATCATAACAATAATTTAGTTTGCTTTACCACCATTATTATTTGTATTTTGGCAAATATTTGCAGAACATTTCTCCATGGCAACAAACATAAAACGACAGTTAAAATCTTTTATTTCTGTTCTTTCTTTAGTTGAAATCCAAGCTAAAAAATATTGTTTAAATAAAAAAAGTAATATGTATACTTTCTTTATTTTTGATGTTCTTTGGTACAGTACATCTTACAGATCTGTGAAATAATCCAGTAAATTCTGTACTTTTCCTCTGTGTAGGAATTTCCTATAATAAAGACCAATCACTGCTTCTCTCTCCTCGTACAGGGTAACTGGTCTTGTCTCCGCCCCCTCCTGTAGCTTTTGTTTGTTGCCTGTAGTGGATGGACCTCCTGGGTCCCACCCACAGCTCTGTGCTCTATTTAGGCTAGTGATGGTCAGTTTTCTTGATACAGGATGCCTCAAGTGCGGCCCCTGACGTCACCAAAGGACTGCACATTAAATTCAGTGAATATTCAGTGCCAGAGACACACAACAGGATATACTCAAAAACTATGTGCATAATAGAAGAGATGCTCAAAGTAAGATTGCGGACATAATACAGGAGATGATCAGAGACTGTGGCATGATACTAGCTAGAGATTATCAGAAACTGTGGACATGATGCAAGAGATGGTCAATAAACTGTGGACGTAATAAAAGAGATGGTCAGAGACTGCAGACATGATACAGAGGATAGTCAGAGACTATGGACAAGCTGTAGGAGACTTTCAGAGACCATGAACATGCTAGAGTTGTTGGAACCTGTGGACATGCTTTAGGAGGCATCATAGACTGGAGATTTAGATTGCATTTACTGAGGGCAGATCATGTCAGACTAATCTGATTGAATTTTTTGACTATATTACCAATGTTTTGGACTAGGGTAGTGCTGCGGAGCATATCTTGATGCAGAGGCGTACCTAGGGTCTCCAGTGCCCTTGGCGAGGAACTGTATCGGCGCCCCCCCCCCCGAAAGAGGGAGAGGGGGGGTTTTAAAGAGAGAGGGGGGGGTTGACAGAGAGAGAGGGGGGGTGACAGAGAGAGAGAGGGGGGTGACAGGGAGAGAGGAGGGACAGAGAGAGAGGGGGTGACAGAGAGGGGGTGACAGAGAGAGAGGGGTGACAGCGAGAGAGGGAGGGTGACAGCGAGAGAGAGGGAGGGTGGCAGCGAGAGAGAGGGGGGTGACAGAGAGAGAGGGGGTGAGAGAGAGAGAGAGGGGGGGCGACAGAGAGAGAGAGAGTAGGGTGACCGAGAGAGAGGGGGGTTACAGAGAGAGAGGGAGGGTGACAGCGAGAGAGAGGGAGGGTGACAGTGAGAGAGAGGGGGGTGACAGAGAGAGAGAGGGGGGGCAGAGAGAGAGAGAGTAGGGTGACAGAGAGAGAGAGGGGGTTACAGAGAGAGAGAGGGGGTGACAGAGAGAAAGAGAGGGTGACACAGAGAGAGGGTGACACAGAGAGAGGCGGGTGACAGAGAGAGAGAGGGGGGTAATAGAAAGAGAGAGGGGTGACAGAGAGAGGGGGTGACAGAGAGAGGGGGGTGGCAGAGAGAGAGGGTGACAGAGAGAGAGAGAGAGAGAGGGGGGTGACATAGAGAGAGAGAGGGGGTGACAGAGAGAGCGGGAGTGACAGAGAGAGAGAAGGTG
The DNA here is from genome assembly GCF_965119305.1 of Pelophylax lessonae. NCBI lineage: Eukaryota > Metazoa > Chordata > Amphibia > Anura > Ranidae > Pelophylax > Pelophylax lessonae. The sequence goes on along the minus strand of NC_138770.1, from coordinate 637,175,692 downwards.
ACAGAGAGAGAGAGGGGGGTGACAGAGAGAGAGAGAGGGGGACAGAGAGAGAGGGGGGTTACAGAAAGTGAAAAAGGGTGACAGAGAGAAAGCGGGGGTGACAGAGAGAGAGAGGGTGACAGAAAACAGAGGGGGTGAGAGAGAGAGAGAGAAAGAGAGAGAGATGGGGGTGATAGAGAGGGGGTAACAGAAAGAGAGGGGGGTGACAGAGAGAGGGGGGGTGACAGAGAGAGAGAGAGAGGGGGGGTGACAGAGAGAGAGGGGTTGACAGAGAGAGAGAGAGGGGTTGACAGAGAGAGAGAGGGGGTGACAGAGAGAGAGGGGGGTGACAGAGAGAGGGGGTGACAGGGAGAGAGAGAGAGGGGGGTGACAGAGAGAGGGGGGTGACAGAGCGAGAGAGAGGGAGGGGTCTTGATGTCAGCAAGGCATTTGATACAGTTCCACATAATGATCTAATACAAAAGTTGTACAAGCTTAACTCTTGGGTGGTTCAGTGGATATGTAGTTGGCTAAAGGATAGATACCAGAATGTGGTTGTAAAGGGGGTTCACTCAAAACAGAGACCAGTTACTAGTGGTGTACCACAAGGCTCTGTTCTAGGTCCTAATAAATATAAAAAAAATGCAGCCCCAATAAATCAGTAATATAAAACAATAAAGTGAATCTAAACCAGATAGTAGACCACCTGTTTTAGAGGTAGGCCAGCTTTCCACTTTAAGAAACAAATCAGTGTTTAACCCTCAGAATACTGATAACAAGTTTATTGAAGTGTTTCGGATATATGGTATCAGAAGATTTGAAGAATTTAAAGATCCATAAGACCCCTTATCCTCATTGGATTAAAAGAGGCATAGCTTAGATCTAGAGAATGATAAGGATGTGGTTATACATCCAGTTGATAAGGGGGCTGGATTAGTGGTTATGAGCAAGGCCTACTATAGGGAAGAGATGGAAAGACAGTTGTCAGATGATGCAATCTATTAGCTGCTGAACAGGAACCCTACTGTTCAATTTAAAGGGTAATTGGCAAATTTAATAGAGAGAGATTTGAAAAAGGATATATTAAATAAAAAAGAGGCACAATATCTGAACCCCTCAGCATGTAGGATCCCCATTATTTATTTTTTACCTAAAATTCATAAAGATGCAGTCATACCCCCAGGCAGGCCCATTATCAATGGGATTGAATCAGTCTGTTCAAGACTTGGTCAATATATTGATTTTTTTCTACAATCTCTAGTGTCTCAAACAGAATTCGATACCAAGGACACGAAACATATTATCCAATGTCTTGAAAAATTGGTACCGAGAACTGTATATTGGCTTCTGCCAATGTAGGTAAATTATACATGATAATAGGGCACCAAGCCCTAAAATTGACTAAATGGGCCTTACAGAATTTAGAGTTAACCCATCAACATAAAAAGTTTTTGTTAAAATGTTTGGATTTCTGTCTTAAGCATAATTATTTTTGGTATGACCATTAGTATTATTTACAGGTGAGAGGTGTTGCTATGGGCTCAAGGTTTGCCCCGAATGTAGCGAACCTCTTTATGGCCTGTTGGGAAAATTAGGAAATTCTAAGAGAACGTTCAATGGAACTTCTATGTTAGAGATGACCTGTTGTTAGTAAAGAAATGGGATCTTGCATCCTTTACTAGATTTAAGGATAGGATGAACAGAATAAATAGGAACATTAAATTATCATGGACAGTTAGTGATCAACAGGTAGTGTTTCTTGATTTGGAAATTTTTAAGGAGCAAGGTAGGCTATATACTGTAATCATTTTAAACCTACTGATAGGAACTTCTTTAGATAGTTGCCACCATAAAACATGGCTATGCAATATTCCCAAAGGTCAGTTTATTCGGATACGAAGGAATTGTTCTAAGGAATCTGACGATTTAGTACAATCGAAAATTCTGGGGAACAGATTCCTGGAAAAAGGCTATGTTAAAGAGACAATTTATTTAGGTAAAAAGAGAGGTATGTGAAATGAATAAGGGATCTTTGTTAGCGGAAAATAAAAAATGAGAGGTCAACAATTTTGAATATACTGTAAGTTTATTATGGACTTAAATGTCCAGCATAAACAAGTGGAAAAAATTATTATTAGACATTGGGAGGTTTTGAAAAAGGATAGATTACCTGGTCCAGTTTTACCTGCCAAACCAAAATTTATTTACAAGAAAGCACCCACCCTTAAAGTTTGGGTAGCCCCAGGAGTCATATATGCTCATATGACAAGGAAGGACGCACTTTTCTCCTTTATCATGGGTTTTCATGCCTGTGGTAGATTCTCAGCATGCCGGCACGCAGTAGGTAATATTAAAAAAGAGGAAGGAATTTACATCTAGAAGTACTGGCAGAAAGTATAAGATTAAGGATCCTATTACTTGTGCCACTATGGGTGTTATCTATATGCTGGAGTGTGGATGTGGGCTCCAGTATATAGGACGTACATATAGAGTGTCAGGGTAGGTGAACATGTTAAAAATATAAAAAAGGGGACTATCACGCACAATGTTTCTAAACACTTTAAATTAGTTCATAACAAAGCTCAATTGCGATTTTGGGGGATAGAAAAAGTAGAGAGACATTGGAGTAGGAGAAAATCCTATTGGATTTTTGAGGCCAAAGTTTTGTCGACAAGGGGTTTAAATGTTGAGTTTGATCTGAACTGTTTTATTAGTGACAAATAAAAAAAATATATTTTTTCCTTAGGGGAATAATATTGTTGGGATATTATAAATAAAATAATAAATATTTTAAATATTTAAAAAATATTTTTTATTTAGTGTTTTACCATGTATCTTATATATATTTTTATATGTATTTTAAATAATTGTTATGTTCAATAATGGATCTATTTATTTAGGTATTAGTTGATTATTTACTGATGAGGCGACCAAGAAGGGGGTAGAAGTGGGAAGGCTCTATTTCTATTTTTATTCACAATTTCAATCTTCATTTTGTTGTTTATGAATTGTGCCTCTCATATTGGTGACTCCCTTCCTTTTGGTATTACTGCATCCGATGTTGAGAGCACCGGAATATGGTGTTGTGGGGGAGTGATCAGCTAATATAGGGGTGGGCATTGTTGTTATGATGAGGTACATAATGGATGGGATGTTTTGCTGGCTCCACCCCTGCTGACAAAGTCTTTGTTTGACGTAATGTGTATGGGGGCAGAGCTTGCCCATGGACTCCACACCTTGGTCAGTCTCATGCAAGCTGTAAAGAGGAGCCTGTTCTAGCCCGCACTGCTGAAGTGCCTTGATTGTAAGTGGATCTTGTATATTGTATGATCAAATAAATCATTTTACAGAGAGCACTAGAGGGTGTCTTCCTTGTTTTTCATATCCTTGTGTAGCACCCTACAAGGTAGGTGCTAGGTAAAAGCATAATGGGCTTTGGCTGTCTAACAGCAGGACCATGATTTTAAGCTGGGCTGTCATGTGTCCCAGGTGTGACTGCTGAGAGGGGAGTCTCCCCACTGGCTCCATGAGAGGATTCTCATTGGGCAGTGGAGGAAACCCAATCAGTGGCTCATTCAGGCCTGTATCTACCCCAGAAGGCAGATTCTGCCGCAGAGGATTCTGGGAGTGGGTATAAGTTTGAGGGGAATGCATGACGCAGCATCTTTGGCAGGAAGCAGAGTCCCAGGAGGGAGGGTACGGCTGTCTCTCCTCCTGTCAAAAGGATTGGGTGTCTCAGATGGCCGCCTGAGAGTCCAGAGAGAGAGCTGAGCTGAGCTGCCGAGAGGACCAGTGGAGATAGAAGGGTTCAGTTCCAGGAAAGCATGCCAAGTTCCCGAGTACTGTGAATTGCCCCTGAGGTTCTGCCTGAAGTGTAGAGGGGATCACTCTGGTGAAGGTCCCAGCGATCCAGGAGCCAGCTAGTGTTAAAAGGGGGTGCCTAGTGAAGAGGACCCTGAAGTTTTAGAGGGCGTGCCTAGTGAAGAGGACTCTGAAGTGTTAGAGGGGTTGCCTAGTGAAGAGGACCCTGAAGTGTAGAGGGGCTGCCAGCGGTTGGGCCCTGAAGAGTTAAGTGTACAGTGTGAAGTGTACAGTGTTAAGGGTTGCAGCAGCACAAGCAGTTACAAGGAGCTACCTCAGTCCGTGAAGGGCTGGAGGGAGCTGTTCACCAGACTTTTGAGCTAAACAGAGTGTCAGGAGTCAAATGACTTACAGTCCGGGATCTTCTGAGTTAATCTGAGGATTAAAGTCGAAGTTTCAGCCCAGTTCAGCAGAACAGAATCTTTAAGCTCCAGGAAGCGTTGGCCGGCATTCAGCTGGCGTCAAGACAGCGCTAACAGGCATTTTTCTGTACAGTGTCCCAGTTGAACCTAGTTGAGCCAGAGGAGTATCCCACTCATTCCCTTCTCCCACCCCCATTACTAAATAAACAAAACAAACCAAAGATGCCAGAATGGTCATTGTCTCAGTTCCCACACTTGGGTTTTCAACTTAAATGTGTTGGAAGTGTTACCGGTAACGATGGCAGGACCATATCAGGCCCCATGCCTGGAAATATTGCTACACTTGTTTATACTGTGGAGCTGTGTATCCCGGAGTAAAGAGGAGGAAGGAGAGGAGTGATGGTTTACCCTATCTGACACCTCTAGGTGTAAAGCGTGTTTGACTCATTGGAATATATGAGTCAGACATTAAGGTGAGCTGCGTGTGAGCACAGATTGGAGTGCACCTTATCACCTGTTTATGTGGATTGATGCACCAACTGTCTATTGGCACGGCACGGAGTGATTTTTATGTCTAGTGTCTTATGACACATGCTTTATATGGACTTTATTTAATGTGTGTTTATGCACTTAATTGTTGACACATATTTTATGGATTTTCACATGGTTATTTATTTATTTATCTATCACTTATTGTATTCCCATGCACAAGAGTATATAGGTTGATATTATTGATTATTATTGATATCATGAATTATTACTCAATATTCATTTAATTGTTTTATATTACTGATTTATTGGCGCTGCATTATTTTTATATTTATTGGCTCTTTTGTGTTGAGTGGAAAACACTATATGTAAGCTGCCATTGGGTTCAGTTCAGTATATTTTTTTCGGGATTGCTCTGATTTAATTACTTATTTTCTCTGTACTAGGTCCTGATCTATTTACTCTATATGCAAGTGATATAACTAAAGTTTTGTTAGGGAAGTTATGTATTTTTGCTGATGATACAAAGGCGTGTAATAAGAGTGGTATCCCTGGAGGTGTCTGTAACATGGAACATTAATTTGGTATTGCTAGAAGATTAGTCAAAGCAATGGAAACTACAGTTCAATGGTTCTAAGTCTAAAATAATGCGCATGGGGAAAAATAATATTTTGAGAGAGTACAACATTGGGGGTAAAGTGTTGGCCAGCAATATAGAGGGAAAACTATTTGGGGGTACTTATTTCAGATAATTGTAAAATAAGCAAACAGTGTGATCAGGCAGTGAGGAAAGCAAATAGTAAACTAGGGTGCATTGCTAGAGGGATTACCAGCAGGAGGAAAGAGGTCCTGATTCCTCTTTATAGATTTTTATAACACTAGAGGGATCACAAGCAGGATCAAGGAGGTCCTGATTCCTCTCTATAGATATTTAGTGAGACGTCATTTAGAATACTGTGTCCAGCTCTGGAGACCTCACTTACAGAAAGATATTGATAAAATAGAACGAGTCCAGAGACGGGTAACAAAAATGGTGAAAGGTTTGGGGGATAAAACATATCGAGAGCGACTTTGGGACTTAACATGCACAGCCTGGAGGAAAGAAGGGAAAGGTGAGACACGATTGAAACCTTTAAATACATCGAGGGGCTGAATAAGGTTCAGGAGGGCAGTATTTTTAATATGAAACCAAAATCAAGAAAACAGCACATGACCTTAAACTAACTGGAGGAAAATTCAAAACCAATCTTAAAAAGTAATATTTTACTGAAAGGGTAGTTGATGCTTGGAATAAACTTCCAGCAGGGGTAGTAAGCCAGTCAACAGTAAATGGCTAATGGCAAACATGGTTGGGACAAACAGATCTATACTTAGACAAAAAAAAGTGAATGAAAAAAAAAAACAAAACTAACAAGACATGTAAAAAACAAAAAAACAAAATGGGCAGACTAGTAAAAGGACTACTTTGTCTTTTTTCTGCCATCGCTTTTCTGTTTTTCTATATATTACATGAGACTGCTAGAAATCATTTCTATAGCAGGGCCATAGGGAAACAGATAATTGTCTGCAGTGGCCTGAGGGCTGCACAAAAAGTGCCAAAAGATCTTCTTTAAACATTTTAAAAATTAGAGGAGGCTACAACTTCACTCATCAATATTTTCTCTTTTTGATGAACATTTCTGATTTTTAATTGAACAGATTTTTGATAAGATTGCTATCATGAGTTGCGGAGAGCTTGTTTTCTGTGGTAACCCCCAAGAAATGATTACATTTTTTGACGACTGTGGATACGAGTGTCCAGAACACTCCAACCCATTTGATTTTTTCGGTAAGAACAAAGTTTATGTATTTATTTATATATTTTAACATGTATTTGTATAGCACAAGATTTTAACATAGAACATTTACCAATTTACATTTCACCTAGACTCGGGTCCACATTTCTTCACGGCCAACATAAGCTGTGACATTCAGAGACCTTATTCTTGTACAATAACCTTAAACTGGAGACTCCTGCGCTGGGATTTTTGTCTAGGAAGGTTAGTCTTTCCTGGGGAGGATTCTATCACAGAAGAGTTGAGAATGCAAACAAAGGTTTAAAAGGGACCTAGATTCAGGCATCCTTATCCTTTGAAACAGTTTGGCACAGTTCTGGATGGTGCAGCTCATTCATGTAGGCATTCTGCAGCTCCCCCTTTTTTTTTTTTTTTTTTTACTGAGGTCCACTTTTCATCCATTGTGCAGTACTGTGCAGTTACCATAGTAGTGGAGGTGTGAGATAGAACCAGGCCAACCCTTCAGCATCTAGACCTCCTAATGACACACTAAGACCTCATTCACATTTATAATCAGGAGGTGTTAAAAACATACAGCTGGGATGCATATTTCTCTGATGTTCATTGATGGACACAGCTCCTGATCTTCTTAACCATTGAGTCATACTGCCCCCTACAGGAGTACTATAGGCAGAAAAAAAGACTGACTACGCACATGGGCAGTTCCAGGAGGAATACTCCCCCTCTCTGCTATAGGTACTCAGTTTTGTTATAAGCAGTTTCAGAAGAAATACAACTCCACAGAGGGGTGGGCGCTGTGCCTTCAATGAACATCAGAGAAATAGATTTTACGGTAAGTCAAAAATCCCATTTTCTCTTTTGTTCATTGACGGACACAGCTCCTAAACTTCTTAACCATTAGGACGTCCCAAAACAGTGCCAAACATGGGGAGTGGGAACAGCAAGAAAAAGTTCCCAAGGTTCAACCGTAGCCAACCAGGTAACAGGATCTCAACCAAAAAAACAACTGGAGCCCACCTAAAAACTTTAAACTCCCAAAGAGGGAACAGGCCTTCTAAACAGCAGCCTACAAAACCTTGCAGCCAAAAGAAGCATCGGCAGATGTCAACACATCCACTTTTTGAAATTTTGTAAAAGTGTGCACCGACTACCAGGTGGCTGCTTTGCAAACCTGCATCACTGACGCCAGATGATGGAAGGCTCAAGAAGCACTGAGCACCTTGTAGAGTGCACCTTGAAAGGAAAAGGCCTGAGTCACCGCCTGTCTGATCCATCTTAAAATGGTCGCAGAAGAAGCGGACAGTCCTTTCCGAGTCCCATCCATGAGCACAAATAGTGACTTCCTAAAAGACTCCGTAGCTGTCAGGTACACCCGGAGTTCCTGGAACCACATCCAGGGCATGCAACCCCACTTCTCCAGGATGGTTCGGCCTGGGACACAGGGAAGGCAACACAATGCCTTCAATCAAATAGAAATCAGAGACAACCTTTGGAAGGAACGACGGACAGGGGCGAAGAACCACCTTATCTCTTTGGACCACCAAGGAAGGTGAACAACAAGATAACACCATCAATTCTGACAACCTGCGTCCAGAGGTGATTGCCAACAAAAAGCCCACCTTCTGGGACAGCATAAGCAGGGGAATCTCCCAAGGATTTTCAAAGGGAGGCTTCTGGAGAACTGAGAGCACCAAGTTGAGATCCCAAAGCAGTAATAGAGACCGCACTGGAGGAGCCAAGTGTCGAACCCTCTGAAGAAAGGTACGCACCAGGGAGTGTGTGGCCAAAGGTCATTGAACGAAGACTGCTAAGGTTGACACCTGGCCCTTGATGGTGCTCAAAGCCAATGTCTGCCCAACCCCTCTGTTGAAGAAAGGTCAAGACCCGAGCCACCGAGAAAGAGCAAGAGTGAACCCCAAGAGACTCACACCACAAAATGTATGTTTTCCTTGTACGATAGTAGATCTTCCTAGAAGTAGACTTCCTGGCTTTTAACAGCATTGGAATCAGAACATGTACAATCCCCCCTTGAAGTACCAGGTCTTGCACTGTCCCAATGAGAGCCTGTAGACCCTCCAGGGACAGGCGCACAATGGATGGAAAGAATCTTTCCGGAGGGTAAGAACAAAACTCGATCTTGTAGCTGGACCGTATGACTTTGTGGACCCACTTGTCTTGTACCAAGGAAGTCCATGGGTCTGGGAACCAGCGAAGACGTCCCCCCACCCCAGGTACGGGTGAGGGCACACCTTCATGCTAAAGGAGCCTTGTCCACAGCTCTGGAGAATCCCGCTCTCGATTTTCCAGACCATGGTAGCTTGGATCCTCCCGAGGAGGCTTTTAAAGGCTTTGATCCCTTGTTGGCCGACCCTGAGGGACGACAAAACCTCTTGTGAGCCGAGAAGGACAGGCCACATCTACGACGAGGCTCCTTACCCTTACTAGCCTGCGGAAGAAAGGTACACTTCCCCACTGTGAGACCCTTAATGATGTCATCCAGGGTAGCTCCAAACAGGTGATCTCCTTGAAAAGGGAGATCAGTTAAGGCCTTTTTTAAAGTCTGGTCCGCAGACCAACATTTGAGCCAATAAAACATGACAAAGGACAACTGCCGAAACAGACAGTCTGGCAATCAGGGGAGCCACATCCAAAGAGGCATCACAGATAAACTTCAGCCCCCGAACCAACTTGTCCACCAGCTCAGCAAAGGTGGGGGGGGGGGGTGGGGCTGCTCTCCCTCCAAGTCATGGCGTAAAAGTTTAGAACAACTCAGTCAGAGTTTGTGACACCAGGGCAATAGTGAATATCGGCCTAAGTGCTGAACCAACAACTATGAACATATTACAAGCAACAGCTTCCGCCTTCATGTCAGCCAGATCCCCTTAAGGCCGGAGACTCTTCAACCGGAGTCATGGTTGCCTTGTTCAATCTGGAAACTGGGGGGTCCACCACCGGTGGAACAGTCCACTTTTCAAGAAGAGACTCTTCTAAAGGGTACCTTATTGCAAATGTTTTGGACGTCCCCAGTCTTTTGCGACAATCTTGTCAAAATAGGAGGGGAAGGGGAACACCTTTGTCACTCTAGACGGTTTGTGAGTGCCAAAGGGAACCAGTGCATCTGTCGCAGCTTCAGCTGCATACTCCATTCTTAGGTCTCGCGCACAGACACAATCAGTGCATCCACCAGCTCCTTTTCATGTGCGGCTACAGAAGTGGAGGAATCATCCTCCCTATCTGAGAATTTAGGACGCATGGTTGCAGACCCCGCAGGGTGAGCCACGTCCACGCCGGCTGAATAAGATTCAGGACCTGAAGAGACAGATGAGGCAGGGGAAGGTGGGGGGCACTTTTTGCTAGCCCGGCACCCAAAAGCTACCTCCACCAGGGACACAAAGGACTCCAGGACAGCTGTCAGAGCATCAATAAATGGTTGGGACCCGGAGTGCCTCCCAAAATCTGAGAGGGGTCAGGTGGGGAAACATGCTCCAAGGACTCCATGAGCAAGTAGGGGGACCCCCACAAAAAGTGCAAAACACTGCTAAGGGACACCGCCACCGTGCTGGCTGCACCATCTGGTCGCCAGCAACAGAGAACCCTTTGATCCTGCAGCTGAGAGAGAGAGGACCCCACCAGACTCACCAACCCACGGAATCCGCATTGGCAGCACCAGGGTAAACTGCACTCTACATGCGGCATCCAGGGAAAGAAGAGACCCAGAAGTCCGCACCAGGAGATAAGGAGGGGCTCCCACAGCCGAAATCACTGCCAGAAAGGCTCCACTGTCATGGCTGCTGCTATTTTCAATGCCAGACTATTGCAAAATGGCTCCTAGACTACAAAAGCATTGTCGTCGTGTATTACAGAATACAGGCCACAAAAAAAATGGCGGCCCCGTGTGGCACCATGAGGCTCTCAGGGACCCAGGAGGGATCCCTAGGCCTAAGGCAAGGCAAAGAAAAGAAGGGGGCATGGAAGGAGCCCCCACTAGGTACACCACAGCGGATCACCCCATCACTAGCACAGCACCCTGCCCCAGCTGGTAGGCCAGACCGCCACACTACCCAAAGTATAGGGGGAGAGGGTGGATGGGGGGAGGCTAGATGACCTACAGGGCCCCTAACAGGAAGGAGGGGAACCCAGGGGTCTGATTGTTCCATGGAGGGGCCACGTCCACCCCAAAACCCTTCAGGGGGAGAGGGGGGGCAGCTACTTACCATACCAGGAACTAGGCGGGCACCACTCCAGACAGAACCTTCTCTGCATCGAAATGGGGGGCTGTCAGCCAGGAGAAACGCTGCGACCCAGGCCGAGACCTGGTCGTATGCGACCTCGCAAGGCGTTTAACCTGCAGGCCAGCCCAGGTCTGGTGGGGCTATGTGGCAGCCAACCTAGCGTGGAGCTAAGGTCTGCATGCGCTCGCTGGTGGTGACTGGGTGACCACTGGATCTAGATTATCCAGCCCGTCGCCCAGTCTGGCAGTTGATTGTAGATCTCGCAGAAAAAAATAGAAAAATCTATCTAAAGGGAAAAAAATTGCCAGGACCAAAGATCCCAGCACAGAACTAGGTCCTTACTCCTGACTAGGTAGAAAAAAAACTACCTATAGCAGAGAGGAGGAGTATACCTCATAGGTGTGGTCAGTCTTTTTTTCTGCCTACAGTACTCCTGTAGGGGGCAGTATAACCCGATGTTTAAGAAGATCAGGAACTGTGTATGTTAAATAACATCTGATAAAAGAATTTTACGGTAAGTCAAAAATCCCATTTGTTTTTTCATTTTAGATAGAGTAAGGGAGGATTATAACCCCCATCTGTGTCCCATTGCAGAGATTTCCCTTTACTTGCTGTCACATAGCCACCCAGGAAGTGAGAGAAAATCCCTGCAAATTTGCATAGCCAAACTTCCTGTTTGGCTATGTGGTAGGATGTAAAGGGAAATCTCTGCAATGGGAAACAAATGGCAAAATAAATTCTGACAGGGGTTATAACCCTTCCTTACTCTATCTAAAATGAAAAAATACGTTTTTAGATCCACTTTAAGTCTGAGTTTAAGAAGCAGATTCACAGGAACTTACTGGAAGTCCAGAGCAGAAAGCTTCTATGTGTTTTCAGGTGAGCCCTGCTGTTGTTCTACATATAATTGTCTTTATTCTATCTCCAGTGGACCTTACGTCTGTTGACACCAGAACCAAAGAGCGTGAAATGGAGACATATGGCAGAGTACACACCATAGCCGAAGCCTACAGAGACTCCAATCAGTTTCAGAACACCTTGGAACTTATCGAAGCATCAAAGATGTCTAAAGTGAAGCAGAGCATCCCATTCAAAAAAAAGGAAGCCCCAAGCGAGTTGTCAAAACTTTTTGTTTTGCTCAGGTGAGAATGACATGGCTACTTGTAGAGTGTCCGGAGGTGAGGTTTCCTGCTTAGTAAAAGCCACAAGTTACAGACCCCTCTAATATGGCTTCTTTAGGTCTGTATGATGTGATCAGAGGACATTTGCTTACACAGCAAAGTGGCCATTGGAAGCTTTTTCCATTCAATCCAAAAGTTTGGTGAATATTTTCCAGTGGGCAATTACTGGACATTAAAATATAACTAAAGATTAAACTTTTTTAATTTTAGATAGAGTGAACAAGGTTTTACACACTTGTCAGACTTGTATATGAAAAAGGGAGATATAACTGTGCTAACTAATAAATACCAGCAGCAACTTAATTTGTGACAAACAAAAATATAGATGTAAAGGGCTAAGTTGCGCTAATTTGTGCTATATCGACAAGCGATCATCAAACAAAGCACAATGATTGATAAACACTTAAATGTCCTCAATGATATCAAAACATGTTATCCAGGTGACAGACACAGTCCAAATTCCAGAATCCCAGGGTCAGATGAATAAATCAGCATTCATATAGTCTCCTTACCAGAAAACTGAATAGAGTTCGCCCAAAAACTCAAATGAAGTTGAATCAACCAGCCTCAGATCAATGTGCTCAAATGTCCTCTCATTAGCAGATGGCGATCATATGTGGGAGAAAAATAGAGACTCCATAGCATAATATTGTTATGTACTCATATGTCACCCTGAGAAGTGCACACCATCACCAGAGCCAGATGACAGATATAGTAAAGCACCGACACCCTTGAGTCCCAAATGCTTACCAGATAATAGATGTAAATGGTGAAATAAAGAAAGGAAGTGGCACACAAAGAACCTCTCCCAACACCGCTGCCTCTTACCGGATCCTAATGGGTTAAAGCCAAACAATCCCTTAGGCGATCCTCAGAGCAGATGACACTGGAATGATCACTCCTGAACTGACTCCAATAGTGACTCCAGAGCAGTGCAGTATGTAAAACAAAAGGCGCGATATAGTGTAATACCACCACACTTTATTGTAGAAACAAAAGACAGCAACTTACAAAAATTAGAAGAGTCAAAGCAAGGATTGAAGTAAGCCGCCGGCCGGTCGGCTTCTCCGCCCGTCCTCTCCACTAGCGTCCGCACAAGCAGGTGACGTCAGCTCGGTCGCGGCGTGCTGACGTCACCTGCTTGTGCAGACGCTAGTGGAGAGGACGGGCGGAGAAGCCGACCGGCCGGCGGCTTACTTCAATCCTTGCTTTGACTCTTCTAATTTTTGTAAGTTGCTGTCTTTTGTTTCTACAATAAAGTGTGGTGGTATTACACTATATCGCGCCTTTTGTTTTACATACTGCACTGCTCTGGAGTTACTATTGGAGTCAGTTCAGGAGTGATCATTCCAGTGTCATCTGCTCTGAGGATCGCCTAAGGGATTGTTTGGCTTTAACCCATTAGGATCCGGTAAGAGGCAGCGGTGTTGGGAGAGGTTCTTTGTGTGCCACTTCCTTTCTTTATTTCACCATTTACATCTATTATCTGGTAAGCATTTGGGACTCAAGGGTGTCGGTGCTTTACTATATCTGTCATCTGGCTCTGGTGATGGTGTGCACTTCTCAGGGTGACATATGAGTACATAACAATATTATGCTATGGAGTCTCTATTTTTCTCCCACATATGATTGCCATCTGCTAATGAGAGGACATTTGAGCACATTGATCTGAGGCTGGTTGATTCAACTTCATTTGAGTTTTTGGGCGAACTCTATTCAGTTTTCTGGTAAGGAGACTATATGAATGCTGATTTATTCATCTGACCCTGGGATTCTGGAATTTGGACTGTGTCTGTCACCTGGATAACATGTTTTGATATCATTGAGGACATTTAAGTGTTTATCAATCATTGTGCTTTGTTTGATGATCGCTTGTCGATATAGCACAAATTAGCGCAACTTAGCCCTTTACAGACTTGTATATGCCCCCAAAAGGGAGATTCACCCTCTCTATTTGTCATGTTTACCGTTATAATAAAAGTAAAAGAAATCCAAAATTTTGGGTTGTCCACAGGACCGTAAAAAAGGGGAAATCTTTCAATGAGGACAATAGTTGTGGTGACAACCAGGGATTCCCTTACATTGAAATGATTTCCACTCACTTCCTGTTTTAGCTATGGCAGAGGAAGTAAAGGGAAATCTCCGCAATGGGACACAGATGGCAAAAAAAAAAAAAAACTGATAGGGGTTACAACCCTCCCTTACTGTATCCAAAATATTAATTAAAAAAATAATTGCCTACATTACTAGTTTAAGTGATTCTACTTCCTCACCTATCAATATTTCAGACAAACTTCTAAAGCTGCTGCATACAGCTTCTGGTTATGTTAAAGTCTGTTTAAGGTCAAAACATTTTTTTTTTAGATGTAGATAATGTTCACACATTAAAACCTCGAACAGGTTTTTAATACTATCTGGATCCCTACTGGAAAGACTCTACCCTTCTTTTTCTCATGGTGATCATTGACAGAAAATGATAGGTAAGCCAATGTTTTACAGTTTTCACCAGAACATGAATAGAGGTGGAAAATTGCCCAACGGTGACACCTATTTCAATGTCAAATAGTCAATAGGGATTCCCTCACTTTAGAGAGATTTCCTTTACTTCCTACTGGGTCTCCAGGACAGGGATGAAGAGAAATCTCCCCACTGGGACACAGACAGAATTAAAAAATGACCACTACTCTATCAAAAACTAAATCCAATCCAAAAACATTTTAGCTTTTTGATATACATCAATACAATGAATGAATGCCCTATTATTGGTGATAATATTTATTCCTTTCATATATGATGGGGACTTATTGTTCAGCAATGGGTGTGACATGAGGTGATAACTGAAGGAAAGTAGTAGCCTCTGTATGATTGTATGATTTCATAGCAAATGCAAGATTTTGGCCACCTTTTCACCTTCCATTCTGGTAGGGTTGAAGGTAGGTACAAGTTTGCCTCCAGCCTGTAGGTGGCACTGTGCCATTGTTACAGGGGGAGAGAAGTCTGATAAGGGAATTGTCACCTTATGTCTCTGACTCAGAGAAGCCACCTGCCTGATTGGGTGCTGAAGTCTCTTGAGATTTCAAGGTAAACCTTATAAATAGGGTCTCCAGTGTCATTCAGGAGAAGAGCACCTGTTGTAAGTGGTAGGTCAGGGACAGATACTCACTCACTATGGAAAGAAATCAGCACAGGGAGAGGTTCCTGGCTAGTAGGGTCAAAATAGGGACAATGCCTGCAGCAAAAAAAAACTACTATGTACCCAGAATAGTCAAGTGAGGCTCTTCCTAGCAGCGTTAGAGTGCAATCCCGATACGCTACAAACTATAAACCAGTGGGAGCCATCCTCCAGTAATACAGGCCAGAGTCTGATAACACCATGTAAATACATACACTTCTATAGCCTTATAACAGGGTCCTCAAGACTTGTCAACATCTATTATCACTAAACTGTATATTGGACTGTGTGTGATCTTTCCCTGACTGGGTACCCTCGGCCGAGGGCCTGCCTACAGGTTGCATTGCTGCACGTTACTATGTGTTGTGTTGAGGCAGCCCTTTCATTTGAATGGGCTGCCAATACATAAAAATTAACAAAAACACTGCACCTTTTTCAGATGCATCGCATGTCAATGCAATACTGTGCGTTGCAATGCCCTGCAATGTAGGTGCATTCATTTGTTTGGGGGGCGTTGAAAATAGATGGCACAAGAACGCACCAACACATGTATTATGTGTTGCCATGTGTTACAATAATAGGAATTTACAGAATTTCCCTGTTTTTACCTTACATTTATTTGATCCTTTTATAGGAGAACACTAAGAAATCTTTCTAGGAACAAGTCTGGGATCATTATGAGGCTCTCTCAGAATTTGATATTTGGCCTCTTCATCGCTTTTTTCCTCATTCGCTTAAAGAATGATGTGTTGGATGGAGCCATACAGGACAGAGTTGGGGTCTTTTACCAGTGTCTGGGTGGGACATCATACACCGGACTCCTTAATGCTGTGGCTTTATGTAAGTACTAAATGCTTAGAATTTACCTGGACATACCTTATCTAATCTCAGCAAACAATTGAAAAATGTACACTGATGTTTTGTTAGGCTTGGTTTACCATACAGGTGCTACCGAGTGTAGGCATGTTTCCATGTGTTGTGTGTAGGGCAACCTATTGATTTCAATGGGCTACCCTACACCCGGGAAACGTGGAAAAGAAGTCCTTGACTCTTTTCCAAAGCACACCACATTGAACCACATGGTCCTGTGGCACCATCAAGTTTGACACACGCGTTTGCAGATGCATGGGGGTGGCATCAACAATTAATGACACTGCTGTGCATCTGCTAAAGGGCAGTGCGTTTCTGTAAGTGTCAGGAAAGTGGGGATGTTGCGTGCTCTCGACATGCATAGATATGAACCTGCCCAAGATCAGATTTCTGCTATATCATCTCTCTAAGGTGTCTAACACCTCAGAGAGATGGTTTTGCAGAAATCTGATCATGGTATTATCTGGTCAGCCTCCCAGCAACAAGTATAATTCTAAGAAGAAGTTTGGTTCCTCAGGCCAAAAAGGAAAAAGTGGGATTTTATAGGCAAGTTTAAATATTATTCATTTTATTAAGAAGGATTACATATCAAGGTAAAAAAACAACAAAAGAGTAACATTGGTTACATAGGTAATAGGTATTCCACAGTATTACACAGTAGGTAATTTATGAACCATTTTACTTATTAAATGGTGATTCCTGGTTGTAGAACTAGGGTTCCGACGCGTTTCGGCATATATTGCCTTTGTCAAGGAAAAAACATCACCATTTGCTATAAAGTGAAAAAGTGAAAAAAACATAAAATTAGTGACTTGTTGTGAGAAATATATCAAAGCAAAACAAATAAACATCGTTTTTTCTTTTTGTGTACCTAGACTTCAGGAACATCTGTGCCCATGGGGAAGTGGGGGGAAAAAGAAGAGTTCAGGTCCTATGCCCCCCAAAGCTTGTTACTGGATCCTTGAGCCTATTGGTTTGAAAAAAGGGGGAGTGGGTTGGTTTGATGCAGGCATGAGTCATTTAGTGCCATGTTTAAGCTAATAAATTAGGATATCCCAAAATTTACCTCAAGTACACGATTAATTCCTCTTGGGGATGAGTAGAGTCCTGGGGTATGTGGGAAAACCCAGGCTTCTATGTGTAGCCACGGGTACTCCTGGTTTCCCTGGGAGAGTGGATAAAATTCCGGTATGTAAGGCGTGTACATAAAAGAGGCCTAGAGGTACAGTGGGTATGAGGCTGCACTTACGTTTGGAAAGGGGGAAAAAGGGGGAAAAGGACACTGGTATCCTCCAATTGGTCCCAGAGGTGTAAGCATGTGATCCTATATGAAAATAATGATATATAATATATAATATATAATAAAGGGAGGAGAGAGGGAATTGCCGAAATAATAATGTAATAAGGCTTACTGGAAGTTTTGAAGGAGAAGTCCTTAGGTTTGACAAATTCCGAGATCAGTGGAGGGATCTGACCCTCTTACCGAGGATGCAGGGTCACTGAATTTCTGTCTAGCAGAAAAAATACATCATTTAGTGTAATATGGGTGATATTTGGGTTTGGCCAGCAGGTGGCGCTGTGCCACAATTTGGCAACTTACTTTATAGGTGCTTGTCCTCTGCCACAGAAATATGGAACTCTGTCTGACAGAAGGAAGGAAAAGGATAACTAGTTTTGGTAAGTAAAAAATATTTTTAAGAGTGGCCAACAGATGGCGCTGTGATGTATCACAGCGCCATCTGTTGGCCACTCTTAAAAATATTTTTTACTTACCAAAACTAGTTATCCTTTTCCTTCCTTCTGTCAGACAGAGTTCCATATTTCTGTGGCAGAGGACAAGCACCTATAAAGTAAGTTGCCAAATTGTGGCACAGCGCCACCTGCTGGCCAAACCCAAATATCACCCATATTACACTAAATGATGTATTTTTTCTGCTAGACAGAAATTCAGTGACCCTGCATCCTCGGTAAGAGGGTCAGATCCCTCCACTGATCTCGGAATTTGTCAAACCTAAGGACTTCTCCTTCAAAACTTCCAGTAAGCCTTATTACATTATTATTTCGGCAATTCCCTCTCTCCTCCCTTTATTATATATTATATATTATATATCATTATTTTCATATAGGATCACATGCTTACACCTCTGGGACCAATTGGAGGATACCAGTGTCCTTTTCCCCCTTTTTCCCCCTTTCCAAACGTAAGTGCAGCCTCATACCCACTGTACCTCTAGGCCTCTTTTATGTACACGCCTTACATACCGGAATTTTATCCACTCTCCCAGGGAAACCAGGAGTACCCGTGGCTACACATAGAAGCCTGGGTTTTCCCACATACCCCAGGACTCTACTCATCCCCAAGAGGAATTAATCGTGTACTTGAGGTAAATTTTGGGATATCCTAATTTATTAGCTTAAACATGGCACTAAATGACTCATGCCTGCATCAAACCAACCCACTCCCCCTTTTTTCAAACCAATAGGCTCAAGGATCCAGTAACAAGCTTTGGGGGGCATAGGACCTGAACTCTTCTTTTTCCCCCCACTTCCCCATGGGCACAGATGTTCCTGAAGTCTAGGTACACAAAAAGAAAAAACGATGTTTATTTGTTTTGCTTTGATATATTTCTCACAACAAGTCACTAATTTTATGTTTTTTTCACTTTTTCACTTTATAGCAAATGGTGATGTTTTTTCCTTGACAAAGGCAATATATGCCGAAACGCGTCGGAACCCTAGTTCTACAACCAGGAATCACCATTTAATAAGTAAAATGGTTCATAAATTACCTACTGTGTAATACTGTGGAATACCTATTACCTATGTAACCAATGTTACTCTTTTGTTGTTTTTTTACCTTGATATGTAATCCTTCTTAATAAAATGAATAATATTTAAACTTGCCTATAAAATCCCACTTTTTCCTTTTTGGCCTGAGGAACCAAACTTCTTCTTCGAATTATCACAGGGATGATGGCAACAAATCCATCTCAGTTTTTATATCTCTAGAAAACCACCCCCGACAAGTATAATTCTATGCTGCCATACTTATCCCAAACATATAATGTACTTTAAAAGTGGATCTGAACTCAAAAAGTAAAAGGATTGGCTATGTTATGGGGAACCAAAATAAAGTGCATATAAATCATAGACATCCTAATCAATATACACAGGCAGCGCTATGACCTTAGTATCTACGGTCTTAATAGAAAGTCTCTGAATGGTGTGATAGACACATACACAAAGAGAAAGAGTCCAATATTGAAAAAAATCAATCGTTGGCAAAGTTCATGCGGGATCCCAGTGTGGGGTATATCTCCGATATGGAAACACAGCTGACTCTATGTCCCGCCACCACACCTCGTGCAAACACCCAAATTGGATACTCTTACCAGATCCCGCTAACAGGAGAGCCTCTACATATATTGCTGACACGTCTGGACCATCCCGATATCCCAGCTCTGAGAGCCCTGCTCGCGGCTAGAATCTCCTCATAGAACGTGGTGCATGGGAGGGAGTAAAAAATAAGCCCATAGAAAAGTACCGTTTGGATACAAATGCACCTCTTTATTAATTAGATTCTCCCGTTCACCCATTACACTCACATTTCAATTGAATAAAAAGCACATAGTATAAATGCTGGCACTGCGGACTCCGCCGGTCGCTTACAGGTCCTCCGTGCACTCGTTCCGGAAGTTGCCGATCTGTAGTGAAGCTGCCGTACAGCATGCCGTTGCCAAGGTGACCACGCAAGTCACCCCCCTAACGCGTTTCGTCAGAGGACTTCAACGGGGAACATTTAAAAGTTTACTTGTACATATGCAAAAAAATTGTCTTTTTGCTTGAATTCCTTCTGAAAAATAGCAGTACATTTTCAGGTATGTTAGCGTGCCTAGGCACTTCTGTACCTACAACCTCATAGTAGTTTAACTGCAGAGTGAGATCATCTAAGGCACTGCTGCTAGACTGCTAGTTTCACAAGATTTGCTGTGAGATTGGTGATTTCACTACTGGGTTGCTCACCATTCTCCTTGCTGGAGGCTCTGACATAAGGAAGCAAAGCCTTGCCTCTACCAAGGTGTTAACCTCCACTTAGAGACACAGAACAGAACAAGTAATGGAAGTCAGTAATAAGTCAGTACGGGAGAAAAGGTTAGCTGCAGGAAAACCACAGGCAATACCCGAAACTAGTCCTTAGTTTTAAAGTTTTATCCTTAATTTCCTGGTACAACAATTGCACAGGGTGTCCAAATATGACTATGCAGTCCAGGTGGCACCAGAGACTGGTGTTATTAAGGGCCGCACACACGAGCCAAATATTGGGCAGCATCGGTTGGTTTAATAGAAACCGGCCAACATTCGGCCCATGTGTATGGCAGCCGGTCCGAACATTCGGCTACTGTCGAAGGGGCATGATCAAAAAAGGTCTGCTGATTGGCACCCAATCAGCGGACTAAGCCAATGGCTGAGATCGCTGACTGGTGTGTTCTGGTGAGGGGGCCGCCCCCCTGTCAGAACACAGTAACTCAGCAGGCGAGATCGATGTACTAACATTGGATAGTTAGTACAGCGGCTCCTCCCAAGCTCTTCAGTTTTTTTTTATTCAGCCCGCTGAGCTGAAGGAAAAGAAAAACTGCTAGTGTGTACACGGCTTTAGTAATCATCGGTCAGTAACATGGCTGGACTGGTCCTGAGTTAGGTCACTTGTTGAAGGGTAGGGCTGTTACTCAGGTCTGCCAGCACAGAGCACAAGAGTGGGAGTGCAGGAACAGCATTTTTACTGAGATAAACTGAGAAGGTATTTTAAAGAAGCAGTATGACCAAATCTCTTTTGCCCCTACTTCTCCTGTGGGTCGTAGGAGTGCACTTAGTTCTGCACTCCTGTGACCCAGACTTAGGTGACAGTGGGCTAAAGTCCGCTGTTGGTTGACATCACAGAGCCAGTCTAGGATCTGCAGGGATCCTGTCAATAATGTCAGGATCCACCCAGATGTCTGGTCAGGCAGCTGGCCCAGCCTGTCAGTGCTCCATTGAGAGCCTAAACCAGCCACTCCCAACCCCACCCCAGCTTGGCGCTCCAGTGAGCCCTGAAGGGGCAGATCACAGAGCCGATGACTGACAGTCACCACTCTGTGCTCAGAGCGGATCTAAGAACTGAGTGATCAGTCTTTTATTGCTCAGTTCTCTTTGTAGAGATGGCAGGGGACAGCTGCAGCATTGAATCAATGCTGAAGCCACCCAGGTAAGTATGTATTGTTTGTTTTTTTATAATTCCACACTTCTCTTACATACAAGTTCTCTTACATACATTCTCTTACTTACAAGTACATATACTGCGGCGGTCAGCCCCGGCCAGGCAAAGTGACGTACCGGTACGTCACTAGCCTGGGAGCCAATAGCGGGCGAGCGCGCGCCGCCGGAGGCGCGCTCCCGCCCCGGCTCGTTCACGGACACCTCCGTGCGTGTGACCGGCGGACCCGATGTCCGCCGGTCACTCGCGATCGTCCAAAGTGAAGGGAGAAAGGCAGGCGGCTAATGTAAACAAAGCCGCCTGTCATTCTTCCCTGTGTAAAAGCACTGATCTAACGGTCCTGCTATGTAGGACTGTTGATCTGTGCTGTTACACACACAGCCACATCCCTGCACAGTTAGAAGCATGCCCCTAGGGACACACTTAACCCCTCCTTCTCCAATAAAGTGAACCCCTTCCCTGCCAGTGTCATTTTTACAGTAACAGTGCATATGTATAGCACTGATTACTGTAGTAATGTCACTGGTAACCCCAAAAGTATCAAAAATGTCAGTCAAGGGTCCGATCTGTCCGCCGCAATGTCGCAGTACCGCAAAAAAAATCGCAGATCGCCATTACTCATTAAAAAAAGAAACAACAAAAATGACAAAAATCTTTCCCTTAGTAAACGCAATAACTTTTGCGCAAACCAATCAAAATACGCTTATTGTGATTTTTTTACCAAAAATAGGTAGCAGAAAACAAATTGGTTAAAAATTTAAAAAAATTTTGATTTTTACATTTTTTTTTTTTTTTAGGAATTTCATATAAAAAAATGTGAAAAATATTGTTATTTTTGCAAAATTGTTGCTCTTTTTTTGATTATAACGCATGATGAAAAAAATCGCACAGGTGATCAAATACCACCAAAAGAAAGCTCTATTTGTGGGGAAAAAAAGGACATCAAATTTGTTTAGGTACAGCGTCGCACGACCGCGCAATTGTCCGTTAAAGTCACGCAGTGCCGAATCGCAAAATACCCCCTGGTCAGAAAGGGGGTAAAATCTTCCAGGGCTTAAGTGGTTAAGGCATTTCTAAGCAAAGATCTTTCACAAATCATAAAATATAGAGGTACAGCCATATAATGATATTAAATGGTGTGAGACTTCAATTGGATTGTAACTAGATAGAAATGATTATTCTCTTTTTTCTTTTTGCTTTAGTCCCAGCCCTGCGTGCCATCGGTGACCAGGAAAGCAAGGATGGCTTATACCAGAAGTGGCAAATGCTTCTAGCTTACATCCTCCACATTGTGCCATTCAGCTTTCTCAGTGTTGTGATATTTGCAGCTTTTATATATTGGTATGTTTATGATTCCCCATTACATGTATAAATTAACAAGATCATTCCCATGCAGGGCTCACTTTTATGTGCCTATATTTATTACAGGGTTGTAGGACTAAACCCAGAGCTGATAAGATTTGGATGTTTCATTGCAATCACCCTGCCTCCGCACCTCATGGGGGAACTACTTACCCTTGCAGTTCTTGGTTTAGTGAATAATCCCAACATCGTCAATGCTGGAGTGGCTCTGCTCAACATTGCGGGGATCCTTGTGGGGTCAGGACTACTAAGGTGAGATCCTTGCTGTAGATTGGTGTGGTTTTCACAATATAAATTCTGCTTGCTATTGCATCTCATGTAATTCATGGTCTTTTTTGGTTCATATTCTTGCTGGCACACATGATCTAGGTTAATGCCTCACTAGGTAATAAGACCAAGACCAGGATAACAATACCAGAAATTCCACCTTAAAAAGAAGCCAGCATTGTGTGTGCTCATATTTCAGTCCTCACTGGTTCCCTTTAACACCAGGTTGCCTGTAGTATGTATATTAACCACTTCTGAACCGGAAGATTTGCCCCCCTTAGGCCACATCTTGAGATTCGGCACTGCGTTACTTTAACAGACAATTGCGTGGTCATGCGATGCTGTACCCAAATAAAATTGGTGTCCTTTTTTTTGCCACAAATAGAGCTTTCTTTTGGTGGTATTTGATCACCTGTGCGATTTTTTGGCGCTAACCAAAAAAAGAGTGACAATTTTGAAAAAAAAAACAATATTTTTCACATTATGCTATATAACATTCCCAATTTGTTTTCTGCTACATATTTCTGGTAAAAAAAAAATTGCAATAAGCGTATTTTGATTGGTTTGCGCAAAGGTTATTGCGTCTACTAACTATGGGAAAGATTTGTCATTTTTATTGTTTTTTTTTACTAGTAATGGCGGCGATCTGCATTTTTTTGCGGGTCTGCGACATTGCGGCGGACAGATCGGACCCCTGACTGACATTTTTGACACTTTTGGGGGGACCAGTGACATTACTACAGTAATCAGTGCTAAAAATATGCACTGTTACTGTAATAATGACACTGACAGGGAAGGGGTTACCCCGGGGGTGATAAAGGGGTTAAATGGGAGCCTAGGGGAGTGATTCTAACTGTGAGCAGGGGGGGCGTGGCTTGTGAAATGATCATAGAAACATGTCATCCTATATAGAAGGATCACATGAGCTCTGTGATCATTTCAGGGAGAAGGACGGTCGGCTGTGTTTACCACAGCTGACCGTCCTTCTCTCTCTATCAGCGGGGAGCGATCGTGGGTGTCAGGCGGCAATCGGAGCTGCCTGACACATGCATCAGCTTCCCCGCTGACGATCGGGGGTGAGACCGTGCCGTCGGCAGCGCGCGCTCGCCCCCAAGCAAATGGCGTACCCATGCGTGGTTTTGCCTGGGAGAGCCACTCTGCCGCCGTATATACAGTATGCGGTCGGCAAGTGGTTAAAGGGTATCTTTACTGCATCTGAGCACCACAAACCAAAATCACTATTTGATTAATTTCAATATTCAAAGCAAATTCCCCCCCCCCCCCCCCCCCATCCATCCATGTCTCTATGCTTTGTTTTGTTGAGATATCTCTTTGAAAAACACCCCCTAGCATTTCTGGCTATGGCCATCCTGAGTAAGATGATTCATGCATTTACTTCCTGTAATCCATCTGTCCCTTAGCTCAGGCAGGCATACAGGAGTGTGTGCTTAGCTGAGAAAACCCATCCTCCCCTCCTGAAGACTCTGGGATGTATGACATCATTTGCCAAGACAAGAAACCAGGAAGTAGTTGAAGAAATGAAAAAAAAAGTTTAAAACAATTAAATATTATATATTTTCTTATCTATTAATGCGAGCAGCATGAGGATTACAAAAAAAATATTGTTAATTGGGAGAGTGAAGTTCCACTTTAATATAATTAGGCATTGAAACTCGTGCTCCAAGCATGTGTAATATACATTCTGTTTCAAAACTAGGAGCATGCAGCTGTACATACTTCTAGTTCTAAGACCATGCTGTCATTGAAAGCTGCTTTTCTACAGTAACAATCAGCAACCAATCAGAATGGTTCCAAATCATGTGTCATCATTTTACAAACAAACCTGATGCTTACAGATGTTCCTGTGCCTCAAACCGAGAGAGAGACACTGTGACAGCTTAGGCCAGAAGGCTACAGTGCAATAAAGTGTTATTTAATAAAAAAAAAAAAAAAAAAAAAAACAAGTTTCTACATGTGTAACATAAATAATGCAATTTTTGTTAAGCAAAAACGAAAACAGCGGTTAGATTGGAGAAAGAAAAGGAGAGAGAAAAGTGAAGACGTTCCTCATCTACACAGCAAAAACTCTTTGTAAATAAAGTATCTTCAAGGAGAATTCTGAATGGAATTAACTCCAAAAGGACTTTTTCAAATTGGTCAGCAACTTTTTTTTGTCCCCCCATCCTCCATTTAAACATCATATTTCATTAATAGAAGCTATTGTATGGCTTCTTTGAATGGAGGAGCTGGGCAGAAAGGGAGGACATAGTCAGTGCCAGGACAAGGTCTTCACATACTATGTTGCTCAGGCAGGGGTTGCTCAGTTTGGCGAGCATGCAAAACTGAGCAACCCCTGCCACCCCCCCCTAAGATGTATCAGCGTTATGTGTCGACAAATATCTCCCACAAAAACACTGAGCATTAATCCGCATGCTTACCGCCTATATAGCCCCTCCTCCCAGTACAAAGCCACCCCCTGCTGAATTCCCCCCAAATCTTTGTGCTTAAATTCAATCCTCCTAGCTTAAATCCTCCACCCCTAAAAATTCTCCAACTAGTACATCTTCCCCCCCCCCCACTTCAAATCCCCCCCCCCGCATAAATTCCTCCCAAATACCCCCTCCTAGCACACATCTTCTTCTACCCCCCTTCCAGCACAAATCTCCCTAAATTAGCACTCTTAGCACTCCCCCTCCCAAATTTCCCCTCATAAGACAATGCATATCCCCTGCCACCCCCCAAATTCCCCCTCCAACACAAATCCCCCCCCCACCTTCTTAAGATGCCTGTCTACCTCACATGATACCACAGTGCCCAGGGCAGCAGCCCCTCCTGCCCACTCCTTATCCCTGCCCTGGGCATAGTCTGGCATTCTTGATGATTATCTGTTAAAGCTCACTCAATTCTATTACCTACTGCAGCATCGGAAGATTAAGATAGTGGGGGTTGGGGGCCGGAGGACAAAGATTCTAATGAAAGCCAGAGCCAGCAGCACAAGGTACACATTGGCTTATTAGTAATTAATGTCCCTTGGACTGTTTTTTTTTTTTATTTCAACTTAACTTTTTCTGGTTCAAACATTTTATTGGAGAACAAAGTAAACAGGTAACGACAATTGGTAAACAGAGTGACAAGATGAGTACAAGCCAGATGCGCTAACAAAATAACGGCTACAATAACCATGGGTCAAACTTAGGAGTAGGTGGATAAGAGGCAACCAGGGGGGCTGTGGCCAGGACTCTGCGACTGGCTTAGCCAACCCACAGGCACCCCATAAAGGGAACACTCTGTGCCCAGGTGGGGAGGCGCGGACAAGCAGCAGGGGAAGCAAGGGTGAACAAAGTCCAATAGCTCAGTAGCACGTGAGAAGGGATAGATGGGTGTGATAATCCACATGGTAATGCAACTAGACAGGGGAAACAGGGGTTACAATAAGTAAAACCAGGAAAAGCAGGCTAAACCAGGGAGCCTGCGAGGTGCACTCTGTAGTTCTTGACAGGCTCAAACAGGTGTTTTGTTGGTGCCAGAACAAATCACGTAGAGAGGTGGAGCAGGGAAGGTTCAACATAACTTTTTAAACAAAAAAATGACCAGCATCAGTGTATGACTCACTTTTTTAGTCCCTTGTACAGAATTCATCAGTGAACTAAGAGCTGCCATCATGGAACATGAAGTTCACACTGTCACAAGGGGTGACTCCAAATTCTTCACAGATGCAGAGCAGGAAGAAACAATAGTCATCCTCCATGTTGGTCTTAGCTATGCTAATCTGGGTGGGTGTGTCAACCCATGTAAAGCAGTACACCCTTCCTAAGCCCCCCAAACCTCTTTAACTTCAGCCAAAATATTTATTTAGATATAGTGGTGAAGGGTTAGAGGCTTTGTCCGTTTTTTTTTTTTTTTTTGTCCATAATGGGAGAATTTCCTCACACTTCCAGCAGAGAGACAGACGAAACATCGTAGCGCGAGGATAGGTAAGAAGATCTGGCAGTAGATATGTCTCTGCCTTTTTGTGTAGGCAAAGAATGCTCCCCCATTTTTTTACAGGTCAAAAAACAAATGCCTTAAGATATGGGCCACACCCCTGCATAATGTACAAAAATAAAGACAGAAAAAGATGGGGTTTTGAGGGCCCAAATGAGGTGGTCAAATGTTCAACGCCACACAATAATGAGTTTAAAATACATATTTATTGGGTATTACATAAAAAGCATGAAAAAACATACCTATGAGACACATATACATCTAACAAATATATATATATATAAAAAAAAGAAAGGTATAAAATTGGAGAACACAGGCTAGGTAACCGGACAGTGAAATATAAGTCAGAAAAGGATGGATAAGGTCCCTGTACAGCCAACGCGTTTCGCTTGACTTCGCTTCTTCAGGGCTTAAGAGACCAGAGAACCAGCTAGTGTTCCCAAGTAATGCGGACCTGTGGGCCAGCAGATATTCACGGATTGCAGGTGTATAGTAGACATGGACCATATATCCAAATTAAAGTGACAATCACCTTATAAGGCGAATCAGTGCATATACTATACAGGTATCTATATGCTTCTATATGATATGTATATTTAATCTTTATTATATCGTATAGGTCCAAATGCACTAGTATATAATTATTCAGACACCACCATGGAGAAAGGATATATAACTTCCTTAGTATTAACCACTTAACCACTTAAGCCCCGGAAGATTTTACCCCCATTCCGACCAGGGGGTATTTTGCGATTCGGCACTGAGTGAATTTAACGGACAATTGCGCGGTCGTGCGACGCTGTACCTAAAGGAATTTGACGTCCTTTTTTTCCCACAAACAGAGCTTTCTTTTGGTGGTATTTGATCACCTGTGCGATTTTTTGATCACGCGCTATAAACAAAAAAAGAGCGTCAATTTTGCAAAAATAGCAATATTTTTCACATTTTTTTATATGAAATTCCCCCCCAAAAAAATGTAAAAATCAAAATTTTTAAAAATTTTCGGCCAATTTGTTTTATGCTACCTATGTTTGGTAAAAAAAATCGCAAAAAGCGTATTTTGATTGGTTTGCGCAAAAGTTATCGTGTTTACTAACAAAGGGAAAGATTTTTGTCATTTTTGTTGTTTTTTTTTTTAACGCGTAATGGCGGCGATCTGCGATTTTTTTTTGCGGTACTGCGACATTGCGGCGGACAGATCGGACCCTTGACTGACATTTTTGACACTTTTGGGGTTACCAGTGACATTTCTACAGTAATCAGTGCTATACATATGCACTGTTACTGTAAAAATACACTGGTAGTGAAGGGGTTAACTTTATTTGGAAGGGAGGGGCTGTGTGTGTCCCTAGGGGCGTGGTTTCTACTGTGATTGGCTGTGGCTCTAGCTGTAAGGACACTGATCAACGGATCTACATACTAGATCCGTTTTATCAGTGTCTTTGCAGCGAGGAGAATGACAGGCAGTTTGTTTACACAAGCTGCCTGACATTCTCCCTCTCCCCCGCCGATCGCCGAGTGGCCGGCGGACATCGGGTCCGCTGGTCACACGCGCGGGGGGGGTCCGTGACCACGCGGGAGCGGGGGCGCGCGCTCGCTCCCTAGACCCTCACAAGCAAGCAACGTAGCCCTACGTTAGTTTGCCTGTGAGGGGCTGACCGCCGACGTAGATAGTCGTGCGGCGGTCGGCAAGTGGTTAAGCCCCGGAAGATTTTACCCCCATTTCGACCAGGGGGTATTTTACGACTCGGCACTGCGTGACTTTAACTGACAATTGTGCGGTCATGCAATGTGGTACCCAAACGAAATTTACGTCCTTTTTTTCCCACAAACAGAGCTTTCTTTTGGTGGTATTTGATCACCTCTGCGCTTTTTATTTTTTGCGATATTAATAAAAAAAGAGCGAAAATTTTGCAAAAAAATGACATTTTCAACTTTGTCTTTTAAAAAATATCCAATATACTCAATTTATGTATTTTTTTTTGGCCAAAATATATTTAGCTACATGTCTTTGACAAAAAAAAATTCAATGAGCGTATTTTTATTGGTTTGCGCAAAAGTTATAGCATCTACAAACTATGGTGTAAATACTGAAATTTGCGCAGCTTTAATTTTTGACTGCCTATCTCATTTAATGAAGTGCTAAAATGGCAGGGCAGTACAAAACCCCCCCAAACTACCACTTTTTGGAAAGTAGACATCCTAAGGAATGTTCTGAGAGGCATGTTGAGCTCATTGAATATTTCATTTTTTTGTCACAGGTGTTTGAAAAATGACTAAAAAATTTTTTTTTTTTTTTTACACAAAGTTGTCATTGAAATGATATATTGCTCACACATGCCATGGGTATATGTGTAATTACACCCCAAAATATATTCTGCTGCTTCTCCTGAGTACAGGGATACCACATATGTGAGACTTTTTTGGGAGCCTAGCTGTGTACGGGACCACAAAAACAAATCCCCACCATCAGAATTTCAAAGGGCGTACATTTTTCATTGCATTTTCTCACTACCTCTAACGGTTTAGGAGGCCCTGAAATGTCAAGATAGCACAAACCCCCCCCCAAATGACCCCATTTTGGAAAGTAGACACCCCAAGCTGTTTGCTGAGAGGCATGGTGAGTCCATGGAATATTTTATATTTTACCACAAGTTTTGGGAAAATTACTATTTTTTTTTTTTTACACAACGTTGTCACTAAAAGATAAAATTCTCACACATTACATGCGTATATGTGGAATGACACCCCAAAATACATTCTGCCACTTCTCCTGAGTATGGGGATGCCCCATGTGTGGGACTTTTTGGGAGCCTAGCTGTGTACAGGACCGCGAAAACCAATCAACACTCCCAGGTTTTCTAATGGCGTAAATTGTGCATGTCACCTCTGCACTACCTGTCACAGTTTCGGAGGCCCTAAAATTCCAAGATAGCACAAACCCCCCCCAAATGACCCCATTTTGGAAAGTAGACTCCCCAAGCTATTTGCTGAGAGGCATGGTGAGTCCATGGAATATTTTATATTCTGCCACAAGTTCCGGGAAATACATATATATATATTTTTTTTTTCACAAAGTTGTCAGTAAATGAAATATTGCTCACACATGCCATGGGTATATGTGAAATGACACCCCAAAATACATTCTGCTGCTTCTCCTGAGTACAGGGATACCCCATGTGTGAGACTTTTTTGCAGTCTAGCCGAGTACAGGTCCCCGAAAACCAGTCCCCGCTTTCAGGCTTTCCAAGGGCGTAAATTGTTGATTTCACTCCTGACTACCTATCACAGTTTCGGAGGCCCTAAAATTCCAAGATAGCACAAAACCCCCCCAAATCACCCCATTTTGGAAAGTAGACACCGAGCTATTTGCTGAGAGGCATGGTGAGTCCATGGAATATTTTATATTTTGCCACAAGTTCCGGGAAATATATATATATATTTTTTTTTTTTACACAAAGTTGTCAGTAAATGATATATTGCTCACACATGCCATGGGTATATGTGAACTGACACCCCAAAATACATTCTGCTGCTTCTCCTGAGTACAGGGATACCCCATGTGTGAGACTTTTTTGCAGTCTAGCCGAGTACAGGACCCCGAAAACCAATCATCGCCTTCAGGCTTTCCAAGGGCGTAAATTGTTGATTTCACTCCTGACTACCTATCACAGTTTTGGAGGCCATGAAATGCCAAGACAGCACAACCCCCCCCCCCCCCCCCCCAAATGACCCCTTTTCGGAAAGTAGACACCCTGAGCTATTTGCAGAGAGGCATGTTGAGTGTTTTGCAAATCTCACTTTTTGTCACAAAGTTTTGGAAATTGAAAAAAGAGGAAAAAAAATGCATTTTCCTGTTTTTTCTTCATTTTCCAAAAAAAAATGAGAGCTGCAAAATACTCACCATGCCTCTCAGCAAATAGATTGGAGTGTCTACTTTGCAAAATGGGGTCATTTGGGGGGGGGGGGGGGGTGTGCAATCTTGGCTTTTTATGGACTTCAAAAGTGTGATAGGTAGTAAGGAGTGTGATCAACAATTTACGCCCTTAGAAAGCCAAAAGGTGCGCATTGGTTTTCCGTGTCCTGTACGCGGCTAGACTGGCAAAAAGTCTCACACATGGGGTATCATTTTACTCAGGAGAAGCAGAAGAATGTATTTTGGGGTGTCATTTCACATATACCCATGGCCTGTGTGAGCAATATATCATTTACTGACAACTTTGTGTAAAAAAAAAAAAAAAAAATTTTCCCGAAACTTGTGGCAAAATATAAACTATTCCATGGACTCACCATGCTTCTCAGCCAGTAGCTTGGAGTGTCTACTTTGCAAAATGGGGTCATTTGGGGGGGTTTTGTGCTATCTTGAAATTTCAGGGCCCCTGAAACTGTGACAGGTAGTCAGGGGTAAAATCAGCAATTTACGCCATTAGAAAACCTGAAGATGTGGACTGGTTGTCGGGGTCGCGTACACAGCTAGGCTCCCAAAAAGTCTCACACATGTGGTATCCCTGTACTCAGGAGAAGCAAAAGAATGTATTTTGGAGTGTCATTTCACATATTCCCATGGCATGCATGAGCAATATATCATTTAGTGACAACTTTCTGTAAAAAAACAAAAAAAAAAAAAAAATAATAATTTTCCCGAAACTTGTGGCAAAATATAAAATGGACTCACCATGCCTCTCAGAAAAAAAGCTTTGGGTGTCTACTTTTCAAAAAGGGGTCATTTGGGGGGTGTTTGAACTGTCCCGGCATTTTATGCTCAATCTTAGCCACACATCACCCACTCTTCTAACCACTTGAAAACCAAGCCTTTTCTGTGCCTTTTTGTTTACATGAAAAAATATATTTTTTTTACTAGAAAATTACTTTGAACCCCCAAATATTATATATTTTTTTAAAGCAGAGGCCCTATAGAATAAAATGGTGGATGTTGAAAATTTTTTTGTCACACGGTATTTGCGCACAGATTTTCCAAACGCAATTTTTGCGAAAAAAAATACATTTTTTTAAATTTATTGCACAAATACACTATATAATTCCAATTTTTTTGGTAAAATTTAAAAGATGATCTTATGCCGAGTTCATAGACACCTAACATGACATGCTTTAAAAATTGCGCATGCCTGCGCAGCGGCAAAAACATACGTACATTTTTAAAAACCTTTAAAAGTCTCTACAGGTTACCACTTTAGACTTACAGAGGAGGTCTACTGCAAGAATTACTGCACTCGATCTGGCGATCGCGGCGATACCTCACATGCATGCTGCAATTGCGGTTTACATATGACACTAGACCACCGCTTGCGTGCGCCATTGCGCGCAAGCACCGGGGGAAAGGGGGGGGGGCTCAATTTTTTTTTTCTTTTGCTTTTGTATGTTATTTTGACACCTTTCCTTTCATTTTTTTTTTTTTAAATCATTTTTATTGTTATCATAGTGAATTTAAATATCCCCTATGATAGCAATCTGTGGTGACAGGTACTCTTTTTAAAAAAAATTGGGGTCTTTTAGACTCTAGATCTCTCCTCTGACCTTAACGCATCTGACCACACCAAAATTGGTGTGATAAAATACTTTCCCAATTTCCCAATGGCCCTGTTTATTTCTGGCGAAACAGAAGTCATAAAATGCTCGTAGCCTCCGGCATCTTAGGCCATAGAGATGATTGGAGCCATTCTCATCTCCAATTAGCTCTATGGTTAGATAATTGAACCACCGGCTGCACTCTCGGGTTAACCGGTGGGACAGGAGAGCCCGAGAAAAACCACGGAAGGCTGCGGAAGGCGGCGGTGGGGGGGGGGAGGCCCCTCCCACTGCATGTAAAAGCAGTCTAGCGGCCAATTACCTGCTAGGATTGCTTTTACATGTAAGCCGACCGCTGGCTGTAAAAAACGATACCAAGATGATGCCTAAATCTGCAGGCATCATCCTGGTATAACCACTCAAAGTCCAGCAACGTACCAGTACATTGCTGGTCCTTGTTTGGCATATAGGTTTTTTTTTTTTTCATGCAGCCTGTGGGCTGAACGGAAAAAAAGAGAACCTATCAGAAATCAGCACAGGAATAATGCGTAGTATTACTCATCATTAACCGCCCAAACAACCACCCACAGAATTTAATGATGGGTATACACGACACTATCCACGTATACCAAAATAGGATTTTAACTGCAGTGCTGAAATCAGAAAATCACCACAGCTGCTATCAGCAAAGGTATCCATATATGCTGAGCGCAAACACTGTTTGTGTCAGAATATATAAAATCAATGCGTGGTAGCCGACGAGTACCTGCAAGAGAAACAGGTCACAAAAGAATGAATAAACAAAAAGTACATTAAAAAAAGTACAGTAGGAAGAGTAGAAGGACATGTAAAATGACTGACAACAACAGTTTTTGGATCTTCATCATTAACCGCCCAAACAACCACCCACTGAATTTAATGATGGGTATACACGGCACTATCCACGTATACCAAAATAGGATTTTAACTGCAGTGCTGAAATCAGAAAATCACCACAGCTGCTATCAGCAAAGGTATCCATATATGCTGAGCGCAAACGCTGTTTGTGTCAGAATATATAAAATCAATGCGTGGTAGCCGACGAGTACCTGCAAGAGAAACAGGTCACAAAAGAATGAAAAAACAAACAAAGGACATTGAAAAAAGTACAGTAGGAAGGAGTAGAAGGACATATAAAATTACTGACACCACAACAGTTTTTGGATCTTTTTATTTTTCTTTCTAACTGTTCCTTTATTTCTTGATTTGGGACTGCGATCTTCTCTTCCAGCTTGGGTCTCTCAAAATGTCGATGGACATCAAACATCCTTCGAGACCCTGTGTTTGTGTGCCCTACACTGTGTCGTGCTGTACCCTACGCTAATAATCCACTAGTGTATGGTAGCGCTAGAAACATTCCCCGATGCAGAGACGAGGTTGGTCAGGACATTTGGGACAATAATAGCGGGTGTTACGCCTAAATCCGCGCTTGCTACAGACACGACATCTTCTTTGGGGCCATCTTTGGGTAGGGGTACTCGGGAGGACATGTGAAAAATGCCTCTCATGCAGCCGGCTCACTGCATCTGGAAGGGGAAGTTGGGCAGGCATGCCTCCTGGGTACAGGTAGGCAAGGATGATCTCTTCCTGGAATTCCCGGAAAGATCCAGTTCGTCCTGACGCCCTGTATAGGACAAAGGCGTTCAGCATAGCCAATTGGTATAGGTAAACAGACACTTTTTTGTACCAGCGTCTGGCTTTACGGGCAACTAAATACGGCGCCAAAAGCTGGTCGTTAAGGTCCACCCCTCCCATATTAAGGTTATATTCGTGGACACAGAGGGGTTTCTCCATAACGCCAGTTGCCGTAGGAATTTGGATCGTCGTGTCTGGGTGAAGGGAGGACAGAACATAAACATCCCGTGTATCCTTCCACTTCACCGCAAGCAATTTGTCCGTTTTCAAGCAGGCTCTCGCCCCCCGACTAAGACAGGAATCTACAAGTCGTTGGGGGAAGCCCCGGCGATTAGGTCGCACGGTGCCACATGCGCCAATTTGTAAATCGAGAAGGTGACTAAATAGTGGCACGCTTGTGTAAAAGTTGTCCACGTACAAATGGTACCCCTTTCCGGATAAGGGTGACACCAAGTCCCAAACAATCTTACCGCTGCTCCCTATGTAGTCTGGGCAGTTGGGGGGCTCCACACAGCTATCTTTTCCCTCATAGACCCGGAAACTAACTGTATAGCCTGTGGCCCTGTCACAGAGCTTGTACAGCTTGACCCCGTACTTGGCACGCTTGCTGGGGAGGTACTGTTTCATAGCAAGGCGGCCAGTAAATTTAATCAGGGACTCGTCAACGCAGACAACTTGTTCGGGGGTAAACAAGGCTGCAAACCGCTGATTGAAGTGGTCTATGAGGGGCCGAATTTTGTGGAGCCGATCGTATGCAGGGTCTCTCCGAGGACGACAGATTTCATTGTCGCTGAAATGCATAAATCGCAGAATTTGCTCATATCTCGCCCTGGACATGGAGGCAGAGTACATGCGCATATGGTGAACTGGGCTAGTGGACCAATATAGCCGCAATTCACTCTGTTTAGTTATGCCCATGTGGAGGGAAAGGCCCAGAAAGATTTTAAATTCGGAAACCGTTATAGGTTTCCAGCCGAATCGTCTGGCAAGGTGCGAATTTGGGTTGGCGGCGATGAATTGTTGTGCATATAAATTTGATTGATCCACAATAGATCTGTAAAGATCTTCCGTGAAGAACAGCTCAAAAAAGTTCAGGGGCGTAAAACCAGCTGTCTCCACGTGGATTCCAGGTTGGGCGGTGAATGGGGGAAGTACTGGCGCTGTAGAATCAGTGGGTTGCCAATTAGGAAATGCCAGCGCATCAGGGAGGGCACTATGGGCTCTACGGGCCTGTCTTCGAATACGCGGTGGCTGCGGGCCACTACTTGTGCTAGCCACCGCACCAGCTTCAAATGCACTTAGGGGACTCGCCACGTCACCAGGTCTTACTGCAGTGCTGGTTGTACTAGGTCCAGGGTGTACTAGGCCACTGGCGCTTGCCAGGTCGTCAGAAGGATGAGCGGCACTAGTAACCACACTCTGCTCCATACGAGCACCCTGCGATTCCTGCATCTCAACAACTTCAGAATGGGGTCGGGTACGCCTGGGTCTAACAGGGACCCATCTGTCGTCGGAGCTATCTGTCAGGGAGCCGCTGCCGTCATCAGGTTCATATACTGACACTAATTCGGTCATTGTAGCTTCCCCATCGCTATCAGATGACACGGTCAGCATATAACTGAGAACCTCTTCATCACTGTACGAACGTTTAGACATTTTGGTAACTAAATTTACCCGTACAGTGATGCGACTCACAGGTAATAAAAGCACCTGGTTGTCGAAGACCATTTCAAGCGCTACCAAAAAAACTGCTAATGCTAGCAGGGATCAGGCCTGACTCTGCTAACACAGCGGTTTTGTGTCTTGTGTTTTTTTGCAAGTGACAGTAATCTATTGATTACTACACTTGCCTGGGTGAAAGGGTTAAACGCACGTGCTGGCCGGAATCAGTACTGATCGTGCAAACACCGCGTTTTGGGAACCCTAAACTATGGGGGCGCTAGTATAGTTCTGATCAGATCAGATATTGATCTGTTCAAACACTATACTAGAAATGGAAGTGTATGTGCGTGCGTGTGTGTGTGGTAATCAAGGGGTTACTTCTAAACTATGCGCCGGGGATCTGGGGGGGGGGGGGTGGCGGGGACCCTAAACCTCCTTTGGGAGAGAAACTAGCTCGCTAGCGCAACCTCAAGTCACAATGACACCAATACAAAATACAGTAAAAACAGTATATTATGTGTGTATTAGTGCTAATGTGACAGAGGGTGTAGGGGTTAACGGAATGTGATCAGGGGGGGAATCAGGGGTTTAAATCTTTATTGGAAGGGGCTGGCGGGTATCCTAAGGATAAAAGGAACGGTGGCAAGCGCTAAACCTGGTCACAAGTCACACTTATAAGGGTATATAGAAAATGCTATATACTGTATACAGTGTGTGTTGTGGCAGGGGGTGTACGGGTGATCAGGCGGGGGTCAGGGGGTTAAATCTTTATTGGGCGGGTGGGGGGGACCCTAAACCTCCTTGGGACAGAAACGTAGTCGCCTGTGCTAATTCTGATCACAATCACACTAATACAAATATACAAAAACACTGTATATTACGTTTGTATTAGTGCTGATGTGACAGAGGGTGTAGGGGTTAACTAGCGGTGATCAGGGGGGGATCAGGGGGGATCAGGGGCTTAAATCTTTATTAGGGGGGGGGGGTGGCGGGTAATTCAAGTGGAAAAGGGGGTACCGCAAGCGCTAGACCTGACCACAAATCACACTTATACGGGTATATAGCAAAATGCTATATACTGTATACGGTGTGTGTTATGGCAGGGGGTGTAGGGGTGATCAGGGGGGGGGTCAGGGGCTTAAATCTTTATTGGGCGGGTGGCGGGGACCCTAAACCTTCTTGGGACAGAAACTTAGTCGCCTGCGCTAATTCTGATCACAATGACACTAATACAAAAATACCGTATATTGCGTTTGTATTAGTGCTGATGTGACAGAGGGTGTAGGGGTTAACGGCGGTGATCAGGGGGGGGGGGGTCAGGGGAGATCAGTGGGTTAAATCTTTATTGGGGGGGTGGGGGGTAATTTGAGTGGAAAAGGGGGGGGTCGCAAGTGCTACACCTGTTCACAAATCACACTTATACAGGTATATAGGTAAATGCTATATGCTGTATATAGTGTGTGTTGTGTCAGGTGCTGTAGGGGTTAATCGGGGGGGGGGGCGATCGGGGGTGAAATGTGCCTATCTAACTGTGTGTGGGTGTGCTTGATGCAGTACTCACAGTAAGATGTGCTCTCCTCTCACGCTGGATCCAAAAAGACCGTTGTGGGGGGAGGACACATCTCCTCTAAGCCTGTGTTTACATTTCACAGGCTTAGAGTGACATTTGATTGGGCAGGACCGATCAACAGGTCCAGACCAAAAATGATTGGCCTGGACCTGATGACTGATCGGTTCTGAACCCAATCGAGCCATCGGTGGCGGCGGGGGCGCGCGGGAGCGCGCACAGGGCCGGCAAAAAGTGCTGACGTAGGCCTACGTCAGTTTGCCTGGCCGGGGCTGAGTGCCGACGTAGATCGTCGTGCGCCGGTCGTAAAGTGGTTAAGATGTGTACAATGGATTAGGCAGGTAGTTATATGGATGGTAATCCCAGGCACCCAGGTACTCTCATGGTCACATAGGTAGGGAGGAGTAGTCAAAGAGTATTATATTCAATAGTCCCAAGTATCCTTCTCATGGGGGGAAGTATATCCTATATTTTTGTCTCCGGTCGCATATCCTGCCATTTTTTTACAGGCTTTACA
This sequence comes from Pelophylax lessonae, assembly GCF_965119305.1. Taxonomy (NCBI): domain Eukaryota; kingdom Metazoa; phylum Chordata; class Amphibia; order Anura; family Ranidae; genus Pelophylax; species Pelophylax lessonae. The sequence goes on along the minus strand of NC_138770.1, from coordinate 637,137,940 downwards.
TAAACAGGAATTGAGGGAAAAACTCCCCAGTGGAGGTCAAAGACCGAAATAAAAAACTGATAGATATGTAAATTCCTTCCCATTATATTTAGAAAAATTTAGGCTTTAACTTAGGACAACTAATGATGCTACACCAATCATCTGCGCTATCTGCATCTCCTAACTATCCTGACAATATATTTTAACTTTGCCTACATATCTTTAAGCAAATTGACCTTTATTTTCCTTTGCCACTTGTTTAGGAGTTTACAAGAAATGCCTCGGGTTTTTCAACTATTAAGCTACATTACATATCAGAGGTATTGCTGTGAATTATTGATAGTCAACGAGTTCTATGACCTGAATTTTACTTGTGGTAAGTTATGATAACTTCTATTAAAGTGCATGGGTGATAGGAGGGACAGGGAAAGGAGATGCAGAGAAGCAAAAAGAAATTACGCCGGTTTAGGTGATGAAAATCCCAAAGTTAGTGGATAAGTAGCAGAAAAGGGAGGGAGAAGTGGAAAAGGAGCTAGAAAAGAGTAAAAGCAAAGAAAAAAGAGGTAAAGAAAATGTAGTATGGAGAAAAGGGTGAAGGAACGGGGACTTGGCCGAGTGCATCCAATTCACAGGTTACATCACACATTAAATAGAAATAAAGATCTGTCAAATTTGAGATCAACTATAGAGATTTGGTGAGCAAACCGGAGAAAAAGATCAATGCTAAGATGAAAATTAGGTCTTTTCAGCCCTAGTTCCATCTTCTGAATTAGACTAGAGTAAATCTGTAAAGATTGCATTCATCCAAAACAAATGTTTTCCTCTTGGTTGGGTGTTATTCTGTATATTCATCCACAAGAACCAGGTTTTATTGCTTGGTAAATCCAATAGTAAAATGTCCATGCCAGAGAGAATTCCAAGCTCTGTTTTGCCAACAAAGCTATTAAAGAGCCAAAACAAACTCTCCAAAGTAGGACAACCTTTAACTACAGAATCTGTAGTACCCATCAATATGACTGTGGGGAAAAAGGTAAAACTATACGTAAGGAGGTTTCTCAAAGCTACAGACTCCAGGAGAAATAAGAAGCCATTGGAAAATTCAACTAATCTTCATTGAGCCAAAATATTGGTTTTAGATATTTTAAAAACACAATGAAAGAAATACAATCACCATCTACAAGTTTCATAGAACAGTGTTTCAAATACATGTAGATCATTGTTTTTTTTTTTTTATTCATAGGTGGTTCAAGCAATATAACAGGACCCACATCACAATGTCCATTTACTAAAGGCAATGACTTCATTGAGATCACCTACCCAGGAGCCACATCCAGGATCACATTTGACTTTCTGATGCTTTATGCCTTTGTCCCTGCAATGATCATTGGCTGTGTGATAAGTTTTAAATTTAGAGACATTCTGATGCGCCGATAGGAAGCTGATAGGAACTCAATCCAGAAGTCTACTGACTATGACGGGTTGGTTCAGCCGGTTATCATGTCAAAATAAACTTTGTGTTTGTATTGTCCAAGACCATGGCATAAGTGTGTTATCCTAACTTATATTTTCTGTAAGTGTGTGGGTCTCTGACAATTTCTGAATTTTGGGAACCTCTCACAATCTTTCAGGAGTTAGCAAGCCTTGATATTAGTGTTCACCTGCAAGAACACTTTGTGGTGATCCCCAGGAACGGGGCTCTAACAGAGACATTATTCCTGTTTTGGACTGCCTCCCACCTGTCAAGCAATACAAACAACAATGGACCAATGATTCTACTGCTGGTAAAAAGGGCATTTTGTGTATGTACTCCTAGGGTTACCAACTGTAGATGTCTAATGCATCTCGGGGCGAGGGTTGAGGTCCATCCCAAAACAATGACCTGTAAGCTGCATTTTATTACAATGCAGAAATACACAACCAAAGCATCTATTTAACATTACAATGAGCCCACCTTGAACTCCAAACTGTAATATTACTAATAGACGTTATGTACAGACATTTAGAAAGCAAAGTATATATAAAGCTTAAGTAACATATTCTGCAATATTAGGTTCATACCACATGCGATTTTGGTGAAATCATACATTTTGTATCATAAATGACTTGAATGCTATGGGATTTACCTGCTAAAGTATGCAGAAGTCCCCATGATGCAATCTCTATGTGATTATTCAGATCCAATATAATGAAAGGTGCCAACCTGCAGGAAAAAAGTTACCTTTTGTGGGGTGAGAGATCACATGACCGCATTGATGCTTAATGAACAGATGTCCAGCATCCTCAACGACTTCCATGCTTCCTTAAAACCATGGCTGTCATATGCCTTTCCTTTCCTGCCCCAGCCAACTTGGGCCACCTAAGACGGACAGTCTCGATGCTCCAAAGCCCTCATTTCCCCCCCTTCTCACAGCTTCCAACCTTCCGTGCCTTTCTCTCCTAGTCTTCCTTGTCCTTTTTCTGTCTCCCCACTTGTTAGGTGCACGATTCCCTTTTCAATAGCGTCAACTTCTTTTATAACTTCCCTCTGGTTTCTGCTCTGTCCCCTTTTTTTCCCCCTTAGATCTGTGTAGGCTGCACCACTGTATGGATATTGACACGCCCAGGGGATGCCCTGTTGTTTTGCGCAAACCTCTCCAGGAACCTCTGGCCTTTATGGCTTCTTGACTATGCCTATTTACTGCTGTTGTGTCGTTCTCGGTTTTTCTTTTTATATATATTGTCTCATTTTTGCCTTTCCTTGCAATCGAACCCTTGTAATAAATGTTAAAGCTTGTCCCTGCATGGGCGGAACCTGTTAACTACGTGGTAAAACCAAATAAACATTATTGAAACAGAAAGATACCAACCTGATGATACTCCTGTTGGTATCTGATATGGTCCTGAACACACAAATATTCCAGAAGATGGAAAGTTTTAGCCAATTCAGCTTTCACACTTAACTAAACCCTTATGGAGCAGAGCAATTTTTAGATTTTTGCTATGGGCATGTTTAATCAGCAATGACTTTTTCATTACTTTAGTTATACATATGTTGTTTTCTACTCGTAAATAAACCTGAAAATGCACTTTTTTAAATTTGGCAATTAAAAAAAAATGGTTACTGTAGATAACAAGTACAAATTTTGTTCTATATATTGTATAATGAAACTATGACTCTAGCACAAAGCACATAAAAAATATTTGCTAACGAAATAAAGGCATTTTTTTTCTTTCATTTTGCATATTTTTCGAATGAGACTGTTAAAAATGAAAAAATATTAAATATGGTTTTTAAAATAAAAATGAATTATTAGCAGAAGAAAAATTAGCTAAGGGGAGACGGAGGCTGATTTGACATGTCAAATCGGAGCCTATTGTCGGGAAGGATTGGGTTAGGGTTTAGGCCATCTTTATGTAGAGCAACAATTCTTTCTTTTTAGATCCTCAGAGAGTTCTTTGCCATGACGTGCCATGTTGAACTTTCAGTGACCAGAATGAGCGATAACACCAAATTTAACACACCTGTTCCCCATTCACACCTGAGACCTTGTAACACAAACGAGTCACAGGACACCAGGGAGGGAAAATGGCTAGTTGGGCCCAACGCGGACATTTTCACTTAGGGGTGTACTCACTTTTTTTGCCAGCAGTTTAGATATTAATGGCTGTGTTGAGTTATTTTGAGGGGACAGCAAATTGACACAGTTATACAAGCTGTACACTCACTACTTTACATTGTAGCAAAGTGTAATTTCTTTAGTGTTGTCACATGAAAAGATATAATAAAATATTTACAAAAATGTGAGGGGTGTACTCACTTTTGTGAAATACTGTAAGTGTTCAGTAAAAACATAATTAACTAGTTAGTACGAATTTACACCATCCTGTCCTGCTGCTGCTTCCCCTCTCACACTTACCTGCAATTCCTGACTGTCAAAATGGTAGCCTGGAGTTTCTATGTAAATACCGTTGCTGTCAAAAATCACATTGTCTTCAGATGGAAGATATAGAGATACAAAGTAATAATAATCTTTATTTTATATAGATATATTTATATAGCCCCTTTAAAGGTAGTTTCTCAAAGCACTTTACAATGAAAACACAAGGAATACACAGGATAACATAAAGGAAAGAAGGGACAAATAAAATGGTTGTAAAGTCACTCGTGACAAAACACGTAATCCCCTCTCCGACATGAAGATTTAATGTGCAGCATCTGTAATTTTAAAAAACGATTCCGCAAAATATCTTATTTTACAGCGCCCTTAGGTGCTCATGTGACTTTCCGGTGCTCTCCCTCCTCGATTCCAGAACTACAGTGGAGGCAGCTGTGTTTCCCCACTGATGCCACCTGGAAGCAGAGAAAGAGAGCGCCGGGAGGTCACGTGAGCCCCCACGCAGCTCTGTAAGACTAAGTTCAACCTGGCTTTAAAAACGCCCCTCAAACGCCTATGCACAAGATACAATAGACAGCACACAATGCTGTTCACACTATCAACACTTGAAGCGTTAGTATAGTGATGCTTCAAAATCGAAGCCTTATGTTGAATCAGGAGGTGTTTGAAGCCTTTCAACGCCTCCCATTCAAGTCTACAGTAACGCTTTGTGAATGGCAGGCAGTTGAGGGGCATTAAGAATAGTTAATTCCCTGTAATGGAATAGGCAATTGTGGAGCAGTTTTAACACACCTTAACGCTCATCAAACGCTTCAAAACTGCCCAGTTAACTCGTCACTAACACTTGTAAAATGCCAGTAAAATGCCAGCCCACATTAAAGCTCATTTATGTGAGTCTAACGTCTATACAAACATTATTGGAGCATTTCTTAAGCGTTAGAAATTTAGTCAAGTGTGAACAAGCCCTACAGAAGGCATTTTGCGGAATCATTTTTAAAAACTACAGATACTGCACATTACAGTGCCTTGATAAAGTATTCATACCCCTTGAAATTTTCCAAATTTTCTCATGTTACAACCAAAAATGTAAATGTTTTTTTATTGGGATTTTATGTGATAGACCAACACAAAGTAGCACATGAAGTGGAAGGAAAATGATAAATGCTTTTCAAATTTTTTTTAAAAATACATTTCTGAAAAGTGTGGCATGGATTTGTATTTGTAATGGAACCAATTTCCTTCGAAAGTCACCTAATTAGTAAATAGAGTCCACCTGTGTGTACAAAAGCCTTCAGAGGTTTGTTAGAGAACCTTAGTGAAAAAACAGCATCATGAAGTCCAAGGAACACACTAGACAGGTCAGGGATAAAGTTGTGGAGAAGTTTAAAGCAGGGTTATGTTATAGAAAAAATATACCAAGCTTTGAACATCTCACAGAACACTGTTCAATCCACCATCTGAAAATGGAAAGAGTATGGCACAACTGTAAACCTACCAAGACATGGCCGTCCACCTAAACTGACAGACCGGGCAATGAAAGCATTAACCAGAGAAGCTGCCAAGAGGCCCATGAAAACTCTAGAGGAGCTGCTGAGATCCACAGCTCAGGTGGGAGAATCGGTCCACAGGACAACTATTAGTCCTGCGCTCCACAAATCGGGCTTTTATGGAAGAGTGGTAAGAAGAAAGCCATTGTTGAAAGAAAGCCATAAGAAGTCCCATTTGCAGTTTGAGAGAAGCCATGTGGGGGGACACAGCAAACATGTGGAAGAAGGTCAGATGAGACCAAAATTTAACTTTCATTTGAAATTGAAAATCATTTATGTGATTTGAACACCGTTTACATATGTGGGAGCGACTTGTGTATGCGTTTGCTTCTGCGCGCAAGCTAACGGGGATGGGGCACTTCAATTTATTTTTTTATCCTATTTATTTTAGCTTCTAATTTTTATTTTTACCCTGTCCTTTTAAAAAATTTTTTTTTATTACTTTTATACCTATAACAAGGAATGTAAACATCCCTTGTAATATAAAAAAGCATGACAGGACCTCTTTAATGTGAGATCTTGGGTCCAGAAGACCTCAGATCTCACATCTACACTAAAAAAGAAAAAAAAAAAAGTATATTTTTTCGTGATGAAAAAAAATGGGCTCTTTAAATCCGTTGCTAGGAAGCGATGTATGACGTCATTCCGGTCCTCCAAGGCCATAGAGTCGAGTGGGGGCCATCTTTCCCTCACTCGATTTCCTGCCTGAGAGGAGAGCGGACTGGATTGTTTTCACCGCTACCGCCGTTTAAAAAAATACCAGGGTTATGGCAGCTATCCACCATAACCCCCCGGTATTTAACGTCAAAGTACAAAGACACGGTGGGTGGTCCAGAAGTGGTTAAGACCAGACAGGATCAACCAAGTACTGTAGAAAGGGGCAATTGAAAAAGCAAAATCACTATGCTATTGCCTGTAACTTAAAGAGATTGGAGCATCATTTTTTTTTTCTTTTTGGGGGGGGGGGTGGGGGGGGACAATTAAGTAAAAGCTTGTCTAAAGAAAACATTTTTAGACCTGATTTGAATTAGTTTAAAGATGACTATCTGATGTTCTTTGGAAGTGAATTCAAGAGCTTTGGAGCATAGCAGGAGAAGGCTCTGTCACCTATCTTGGGTAGGTGAGTGGGGGATCAGAAGACAAGAATTTGAATAGCAGAGGTTACCAAGGGGAGAGTAAGTTGATAACAGTTCAGAGAGATAATGGGGTGCCAAGTCATAAAGAGCCTTATAGGTGAGAAAGAGGATCCTAAAGTCTATGCGAAACCTGACGGGAAGCCAATACAAGGACTCCAGGATAGGGGTAAAATGTCTAAAAACAGTTAAGTGACCCGGAGCAACCACAGTGGGGGGCCTCCATCCCTAAATATGCATGCAAAAAAATATATAAAGGAGGTCACGGGACTTTACCAAAGTAGATATATGGAGTACATACGTTAACAAGCTGGTTAGAGAAATAGAACAATACAGCGAAAATAAATGCAAAAAAAAACAATTCCTGTTTTTTTTTCCGGTCACTTGTACCAGACCTAGTCAGAATTCTGGCTGCATAGTTTTGAACATATTGAAGTTGATCAATGGTGGATTTAGGTAAATCAGCGAGTAGAGCATAGTAGTAGTAAAGTCGGGAGAACACAAATGTATGGAACAGCTTTTCAGCTACAGAGTGTAAGATAGCATAGGACGCAGCCGAGCAATGTTTCTCAAGTGGAAAAAAGGTGTTCTGACAATATTTTGTGTATGTGGATCAAAGGTTAAATTAGCATTAAAGTAACATTGTTACTTTTGTACCTACTCTGTTTCATTCATCTGCAGATCATGCAGGAATGAGCCCTAGGCCCCATCTACACTTTTGAATAGGCCTGTTAGTGATTACCCAGGGAAGAAATAGCGGAGAACCATGTGAATTGGGGGGGGGGGGGGCCCTTTTGAAAGCAATTGTAGCCTGACAGTAGCCTCAGTTATTTGCATATAATTGTTCATGCAGTAATTACAGCAGAATTACTGCAGAAGACCAACCCTGGATGCAGGGTAACTCTGCAGACTGTATGATGTCAAAGCAACCTGAGAAGTACATTTTTTTAAAATATAAAATTTGTTTCTGTGTAACCCTTGTTAACCTAAGTGAGCCCCAATTAGTTATTTTTTACCTTCTCTTAACTATTATTTTCCTGCCGATTTTTTTTCAATTTTTTTAATTATTAATGAAAGAATAAAGTTTTTACATTTTATCCACAGTAACACTATTTTTTAAACTAAAGCTGGCCATACATCGATTTACTTTTGTTCAACCAGCCTGTCGGAAAAATTTCCACATGATCAGCCCTGCAGGCTACAGCTTTCAGTGCTGATCAGTGTATTCTGACCGCGGGGAAGTCACCCCTCTGTCAGAATACAAGAATGGTGGGAGGATTCCCCTATCCACCTTGAATGTGTGGGTGGGAGAATCAGGTAATTTTTTTTCTTTTTGCTCAACCTGCTTGTTGAACGAAAAAAAAAAAAAAAATCAGACTCATCTATGGCCAACCTAACACTGATCAACATTCTATAATAAAAAAAAAAAAAAAAAAAAACATAAGAAAAAGAGAAAATGACAGTACAGGGAAAGTGCAAAGAATAATACAAGTCCCTTTACACAGTCAGGATTTATATGCAATATTTCACATTTAACACTTACAATGTGTACAGGTAGTACTGCCCTAAACCTTAAATTCCTTTAATAGTAAACGCATTTGAAAAACCTACGATCTATAAACGGTGCTATCGTACCCCAACTGAACTTGTCACAACACTTTTTGTTATATGTTTTTATGTAATTGATTGCTATGGGCACCAAACTCACTCCTTGGCCCTATTTATTTTACATAGTAGGAGAGGTTGAATAAAGACAACAGTCCATCCAGTTCAACCTCTGTAGGTGTGTGTGGCTGTAATCATCTCACATACCCCTGAATGTTCTGATCCTTGAGATGTACGTCTAATAGTCTTTTGAAAGCCACCATACTACCTGCAGAAACCACCTCTTGTGGTAGAGAATTCCACAATCTTGTAGCCCTAACAGTAAAGAACCCCCCACGTTGCCTGAGGTTAAAACGCTTCTCCTCTAATCGCATTGTATGCCCCCGAGTCCTCATGCAATCCCTTCGACTGAACAGCTTTTTTTCTAAGCTGAGATCCTCATTGAGATATTTAAAAATTGCTATCATGTCCCCCCTTAGGCGTCTCTTCTCCAGGGAGAATAAATCAAGTGATTGCAGACGCTCTTCATAATCAAGGTCCTCCAATCCCCTAATTAGTTTAGTTGCCCTTCTCTGGACTCTCTCCAGCTCCAACACATCCCTTCTGAGGACTGGCGTCCAGAACTGGACAGAATACTCCAGATGCGGTCGGACCAGAGTTTTATAAAGTGGAAGGATTATAGTCTTATCTCTGGAATACATCCCTTTCTTTATGCATGCTAATATTCTGCTAGCCTTGGCAGCTGCCGCTTGACATTGCATGCTGTTGCCTAGTCTATCATCAACCAAGACTCCCAGATCCTTCTCCATTTTTGATTCCCCCAAGGGTTCCCCTCCTAACGTGTATTGTGCTTTTATGTTTCTAGTCCCGAAGTGCAAAACCTTACACTTCTCTACGTTAAACCTCATTTGCCAAGTCGTTGCCCACTCCGTTATTTTGTCCAGGTCATCCTGTAGGATATCTGCTTCATGCTGTGCAGTTATTGCCCTGCCCAATTTTGTGTCATCTGCAAAAACTGATATCGAACTACTGACCCCGACCTCAATGCTGTTTATGAATAAATTGAACAAGGTTGGTCCCAGGACTGAGCCTTGGCGGACCCGCTTACTACCTCAGACCAGTCTGAGTATGCTCTGTTTATTACCACCCTTTGGACACACCCTTTTAGCCAATTCCGTATCCAAAAGCAAACCCTGCTGTCGATACCTGCAGACCTTATTTTATAAATTAAGCGCTTATGGGGAACTGTATCAAACGCCTTAGCGAAATCTAGGTACACCACATCCACTGGTCTGCCCCTATCTAGCTCACAGCTCACCTCCTCGTAGAATGTTAAGAGATTGGTTTGACAAGAACGCCCATTTGTAAACCCGTGCTGGTTATTACTGATGATGCTGTTGTCTTTAGCAAACTCTACGATATAGTCCCTTATCATCCCCTCCAGAAGTTTACATACTACTGATGTCAGACTGACAGGCCTATAATTTCCCGGTATATGCCTCTGACCCTTTTTGAATATCGGAATCACGTTTGCTTTCCTCCACTCCCCTGGTACATCTCCTGTCCTAATACTGTCCGCAAAGATCAGGAACAGTGGTCTGGATATAACCTTACTGAGTTCCTTGAGTACTTTCGGATGTACGCCATCCGGGCCTGGTGATTTGTTTGTGTTAAGTTTATCCAGCCTTTCCCTGATTTCACCCTCTGTTAGCCATAGTGGCAAGTCCTGTGTATTACTACTAACCAAACAGTCATGGTCAGTGTACCCCTCCGTTTCCTGTGTAAATACTGACGAGAAAAAAGCATTCAGCACGGTTGCTTTTTCAGTGTCCTCTGTAACCATCCTCCTATCATCGTTAATTATGTGTGCAATATGCTCTGCCTTAGTTTTTTTGCTGTTGATATACTTAAAGAATTTCTTTGGTTTTTTTTTACTATCCCCTGCTATTTGTCTCTCAAAGTCTATTTTAGCCATCTTGATTTCGTGTTTACACTTCTTATTTGCCTCCTTGTATTGGTCGAAAGCCAATACTGTGCCTTTTGATTTATATTTCCTGAAGGCCAGTTTTTTTCCCCTAATAAGTTTTTTAATGCTACGGTTTAGCCAGCCAGGTTTGGTTTTGTCTCTTCTAAATTTATTTCCCATAGGAATGCACTGCAAGATGCCTTTGCTTAATATGTTCCTAAAGCATTCCCATTTTTCCTCTGTGGTCAGGGATCCCAGGGTTCGGTCCCAGTTTACCCTTTCCATCAATGAGTACAATTTTGGAAAGTCTGCCCTTCTGAAGTTAAGGGTTCTTATGTTCCCCACTTGCCTTGTTCTATTGTTATTTACACTAAATGTGATCATCCTGTGATCGCTAGAGCCCAGGTTGTCCTGGACCCCTACCTCCGAGATTCGGTCTGGGTCATTAGTGATCAATAGATCCAGGATTGCGTTTTCTCTAGTAGGAGAATCCACCAGCTGTGACATGTAATTATCCTGTAAGGTTTCCGTGAATAGATGGGCCTTATGTAAGTGTGTAGTCCCCTCTCCCCAGTCAATGTCAGCATAATTGAAATCCCCCAATATGATGACTGATCCTAGCTTTGCCACTTTACCCAAAAGTGCTAAAAATTCCAGCTCTACCTCCTCCCCTTGTTTAGGTGGCCTATAGCAAACCCCCACAATTACTTTTCCCTTTTCTCCTTCCCTAAGGAGTTCTACCCACACGGATTCTAACTCCATACTCATCCCTTCCGTAACAATCACTCTTACATTGTTCTTGACGTAGAGACATACCCCTCCCCCTCTTTTTCCTACCCTGCCCTTCCGGGAAACCGAATATCCTTGGATATTTGCCAGCCAGTCATGTGAGGGGTCGAACCAAGTCTCCGCTATTCCCACAAGGTCTATGTCCTCCTCATGAACTAACATTTCCAACTCATCCATTTTATTAGCTAGGCTCCTGGCATTAGCATATACCCCTCTTAGTTTTACGGAAGTTAAACGTGATTGGTGGGTATGTTTATTCCTGTTTGGTCTGAGGTTCTCCCGCACAGACCTACCGATTGACATTGTTGACCTACTGTCGCTGCTGACTCTACAACTGCCTTCAGTCCTTTGCTCCCTCCTAACTGACTCTACTTCTGAGCCCTCCCCCCGTCTCCTAGTTTAAAAGCCCCTCCAACTTGGTGGCCATCTTTCTCCCCAAAAGAGCTGTACCGTCCCCATTAAGGTGCAGCCCATCCTTACTAAAGAGCCGGTAGCCGACTGAGAAGTCAGCCCAGTTCTCCAGGAACCCAAACTCCTCCTTCCTACACCAATTCCTCAGCCACTTGTTAACTTCCCTAATCTCCTTCTGCCTCTCCTGTGTGGCTCGAGGTACAGGCAGTATTTCAGAGAAAACCACCTTGGAGGTCCTTTTCCTCAATCTATTACCTAAGTCCCTGAAATCGTTCTTTAGGATCCTCAACCTACCTTTAACTTTGTCATTAGTGCCCACATGCACCATGACCGCTGGGTCATCCCCAGCCCCGCACAATAATCTGTCTGCCAGATCTGCGATGTGCCGAACGCGGGCGCCCGGTAAACAACATACTGTTCGGTTCACGAGATCTTTTTTACAGATTGCCCTCTCTGTCCTCTTGATAATTGAGTCCCCAACTACCACAACCTTTCTAACCTTTCCTGAGTTACGGCCCTCCTTCTTCCTGGAGCCGTCCCTCCCCTGGCAGCTGGGGGAGGGCGCATGCTCCAGCTCTGCCACCCCTGAGTTGATATCCCTCTCAACCTGCAACTCGGCAAATATGTTAGGGTGTATCAACTCAGGACTGGCCTCCCTGACACTCCTCCCACTAACATTCCTATCAGTCACCCAGCTGCTTACCTCTGCTGCTTGCGTCTCCTCTATTCCTCCCTCCTCTATGCTGGCCCCTGCCAGTGCCTGATGGGTCATGTCCAAGCTCCTTTCCAGGTTGTTGATGCGACGCAGTCTTGCCACTGTGTTCTCTAGATCCACGATGTGGGCTTCCAGAGCAACAAGTCGCTCACATCTTGCACAGCAGTATTCGTCCTCGATTGGTTCATCAAGAAACTCATACATGGCGCAAGAAGTGCACTGAGTGGCATCCCCAATCCTGTCGGACATTATTACCCACTACTCTATGGGGATAATGTTAACGACCTGCTCTTCCTTACCTACACTACCTCTAACTCCCCTGGTACTAAACCTGGGGTACTCACCAGTCGCTAATATACTAACCAGTCACTAAGATACTTACCAGTCGCAAGATACTCACCAGTCGCAAAGATACTCACCAGTCGCAAAGATACTCACCAGTCGTAAGATACTCACCAGTCGTAAGATACTCACCAGTCGCAAAGATACTCACCAGTCGCAAAGATACTCACCAGTCGCAAAGATACTCACCGGTCGCAAGATACTCACTAGTCGCAGATACTCACCAGTCGCAGATACTCACCAGTCGCAAGGATACTCACCTGTCGCAAAGATACTTCCTGTCTCAAAGATACTCACCAGTCGCAAGATACTCACCAGTCGCAAGATACTCACCAGTCGCAAGATACTCACCAGTCGCAAAAGATACTCACCAGTCGCAAAGATCCTCACCAGTTGCAAAGATCCTCACCAGTCGCAAGGATACTCACCAGTCCAAAGATCTTCACCAGTCCAAAGATCTTCACCAGTCCAAAGATCTTCACCAGTCGGTCGGTCACAGAGCACTGTCAGTCAGTCACAGAGCACAGTCAGACAGTCGCAGCGCAGTCAGTCCGTCGCAGAGCAGTCAGTCAGTCACATCACAGTCCGTCAGTCGCGGCACAGTCAGTCGCGGAGCAGTCAGTCAGTCGCAGAGCAGTCAGTCAGTTGCAGTCAGTCAGTCCGTCAGTCGTGGCACAGTCAGTCAGTCGCAGAGCAGTCAGTCAGTCGCAGTCAGTCAGTCCGTCGTGGCACAGTCAGTCAGTCGCGGAGCAGTCAGTCGCAGAGCGGTCAGTCAGTCGCAGAGCAGTCAGTCGGTCCGTCGCAGAGCGGTCAGTCAGTCGCAGAGCGGTCAGTCAGTCGCAGAGCGGTCAGTCAGTCGCAGAGCGGTCAGTCAGTCGCAGAGCGGTCAGTCGGTCACAGAGCAGTCAGTCGGTCGCAGAGTAGTTTTAATCAGATAGCAGCCCCTTAGCAACCTGTATTGATTGTAGTGTTGTGCTTTTAGTCCCCCCACCACCCCCACCCCCCTACCAGCTGATCAGTTGTTACCTTGCGTCCCCGGTCAGGTCCTGTCAGGTCCAAATGGGGACACAGACAGAAAAGAAACTCAGCAAAACTCAGCCGCCGCTGCTCTGTCACCCTGTCGCAGAGCTCTCGGTCACCCCCGCCGCCGCTGCTCCGTCACCCCCGCCGCTGCTCCGTCCCCGCTCTCCCTGTCGGTCACCCTTCCGAGGCTCCTTCACCCGGCCCCCGGCTCCCTGGTGCGGCTTCCCCCGCACGTGCGGCTCGCGGCTCCTCCTCCGCTCCTCCTCCTCTCACACACACAGCTCCCTCGATGTGCACCGATCACCCCGCAGCTTCCAGCAAAGGCTTCCGCTCCTCCTCCCTGCACAGATCGCTAAAGCCCACTGTTGGCTCATTTATACATCAGTTTCAGATGTCTGAGTATTGTTGGGGCAGGAATTGAAACAGGAGAATAGAACAGAACTGATACAGAAACATTTATTGTACACACATACATATATAAATATATGAAACAAACATTTCTTACAGGTATTTATCATTAAAAAATAAAAAAACTTAGAAGTATAGTGCACAAATCCATATCTATCATGCATGAGATCCAAGTGACATCGACTTCCAGGACTTGTCAGCGTTTCTTTTGTATTGTTCAAGCTCCTTCAAGGAAAAAAGGAGGAAAGTTTCAGATACATTTTCTTAATAAGGATAAAACCTTACGAACCTTTAGGATTATGTACAGAAAAAAAACATAGTAAAAAGAATATGTACAGAAAGAACGTAACATGTACAATCTAGAACAGTGATCTCCAAACTGTGGCCCCGGGGCCGGATGCGGCCCTTTGCCTTTATCTGGCTATTGGGGCACTATTCCATCCACTGACACCAACAATGGGGCACTATTCATCCCACTGACACCATCCAAAGGGCACTATTTCTTCCATTGATATTAATGATGGGACAGAATGCCTTCCATTGATATCAAAGATGGGGCACTATTCCTTCCATCGATATCAACGATTGGGCATATTCCTTCCATTGATATCAACGATTGGATGCTATTCCTTCTATTGATATCAATGGTTGGGCACTATAACTTTCATTAATATCAACCATGGGAGATAATTCCTTCCTTTGATATCAATGATGGGACACTACTCCTTCCACTTATATAAACGATGGGGCACTATTCCTTCCATCGATATCAACGATTGGGCATATTCCTTCCATTGATATCAACGATTGGATGCTATTCCTTCTATTGATATCAAAGATTGGGCACTATTACTTTCATTGATATTAACAATGAGGCACTATTCCTTCCTTTGATATCAATGATGGGACACTACTCCTTCCACTGATATAAACGATGGGGCACAATTCCTTCCATTGATATCAATGATTGAGCAATATTCCTTCCATTGATATCAACGATTGGGCACTATTCCTTCCGTTGATTTCAAGGATGTAGCATAACTCCTTCTATTGATATCAGCGATGGTCCATTATTCCTTCCATTGATACCAACGATGGAGCATTGTTTATTCCGACTGGACACCAGGACATTTTCTACTCCAGTTGGCTCTAGTCTGGCCTCCCTAAAGTCTGACAGACAGTAAAACTGGCCCTTTGTTTAGAATGTTTGGAGACCCCTGGTCTAGAAGAAAAAGTGGAGTGGACATGACCAAAGCCTTTAAATACTGTATATTATAGCATATCTGTGGTCAAAATGTAAAACGGACACATTCATTGTATTTTCCATATTGTATTTTAATTATTTTCAGCGGACTCCAATTACTCTGAATGATCATGAAGTTTATAAACTTACTTTGTTAATATCCCCACACATTTCCGTCCTTGAATCCTATGACACATATTTACTATACCCTGTAGGTAGGCACTGCTGTGTCACACATTTCACAGAACCTGCCTTCTGGACTACAGAGGAGCTGAGAGGAGAAGTTTCAGGAGGTGGCGTCAGTGCAGAAATCACTGCTTGCAGGCAGCAAGGTACCATGGGATATGTAGTTCTTATAAATAACGGAAAAGTTGGAAAGCATGCAGGCTATTCAGGTAGTTGTAAAAAGAGAAGGCCAGCAGACAGGCAGCACTAACAACATCAAAGGAGATGTTTTAAGTAAGCTTATATTGGATTGTCAAATATAACTATTGTTTGTATTCTAATTACAATGCTGATGTTAGAAAACAAAGGTGTATGCTGTGACCATAGAACACCTTTAACCATCTTACTGCCACTGCAGTAAGGCTTATAGCGGTGGGGGTTTTACACACACTCCCAGCAGCTATGTGTACACTCAAATCTGGAAGTGGTACAGATGCATGGTCACTTCATGTGACCCCTGGAATGTGGCCACCCTGGCGCACTCCCCCCCTCCCATGCTTCCCACATGGCAGGCATCACCGGGTGGAGGGGAGGTAGATCAGGGAGGGAGGGAGGAGTGGTGGAGGAGGGAGGGAGATCAGCAAATATCCGAACATCTGTTTGCTGATCTCCCATACTTAGAATTAACCCGGAAGTGACATTTACAACTTCACCTCCAGTTTGTGCTTAATGGAAGTTTATGGAAGGCTCTTCATTAGCTTCAATTGGAGGAAGGCGAGACACCAGGGGTCTAATTGGAACTACAGTGGATATAGAAAAGAATCACCGCCCTTTAAAATAATCACATTTTGTTGCTTTGCAGCCTGAAATGAAGACATACACAGTTTTAGTTTTATCCAGCTGTATTTACTTAAGTGCAACCTATATCATCCAAGTGAGAGATAGAACAACATTTAAGAAAAAGATAAAATTTGAAAAAACAGAATCGCTGAGTTAGAAAAAGGATCACCCCCTTGTGTCAGTCTTTTGTTGAACCACCTTCTTCTTTAACTATAATCTTTAGCCTGTTGGGAGATGTCGCTACTAACTTTGCACATCTAGGCTTTGCAATATTTGCCCACTGTTCTTTGCAGAACTGCTCAAGTTCAGTTAAATGTGATAGTGACCATTTGTCTACTGCAGTCTTTAAGCCATTCCACAAATTTTCAATGGGGTTTAAGTCTGGGCTCTGACTAGGCCATGCAAGGACAGTCACCTTTTTCTCCTTCATCCACTGTGTGCTCCTTTTTGCTGCTTGTCATGTTGGAAGGTAACCTTCTTCCAAAAGACATCTTTCTGATAGAGGGCAGCAGATCTTCCTCAAGAATTAGATGGTATTTTGCCCCATCCATTTCCCTTCTATTCTGACAAGTGCTCCAGTCCCTACTGCAGAGAAACACTCCGTAACAGTATATTACCACCTCCATGCTTTACTGTAGGAATGGTGTTATTTGGACGGTGAGATGTATTGGATTTCAGTCAGATATATTGTTTGTTGTCGAGGCCAAATAATTCAATTTTAGTCTCATCTGAACATAACTTTTTCCATGTGGCCTCAGAATCTTCATGCTGCATTTTGGCAAAGCGCATATGTGACTGCATGTGGCCTTTCATAAGGATTGGCTTTTATCTTGCAACCCTCCCATACAAGCCACACTTGTGGAGAATTTGTGATATTGTTGTCGTGTGCATGCATGACCAAACTTTGTCATAAACTCCTGCAACTGCTTCAGAGTTGTTGTAGGCCTCTTGGCAGCAGTTTCCTCCTGGCTCTTTCATCCAGTTTGGAGCAACGTCCTGATCCAAGGAGGGTCTGTGCTGTGCCAAATGCCTTCCGTTTCTTAAAAATAGACTTCACTGTGTTTCTAGGGATTGATAAAGCCTTTATCTTTTTTTTGCATCCATCTCCAGACTTGTGCTTGTCCACAACTTTATCCTTAAGATATTTTGATTGTGCCTTGCCACCCACAGTTTATGGTTTGCTTCAGTTGCACTACCAGGGACTGAAATGCTCCAGGAAAGCTCTTTTCATGCTGACCTAAATAAAATGACAACAGCTGATCACAGTTGAAAGTCAAATGGCTTTGTGTGCCATTGAGAAGGTGATTATCTACATCTGATCAAGTTTACAAGTCTCTTTTAGGAGGAGGGGATCCTTTTTGCAACTCAGTGATTCGGTTTTGAATTAAAAAAAAAAAAAATTCTGCAGTTGTGGGGTTATATCTTTTACACAGATAATATAAGTTGCACTGAACAAATACAGCTGGATAAAACAAAAATGGTGTCGGTCATCATTTCTGGCTGCAAAGCAACAAAATGTAAAACTTTTAAAGGGGGGTGATTCCTTTCTATACCCACTGTATCATCATTTTATTTTTAAGTGATTTACCTTTTTTAAACCCTGGAGTAGTACAACACTGTAATATACTGTCATTTAGATAAATAAATTTTAGGGTATTGATATGCAGAGTGACACGTCAGCAAGAGATATATAAAAGAAGGCAGCAAGTGCCAAATTCTTAAAGATGTCTGGAAACAGAGCCATGTCTGAGCAAAGGGCAGCTGTACTCTGCCACTAGCACAGATATCCTTATCCCACTATCTAAAGAACAAATATTAGTCCTTTAATTTACACAACAGCTTTCTCATGTAATATTAAATCCACATTTATTCATTTAATCTACAAAACCATTTAACCACTTCTGGACCGGAAGATTTTCCCCCTTCATGACCAGGCCATATTTTGCGATTCAGCACTGTGTTACAATTGCGCTGTCATGCGATTCTGTACCCCAATAAAATTACTGTCCTTTTTTTCCCACAAATAGCGCTTTCTTTTGGTGGTGTTTGATCACCTCTGCGATTTTTATTTTTTGCGCTATAAACAAAAAAAGAGCGACAATTCTGAAAAAAAAAATATATATATATAAGTTTTCACTTTCTGCTATATGACATTCCCCCAAAAAAATTTAAAAATCTAAATTTTTTAACATTTTAGGCAATTTGTTTTCTGCTACATGTTTTTGGTAAAAAAAAAAAAAAAATCGCAATAAGCGTATTTTGATTGGTTTGAGCAAAAGTTATCGCCTCTACTAACTACGGGAAAGATTTATGTCATCTTTATTGTTTTTCTTTTTTTACTAGTAATGCCAGCGATCTGCGATTTTTCAGCGGGACTGTGACACTGCGGCGGACAGATCGGACACCTAACTGACATTTTTGACACTTTTGGGGGTACCAGTAACATTACTACAGTAATCAGTGCTAAAAATATGCACAGTTACTGTAATAATGACACTGGCAGGGAAGGGGTTAACACTCAGGGAAGGGGTTAAATGTGTACCTAGGGGCGTGTTTCTAACTGTATGGGAGTTAGGCTTGTGAAATGATCACAGAGACCTGTGTTCCTATATAGAAGGCAAGTTTCGTGCCAAGATTCAGGGTCAAGATCTAAGACATAATAGCTTTTGGAATCCCAGATCAGCTTTTAGTTCTTGCACTGTCAGTTGCCGATCTTTGTTTATTGCAGCCCGTACATGTTCAACATTCTTAGGTGTTCTGCTTGTTGAAGAGCTTCCAGAACATGGATCACATTCAACAGATTCTCAACCATCTTTGGAGCGCTTGTGCCACACTTTTATTTGCGGTGCACTCATTGCATCGTCCACGAAAGCCTTCTACATCATCCGAATAGTTCAAGGAATGTTCAAGCTTAATGCTAAATTTTATGCAGATTCGTTGCTCTACTGGCTCAGTCATTTTGAATGCGATGGCCACAGTGTACACATACTAACTCAAGGGTGTCTAGCACACCAACAAACTAGTACAGTGAAGTGGTTATTGTTCACGCATGCGCATTCCAATCCACTCTTCTTGGCTGCCAGGTTACATCAATGCTGCACAAACTCTTCTGGTTATAGTGATGAGACTAACAGTGGTAATGTTAACAATGGCTGGACTTTTTTCAGAAGGACCCTGTATGTGAATCTCTTTGCTGTATTAGAGTACAATAGACAGGGAGGGGAGACCTCCCCAGAGGGGGCACTATATGCAATAAACACGTAAGAAGTTTCTAATCCTTCCTTGCTCTATCTAAAACTCAATGGAAATCATTCTGACAGCACAAAGGCTTTAACAGTAATAAATGTACATGTCAAGGGGGACTTCAGCTAAGCTAAGTAAAAGCGAGGTTCAACCCTCACTAGGGGGGGAACCTCTGGGTGAATCTAAGATGGAAAAGGACCTGGGGGTACTGATAGACAACAGGCTTGGAAGTAGAATGCAATGCCAAGCCGCTGCAAGCAAAGCCAACAGAATACTGGGATGTATAAAAAAGGGGATTCACTCCAGAAATAAAGAGATTATTCTCCCACTCTACAAGACTCTGGTCCGGCCACATCTGGAGTATGCTGTCCAGTTCTGGGCACCGGTCCTCAGGAAGGATGTGCTGGAACTGGAGAGAGTCCAGAGAAGGGCAACAAAGATAATTAGGGGAATGGAGGACATCAGCTATGAGGAAAGGCTACAGGCATTGAACTTATTCTCTCTGGAGAAGAGACGCTTGAGGGGGGATATGATATCAATGTACAAATACTGTACTGGCGACCCTAGCATAAGGAACAAACTTTTCAGAAAAAGGGAATACAATAAGACACGTGGCCACACACTAAAACTAGAGGAAAGGTGGTTTAACCTTAAAGTACGTAGGGGGTTCTTTACTGTCAGAGCAGTAAGGATGTGGAATTCTGCAAACAGTCGTATCAGCAGGGAGCATCGATAGTTTCAAATAACTATTAGATGGGCACCTTAAAGACCACAACATAGAGGGGTATACAATGTACGGTTAACAGCAAACACACACACACATCATAGGTTGAACTGGATGGACTGATGTATTTTTTCAACCTCACTAACTATGTAACGACTAGTGTTAACGAACCCTAAAAGCAGATTTTTTTTGTCTTCTCATGTGCATGAGGCCCCTTTGGAAGCAGTCCAGGGAGATGGTGCCCATTTTTTCCATGTATAGGATCCTGTAGCGAGCAGTCAGGAACAGGCCAGTCCAACCAGTACCCACAGTTTTATAGAACTCAGGAGTGGGATACTCTGATTGAAATGCACTGTTTTAAGAGTTGATTTAAAAAATGGGATCCATGAGCATAAGACAGGTAACTGAAGAGGTAACTCCAGGTTATTGACCTTAAGCCATTATCATGTGCGTAGCTGATAAACACTTTACAACAAACGTAGTACTGTATAATATAAGCACAAACTTATCAGCTACATATGCCAAAAGCAAACCTATTGATAAGCAAGAAGAAAAAGTTAACCTTGGGGTTTATTATAGGTCTGACGCTGAAATAAGTTATTAAAGGAAATTTATTTTAATTTTTTTTTTTATATATCAATAAAGTGCACTGCACTCGATAACCAATGACAAGCCCTGAACTAATATGCTCATCTACAAAGTTGCAAATATTTGGAGAGCAGAATTAAACCCAGACAAGTTAACATTATGACTTGTCCATTGCTGAAATAGGTTATTAAAGTTAATTTTTTATTTCTATCAAGCTTTTGTTGCAGGCAATGCTTGGGCACCATATGACTGCCTGAAAATACCTCTTTTACTTGTTTCTTGAAACCAGGAGAGAGCCCTACATTCTAGTTGAGCTGCAGCAGCAGGTCCACTCTGTCCCGTGAAACGAGGTACCTATACGTCGCCTCGCAGGACCGCTAGTGGGGGCGCACGTGCGTGCATATTGGTCACAAGGGAAGCTAATTAACGGGTCCAGCGGCCGAGATTGCCATCGGGCACCTGCGTTCATTCCCCGTGGAGACAAAATGGCGGTCTGCCTTTGTAACTACAGCAGACCGCTGTTCTGTCAGTAGCGAACAGAGGGATCCTGTGTTCCTCTTATTTAGGAACACAGGTATCTGTGTTCAAGCAGCAAGCCCATCCCCCCAGTTAGAAAGCACCCCCTATCGGAGCGTCTCCGACGCATCTTCCCGGAGACCTCGGATATGCTGGCGTTGCAATGAATCGCAGCGCACTCTGCTCCATATTTTTTGGAGTTGTCCTGCCCTACGTAGCTTTTGAAACAAGGTTAGACGGATAATCCAACTGATGACAGATTTTATCTTGCCGGACAATCCTGCCTTTTTTCTGTTACATTGCTCTGCCATGCCACCAAAACAATATAAACATTCGGTGCTTCGCCACTTGTTGAATGCAGCCAAATCCTGCATCAGTCTTCGCTGGAAGGAGTCTACTCCTCCCTCCATATCGCTCTGGTTGCGGAAAGTAAAATTGATCAATGACCTGGAGGACCTGGTACTGACTTCACAGGGTAGAAGGGAACGTTATTCTGCAACTTGGAGCTGCTGGAATATGTTTATTTTCTCGGATGAGGGCCAGGCTCTGAGCGTGGATGCTGGCTCTTAGGTGCTCTGGGGCTAACTTGCCCGCATGGGATCCTCCCCCCCCCCTCTCGTCCTTGCCCGTCCTTCTCCTCACCTTGCCTATCCCCCTCCCCCCATCCCCGCTCCTTTCCCCCTATCACCCCCTTTCTTTTCTTTTGAGATCCCCTCTTAATCCAACCTTTTTCTGGCCCCTCCCCCCACTTCTTGGAATACTCAGAAATCTTTCTTTTTCTTTTTACTTTTCCTCAGTACAGTTACTCTTTTGCATACTACATTTTTCATGTCCACATGCTTAATGCGATATCTGTTATGTTAGATTGTATATTCAGGTGCAGACATATATGACATATCCAAGCTCGAAGGTCTTTTCACGAACTTCTACCTCATGGTCAAATTTCCTGAATGTTGGACAGCTACTATGCATATTTCTGATTTTACACTAATGTTGCCTTGTGTAATTCAGGGATTGTACTGCTGTACTGTATGTACACGTTGACTGAGTTTCATGTTTTATATTCTCTGTTTCAATAAAGAATTTGAAAAAAAAACAGAAAGCACCCCCTAGGGATACATTTAACCCTTTGATCGCCCCTCGTGTTAACCCCTTCCCTGTCAGTGTCATTATTACAGTAACAGTTCATATTTTTAGCACTGATTATTGTAATAATGCCACTGGTCCCCCCAAAAGTGTCAAAAATGTCAGTTAGGTGTTTGATCTGTCCACCGCAATGTCGCAGTCCCGCTAAAAATCACAGATCGCTGCAATTACTAGTAAAAAAAATAAAAAATAAAAATGACAAATCTTTCCCCAAGTTTTTAGACGCCATAACTTTTGCACAAACCAATCAATATACACTTATTAGGACTTTTTTTTACCAAAAATATGTAGCAGAATACAAGTTGGCCTATAATATGAAAAAATTTGATTTTTACATTTTTTATTCGGAAAGTTATATAGCAGAAAGTAAAAAACATAGTTTTTTTTTTTTTTCAGAATTGTCACTCTTTTTTTGTTTATAGCGCAAAAAAATAAAAATCCCACAGGTGATCAAATGCCACCAAAAGAAAGCTCTATTTGTGGGAAAAAAAGGACATCGATTTTATTTGGGTACAGCATCGCGCAATTGTCAGTTAAAGTAATACAGTGCCGTATCACAAAAAGTGGCCTGGTTTTTAGGGGGTAAATCCTTCCGAAACCAGAAGTGGTTAAAATTCAGCTTGGTAAAGCAACCTGGGCTTATACTTACCCTCAGGCCTGATCCAGCGATCTTATCACTTAGAGTTCTGGCCATCCTTCTTCCAGGCCAAGCTCTTCTGCACAGGTGAAGAGGCTAGCATCATAATAGATTCAAGTATTTGAGGGCTGAGATCAGCAGCTGACGGCAATTGTTGACACATTCAGCCCCCAGTCAGGAGACTCCTTGGCCAACAGCCGAATGTAAAAAAAAAAGGGACTGGGGATGCTGGCTAATGTCATTACCCAAATATGGCAATGACCATATTTGGTCAACAAAGGGGCTCTCCTGACCAGCAGCTGAATGTCTCCTGGAAGGTGTAATTGGTTGCATTATGGACAATCCAGGCTCAGCGCCACCCCCACCCATACCTGTTTCTTGCAGGTATATAAATCTGTTGCAGGCATAACACAGTTCTAATGCATGTCTAAAAACACCCTTTATGAATTCTTATGTGAATTTGGAGCACCTGTAATTTCCCAGCATGCACTGTAAATGCATTTTTTTATGAGAAAAAGTTTGACATTTTAGTTTATTAAAGCAGAACTTTAACCATAACAACCTAATAAAAAAATAATGTTCTTTAGCAAAGAACATGCATTTCTGATTAATAATTATGCTACCAAAATTAGTGTGTGCTGTAAATTACCCCCAGCATTGTTCCTGTTTCCTCTGATTGGAGGCTGCCATTTTGCTGAAGCCCAGAGGCCCTGAGCAGTAGTAAATCATAAAAAAAAAAAAATCAAAAAAACAGTTACATTCCTGGAATTTCAGGATTACTAACTTGGCAAACCATCAAATGGCTGGTGTCATAACTGATCTCAGGCGCAGCATGGCAGTTGCAGATCAAACAGAAGCAGCTTCCTTGGCTGTAAAGGCTAGGAGGGTTTAATTAATGGCATTGCAGCCTCCTCTTCTGGGGTCCCCAAGCTGGAATCATGTCTCCTCCTCTTCTGTGTCTGCCACAATAGCTAGCGCTTACTGTGGGGCAGGCATGCGGGCTTGCTCCCGAGCTGGGCTCTAAGCCTTTAAAACCACTTTATTCTCAATCTAATTCAACTGTAATCTTTACTTGTGTAACTAGTTCTTTATCTCTGTATACTAGCTTACTATTTGCTAGTAGAATGAACACACAGCAGCCACATGGACTGGGATGCTTTTTTTTTTTTTTTTCCCTTAGCATGTTTTTCTTTGTACAAGCTTTCAGAAATGTATTTGAGACACAGGTTCATGGTATGTACACTATAACACAATTTATCTTTGGCTGATAAGACAACATCAGCTCTGAAACAGTTATTTCCAGTCCTGTGCATGGCTGTATAGATAACTGCAGATGACCGATAGTTACCTGTCCTGGAAACCTACATAAGGTTATACAGACGCATACCTGATCCTTTTGGGTCCTCATAGCATCGACATCCCTTTCTGCATACTGTGGATCCTTTGCTGGGTCCTTTACATCTTTGACGTCATCTGTTTTCTACAGAAAAAAGAAAAATCTAATTTGGTTGAATAGTAAATATGCATACTTGCTGAATCTAGTAAAGAGTCTGGTACTTCAAAGGGCTACATATACTTTTGCAAGGTTTGCAAAACACTGGGAGCCTCAAGTACTCAAGGTGCTCTACTATGCTACTGAAGATGTCACACCCTTCCGCCACCTAAGCCTCCTTACTACGATAAGTGGTCTCAGGTGACCAACTGTGAGGCATGGAAGGGGACAGGTTTTAACTACCTAAATCTCTGTACCCATTGGGACAGGCAAAAAGTACTAAGGACAAAAAGTAAGTAAGGTAAGGCCACATTGGTATTTGGGAATATATATTTATCTAATTAGGCATATCAAAGGGAACATGTTGACCAGAACGGAGACTTACCAAACCAGGTTGACCTTTACATATCCAAGGGGCAGATAATGTTAATTTTAATAAAAGACCACCTCAGCCTTTGAAATGCCTAATTAGATAAATATATATTCCCAAATACCAATGTAGCCTTACCTTACTTACTTTTTGATGTGTTAAATAGACTTGTCACTCTCCTGTCCCATATGTAGCGTATGTGAACCCATCACACACTATATGTATGCACATATTATAATATATAAAATATATACACACACACACACATATATATATATATTATGTATAGATGCCCATAAAATTTACTAAATATCCCCTTGAGTGTTTTGTGTCTTGCGCTTTTGGTCTACCCTGATGTATAATACAATTTTTTTCTTAACAGATAGGGCTTTATTTTATTAGCCGGTCTGGATATATATTTTTTTGTAATTTATTCGATTTTTGCACAAAAAAATAGTTAAAAAAAAGGAAAAAATATTTTTCTTTAATCAACTGCTGACAGCCAAATGTACAAAAATGTTCTGGCTTAAAATAGATAGAACAAGCTCCAAGCTCATTGCTGCAGGTTCAAGCATGAGCTTGGTATTATTTTTTACAGATGGTGATTGGCTGTTCAGTAAAAGAGATCTGGGTGGCTCTACAACTACCAGATCACTTTTACTGTAATGAGAATGGCTGCTGTGGTTCCTGGGCTCTCCCATTCCTCTGGGGAGCCCAGAACCACGATAAACAGCCAGGCTAGCTAGATACAGAGGATATTGAGGAACGTCTGTTCCCTGGTTTCTTCAGTGACTAATAAGGACGATTATTTCATCACTTCTGATTACAGATCTGTCATTCCCTGGCTGCTACAGCAGCTAATCAAGCTTGATCTGTGCTTAATTAGATGTACTGGACAGCAGGAGAGACACTGGGGGTCAAACAGAGCCCCGATGTCTCTATAAAGTGTACTTGGCACCAGTGTTAATTTTGTCAACGAAAACATTTTCATCAAAATTTTCATCAGTAGCTTATTTATGGTGACGAAAAGGAAACGTACAGCAGATTTTTGTCCACTGATGAAAAAACTATGACAAAAATGAACTACGTTTTTGTTAACGAACAAAAATTAAACAAAATTTTGAGGCAGGGACGTTTACCCTCATGAACTTCGGATGGTAGAGAAACAGCACCAATCTCAGTGCAGTATGTTGAGCGAAAATGATTATTTATTAGGTATTGCACTTACAGGATAAGACCAAATGTAAATGGCATGTAAAAGAGACCAAGCAGTGAAGTCCCTCTGGATGGAGAGCTGGGTTCTGCGGCGTCCCACGTTGCCAGCCACGCCAGTGGTTTCTAGTGCTCCGATGCAGTGGGCGGGGGAGTGAGCGGGCATCACTAGGGAGACAGAGAGACCGCAGTGGGCATGGTCGTGGCGCACATTTGGAGCATGCATGCTCCTTCCACAGACCTCCCAATCGGCCATCTCAGCTGAGGTTAAAAAGGGGCAGCGGTGCCGGTGAACAGCAAGGCTCAATGCACCGGCTCCAGCTATAACCTCACAGAAACAGCACACCGAGTGGCGGCCACGGGAAAATGTCGTGTAATACAGTAAATAAATGGTGGTTTATTAATGACACAAAACAGCAAGCATCTATAGTATAAGGCCAAAAGATCAAAAAGTGAAAAATTTATAGAAGTAAAAGATAATGTCATAAAATTATCTGTCCAAAATAAAAAGGTTAAAATTTTAATTTCAAGGTTTAATTAAAAAAAAAAAAAATCATAAATAATAAAAATAATATATAATAAAAAACAATTGATGGGATCTAAAAAGGTCAGCTCTCCATCTAGAGGGACTTCACTGCTGGGCCTTTTTTACATGGCATTTACTTGGTCTTATCCTGTAAGTGCAATAACTAATAAAGGTACGTTTTTGCTTCACAAACTGCACTTAGATTGGCGTTGCTTCTCTTCCATCCTCTTTACCTACACAGCCACTTCTTACTCTGATGGCTGGCTGCCTAATCACTAAACACATTAGATTTTAGTTAACTAAAATGATTTTATTAGACTAAAATTTACTGGAGATTTTAGTCAGCTAAAATAAGACTAAAACTAAAACAATTGCAGATGACTAAAATGGGACTAAAACTAAAATGGCATTTTAGTCAAAAGACTATAACTAAAACATCAAAATTTGATGCCAAAAATTAACACTGCTTGTCACCTGCCCAAAGCTATCACATAGAAGGGCTTAATAGCTCCATTGTGATAGCAATAAAGTAAAAAAAAAAAAAAAAAATGAAAAGCACCCCAACCCATCCCACACATACATGCTAACAGTAGCGGCTGGTGCATTGGGAGGGCAGGGGCGCAGCCCCCCCCCCCCCCCATCCCTAATCTACATGCAGGGCGCCGGATGCATGGAGTTCAATGGGGCTTTTTTTTTTTTTTTAGCATGTGATTAGAGCCAGAGGCTCTAATAGGCTAAGACAAAGGGTGGGCAGAGCACTGCGCCCCGAGCCCACCCAGTTGTGTGACAATAGCGAATGAAAATTCACTATTGTCACACAGATCCTCCTCCTGGCCAATCAGGAACGGGTCCTGAGACCGGTTTCCCGATTGGCCGAAAGGAGAAGCCATTGGGCATAGAGGAGGAGGGAGGAGACGCAGAAGACTGAGGGGGAAGAAGCCGAAGCTGCCGCCGCTTGCTGCTGCACATGTCCAGATGTCCAGGCATCCAGGGTGAGTGAGCTGGGGGGTCCTGCTGTGATCCTGGGGGGGTATGGTGCACGGCCTGGTGTGGTCCGGGGGGGGGGGGTTGTATGGTGCGGTCCGTCTAAAGCCCCCCCCCCGGCCCATGGAGCACCAGCCACCACTGCATGCTAATGCAAATATGTGTGTAGGTCATACACACTTATGTAAAAAGCGAATGCACCTGATGATGGGTATTGCTGTGAACATCACAGCGAGGGCAATAATTCTAGGGCCATCATTCACAATTAACTCTGCAATGATCACCTGTTAACAATTTTAGGTACCAAAGTTTGTCGCCATTTTGACATGTTTGGTATCTATTCACTCGATGCAACATCTTTACCACACTACTACTTTACTATTAAAAATGTTAGGTAAATCTTCTTTTATACATTACAAAACAATTGGGTATTATATTGTTTGTGTGCACTAAAATGTTTTTTTCTTGCAGTTTGCGTTTAATAAATGGCAGAATGCAAATGCAGGTATCTCAAAACATAAGAAAAAAATGAACAGCCACCATGTTATTTTCCAGGGCCTCTGTTTTCAGAGATTATATAATGTTTGGGGGTTCTAAGTAAGGTTCTAGCATAAAAATGCTGATTTTAATATGTGGAGGAAAATACAAAAACTTGCCCCAAATACTCTGTTCGATCAACGTACATGGCAGTTTGTTCATGCAACCCTTGCACTGTTTTTTTGTAATTCCAAATACACAATAAAAATACTGAACAAGACAATAAAAATTGCCCTGGACAGCAAGTGGTTACTTTATCCGCGGATTTGATTATATTTATTTTTACCTACTAGACTTTTATTAAGAAGAAATATAATTGACCAAGTCTGCCAAATTAAATTTTATCCTTGTTTTTTCTTTATGGGGGAAGGTCTGAATCCGGTCAAGTGAGACCTGATCCAGCCTCTCCCATGTAACTCCTCAACAACAGATTACTTCTAAGGCCCCAGGCACACAGGGCGTTTTTGTAGCTGCTGTTAGGAGCGTCAGACGTTTTTTTTTGCAGCTTAAAAACGCCCCTCCGTGTTATTCTATGGCTTCATGCACACACAGGGCTCTTAGGAGCTCCAAGTGGCATAGGCGTTTTTAAGCTGCAAAAAAAAGCCAGGGCCAGTGCGTTCTGAGGACCAGCGTCAGAGCTGTAAAAACGTCTGACGCTGCGAAAGGCTGATTAACGTTGCTTAACCATTTAAGCCCTGGAGGATTTGGCTGCTGAAAGACCAGGGGGTATTTTGCGATTCTGCACTGCGTGACTTTAACGGACAATTGCACGGTCGTGCGACGCTGTACCTAAACGAATTTGACGTCCTTTTTTTCCCACAAACAGAGCTTTCTTTTGGTGGTATTTGATCACCTGTGCGATTTTTTGATCATGCGCTATAAACAAAAAAAAGAGCGTAAATTTTGCAAAAATAACAATATTTTTCATAATTTTTTATATGAAATTCCCCAAAAAAAATGTAAAAATCAAAATTTTTTAACATTTTCGGCCAATTTGTTTTATGCTACATATGTTTGGTAAAAAAAAAAAAAATCGCAAAAAGCGTATTTTGATTGGTTTCCGCAAAAGTTATCGCGTTTACAAACAAAGGGAAAGATTTTTTTTAACGCGTAATGGCGGCGATCTGCGATTTTTTTTGCGGTACTGCGACATTGCGGCAGACAGATCGAACCCTTGACTGACATTTTTGACACTTTTGGGGTTACCAGTGACATTTCTACAGTAATCAGTGCTATACATATGCACTGTTACTGTAAAATTGCACTGGCAGTGAAGGGGTTAACTTTATTTGAGAGGGAGGGGCTGTGTGTGTCCCTAGGGGCGTGATTCTGTGATTGGCTGTGGCTTGAGCTGTAGGAACAATGATCAACGGTCCTACATAGTAGAACCGTATGATCAGTGTTCCTACACAGGGGAGAATGACAGGCGGCTTGTTTACACCCTTCCTATTGTTCATTCAATGTTTTGCAATTTAGCTGCTGTATAAGGGCGCGGGTTTATATACATTTATGCTATTTTGGCTTGTTTACACAGCCTGCCTGCCTTTCTCCCTCTCCCCCGACGATCGCTGAGTGACCGGCGGACATCGGGTCCGCCGGTCACACGCGCGGGGGGCCCGTGACCGCGCGGGAGCACCCTGCCGGCGGCGCGCGCTCGCTCCCCAGAGCCTCACAGGCTAGTGATGTACCGATACTGCCTGTCAGGGGCTGACCGCCATGTACTTGCGGCGGTCGGCAAGCGGTTAACATTGCTTATAAAGCGTTTAGCCACGTTATACGTTTTTTATTTTAATGTGAAAATCAATGGTTCCCTATAGGAGCTTTGTTTTGATTGGAAGTCGCATCACAAGTCGGATCAGGATGATCCGACTTGTGGTGCGACTTGCGCTCTAAGGATCTTGAGGGAGAACTCCACGCCAAAATGGGAAAAAAACAGCGTGGGGGTCAGCCCCAGGTTCCAAACCAGGCCCTTCGAGTGTGGTGTGGATTTTGAGGGGAGCCCCAGGCCAAAAAAATGGTGTGGGGCCCCCCCAAAATCCATACCAGACCCAAAGGGCCTGGTTTGGAACATGGGGAGACCCCCCACGCCGTTTTTTTCCCATTTTGGCGTAGAGTTCCCCTTCAAGATTCTCAGAGCGCAAGTCGCACCACAAGTTGGATCATCCTGATCCGACTTGTGATGCGACTTCCATTCAAGTCAATGGGCTGAAAGCCATATCAAAGATGGCTCCTAGGCAACCATTGATTTTGAATGGAGGCAGAAAAAACGCTGCTAAAAGCCAACGTGGCCAAACGTGCAATAATGCCAATGGAAAAAGCTACTAAAAGCACGTTTTTACAGCTGCTTTTTCCTGTCGTTAGAAGTGGCTCTGCAGCTCGTTTTTTCTGATGCCCTGTGTGCATGGGGCGTAAGAGTGATGTATTGATGTTTAGAAGCCAGCAATAGATCACTAAAGCAGTGATCTACTGCTGCCGGTAGAAGCTAGACAGCACTTTTCCATCTCTTCCCAAGTCTTGGAAATGACAGCCATGATGCCAAAAGGACAAGGGAAGCTCCAAAGGAGTTGAGCATCTTTTTCCTGGTTCACACCAACTACGGCATGGTGAGGAGGAATGGCCATTCTATGATCATTTTTTCCCACGTTTCTATATGTGCTTATAAGAGACATGAGGTACCATAAGCAGGGATTTATCCTACCCACCTTTACTACACCTTACAAAAAAATATAAGGATCAGATTGTTGATGACAACAACTTTGGATACACAATTTGTATATTGATGTGTTCTACATCTGTTTTTGACATTTCCTTTCTGACACTCTTTCAAATCATGCTTGTTGTGGGGTCTGTAACTCAAATGTACTCAAAGTGGTAATAAAGGTTTGGCTTTTTTAAAATAAAAAAAAATATAAACATGTTATACTTAACTGCTCTGCGCAGTGATGTTGCACAGAGTAGCCCCGATCCCCCTCTTCTCGGGTGCCTTGCTGGGGCTCCTGGCCCTTGACAAGTGCACTCAATAGCAAGGCACTGGTGCAAGCTTGCTCCCGAGCCCCGCTCTATACGTCCATGAGACACATACAGCTGCGGCTCAGTCCTGCCCCTGCTCTCTCCTCGTTGGCTCACTGGCTGTGATTGACAGAAGTTACCAATGAGGAGAGGGAGCCCCGGGACTTCTGAGGCTGTCGCTGGATTGAGAGGGAGGGAGCACAGGTGAGTATTAGGGGGAGCTGCACACAGGTTTTCTACCTTCATGCAATGAATGCATGAAGGTAAAAAACCTTCAGCCTTTACAACCACTTCAAGTCAGATGCAGCCAGGCAACTAGTGTTTTCAAAAGAAAGTCTGCAACAGTAGCCCCTGCATTTTTTTCATAACCATGTAATTTAAAAAAATAAATAAAACGTATGCATACGTTTAAACCTACAGTCTTCTAGCCACTCCAGTGACATTTTGGGTCCTTCCTTTCTTTTTTCCAGCAGCAGCGGGAGAATGAGTGGCCCACTAACAAAATGATGTGTTAGTGTCACCCATTCCATAAGTACCAAAACCCAGGTTGTGTCAAGACATCTTCCTAGGACGTGGGTCGGTGACAGCCTGAGCTCATAGGAAGGGAGTTGAATGATGTTGCCCATCATTCAGCCAAAGACTGGTGACATCTGTGTTGTAAACCAAGCACTGCAAATGTCGGATTCTGACTGAAGGCATGCACTGCAGAAAAATCTGCTTTTTTTATTATTATTTTTACATTTCCTGGGCATATTTTTCTAAATTTTAACTTAAATTCTGTTTGAAATGTCAGTTTTAGGCAGCATTTACTTTTAGTACAGAGGAATAAGGGAACGAGAAACAACAACAACTATTCTGTGTCTTTAGTTCTGTTTTAAACCCAAATGTAGTGTATAAGCATCAGTCAATTTATTTTTCAGTGTCATAAGTAATGTGTTTCAGGCCAATTTAAGTAATTTAGTGCTGATGACCGCCTATTGGGTTGAACACTTTTCTATGCAGACATCCACAGCAATCTTAATCATAAAAAAATAATTGCAAACAGCCTTGAACATAAAACATGTCAAAATGACATTACTGTACTGTACTATAAAACTGCAATAAAAATAATCCCTATAATTGCAGATAAGGTTACAATCAGATCTGTATTTGGCTAACCAACAAGTGTTTTTTTTTTTAAGAAGCTATTAAGGAAGCTGAATATATTATAATGAGCAATGTCAGATGACAGATTTTGGCTGCCTGTTCCATAATCACAAATTCTTAAAAGAGAAGTTCAGGATTTAAAAAAAAAAAAAAAACCAAACATTTATACTCACCTACGTAGGTGGATGCAGCATCCGTCTGATGCTGCATCTGTCTCCCGCCAGCTCTGCAGTGAGAACGGAGTGATCAAACACAGCTAAACACTCAGTTTCTGCTCCAGAGCTCACTGTAGCGATGGGCTGTGGAGAGGGCAAGAGGGGCTTGCTCAGTCTCTCGG
This sequence comes from Pelophylax lessonae, assembly GCF_965119305.1. Lineage (NCBI taxonomy): Eukaryota > Metazoa > Chordata > Amphibia > Anura > Ranidae > Pelophylax > Pelophylax lessonae. Next base: position 637,105,432 of record NC_138770.1, on the reverse strand, counting down.
CGGATCTCTGAGAGGCTGAACCAGGTGCCGGTCTAGGCTTCTGGGTGGATACCAACCATATGGTTGGGATTTTTTCTGAGCCTTGACTGACTAAGTGACATGAGCCAATAGCAAGCTTTAGCCCACTGTTGGCTTAATATGGGTCACAGGAGTGCAGAACCAACCATAGACCAAAAAAAGCTTTGTCCATACTTCTTTAAACTTCTATGATTCCCTAGATATATCCACAGCTGAAGTCCATTGACTGAACAATCAATCTTTACATTGCCAGTGCCGACATTAGGGAAAATTGTGCTGAGAGGTTGCCAGTGCTGATTACCTCCATCTAAAAGATGCTAAATGCCTGGCTATCATGTTGATCCTGTGTCTCCAATGCTTTATCGGTCACTGATCTGGAACAAATTCTGATGTTGCAAGAAAAATAAGCTTTCAGAAGCTGAATAGTGAACCTAGATTTTGGCTTTGGCACTATATAACACTACATTATATTATACATAATAGTATCCTTGTACTTGGGAGACTTTAGGACTATATTCTGGGGTAAATACCTGGGGTTGCAGGTAATATTTAAAGGATGTCTAAACTTTTGGCCACCTAATGCGAAGAGAGGACTCATTGCAAAAGACCCTGATTCTGGGAAACATGGAAGGAAAAAGGAGACGAGGACGACAGAAAACAAGATGGATAGATAGCATCATCGAAACAATGAACATGAAGTCAAGCAAGCTCCGGAAGGCAGTGGAGGACAGAAAAGCTGGGTGTGCTATGGTCTATGAGGTCACAAAGAGTCGGAAACAACTAAACGACTGACAAACAAACCAAGGAGAAGCTATCTTCTATGGCAGGCATCACTAAATGGCGGCCCGCGGGCCAAGTCCGGACCCAATCAGTGTTCCGTCCGGCCCCGCAGCGGTCGCGCCATTTAGGATCTGTTTTTTCCCTCTGCCGCCGCCGCTGCAGCTCCGTCTTTACAGAGCTGACATCGGAGGAGCAGCGCAGTGATTCACGGAGGACGGGGGCTGGTACAGTAAACTGATTGGTTGCTAGATCTGCCCTGTATTGTAGCAACCAATCAGTTACCTGGGGCAGGTCCGGCCCTCCGTGCATCCCTTTGAGCACTTCCGATGTAAGCTGCTGTGCCTCCGATGTCAGCCACGCTGCCCTGTTTAAGGTAGGACAGGGAAGAGGCACTAATAATGTAAAGGGGGAAAGAGGGGTGATATCAAAGAGGCAGAAAAGTAAAGGAGTGATACGGTATGAAGGGGGATGGGGTTCTACAAAGGGGGTGAGGATTAGAATGTGAAGGGGGGCTGGAGACTGCAGTGTGAAGGGGGGTTTTAAAAAAAAGGAGATGAGCACAGGAATGTCTGAGGGTGCTATAAAGGGGGTGAGGACAAGAATGTGAAGGGGGTGCTATGAAGGGGATGAGGACAGTTATATGAAGGGGGTGCTATGAAGGGGGGGGGGACAGTTATGTGAAGGGGGTGCTATGAAGGAGGTGAGGACAGTTATGTAAAGGGGGTGCTATAAAGGGGGAGGACAGTTATGTGAAGGGGGGTGCTATGGAGGGGGTGAGGACAGTTATGTGAAGAGGGGTGCTATGAAGGGGGTGAGGGCAGTTATGTGAAGGGGGTGCTATAAAGGGGGGGACAGTTATGTGAAGGGGGTGCTATAAAGGGGGTGAGGACAGTTATGTGAAGGGGGGTGCTATAAAGGGGGGGAGGAAAGTTATGTGAAGGGGGTGCTATGAAGGGGGTGAGGACAGTTATGCGAAGGGGGGTGCTATAAAGGGGGGAGGACGATTATGTGAAGGGGGTGCTATAAAGGGGGGGAGGACAGTTATGTGAAGGGGGGTGCTATAAAGAGGATGAGGACAGGAATGTGAAGGGGGGCTGGGGACTGCAATGTGAAGGAGGGGTACTATAAAGGGGGCGAGAACAGGAATGTGAAGGGTGGGTGATATGAAAGGGGCTTAGAATTGCAATTTAAAGTAGGGGGTGATATAAAGGGGGGCCACTGACAAAAATGTGAAGGGCTGAGGACTGTAATGTGAAGGGGGGATGATGTACAGGGGGGCTGAGAACACTGATGTAATAAAAAGGATTGTGATGTGAAGGATTGTGGACTAGGTTCACATTGTTGCGTAACGCGTGTAGGCGGCCCATTTATTTCAGTGGGCTGCCTTGTAAGCAGAAACGCAGAAAAATAAGTCCCTGACCTTTTTTTTCTTTTTAATTGCGCCGTACCAAGCTACATGGTACTGTGGCACCATGTGATGTGGCACTCGTAAAGACGCGCCATGTTTGCGCATTGTGCAGAGGTTCTTGAGAGCCAAACATATGATTCGGACCTCGGTTGGAAGAAAATTTTACCTACTGGACCTTCATGAATTTTAATTCATTACCCCTGTTCTATGGACTACAAAGCAAAAGTTCCCCTATACAAAGGAGTAAGGAGAGTGGAATGTGCCAAATCAGAAAAGCAGTCTAAGACGAGTTAGCGTAGTCACCTTAAGACAGAAGTGTGTTACCAGCAAGACCGGGTGTAAATAAAAGGGAAAAAAGGGAAAAATGTAGCTATCACATCTAAGAATCTATAAGATGCAATATATTACATAATTGTTTTTTGGGAGTTTTTTTTTTTTAAAGTACCATCACAAAAAAAAAAACAGCATAAGTATTTGTTTTACATTTTTCTACTTTTTATCCAGCTAATACCGTATTTATCGGCGTATAACACGTACTTTTTCCTCCTAAAAATGGAGGAAAAAGTAGCACTGCGTGTTATTCGCCGATATAACAAAAAAAAAAGTCCAGAAAGCAGTCAGCGCTGAGAGGTAGAAGGGGGCGGGCGGCGCCGAGGAGAAGAGAGGACGCGCTGTCATCGGAAGTCCCGCCTCCTATGCCGACGTCAATCATAGGCGCCGGGACTTCCAATAACAGCGAGTCCTTCCTTCTCCTCGGCGCCGGCCGCCCCCTTCTACCTTTCGGCGCTGACTGCTTTCTGGACAAGGGGCGAGGCTGCAATAATGGGCGCTGGCGAGGCTGCAATAATGGGCGCTGGCGAGGCTGCAATAATGGGCACTGGCACTAGCTGCATGAATGGGCACTGGCACTAGCTGCATGAATGGGCACTGGCACTAGCTGCATGAATGGGCACTGGCACTAGCTGCATGTATGGGCACTGGCACTAGCTGCATGTATGGGCACTGGCACTAGCTGCATGAATGGGCACTGGCACTAGCTGCATGTATGGGCGCTGACACTTGCGAGGCTGCAATTATGGGCGCTAGCGAGGCTGCAATTATGGGTGCTGGCGAGGCTGCAATTATGGGCACTGGCGCTGGCGAGGCTGCATGTATGGGCACTGCGCTGGCGAGGCTGCATGTATGTGCACTGCGCTGGCTGCATGTATGGGCACTGCACTGGTGAGGCTGCAATTATGGGCACTGGTGCTGGCGATGCTGCATATATGGGAACTGCACTGGCGAGGCTGCATGTATGGGCACTGGCGAGGCTGCATGTATGGACACTGCGCTGATGAGGCTGCATTCGTGGGCACTGGTAAGACTATATTTAATTTTACAAAAAAATTTCTTTCAAAGTTCAAAAGTTCAAAGCGGTTTATTTTAAATTTCAGCTTTTTTCCTGAAATTTCTGCCCTAAAATTTAGGTGCGTGTTATACGCCGGCGCGTGTTATACGCCGATAAATACGGTAACATTTCATAGTTAATTCTAAAGTTAAAAAAAGATTACTACTAAACAATCAACAATTAAAAATAGTTTAAAATGACACACCTGAATACTTAAAACTATATGTATTCATATCTGCTACAAAATTAAAATCATTTGTCTGCCAACAAAAGAATTATAATTTTCTGGGACTAAATAGGAAAGGGCCAAAACTACAACTTTGCTATGGTTACGTAGCTAAAGAAGCTATAGGGAGATGCAAGATGAAATACACACCAAGGACGAAAGTTTAACCTATAAGAGCCTCTTTGTTACAAGTAATTATTATCATGATCAGGGAGATGCTTCTACTGAAAAGACAAGAACTCACTGCTCAAGGTGGTGTGATTACCTGATGACTCACACGGGTGCATGCCCCGGCTCGCCTCCGTGAAAACTTGATAAAAGAAAAGGAATTGGCAGAACTCCAGGTTGAGTCAAAATCCAGATTTATTTACTTTATACTTTTGTAATGATTAAGCACACAGTCAGTGTGTGAAACGCGTCTACCTTGTCACGATTGTCATATTTGGATGTCCAGTCAATAAATCTGGATTTTGACTCAACCTGGAGTGCTGCTAATTCCTTTTCTTTTATCGAGATGCTTCTACTGCAAAATTCTCAAAAAAGAGGGCACTACTCACCCATCATCATGCAGAAAAAACATGAGGCAAAAGTGTTGCATCTACAGAGTAGTATGAAAAGCCGTCTCCTGTAGAACAGCGAACATTTACTCTATATTTTATTAATAAAAAGTCTGACAGCTGGATTCAACAAATATAAGTAGCTAAAATCACAGTTTCTTAGTGTTTAGCACTTCTGTCTTGCAGCACTTGGGTTCCCGGTTCAAATTTAAAACCAGGACATCACCTGAATGGAGTTTGTATGGGTTCCTTTTTGTACTCCAGTTTCCTCCCACACTCTAAAGACATTCTGGTAGGCTTATTGGCTCCAGTATATATGTATGCATGGGGAATTAAGACCTTAGGTTATAAGCACCTTGAGGACAGTGACTGATGTGAATGTACAGCATGTAACGTGGTGTGTAAACTGTTGGTGCCATACAAATACTTGAAATAAAAAAACACAATTTACCATGGGAGGAAAATGTCTTTCATAAATCTTCTTCCATAACTCCATGGGGGTGCGCACATGAACCTGCCTCAGGTCACTGTCAGATGCAGGGGGCGATCCTAAATATCAGAAGAGATTTAGCTGCTTTAGATTATACTTTGTTTATAATGATGGGGATAAGAGTGATGACAGCACTCACCAATCTGACTGAAGGAATCCGTTCCTGCCGGAATGACCAGTGGCTTATTGTGATCAACTGACACAACTTTGCTGAAAAATCAAAATAATGAAATATTAAATAATTTATCATGTTACAGCTGCAGTACTAAGAACATTAAACAGCCAGATGAAAAGGGAAGATGTTTCCAACAGGAGTCAGATGCCATTATCCCTTCCAGTACAGTTACAATGAAATTATCTGATAGACAGCTATAGCAAAATCTCCATTCAGCCCTTTGACAATGGACAGCCATCCTTGGATCAAAATGTGGCCAGTTAAGCAGGGACTGGCAGAATTTCGATCCATGTATGGGCAGGCTGGTTGTACAGAAGTCAATTTACCAGTTGACTTCTGTACAACCAACCTGTTAGAAAATTCCTGCATGATCAGCGCCACTGGCTATAGACGGAAGAACCAATTATCGTATTTTGAAGTTTCCCTGCTGTCAGAACACAATAGCTCAGGGGGATTATTTCCTCCATTCACTTTGAATGTGTGGATGGGGGAAATCAGGTTATTTATTTTTCGTTCAACCTGCTTAATGTATGGCCAGCTAAAGATTGACTACCTACGAATAGCTGAGAAACTTCCAGCTATTGGAATTTGAGGGAGAGATAAAAGCTGAGGAGTAGCTTAAAGTGAACGTGTGGTATGTAACAGCCAGATGAGCTTTTCAATATGATCTCCCTGTAGCTACAGACACTGTGGAGTAATTCATCCTCAAAAGGCATGGAAGAAGCACTGAAGTCATCCAAGTCCTTCTCTCAGTACCTGCCTCTCCCTGCTCCCCCTACCAGAGCTCCTGCTCTAAGTTAAAGTGGTCGTAAACCCTTTCATATACTCAGTGAAGTGAGTGGCCTCAGATGATACACAGAGATGAAACAAATCCTCCTACATAAGTTGTACCTCTTTATCTACAGTGGTTTTTCTCCTACAATCATTCAAAGTACATAATTTACACAGGATCTCTCAGCTCTGAAAAGCAAGGAGCAGAGACACACACCCCTCCATATAGCTCACAGGAACAGAGCTGAGGCTGTAAATCACAGGCTGTGCCGTCCCCTGTTACCATTTTTCCCTTTGGTGTCAGGAAAACTTGTCAGAAGTGACTCATGCTGATAGCAGAGGAACACAGCAAAATACAGAAATGACACTTAGTGCTCTGGATTGACAATACACACACTATAGTGAGATAGGCTTTGTTCATATTTCATGTCTGAGGTTACAACCACTTTAACTCTAGAGATTAAAAGTTTGAAAGGCTGCAGGATAATTTCTGGGTGGGGACTCAGAGTCAATGAAGGAAAGCAGGGGTCAGTTTGAGATGAGCTGACTAGTCACTGTGGGCTGCTGGGAGGGGGAATTCATTGGGGTGAGCTTGTGAATCACTGCAGGGAAGGGGGAGCAAAACAAAGGTTCTATACCATGCATTACTACACTTATAGGTACATGGGATAATATCAGTGTATATCAAACTTATTTTTCATAGTTAGTCAGGTTGAAAAAAGAGACAATGTAAAAAAGAGAATGGATGCTCCTGCGCTTGAGGGGTTGTTATGCGACTTGGTTTAATAGAAACACGACTCAGCTGGTATTGTCGTCGTTCCTGCTGTGCTGCCACTCTGAACAGGTTGGGGAAACCCAAATGAAGCTCTAAAAAGAAAAAGTACAGAGGGCGCACCAGCCTAGTACATTACCTTTGAAACTATTTATTTTAATAAAATTGAATGCACATCATACTCACAAAGTAGATAAAATGACAGGCAAGAAATAAAATAATAAGTCCACCGGAAGTCTCCACTGAGCATAGTCCACTGATGCAGACCGTGGTTAGATGCTAACCTCTAAAAGCAGCTTACATGTTTCGGGGGTGTCCCCCCTTCTTCAGAGCCAAGAGACAAGTCCATCTAGCTCAACCAATAAGAGGAAGGCGAAAAACCACAGCAAAGCATGATCCAATTTGCTACAGCAGGGGAAAAAATTCCTTCCTGATCCGCCGAGAGGCCATTGGATGTTCTCTGGATCAACTTCACCGATAAATGTTAGTACCCATTTATATTGTACACCTCGGAAAGAATCCAGGCCTTTTTTAAAGCATTCTCCTGAGCTGGCTAGAACCTCCTCTGGAGGGAGTCTATTCCACATTTTCACAGCTCTTACTGTGAAGAAACCTTTCCATGTTTGGAGACAAAATCTCTTTTCCTCTAGACGCAAAGAGTGCCCCCTTGTCCTCCGTGATGACCTTAAAGTGAATAACTCAACACCAAGTTCAGTATATGGACCCCTTATGTATTTGTACATGTTGATCATATCCCCCCTTAATCTCCTCTTCTCAAGAGAGAATACATTCAGTTTCTCTTATCTTTCCTCATAGCTGAACTCCTCCATGCCTCCTATTAGTTTGGTTGCCCTTCTCTGCACTTTCTCCAGTTCCCAGATATCCTTTTTGTGAACTGGTGCCCAAAACTAAAGTGCATATTCCAGGTGAGGTCGTACTAATGGTTTGTACAGGGGTAAAATGATATTCTCTCTCTGGAGTCCATACCGCTCTTAATAAAAGAAAGGACTTTGCTCGCTTTGGAAACCGCAGCTTGGCATCGCATGCTATTATTAAGCCTTTAATCTACCAAAACCCCCAGATTTTTCTCCACTATGGATTCCCCCAGTTGTACTCCCCCTAGTATTTATAATGCATGCATATTCTTAGCCCCCAAGTGCATAACTTTTCATTTATCAACATTAAACCTCATTTTCCACATAGTTGCCCAATAAAACAATGCATGGAGGTCAGCTTGTAAATTGGAGACATCCTGTATGGATATTACTCCACTGCAAAGCTTGGTGTCATCTGCAAAAATTGAAATGATACTTTTAATCCCAGACCCTATATCATTTATAAAGATATTAAAAAGTAAGGGTCCCAACACTGAACCTTGGGGTACACTACTGATAGCCTTAGACCATTCAGAGTAAGAATAATTAACCACTACTCTCTGATTTCTATCTTTTAGCCAGTTTTCTTTACGTTTACAAACTGATTTTTCCCACCCTGTAGACTTTACCTTACACATAACCATGTGTGGGGAACTGTGTCAAACACTTTTGCAAAAATCCAAATATACTATGTCCACAGCCACCCCTCTGTCCAAGGTTTTAAATTGAAGAGAGAGAACATCGCTCAGGCTAGTCAAAGTCCACAATTCAAGGTGAGTGCTGAACCTCGCCTCACCACCGGAAGAAGCATGAAAGAAGAAAATGGCTGCAAACCACCACGGAATCCAATGAAGAAAAGTTCTTTATTCACATAAGTGGTACAAGGTAGAGCAGGGTAGGACAGTAGACGCGTTTCACACGACTGCTACGTGCTTGTTCACTACCAATTAGTGAACAAGCACGTAGCAGTCGTGTGAAACGCGTCTACTGTCCTATCCTGCTGTACCTTGTACCACTTATGTGAATAAAAAACTTTTCTTCATTGGATTCTGTAGTGGTGTGCGACCATTTTCTTCTTTCAAGGTTTTACTTACCTCCTCATAAAAAGAAATCAGATTTGTTTGACAACTTCTGTCTTTCATGAATCCATGCTGTCTGTTGCTTAAAATATTTTTTTTCCAGCAAGAACTCATCAATGTGGTCTTTCATTAAACTCTCCAGTATCTTCCCAACTATAGAAGTTAAACTAACAGGTCTATAGTTACTTGGTAAAGACTTTGATCACCACATTGGCCCTACGCCAATCCAGTGATACTATTTCAGTCATTTTAGAGTCCCTAAAAATTAGAAACAATGGCTTTGAAATGACAGCTCAATTCAATCATGCTCATTATGAATTTTCTCATTCTGCTGTCCTGTAATGTTAGGCTATATTTTTACGGGTGTACCTATGTGTACACCTGTACGAAAGGCTGTCTTTACCCCCACTGGATGCACAGGTGTTCTGTGCATCTGCAAGCGTGCAGTCCCATTCATGTCAATTGGGATGTAGCAACAGCACGGACATAGCTGCTAGTCCAATTTGGCCTTGTTCACACAGGCATACTTAAAGCGGAGTGTCACTCATTTTTGTGTTTATTAAAATTCAGCAGCTACAAAAAGTGTAGCTGCTGACTTTTAATAAACACACACTCACCTTTTCCATGGTCCAGCGATGCGGCCGCCTGAAGCCTCGCTTCTCTCCCTCTCCTCTCTGCTGCACCAGCACTGCAAGTGTGGACTCCCACCTGTAAGAGTTTGCGGCTTCACAGCCGGTTGTGAGCTGTGTAGAGCCTATCCATTGGTTGGGCAATCTTCTGAGACCTGTAACGTGTCCCAGAAGATTGCAAGGAGGGAGGGGGAGAGGAGAACTTCCGCTCATAGTTCCTAGGTGGCTTGAGCGGAAGTGGGAGCAGGTACCTGTCAAAACGAGGTACCTGTGGCCCCCCCCCCCAAAAAAAAATTGAATATTTTGGGGGGAGGAGTGCTTAAAGCCTAACTTCCCCTTTTGGGTGGAGCTCCGCTTTAAGCGAATGCCTGTGTTTGCCAACAAAGGGATGCACGAGTGTTCTGTGCATCCTCGTGCAGGCAGTCCCATTCATGTCAATTAGGATGCAGAAGGTGCATGGAATGCAGCCACTGCTCCAATAAGAAATCCATGTGGGTGTGGATGTACAGCCCTGAACACACAGTGTGCGTTTCAGGACCCGCACACGACATATAAGGAGCAGCGACTGTGTCCATGCAGCTGCTATTTGGAGCAGCGACTGTGTCCATGAAGCATGCCAATTAACATTAATGGGACTGCCTGCAGAAAAATTGTGCATCCCTGTGTTGCCAAACAAGGGCACTGGCTTAACTCTGCCTGTGTAAATAAGGCCAAAGTGGACCAGTGGCTGTGCATTCCCCTTTGGGCTAATTCGGCCTTCGCACGGGGGTACGGATAAGTATGCCTGTGTGATTGAGGCCTTTGACTACTGTGCGGGTGTGTGTCCCTAAATGCACCCTGGGGTTCATTTACTAAAATCAAATAGATGAAATGTGCACTCTGCAAGTACAGTTGCTCCAGAGCTTAGTAAATGTGGAGAAGCTCTGCTGACTGCTATCATTCAATCATGTGCAAGCAAAATTGTTGTTTTTTTTCCTTGCATGTGATTGAGTATTCTTTGCAAAGTGAAGCTTCACCTCATTTACTAAGCTCTGAATAAACTGCACTTGCAAAGTGCACAGTCTTTGTTATAAGACAATAAATAAAGGAGCACTCCCAGCCCTATGGAAGTCACTACAGCCACAAGCCCAGGAATAGATAAAATCTAAATTTACTTTAATGTAAAGTTAAAAAGCATGACATGCAGGAGTTCAAAGACTGATACATCATCAAGCCAGTGTAGAGGAGAAACACATAATCCCAAAAGCTGAAGGGTGACACATGATCCTGGAACAGTAGGTTCACCACCCAGGAGCCTCAGTACAGTGGAAGAAGTGTGTGGATTACGGCCGCCGGGGTCACTGAGGTGGTGGGTCTGCTGGAAGTTACTTGTCCAGGAACCAGATGTGATGTCATACCCCTTGCAAAAGAATACCTAAATATCCGCTTGGGAGGGCAAACTGGAAGTCTTGGGGAGCACTCAAACCATGTCAAACCAAAGGAGAGAAGCCAGTCACCATAATAACATGTTTCGGGGGGCTTGCCCCTTCCTCGGATCATGGTTCATGATGGTCTGAGAAAGGGACAAGCCCCCAAAACATGTTATCGTGGTGATTGGCTTCTCTCCTTTGGTTTGACATGGTTTGAGTGTGCTGTGATTACACGCAGAAGGAACTGAGCGGCAGGTACGGCAGACTCGATGTCCGCCGGCACCTGCTGATCATCAGCCAGAGAACAGAATCATGGTCTACCTATGTAAACAAGGCAGATAGCCATTCTGACAGAAGGGAAGAGATGAAATTTGTGTCCCTGCAAAGCAGGAAGTAAATTTCATCTCTTCCTCTAGTAAAAGCACCTCACACAGTATAGTAAAACACTAGGCACACAGTTATCCCTTTGATCGCCCCTGATGTTTAACTCCTTTCCAGCCATTGTGATTAGTACAGTGACCGTGCATATTTTTTAGCACTGATCTCTGTTTTAGTGTCACTGGTCCCCAAAAAGTGTCAAAAGTGTCAGTGTCAGAATGTCCGCCACAATATCGCAGTCCCGCTATAAGTCTTTGATTGCTGCCATTACTACTAAAAAATAAAAATAAAATAAAAACAAATAAAAATATCCAATAGTTTGTAAACGCTATAATTTTTGCGCACACCAATCAATATATGCTTATTGGGATTTTTTTTCTACCAAAAATATGTAGCAGAATACATATTGGCCTAAACTTATGAAGAAATTAGATTTTTTAAATATACAGTAAAACCTTGGATTGCGAGCATAATTCGTTCTGGAAACATGCTTATAATCCAAAGCACTCTTATATCAAAGCGAATTTCCCCATAAGAAATAATGGAAACTCCGATGATTCGTTCCACAAGTCCTTCAGTTTATAGTCTATATACAAAAATTATAGCAATGTGATAGGTTGTGTAACCATAAAATGTCCATCCACAATATGCAGCCTTCCCAAGGGGATTAGAAGCAAAATCTAGCAGAGCTACAGAATATAAAAGAGATGAGAGTGTAGAAATATGGTTACATGTAATGAAGGTTCAACATTTAGTAACTCACATGGTTGATGATTAAAATAGGCACACCTAAGTATGCAGGCATCCGGGGTAAAGCTGTCCACATAGACCATCTTCTGAACCACAGACTCTCACCACTGTCAGTCTGCAATCCTGACCGGGAAGAATAGCCTGCAGTAGAGTGATCTGAAAGCGAGGCTTTGAATCACTCGTGGAGTGCAGCGGGGAAGGGATGATGAAGACGGCTGTGCAGAGGACGGTCTATGTGGACAGCTTTACCCCAGATGCCTGCATACTTAGATGTGCCTGTTTTAATCATCAACCATGTGAGTTGCTAAATATTGAACCTTCATTAAATGTAACCATATTGCTACACTTTAGAGGCTCCTCTCTTCTTTTTTTATACATGACGCTACTTGTATATCAAGACATCGCTTGTATATCAAGTCAAAATTTATTTAAAACATTTGCTTGTCTTGCAAAGCGCTCTCAAACCAAGTTACTCTCAAACCAAGGTTTTACTGTATATATTTTTTTTATAGGATAGGTTTTATAGCAGAAAGTTAAAAAGCCACTAGAATGACCAGAATTCCTTCAGCCTCGATCCTGCGCAAGAGTCTTGGTAGAAGCTTGAGAGGAGGGAAGGCGTAAATCAGATAAACCAGGCCCCAGGGAGCCACCACTGCATCTGTGGCATCTGCTAGAGGATCCCGTGACCATGCCACAAACCTTTGCACTTTCCTGTTGAGCCGAGACACAAACAGATCCACCTCAGGGGTGCCCCACCAGAGACACAGCTGACGAAACGCCTCCATATGAAGGGATCACTCCCCTTGGTTCAACACACGCCGACTGAGATAATTCTGCAAATTTTCCACCCAAGGAAAGTGTACAGTGGAGAGGGCCGGAACGAAACGTTCTACCCACCGAAGAATGTTGGCTACCTCGAGAGCTGCCAATACACTTCTTGTTCCACTCTGGTGATTGACATTAGCCACGGCCCTGGCATTGTCCGATTAGATTCGTACCGTACACCCCTGAAGGTGATCCATCCAGTGATTCAGGCACAGCCTGATCGTTCGGAGTTCCAGGACATTGATCGGGAGTCTGGATTCCGACCGAGGAGCGGAGTTCCGACTAAGGACACCTCCCCACCCGGACAGACTGGCATAGTCACCCAGTCCGGCAGTTGATTGTAGATCTTACAGAAAAAAACAAAGAGAAAGAAAATGAATCTAAATAGAAACAATTGCCAGGACCAGAGATCTCAGCAAGGAACTAGATCCTTACTCCTGACTAGGCAGATGAGTACCTATAGCAGAGAGGGGGAGTATACCTCCCTGGGACTGCCCATAGACATAGTCAAGTTCTTTTTTTTGCCTAGTGTCCTACTCCTGTAGGGGGCAGTATAACCCAATGGTCAAGAAGATCGTGAGCTGTGTCCTTCAATAAACAAAAGATAAAATGGCCTGGTCATTAAGGGGTAAAACCTTCCAGGGGTCAAGTGGTTAAAGTGAACTAAAGGAAAAACTTTTTTAATTAGCTTTGGACAGAGTGGAGAGGGATTTGAACACCGGTCAGGTTTTATTGCTGTCTGTGCTAGGGAGATTCCCCTCTCTATTTGCCATGTTGTCCAATGAAAGAAAAAGTAAAAGAAAATCCCATATTTTGGGTTGTCCCCAGAAAAATAATAGAGGGGAAATCTTTCAATGGGGACACTAGTTCTGATGACCTAGGGGGGCCTCAATGGATTCACTTAATTTGCAGGGATTTCCTCTCACTTCCCGTTTTGGCTACAGGACAGGAAGTGAAGGTAAATCTTCCCAACGGGACACAGGTGGCAAAAAGAAAACTGGCAGGGGTTATAACCCTCCCTTACTTTATACAACATGAAAAAAAAAAAAGTTTTACCAATAGTTCTACTTTAAGTATGCCTCTGTGAATGAAGCTGAATTGGAGCAGCGGCTGTGTCTGTGCAGTCGCTGCATCCCAATTAACATGAAGGACTTCCTGCATGCCAAGGAATGGAACACCTGTGCATCTAGTGCGGGCAAATAGAGCACGTAGGTAAGCCCTTGTGAATGAGGAAGGGAAATACCTACAGCTGTATTAGAATATAATAATAACTTAGATTAAGGAAGGTCCTGTGTGCTATAATTAGGCTTGTTCAGTGTGGTTTTACAAAAAAATAAGGGAGTACAAAGCAGATTTCTAATTATGAAGACTGCCTTAATATTCAAGCCTACATTGACAAAAAAAACAAGGTTACAAAAAAAAAAAAAAAAAACGGTCAAAACTGAATAGGAGCTCCAAGGATTCCAAGGATTCCAATGATTCCATTATATGACAAATAAGAGGCAGTTCAACAAACAGCTAAGCTAGCATACGTGCCTTGGATGCTAAAGCATGCACTCTCAGGGCTCGTTTACCCCATACGTGCACGAAAACAAATGAGAAAAACGTGCAGATTTATCAGCTTCACATAAGTTTACATTCCTTTTCATGTGCATTTCAGTGAGTTTTTATTTGCATCCGTTATGTGCCCTGTTCACACCAATGTTGATTTTGTGCCAGTTTTTTTTTTGTCAGTGCAGAAAACTGCATACACCTTGCAGATTCCTGCGCAGAAAAATCCACACATGTCCTGTTCACATCACTGGTAACACGCAGATTTTTTTCTGCGCAGGAATCTGCAACCTGTATGCAGTCTTCTGCTCTGAAAAAAGTGATGTGACATCAACACTGTGGTGTGAACAGGGCACATAACTGACACGCACAAAAACTAATGTTAACCACTTAAGCCCCGGAGGATTTGGCTGCTAAAAGACCAGGGGGTTGTTTGCGATTTTTTACTGCGTGACTTTAACCGACAATTGCGCGGTCGTGCGATGCTGTACCTAAACGAATTTGACATCCTTTTTTTCCCACAAACAGAGCTTTCTTTTGGTGGTATTTGATCACCTGTGCGATTTTTTGATCATGCGCTATAAACAAAAAAAGAGCGTAAATTTTGCAAAAATAACAATATTTTTCACATTTTTTAATATGAAATTCCCCCAAAAAAATCTGTAAAAATCAAAATTTTTTAACATTTTCGGGCAATTTGTTTTATGCTACATATGTTTGGTAAAAAAAAAATCGCAAAAAGCGTATTTTAATTGGTTTGAGCAAAAGTTATCGCGTTTACTAACAAAGGGAAAGATTTTTGTCATTTTTGGTGTTTTTTTTTTTTTTAACGCGTAATGGCGGCGATCTGCGATTTTTTTTTCGGTACTGCGACATTGCGGCGGACAGATTGGACCCTTGACTGACATTTTTGACACTTTTGGGGTTACCAGTGACATTACTGCAGTAATCAGTGCTATACATATGCACTGTTACTGCAAAAATGACACTGGGAGGGAAGGGGTTAACTGTATTGGAGAGGGAGGGGTTAAGTGTGTCCTAGGGGCGTGTTTCTAACTGTAAAGGGACATGGCTATTGGTGTAAAAACAAAGATCAACGGTCCTACATAGTAGAACCGTCTGATCTTCATTTTTACACCAGGGAGAATGACGGGCGGCTTGTTTACATAAGCCGCTTCGCCTTTCTCCCTTCACCGGAGCGATCGGAGTGTGACCGGCGGACAATCGAGTCCGCCGGTCAAACGCACTGACTTGTCAGTGAACGAGCCCGGGCGGGCGCACGCCTCGGCGGGCGCGCGCCTGCCCGCAATTGGCTCACAAGTCAGTGACAGGCGAGTGACGTACCCCTACGTCACTCTGCCTGGCCGGGGCTGACCGCCGCAGTATATAGTCGTGCGGCGGTCGGCAACCGGTTAATGTGCATAAAAACTCACTGAAACGTGCATGAAAAATGATGTAAACTCATGTTCCTGCAAGTGAAATCTGCGCCGTTTTCCCATCAGCTTTCATGCATGTATTGTGTGAACGAGCCTTTAACGGGATGGGGCTAGGAGGTCTGTTTCAGCAATACAGATTTTTACCATTCCACAAGTGCTACAAAAAAAAACCATAAGCAATAAATACTAAAATAATAGAGATGAACCGACATTTCTGCAGCCAAAACAGATCGGGCAAAAATGGGGTTTTCTGCATTTTGCCGATAGAGAAAAAGGTGCCAAAAATGGTGACAAAAACGCATGCGATTTTGCTATGATTTTACTGTGCTTATGATGAGTTTTTCATAGGTCATGTGACTTAAAAATAGCATTAAAATCGTAACACATAGCAAGATTTTTAACACCACAACGGAAGAACAGCGGATCAGTGTACTGACATACATAGAATTTAAAGGGATGCATTTTTCTTCAGCTTTTCTTGCGCTAAAGATGGCAATCATGGGCCACAATAAATTCATATTTATTTAAACTCATGATATTATAAAAAATATAAAATATTATTAAAAAAATATAATAATAATAATATATATATATATATATATATATATATATATATATATACATACACACACACACACACACACAGTATCTCACAAAAGTGAGTAAACCCCTTACATTTTTGTAAATATTTTATTATATCTTTTCATGTGACAACACTGAAGAAATGACACTTTGCTACAATGTAAAGTAGTGAGTGTACAGCTTGTATAACAGTGTAAATGTGCTGTTCCCTCAAAATAATGCAACACACAGCCATTAATGTCTAAACCGCTGGCAACAA
Source organism: Pelophylax lessonae (assembly GCF_965119305.1). Classification (NCBI taxonomy): domain Eukaryota; kingdom Metazoa; phylum Chordata; class Amphibia; order Anura; family Ranidae; genus Pelophylax; species Pelophylax lessonae. The sequence goes on along the minus strand of NC_138770.1, from coordinate 637,089,075 downwards.
AAGTGAGTACACCCCTAAGTCAAAATGTTCAAATTGGGCCCAAAGAATATTTTGTGCGATCACCATTATTTTCCAGCACTGCCTTAACCCTCTTGGGCATGGAGTTCACAGGAGCTTCACAGGTTGCCACTGGAGTCATCTTCCACTCCTCTATGGCGACGGTCTTAGCCACCATTCTGCAGCTCAGTTTCAGGGCCTTGGGTAATCTTCTTATAGCCTAGGCCATCTTTATGTAGAGCAACTAATCTTTTTTTCAGATCTTCAGAGAGAGTTCTTTGCCATGAGGTGCCATGTTGAACTTCCAGTGACCAGTATGGGAGAGTGAGAGCGATAACACCAAATTTACCACATCTGCTCCCCATTCGCACCTGAGACCTTGTTACACTAACGAGTCATATGATACCAGGGAGGGAAAATGGCTTATTGGGCCCAATTTGGACATTTTCACTTAGGGGTGTACTCACTTTTGTTGCCAGCAGTTTAGACATTAATGGCTGTGTTTTGAGTTATTTTGAGGGGACAGCAAATTTACACTGTTATACAAGCTGTACACTCACTACTTTACATTGTAGCAAAGTGTCATTTCTTCAGTGTTGTAACTTGAAAAGCTATAATAAAATATTTACAAGAATGTGATGGATGTACTCACTTTTGTGAGATACTGTACACATATATATATACATACATACACACACACTACCATTCAAAAGTTTGGGGTCACCTAGACAATTTCATGTTTTCCTTGAAAACTCACACTTATATTCATCAAATGAGTTGCAAATTGAATTGAAAATATAGTCGAGACATTGACGATGTTAGAAATAATGATTTTTATTTGAAATAATAATTTTGTCCTTTAAACTTTGCTTTCATCAAAGAATTCTCCATTTCCAGCAATTACAGCCTTGCAGACCTTTGGTATTCTAGCTGTCAATTTGGTGAGGTGATCTGAAGAAATTTCACCCCACGCTTCCTGAAGCACCTCCCACAAGTTGGATTGGCTTGATGGGCACTTCTTACATACCATACGTTCAAGCTGCTTCAACAGCTCAAAAGGGTTGAGATCTAGTGACTGCGCTGGCAACTCCATTACAGACAGAATACCAGCTGACTGCCTCTTCCCTAAATAGTTCTTGCATAGTTTGGAGGTGTGCTTTGGGTTGATGTCCTGTTGTAGAAGGAAATTGGCTCCAATCAAGCGCTGTCCACAGGGTATGGCATGGCGTTGCAAAATGGAGTGATAGCCTTCCTTATTCAAAATCCCGTTTACCTTGTACAAATCTCCCACTTTACCAGCATCAAAGCAGCCCCAGACCATCACATTACTTCCACCATGCTAGACAGATGGTGTCAGGCACTCCTCCAGCATCTGTTCATTTGTTCTGCGTCTCACAAATGTTCTTCTGTGTGATCCAAACACCTCAAACTTAGATTTGTCTGTCCATAACACTTTTTTTCAATCTTCCTCTGTCCAATGTCTGTGTTCTTTTGCCCATCTTAATCTTTATCTTTGCCACTCTGCCTAGAAGGCCAGCATCCCGGAGTCGCCTCTTCACTGTGGACGTTGAGACTGGCATTTTACAGGTACCATTTAATGAAGCTGCCAGTTGAGGACCTGTGAGGCGTCTATTTCTCAAACTAGAGACTCTAATGTACTTCTCCTCTTGCTTAGTTGTGCATCGGGCCCTCCCACTTCTCTTTCTATTCTGGTTAGAGCCCGTTTGTGCTGTTCTCTGAAGGGAGTAGTACACATTGTTATAGGAAATCTTAAGTGTCTTTGGCAATTTCTTGCATGGAATAGTCTTCATTTCTCAGAACAAGAATAGACTGTTGAGTTTCAGAAGAAAGTTCTCTTTTACTGGCAATTTTGAGAGTATAATCGAACCCACAAATGCAGATGCTCCAGATACTCAACTAGCTCAAAGGAAGGCCAGTTTTATAGCTTTTCTAATCAGCACAACAGTTTTCAGCTGTGCTAACATAATTGCACAAGGGTTTTGTAATCAGCAATTAACCTTTTAACACGATTAGCTAACACAATGTACCATTAGAACACAGGAGTGATGGTTGCTGGAAATGGGCCTCTGCACAGCTATGTAGATATTCCATTAAAAATCAGCAGTTTCCAGCAAGAATAGTCATTTATCACATTAACAATGTAAAGACTGTATTTCTGAATAATTTAATGTTATCTTCATTGAAAAAGAAAAGTGTTTTTTTTTTTAATCAAAAATGAGGACATTTCTAGGTTACCCCATTTTTTAAACAGTAGTGCATATATATATATATATATATATATATATATATATATACACACACCCACGCACACACAGTATATATATATATATATCTATATCATTTTTAGTTTCGGCCAAGTGCATCCTGATTTTTTTGGTTTCGGCACCAAATTATCCTTTCGGTGCATCTCTATAAAAGAACCAACGTGGTCAAGAAAATCCACATTGGAAAGAACCCTCATTCTCCTTTGCCCATTTGTATTCTGTGACTTCCCTTCACTCCATAGCCAATCTTCTGATCTGATATACATTCTTGGCAAACTGAAGGGCATTACATAGAAACATAATGACTGAAGTCAATCCTTTAAAGCTTACCATTCGCCCTTCTCTTAATCCCTTTTCTGTTCCACCAGGCAAACAGGAAAAACACTAAACACGTTAAAGCCTTTTCTCATTGCTCGGCAGATAAAATCCATACCGACTCAGTTGGATTTCCCCAAGACTAAACTTGTAGCCTTCTCAGACCTCCCATTATATGAGAGCTGCCAAACACTTACACATTTAGCTCTGCTGGAGAGAAATCTCAAACCCATTTCTAGTTTGCATTTACTGCTGACATTTGATCACTTTCTTTCGGTGATGTTTAAGTTAAGACCCTGTGCATGACGTCTCATTAAGTAAACAAACTGCCATTAACAGGCAGTTACAGTTTCTAAAAATCGGCTTGGTTGTTGTTGGCAGGGGTTTTTACAATAGCAATTTCAGCATACACATTGTCATCACAAATAATTACATAGTTTACACAAAAATAGAAGATTTTTCAGGAAAGCATTGGGGGTATTTGAAAGACAGAACAGCACTTTGTGCGCAGAGCAGAGATGGAGTCACGCAGCACAAGCTTAAAGTGAAAGTTTGAGTTCTGCTTTAAGAAGGTACAGTCAGCTGAACATAGGAGGACCTCTATAATAACAAAAAACGCAGATTAACAAACATAAGTGGGCAAAGCAGGTCAATGATTGGCTTTGAAAGTTGCAAAGATTTGCCCTTGGGACTTTAAATGAGGTGCGACACGCCCAATAATACAATGTAAAAAGCAAGTTTATTGGAACATACAATGTCAGACAGGTACCATATTATGAAACAGATTTGTGATGTAATACATAGTATATTAATATTCATAGTCAAGTTCAGTATTCCAGAGAGCAATCCATATGAGTTAAAAAAATGTATTCTGGTAAACTGACGCGTTTCGTGAACAACCATTCACTTCCTCAGGGGTTGATGCGATACATTGTTTAAATCTGTTCAAAGAAATCGCATGCTTATGATCCATTGGCTGCTGCTGGGAATGTCTATCCCGAGAACAGTGGACCTAGGATCCACGAGGGCCCGGCAGGACAAACAGGGCCAAACGCAAGCACAGATCAACATAGTGTGGCATCCACAATGATGGCATATTGAAGAAATACTCTGGCAAGAGGCTGCATGATTGGCTTTACTTGTTGCCTGGATTTTATCTTAAAGTGGTAGTAAAGTAGTTTGAGACTTTTACCTATAGGTAAGCATATAATAAGGATTACCTGTAGGTACATTGAATATCTGTTAAACGAAAGCGGTGTTTAGGAGATATTCCCATTGGGTGCAGCTGGTAACGTCACCGGTGCATGTGCTCTGAAGGTCCGGCATACAGAAAGAAGACCGAGTGAAGATGGAAGCCCTGTCAGCGGTGACAAGGTGACACTGTAGGGCTTAAAGTGGAGTTCCACCCTAATTTAATACTTACCTCCATCTTCTCGCTCCGGGTCACCTGAAAAAGAAATGGATAATCGCATATTTTTTTTTTTTTTTACTTACCTCGTAGCGAAGAAAATATACTTACCTTACTTCCTTCTTCCTCCTTCCTCGGCCGCGGCCCGTCGTCACTTCCTGGCTCTGCAATGATTCCTGGGAGCTGAACGTCATCGCTCCCAGGAATCATTGCGCCTGCACCGGCCCCGACGTCAGTTCCGGGTCGCGCACGTCATCCCCTTCTAAACAGCTTCTGGGCATGCCCAGAAGCTGTGGAGGGATGACGCGCGCGACCCGGAAGTGACGGCGGGGCCGGCGCAGGGCATTGTGGGACCGAAGAAGGCGGAAGAAGACGCCGAAGGGGATCTCGCTGGCTTCAAGCTGCCCACATCAGAGATGGCAGCGCTGGACAAGACGTTTTCAAGGTAAGTATTTGTCCTAACAGGTAAGTGCAACCCGGGACAGATCAGAGGCTAGCCATTGTGGAATGTACTAGCCCTGACTGTCCCGGGGGTATTTAAAAAAAAAAAAAAAAATCCAGGGTGGAACTCCGCTTTAATTTTAAGGTAAGTATTTCATATTGTGCTTAGTATGCGATGCATACTAGTATATTATGCCCTTGCCTTTGCAGGGGATTTTTTTTTTTTTTTTTCATTTTGCAAACTGCGGTTTACTACCCCTTTAATGCAGGATTAAACAGTCCTATCTTTTACAACCAAGGAAGCTGCCATCTTAGCCTGCAGTTGCAATGGTGGCACACGTGATTAATTATGACACCAGCTATTTGATGGCCTGACAGTTTCGTTGAAAGCACAAGCAACTGTGACAGTTATTAATTACAGCATGCCTTGCATACAACTGTTTTGGTAAACAGTTGGATTATGGGTTTAGTTCTGCTTAATTTAGATATACAAGTGGAACTAAACTTTGTCTGAGCACCATAAATCCATTTGTAATATTTAAAGCAAACTCCCCATCCACTTCCATGTCTCCATGTTTTATTTTGTTGAGAAATGACTTTGAAAAAAATCACCTAGCATTTCTAGTCATGGCCATCTTGATTAAGGGCAGATGATTCATGTAGCATTAACTTCCTGGAATTTATCTGCCTTTAGCTCAGGCACGCGAGAGGGAGGGTGTGCTTAGCTGAGAAAACTCCTCCTCCAGATGAAAAAAAATGGGATGTAGAACATCATATACACTCACCGGCAACTTTATTAGGTACAACCTGCTAGTACCGGGTTGGACCCCTTTTGCCTTCAGAACTTCATTCATTCTTCCTAGCATAGATTCAACAAGATGTTGGAAACATTCCTCAGAGATTTTGGTCCATAGTGACATGATAGCATCACACAGTTGCTGCAGATTTGTCGGCTGCACATCCATAATGAGAATCTCCCGTTCCACCACATTCCAAAGGCTCTCTATTGGATGAGATGTGGTGAGTGTGGAGGCCATTGGAGTACAGTGACCTCATTGTCATGTTGAAGAAACCAGTTGTGAGATGGTTTGCGCTTTGTGACATGGTGCGTTATCCTGCTGGAAGGAGCCATCAGAAGATGGGGACACTGTAGTCATAAAGAGATGGACATGGTCAGCAACAATACTCAGGTAGGCCGTGGTGTTTAAACGATGCTCAATTGGTACTAAGGGGCCCAAAGTGTGAAAGAAAATATCCCCCACACCATTACACCACCACCAGCCTAAACCCTTGATATAAGGCAGAATGGATCCATGCTTTTATGTTATTTACTCCAAATTCTGACCCTACCATCTGAATGTCACAGCTGAAATTGAGAATCATCAGACCAGGCAAAGTTTTTCCAATATTGTCCAATTTGGGTGAGCCTGTGTGAATTGTAGCCTCAGTTTCCTGTTCTTATCTGACAGGAGTGGCACCTGGTGTGGTCTTCTGCTGCTGTAGTCCATCTGCTTCAAGGTTCAATGTGTTGTGCGTTCAGAGAGTGTTTTCTGCATACCTTGGTTGTAACGAGTGGGTATTTAAAGTTACTTTTCCCTTTCTATCATCTTGAACCAGTCTGCCGAGTCTCCATTGACCTCTGACATCAACAAGGCATTTTTATTCACACATGTGCCGCTCACTGGATATTTTCTCTTTTTCTGACCCTTCTCTGTAAACCTAAGAGATGGTTGTGCATGAAAATCCCAGTAGATCAGCAGTTTTGGAACTACTCAGACCAGCCCACCTGGCACCAACAACAATGCCACGTTCAAAGTCACTTAAATCCCCGTTCTGCTCCATTCTAATGCTCGGTTTGAACTTCAGCAAATAGTCTTCACCATGTCTAGATGCCTAAATGCATTGAGTTGCTGCCAGGTGATTGGCTGATTAGTAATTTGTGTTACCAAGCAATTGAACAGATATACCTAATAAAGTGTCCGGTGAGTGTATATTTATTATTGATGAATCAAAGAGATAGCAAATACTTTCGGGGAAAGAAGGATGAAAAATTTGGCGACCCCAACAATGTCCTTAGGTTTGCAGTACAGGGAGTTTTATCTTTGAAAGGTCTAAAGGGATATTGAGGACACTAAATGCTACCTCACTGGAACTGATGATCATGTAAATGTAGGCAGAATCTCCCACTTAGAATGCTTAGGTAATAATCTGCAGAAAACATTAAAAAGAAAAACTGCAATCTACTGTATATAGCTGACCTAGAGGGAAGTGTATTTGCAGTACACAGTTTCAACTTAATAAAGAGTTTCTTTTTTTTCTAATGCTTACAAATTCATAAACTAATGGGTTGAAGGAAAGAAAATTGCTTGAGGTTTCCCAGCTATGAGAATACAAAGATCACAGCCAGCGGTTATAGCCAAAAAAACAACCCAACAAGCTGGTTGCATTGTCAAATTCAGTACAACCATCCTGCCCACAGATGGATGGAAATTTGGCCAGTTGCTGTTGAACCAGAGGAGGACTGGGCCAGGGGGCAGGGGGGCAATTGCCCCCTGGGCCACTCAGATGCCCCATAAAAACGGTGCAACGCTTCTGCCCCAGACATGCCTAAAGGATTCCTGGTGAAGAGAAGTAAAAAGTCCCCGCCATTGACATACTGAGTGTGGGATGAAGACAAGGACAGTGCGCAGGCCAAACCCCCACCCCCCCCCCCCCCCCCTTCCCAGCATGGATGGTGTAAATGTGTCTGAGCAGAGGCTGGTTCCATGCCCCACTGGGGACTATTCTTCCCCTGGCCAGACCCAACCGAGCTGTCCCAGCTCCCCCCAACCACCCCCGCTTGCCAGGTCAGGAACCCAGATTCAGCTGGTAAGTAGAGAGTATCTGGAGCAGGGCTTCAGCTTGGAATGGGGGTGAGGAGGAGGATCGGAAGAGGGAGAGTGGGAGGGGGGCCGAGTCGCTGCACCATGGGCCTCTGGTTTGTACTTGCCCCCTGGGCCGAAAGTTGCCAGTCTGCTCCTGTCTCGAACTGTCTGAATTTTGACCTGTCTATCACTGGCTTTACTTTGTAAAGATCCCTAGACATTAACTTCCTTAAATTCTGTGACACAAGTTCACTATGTCCTGTGCAGAGGCACTACTGTGTCACACATTTCACAGAGCCTGTCATCTCAGCTACAGAGGTGCAGAGAGGAGGAGTTGCAGGAGGTGGAGTCAGTACAGGAATCACGGGTTGCAGGCAGCAAAGTACCATGGGATATGTAGTACTTAGAAATCAAAAGTAAACAGCAGAGAAGAAGCTGCAAAGCATGCAGGAAATTGTGGAAAGAGATGGCCAGCAGCCAGGCAGCACTCACAGCATGAAAGGAGATTTTTTAAGTAATCTTATAGTGAATTTTCAGATAGAACTATTGCTTGTATTGTCATTACAATGCTGATGTTTCAAAATGAAAGTGTATGCTGTGATTATAGATCTCAATTAATGCCTTCATGACACTTATATTGCAGAGCACACTGCCTGCTGACTTTTTAAATGTTTTTCTCTATCTGAAAATCCACATGGGGCCATACAAAGGATGAGTAACCCTCATCCATCTCATTCAGTTGTGTGTGTTGTAAAATAGACTTAAAGCGCAGGAGATTTAATTACAGGTTCTATTAGTGCCGGTTCACACTTATGCGATGCGGGAAGGCTGCGAATTCGCAGCCTGTTCCCGCATCGCAAACGCACCCTTGGCAGTTCACACTGCCATATGCGATATGCTGGGGGTGTCAATGAAATGTTAACGACACCCCCAGTTTGATCGCATATCACAGTGCGATCTTTACAGTTCGCACAGGATGGATCGCACAAGTGTGAACCACTGTGCGATCCGATCCTGATGCGGCTAAAAAAAGGGTCATGTGCGACTTTGCTGCGGGTGCAGTGCGAATTTAGCCATACAAATTGTATGGCTGAATTCGCACCGCACAGCCGATCGCATGTAATGAAGGAGTAGTGCGCTCCGATATTACATGCGATCGCCGCAGCCGCAATAGTGTGAACCGGCACTTAAGGCTTTTTTTAAAAAAAAAACACCATTAAACAGTCTATATTCCCTATCTGCTGGATGTAAGTGGTATATATAAAATATTTATAGGCAGTATCTCATATCCACCTGGCCAAAATACAAATACATATCAAATAATATAAATACGAAAAAAAAACTACAAACACCACTTGTACGTGTTGGAAATAACTTTTTTGAATATTTTACTTCTATACCTTTTATCTTGTCCAAATGCCAAGTGATTCACAAACAAACGCATCACTCCTTTATGGGTTTCAGACTTGCTTGTGAACTGAAAAAGAATAGATATCATTCTGTGAGAGACATAAAAGTCAAGTTGCAGCCAAACTATTTCTTTATCGTACATCACAGGACACAGAGCAACCATAATAATTACTATCTGGGTTATACGCCACCTATAGGTGAATGGACACTGGCAACTAAAAAGACAGGAAGTCCCCCTCTATGTAACCGCTCCCATACAGGAAGTACCTCCGTTTTTACGCCAGTGTCTTAGAGGTGATGGTAATGGTTGGAGAAGCTCTCCATATTTTAAGGTTATGCTACAGTCCCGGAGAAGATCTTGAAGGATCCCAAAGGGATTGGTAATCAGATCCACCTGAAAGTGGAAGGCTAAAAGGATGGTACCTGAGCCTCGGTAGAGGAAGACTGCAAGGTATGTGACCCTCTTAGGCGCTGGACCCTGGGATCCGGACCCTTGGTAAGACTGACTCAGAAGACTGATAAGGCTGAAATCTGACCTTTAATTGTGTCTAAGGCTAGCTTCATATCTACCCCTACTTGCAAGAAAGCTATAGTTCTCCCGATGATATATTTGCTGGGATGCCACTTCCTGGCCTTACACCAGGAAATATAAGACTTCCAGACTCTATAATAAATGTTCCTAGAGACTGGTTTCCTAGCACTTATCACAGTAGAGACTTCAGAACCAGATATACCCCGCTCCCTCAAAATCCAGGCTTCAAAAGCCAAACCATCAAATTTAACGATTGTAAAGCAGGGTGGAATATCGGACCCTGAGAGAGCAGGTCAGGGCGTAGTGAGATAAAGGGGGATGTAGTGCATGCATTTAAGGTCTATTTGAAGATGTCAGCTCAGATTCGAAAAAGACCGATTTTTTTGTTCGTGTTGCCAGAAGGGCCCAGGAAAGGGCAGGCAGCATCTAGGTCTACGATTTCTCAGTGGATTTGCCATGTTATTATCCAGGCATATGGTTTAAAGGGGAAGGTTCCACCTTTTCGGGTAAAGGCACACTCTACCAGAAGAGTAGGTGCTTCATGGGCAGTTGGCCATCAGGCTTCTTTGTCTCAGATTTGCAGGGTCACTACTTGGTCTTCAGAACATACATTCACTAGATTTTATCAGGTGGATGTTAGGGCCCAGGAGGATTCTGCATTTGGCCACAGTGTGCTGCAGGCAGCTATGTAGATCTTTTTCAGTCTGATGGCGGTTTTCGTATTCAGTGTCCCCCTCCCCTCAAGTGCATTGCTTTGGGATGTTCCAGATAGTAATTATTATGGCTGCTCTGTGTCCCATGATGTACGATAAAGAAAATTGGATTTTTCCTAGAGCTTACTTGCAAAATCCTTTTCTTGGAGTACATCACAGGACACAGAGGTCTCTCCCCTCTTGTCTGGGAAGTTTATTGCTTGCTAGAAAACTGAGGTACTTCCTGTATGGGAGGGGTTATATAGAGGGGGTGTCCATTCACCTATAGGTGGCGTATAACCCAGATAGTAATTATTATGGCTGCTCTGTGCCCCATCATGTACCCAAGAAAAGGATTTAAAAGTAAGCTGTAGTAAAAATCTATTATTTTCTTTTTTTTACTAAGGTCCCAAGATCCAGGCCCAGAAATTGTGGCATAACGTCAGCGCTTAATCCTGCCCCAGTGTATTTTGCACAAAGACATGTCTTCAGAGGGCATTTAGAATGTTCCAAATGCCCTCTGAGGACGCGCTTTTGCACAAAATTTATTAGAGCAGGATTACGCGTTGACATCATGCCGCCACTTCCGAGCCTGGATCTGGCGGCCATTCTAGTAAGTAGATTGTTACATTGTGTTTAAACACTTCTGTGATGGTCATGTGGCTGTTTTTGTTCTATGTGGATAATAAACTTCAATAAACGACTACACTGGAGACTTTATCCATATGGTACGGAGGTGCCCAAAACTTCATAGATATTGGACGCAAATGGTAAACACTGTTCCATTAGTCTCTCAAGTTCCTATAACTACTGATCCCTTGATATGCCTATTGGGCAGCTTGGATCCTGAGATATATTCTTCAGGAACATACCTGATGATCCAATGCCTTCTATACCTAGCTAGAAAGAGGATAGCCAGATTTCGGAGGAGTCCCTCCACCCCTACTGTTAAACAATGGATTGAATATGTCAACTCCATATTATTGAGAGAACACCTAGCCTATAGACACCGCAATGCAAAGCGTAGTTTCACCTGGTCTGGCACAGTTGGCTGGACTCACCAGCATTGGCTCCTCCTCAAATGGTAATGGATAGATTACTGCAATTATAAATAAAGGTGTCTACAACTTGCCTAGTTTTCGTGAACCCAGCCGTAAGAACACCGGTTGGTTTACACTTTCTTTTATCTCTCTAGAAGTTTGTTCACACAAAAAAAAAGTATTACCCACGTCATGACCCAGTCATATATGTCTATGTAGTAGCTACTTACCATTTGTATTCTCTAGTCATGAGGACTCCCCAAGAGCACTGGTCTATGCTGTGGAATGAGTAGTAGTAATGATATACCTAATTTATCTCACTGTTTTGATTCTCATAAGCTTATGTATGTTCTTCATGTGGTAACTTATGCTGAAAGTATATTTTTGTATTGATTTTTTATTATCAACAAAAGTTTGGATTTAACCACTTGCCGACTGCCGCACGATTATTTACGTCAGCAGTCAGCCCCTCACAGGCAGAGCGACGTAGGGCTACGTCGCTAGCCTGTAAGGGTTTTGGGAGTGAGCGCGCGCCGCCAGATGCGCGCTCCCGCTCCCGCTCGGTCACCGACCCCCCCGCGCGTGTGCCCGGCGGACCCAATGTCCGCCGGGCACTCGCGATCGTCCGTGACAGCGGGAGAAAGGCAGGCGGCTAGTGTTAGCAAAGCCGCCTGTCAGTTCTCCCTGTGTATGAATGGTGATCAAACGGTTCTACTATGTAGGACCGTTGATCACTGTTCTTACACAGCAAGCCACAGCCAATCACAGTTAGAAACACGCCCCTAGGGACAAACTTAACCCCTCCCTCTCCAATACAGTTAACTCCTTCACTGCCAGTGTCATTTTTACAGTAACAGTGCATATGTATAGCACTGATTACTGCAGTAATGTCACTGGTACCCCCAAAAAAGTGTCAAAAATGTCAGTCAAGGGTCCGATCTGTCCGCCCCAATGTCGCAGTACCGCAAAAAAAAAAAAAAAAATCGCAGATCGCTGCCATTACGCGTTAAAAAAAAAACAACAAAAATGACAAAAATCTTTCCCTTTGTTAGTAAACTCAATAACTTTTGCGCAAACCAATCAAAATACGCTTTTTGCAATTTTTTTTACCAAACATATGGTAAAAAAAAAAATTGGCCTAAAATGTTAAAACATTTTGATTTTTACATTTTTTCTTTAGGGAATTTCATATAAAAAAATGTGAAAAATATTGTTATTTTTGCTAAACTGACGCTCTTTTTTTGTTTATAGCGCATGATCAAAAAAAAAAAAAAAAATCGCACAGGTGATCAAATACCACCAAAAGAAAGCTCTGTTTGTGAGAAAAAAGGACGCCAGATTTGTTTAGGTACAGCGTCGCACGACCGCGCAATTGTCCGTTAAAGTCACGCAGTGCCGAATCGCAAAATAGGCCCTGGTCAGGAAGGGGGTAAAATCTTCTGGGGCTTAAGTGGTTAAAAAAAATAAAAATAAATAAAAAAAAAAAGACGACTACACTATACGAGACCCCTCCAGTGAGGCTCCATGCAGCCCCTGTGTGCACAGCGTGACGCCCTCTATTGCTAGACATCGGTATCACCGGACACCTGTAGAGCACTATAATAATAATGGATGGTCAAGCATGAGAGGCTGGGAAGTTCTTTGTTATTGAATCGCTGTCGGCTGATACATATGCAGCACAGAATCTGGTGAGTGCGGGGTCATCACTGAGCACAAGCGGTCTTGTGTTGTGAATTAAGGTGGAAGCCTTTCTTGGACACCAGAGGACACTACTCTAAATACATAGTATACACTGCTCAAAAAAATCAAATAACTTTGAAAACACATCAGATCTCAATGGGGAAAAATATCATGCTAGATGTCTATACTGATATGGACTGGGTAATGTGTTATGAAACAAAAGGATATCACATTTTTTAAAAAAAATGAAAATTATCAACCCAGAGAGGGCTGAAGTCAAAGAAATCCCGAAAATCAAAGTGAAAAAATGATCCAGCAGGCTAGCTCATTTTGCTATAAATTCATTGCAGCAACTCAAAATGGTACTCGGTAGTTTGTATGGCTTCCACATGCTTGTATGCATGCCTGACAACGTCAGGGCATGCTTCTTTTGAGACGACAGATGGTGTCCTGGGGTATTTAGTCCCAGATCTGGACCAGGGCATCACTGAGCTCCTGAACAGACTGAGGTGCAACCTGGTGGCGTCAGATGGACTAGAGGTGTTCTATTGGATTTAGGTCAGGCGAGCGTGGGTGCCATTCAATGGTATCAATTCCATCAGCAGCCAGGAACTGGCTGCATACTCTCGCCACAATAGGCCAGGCATTGTCGTGCACCAGGAGGAACCCAGGACCCACTGCACCAGCGTAGGGTCTGACAATGGGTCCAATCTCTAAAGACAATACCTAATGGCAGTCAGGGTGCCATTGTCCAGCCTGTAGAGGGGTCTGTGCGACCCTTCATGGATATGCCTCCCCAGACGGTCACTGACCCACCACCAAACCAGTCTTGCTGAACAATGTTACACACAGCATATCGTTCTTGATGGCTTCTCCAGACCCTTTCAGGTCAGTCACATGTGCTCAGGGTGAACCTGCTCTCCTCTGTGAAAAGCACAAGGCGCCAATGGCAGACCTGCCAATTCTGGTGTTCAATGGCAAATGCCAATCGAGCTACACGGTGCCGGGCAGTGAGCACAGGGCCCACTAAAGAATGTTGGGACCTCAAGCCACACTCATGAAGTCTGTTTCTGATTGTTTGGTCAGATACATTTACACCAGTGGCCTGCTGAAGGTCATTTTGTAGGGCTCTGGCAGTGTGCCATCCTGAAGGAGCTGGAATGCCTGTGCTACCTCTATAGGGTCCAGATATTGCCTCATGCTACCAGTAGGGACACTGACCCTAGCCAAATGCAAAACTAATTAAAAACAGTAAAAAAAAATTAAAAAATAAAAATTCTGTGGCCTCCACCTGAAAAACTATTCTGTTTTGGAGGTCATCTCTGTTGCCAATCTAGTGCCTTTGTTTATTTTTATTAACAACAAAGCAGCTGAAACTGATTAACAACCCCCTCTGCTACTTAACTGACCAGATCAATATCCCAGGAGTTTAATTGACTTGATGCTATACTCTGATTAAAAAGTGTTCCTTTATTTTTTTGAGCCGTGTACTTTCACAATTGGGACTTTACTACCTATAATAGTTACTAGGGTTGTATTGACTATTTAATGTGACTTATGTATTTATATCCCGAGGTATTCTTTATCTATTAGGCGCTGCATATTTAGATCTGTGTTTTTTTTTGGGGAGTAGTGTATATAGACCTTCTGCTAGCTGCCTTTATACACTTCTAGTGCAGACTCTGTCCTTTTTTATTTTTATTTTAGTGTGGGGAATTCCATTTTTATTACATAAATTCACTTTCTCAGTGGATGCTACCGAGAAGATGTGAATCAGCTTGAGTAAAAATGCAGTATCTCAGGAAGGAAAACACCAAGGGCGGCTGCCCCAAGAACCATGGTGGGAGACCAAGAACCCAAAGAGATAGAAGAGGGCCCCAAGGATGGCATAAGGCAACATTTGGAGCTGGAATACTCTCTTGGTGTCCTAACTGGAGCTCTGATACTTTTAAGGTATCTTCTTTGGCTAAACAAATATATCACCTTTTGTCGCCTTGTGCCATCCTTGGGGCCCTCTTCTATCTCTTTGGGTTCTTGGTCTTCCCCATGGTTCCCAATGCAGAAGTCCTTGCTGTTTTCCCACCTGAAATGCATCATTTTTACTCTCAAACCTAACACCCTTGGATAAGTATATTTTTTTATTTATTTTTTAATAAACAAAAAGAGACTGTATTTTCAGGAGAGTTCAATCACATTTGAGAATTACAGTCACATGGCTAAAGTGCCTTAGGGCTCTTTCACACGGCCGCTTCGTGTGTCCGCAAATCATCCTATTTTTTTGCGGATGATTTGCGGACATAATGTAAGTGAATGGCACTGCGGATGTCAGCGGAATACCATCCGCTGACATCCGATTCTCCTCCTTTCAGTTCTGTTCCGTTTTTTGGAACGGAACAGAACCCTATTTTTTCATCCGTGTAAAAAACGGAAAGGAAGGAAAATCGGATGTCAGCGGTGTCATCCGCTGACATCCGCAATGCCATATACTTACATTATGTCCGCATATCATCCGCAAACGGATGGGATGATATGCGGGCACACGGAGCGGATGACACAAATGTCATCCGCTCCGTGAAAAAAAAAGTCCCGCAGCGGACTAAAGCAGCGGAGCGGCCGTGTGAAAGAAGCCTTAGGCTGGTATAAAAGTTTTCTGAACTGAACCTGTTTTCTGAAAACCTCTTGGAAGTTTTACATATTTATCATTTACTTTTTATATATATTGAATTAGGCATTTGTTTCATCAGTATTGGATCATCCCTTTGAATTGTATAGGATTGTTGCAGTAAACCTCATTATGGGACTTTTACATGGCAACTAATACATCAAACAATGTATTAGAATAAAATATACATTTTTATTAGAAAAGAAAAAAAGGAAAATTCTTAAAAAAGTCCTCACAAGGCTTAATGTTTGAAAATAAGGAATCACACAGACGGAAATTGTAACATAATTCATAAAAGGAGTGGGGATACCCAATATCACGAGTAACCGTACATTCCCAAATTTTGGTAACAGTATTGCATGGAAGAAGAGTAATCCAACGCCTTTTCGAGTAGCTTCATCACGGATATCAATCACTACTCTAAAAATGAAAAAATGTACAAAAATATACGTTCCACATCGAATAAACCATAGTGCAACAAAATTTGTTTACAATCTATACTTACAAACATAGAAAGTCTGTCAGTTTCCCTGTAGAGCTGAATAGTTGTTGAGCTATTCCCCCCCCCCCCTTTACTGACATGAGCCTTTCATTCGATCCAGTGCTGTGCACGTCTATAGCTCTTCACTCTCCTCACTTCCGGATCTTACTGGCTTTTCTGGGGCACTGGGAGCCATGGCCCCCACTGGAGTCAATCAATGCCAGTGATGACAGTGCAGGGGCTCAGGAGGGAGCAAGCACAAGTGCCCCCATGGGAAGTGGCTTCCCGCTAGGGCACTGGACATAGAGGAGGAACCAGAAGCACTGGCGGGGAACCCGAAAAGAGGAGGTTTAGGGCCGCTCTGTGCAATTCCAGTATAGAAATGTTTGTTATTTTAAAAATTAAAAAAATACATTTACAGCCGCTTTGAAAAAAAAAAAAAAAAACCTGGAAGCTGATTGGTTTCTATACAGAGCTGCACCAGATTTTGCATTTTCTAGTTTTAGTAAATCAACCCCATTATGTGTATTGGTCCAGTAAGTGCAGGGACTAGAAATTCTGCACTCATATTAAGATGTACTGGTGATCAATGAGCATGTATTAGTGATACCCATTAACCACTTGCCGTCTGCTTACATGGACACTACTGCGGCAAAGTGGTCTGTTATCGTCTGGCGACGTAGGTCTACGTCGCCAAACACTCCCCCTTCTCGGCGGCGCGCGCGCGCCGCCGGAGGCTCGCTCCCGCTGTATTCAGTCACAGCGGGAGTCGGGCCAGGGGAGGAGCGGCGGCGATCGCCGCTGCTCTTGCCCGATCGTCGGGGATCTAGTGTGGAGATCCGCCTGCTTGTGTAAACACAAGCGGGCGGATCTCCTAAGGGACAGACAGGGTCAGATTGCAGGGTTCAGCATAGCTGAACCCTGGATCTGTCCTTGTGTCACACAGTCACCTCCCCCCACACACGTCAGTAAGCACCAGGCATACATTAACCCCTCCCTCTCCAATAAAATTAACCCCTTCCCTGCCAGTGTCATTTTTACAGTAACAGTGCATATATATAGCACTGATTACTGCAGTAATGTCACTGGTACCCCCAAAAGTGTCAAAAATGTCAGTCAAGGGTCCTATCTGTTCGCCGCAATGTCGCAGTCCCGCAAAAAAAAATATAAATCGCAGATCGCCGCCATTACTCGTTAAAAAAAAAAAAACACCAAAAATGACAGAAATCTTTCCCTTAGTTAGTAAACGCAATAACTTTTGCGCAAACCAATCAAAATACGCTTATTGTGATTTTTTTTTGTAACAAACATAGGTAGCAGAAAACAAATTGGCCAAAAATTTAAAAAAATTTTGATTTTTACATTTTTTTGGGGGGGAATTTCATATAAAAAAATTTGAAAAATATTGTTGCTTTTTCAAAATTTACGCTCTTTTTTTGTTTATAGCGCAAAAAGTAAAAATCGCACAGGTGATCAAATACCACTAAAAGAAAGCTCTGTTTGTGGGAAAAAAAGGACGTAAATTTCGTTTGGGTATGGCGTCGCACGACCGCGCAATTGTCAGTTAAAGTTGCACAGCGCCGAATCGCAATAAGTGGCCCAGACGTAAGACAGCAAAATCCTCTAGTGGTAAAGTGGTTAAAGTGACATACGCTAGGGACTGTCTGATAAATAATTGCTTTTTTTCTAAGAACCAAATTATCTAACATTTTCTTAAATCTGTAAGACAGTTTACAATACAAACCAAAAGAGATGCTCCATAAAAGTGTGATACAAATCGAAGAGTTTTGCATATCATTTTTCGTTTTTCAGATTCAAAATCCTAAAATGAGAAGATAATAAGCAGTTAGACCATTGAAAAAACCCAAATTCATATAAAAAGTCGATGGCAAGCTTTACTTTACTTTAAATAATGAAACAAGGGGAACAAGTGTCAGCAGGACAGGAAGACACAGAAAGCTCTGAACCTTCAAAAGGCTCTGAACCTTCTCCATTCCTCAACAGAAAGTGTTGCTGATCCCTCTGTACCATAATTTCATGTCTTGGTAACATACTGTCACTGGGCCGGGAAAAGGAGGAGGAAAATAAAGCAATCAGAACCAGATGCTAAATAAGCTTAATACATCTCTTTGTGTGGCCAAATGTCTATTAAAGTTTGTGAGGTGTGTCTGAAAAGTTTGGTGAATGTTATCAGAAAACAAGCAAATAACCTTTATTGGCCTTCAAAACAATCGCCATCCTTCACAACACTCCCTTGGCAATGTTCATAATGCTTCTGAAGACTGTCAGCAAAGACAGCTTTAGGAATCAATCGCAGAACCGCTGTCACACATTCTTGAATTGCCGCCACGTCCACAAAACGTGCGCCTTTCATGACGCTCTTATAGCAGAGAAAAATAAATAAGTCTGGAAGATGGCCTTCGAATGCCGCTTGGAATCCGGATTGAACTGGTAGCACCAGGTCTCATCCCTCGAAACGCGTTAGCCTTCAAGAATCTAAGGAACTACTCATCCTCGGATATCTTTACTGAGGACTGCGTTCCTTTTGTGACATGCTTTTAACAAGAACTCGTTTGTGAGTATTTTTAATCCTATTTTTTAAATAAACCATCTAAATGATAATGCACTAGGCCGGTGCGCCCTTTTGTTTGTTTGTTGTTACAGTGTTTCCAGACTTCCCTGGTCGTGTAAGGGGCAGCAAGACCGTAGCATTTTTCCTGGGTTGACGTGTCCACAGCTACAGAAATACTCTTAATACCTTAATAAGGTGGACTAAAGTTCACACCACTCCGAGCGCAGGTCACGGGTACTTTGCACCAAAAAACTGTATGTACTGTTGATGATGGTTTCCAGACACATGGTAATGAAATCTCCAGGGGTTTCAATCCATTTTGCTTTCTGTTCCTCTGTCAGCTTGTGCGGCACAAACCTGGAACAGATCTTCTGCTTACCCAAATCTTCTCGGATGATGGTGCGAACTGTGCCTTGCTAATGCCCAATTCCCTTGCCTTTAATCGCAGTCAGTCACCGATCTCGTGCCAGCATTTGTCACACTCCCTCCATATTGTCTGGGGTTCTGCTAGTTGACGACCGACCCGAATGTGGCTCATCCTTAGGAGTTTACATCCCGTCACAAAAGCGCTTGAACCAGTTGTAAACACATTTTCTGTTCACGGCTCCCGGCCTGTACACTAGCATCAACATTTCATGCGTCTCCGTCACTGTTTTCCCCAGTTTGTAGCAGAATTTGATTTTCACTTGTTGATCCATTGCACTGTGACCCTACCTCTCACACTGACTACACAGCGGGTTTGCCCTGACAGTCATGTGCACTCCATTCGAAGAAGGCGAATGTCAATGTAACCTGGCCCATGTTGCTGTTGAGATATCGGACCATTCACCAAGCTTTTTAGACACACCTCGTATGTATAACTAAAACTTTTGTAACTCTTTTAAATAGAATATGGAAGGGTTAAAATCCCCGCCAGGTTATTTTTTTTCCATCTGTGTACCATTAGGGAGATTTACCTTCAATTCCTGTTCTAAAAACAAAATGGGAAGTGAGAGAGCATCTCGAAAAGCGAGTGGTATACCCCTCTTAAGCTGATCGAACACTGATTGAAATTCAGCTGGTCTCTGCTGGAGCAGCCAAATTCCGATCAGTGTGTGGGCTCCCCCACTTGACAGATTGTTTCATTGACTTCTGTCGAAGAGATATGTTGAAAAATTATCTGTCAATCAATGGCTGCATCCGCTGATTGGTGTATTCTGACAGTGATGGCTTATGTTTTCAGAATACAATGTCCTGGTCGGGGGAAAGATTCCTCCAGTTACCTCATTTGTGTGAATGGAGGAATTTTAATTTTTAATGTTTGTGGCCAGCATTAGACAATACTTATCACAGCATCTCACACTATAGTACGAAGCTTACCTGAAATAAATCATATTTGCTTCCGATAATTAGTAAAGGCAATGGAAATGGATCAATCAATTCTCTGTCCTGTTTGATTTAAAAAATATATATAAATAAATAAAAGTCATGGGAGCCGACAGCATAAAATCAACCAGTTCAACTGCAAGATAAGGTTTCAAAAGCAGCTTCAAGAAACAAGTAGAATCTATCAGTCATCTATTAAAGAGGAAGTAAACCCTCCTCTACAACTTGTACCTATATGTAAGCCTATGATAAGGCTTACCTATAGGTACTATAAATATCTCCTAATCATGTACCGTTTAGGAGATATTTACCTTACATGCAGCCAGTGACGTCACTGGCACATGCGCTCTGAAGGAACGGCCGCGGGTGCCGTTTCTTCAGAGCCCCGTGCCGTGACTGTGGGCTCCCGCGCGTGCGCGGGAGTGACGTCACCGCGGCTCCGGCCAATCAGATGGCCGGATGCCGCGATCCCGGAAGACGGGCGGCTGGACATGTCGCCCGTCATACAGATGAGCGGGCGGCACGCCGGGGGCTCGTTCTAAGGTAAATATTTCATAATGAGCTAGTATGCGATGCATACTAGCTCATTATGTGTTTCTCTTACAGGTTTCCAAAAAAAAAAAAGCTTTACGAGTTTACAACCTCTTTAAGTTGTGGTAACATTAGAATGTCTGTTTAATTGATCTTAAAGGCAATCTGTCAGAAGTCTGACCAATATATACTGAGAATATAATGAACAACGGCTCAAACTAAGTTTACATTCAGGGAAAATGCAGATAATAACTAGGTTACATAGTTGGTAAAGTTGTAAAAACACACCAGTCCATCGAGGTCACCCTGTGTGGGTATATTATGTCTCTACCACTTTCTATATAGTCAGGTCCATAAATATTGTGACATCGACACAATTCTAATCTTTTTGGCTCTATACACCACCACAATGGATTTGAAATGAAACAAACAAGATGTGCTTTAACTGCAGACTTTAATTTTAGGGTATTTACATCAGGTGAACGGTGTAGGAATTACAACAGTTTGTATATGTGCCTCCCACTTTTTAAGGGACCAAAAGTAATGGGACAATTGGCTGCTCAGCTGTTCCATGGTCAGATGTGTGTTATTCCCTCATTATCCCATTTACAAGGAGCAGATAAAAGGTCCAGAGTTAATTTCAAGTGTGCTATTTACACATGGAATCTGTTGCTGTCAACTCTCAATATGAGATCCAAAGAGCTGTCACTATCTGTGAAGCAAGCCATCATTAGGACTTTAATTTGAGGGTATTTACATCAGGTGAACGGTGTAGGAATTACAACAGTTTGTATATGTGCCTCCCACTTTTTAAGGGACCAAAAGTAATGGGACAATTGGCTGCTCAGCTGTTCCATGGTCAGATGTGTGTTATTCCCTCATTATCCCATTTACAAGGAGCAGATAAAAGGTCCAGAGTTAATTTCAAGTGTGCTATTTACACATGGAATCTGTTGCTGTCAACTCTCAATATGAGATCCAAAGAGCTGTCACTATCTGTGAAGCAAGCCATCATTAGGCTGAAAAAACAAAACAGATCCATCAGAGAGATAGCAAAAACATTAGGTGTGGCCAAATCAACTGTTTGGAACATCCTTAAAAAGAAAGAACGCACCGGTGAGCTCAGCAACACCAAAAGACCCGGAAGACCACGGAAAACAACTGTGGTGGATGACCGAAGAATTCTTTCCCTGGTGAAGAAAACCCCCTTCACAACAGTTGGCCAGATCAAGAACACTATCCAGAAGGTAGGTGTATGTGTGTCAAAGTCAACAATCAAGAGAAGACTTCACCAGAGTGAATACAGAGGGTTCACCACAAGATGTAAACCATCGGTGAGCCTCAAAAACAGGAAGGCCAGATTAGAGTTTGCCAAACAACATCTAAAAAAGCCTTCACAGTTCTGGAACAACATCCTATGGACAGATGAGACCAAGATCAACTTGTACCAGAGTGATGGGAAGTGAAGAGTATGGAGAAGGAAAGGAACTGCTCATGATCCAAAGCATACCACCTCATCAGTGAAGCATGGTGGTGGTAGTGTCATGGCTACCAATGGAACTGGTTCTCTTGTATTTATTGATGATGTGACTGCTGACAAAAGCATCAGGATGAATTCTGCAGTGTTTCGGGCAATATTATCTGCTCATATTCAGCCAAATGCTTCAGAACTCATTGGACGGCGCTTCACAGTGCAGATGGACAATGACCCGAAGCATACTGCGAAAGCAACCAAAGAGTTTTTTTAAGGGAAAGAAGTGGAATGTTATGCAATGGCAAAGTCAATCACCTGACCTGAATCCAATTGAGCATGCATTTCACTTGTTGAAGACAAAACTGAAGGGAAAATGCCCCAAGAACAAGCAGGAACTGAAGACAGTTGCAGTAGAGGCCTGGCATCACCAGGGATGAAACCCAGCGTCTGGTGATGTCTATGCTTTCCAGACTTCAGGCAGTAATTGACTGCAAAGGATTTGAAACCAAGTATTAGAAAGTGAAAGTTTGATTTATGATTGTTAATCTGTCCCATTACTTTTGGCCCCTAAAAAAAGTGGGAGGCACATATACAAACTGTTGTAATTCCTACACCTTTCACCTGATTTGGATCAGTTTGTTTAATTTCAAATCCATTGTTGTGGAGTATAGAGCCAAAAAGATTAGAATTGAGTCGATGTCCCAATATTTATGGACCTGACTGTACCTGTATATTGTGTTTAATAAGATGCCCATCTAAGAAGTTTTTTAAATTAGTGACATTACCCAATGAAACCACCCATTGTGAAAGGGAGTTGCACATCCTTACCACTCTAACAGTAAAAAATCCCTTATGCAGTTTAAGGTTAAAATGCTTCTTGTCCAACTTTATTGAGTGGCTCCGTGTCTTCTTGAGTGACCTGAGACTTAAAAGTTTCCTTCCTATGCTAAAATCACCATTAAGATATTTGTATATCGCTATCATATCTCCTCTTAAGTATCTCTTCTCCAGATAGAAAAGGGGTTAATGATTGTAAACATTCCTCATAACTGAGATCCTTCAGCCCTCCTATTAGTTTTGTTGCCCTTCTCTGGACTCTCTCCAGTTCTAACACATTTCTTCTGAGGTATTGGTGACCAGAACTGGACAGCATACTCAAGGTGTGGCCGAACCAGAGTTTAGTACAGGGGTAGAAATATAGTTTTATCTCATGAATAAATATCCTTTTTAATGCATGCTAATATTCTACTAGCCTTGCTTCGTATTGCAAGCTATTGCTGAGCCTGCGATCTACTAGGACCCTCAGATCTTTCTCCATCCTCGATTCCCCCAGAGGTTCTCCCCCTCTACTGTGTAACTTGCATTCATATTTTTAGCCCCCAAGAGCATTATTTTACATTTCCCTAAATTGAACCTCATTCGCAGTGTGTTTGCCCACCCCCTCTATTTTATTGAGGTTTTCCTGTTAAGTTGCTTTATCCTAGTTGTGAAGTTGTTGCCCTGCTTAGCTTTGTATCATCACCAAACGCTAAGATTGAACTATTTATGCCAACCTGTATTATGTTTATGAACAAGTTAAACAAGTATGGCCCCAGGACAGAGCCCTGCGATACCCCATTTATAACTGCAGACCATTTACAAGATACGCTACTTATCAACACCCTCTGGATGCGCCCCTGTAACCAGTTTTTTATACAGGTACATATAATTTCGTCAACGCCAACAGACCTCAATTTTTGCATTACTCGTTTATGGGGGACTGTGTCAATTGCTTTGGCGAAGTCTAGATACTATCTAGATACAATCTTTCATAAATCCATGTTGGTTACTACTAATGATACTATTCTTTTCTGCAAATTCATGGATATAGTACCTTATCGTCTCCTCCAATAGTTTAGAAACTATTGATGTTAGGCTGACTGGTCTATAGTTTCCGGGTACATATTCTTGAATATTGGTACCACGTTAGCTTTATGTTAATCCACTGGTGCCATTCCAGTCAGTAAGCTTTCCTTAAAGATTAGGAATAACAGTCTAGCAATGACCTGGCTAAGTTCTTTGAGGACTCTCGAGTGTAAGTCATCTGGTGCTGGTGATCTTTTCACATTTTTTCTAGTCTTTTTAGAAAACTGGCTTTGGTTAGTCACAAGACCACACCGTTGCTGTGTTGCTAACAATACCTTTTTTTTGTTTATTATACCTTTGTTTATTATACCCCTTTTCCATAATAAAAACTGAGGAGAAGAATTTATTCTCCTCGTCACTTTTAACCAACTTCCCTTGATCATACTTTATGTTGCCTATATGCGCTGACTTTGCTTTTTTACTAAAGATTTATTTAAAAAAAAATTGGGGGTTCTTTTTAATCTTTTCTGCTATGTATCTCTTCTTGCTACCCTTATTAATGTGTCTTTTTACACTTGGATTTAGCCACCCAGGTTTAGCCTTAGGCCTTTTATATTTGTTGCCCATTGGAATACAGTGGCTAATGCCATAAAATAAAAATAACAAATCATTAGATCCAGACATATAGACCGATGAAATCTATGCATACCCTAGCCCAGTGGTCCTCAACTCCGGTCCTAAGGGCCCACTAACAGGCCAGATTTTAAGTATTACCTTGGGGAGATGCAGACTAGAATACTGCAACCACTGAGCAGCAAATGATATCACCTGTGATGTATTTCAGTTATCTTGCAAACCTGGCCTGTTAGTGGGCCCTGAGGGCCAGGGTTGAGGACCACTGCCCTAGACCATCCCTTTCTGCTTTTCAAGCCTCCATTTGGCTTATCCGAGATATGGATGGCCTCACTCACCAATATGGAGGCTGTGAAGGTGGCAGAGGCTGGACCAAGCTCAGTTTTACAGGAAAAGTGCATATAACTTCAACTGCCCGTAACTCTGGATGCACTGATCAGTTAGTCTTGCGGTTTACTGATAGAGGTCTAAGCCATGTCTCCAACAAAGCCTGCTATTGATCTTCTGGCCAATGAGAGAGCCTTTAATGGCCAGCAGTGTACTCTCATTGGACAGATAGATGGGACTTAAACCCACAGTCACAGGCCTCGCTAGCAATACAATTACTTAACGAAATTCATGGACTTTTAAAGGTCTTTATAGGCACAAAAATACAAATATATAAAACTGCATTCACTTATACACATTTACAAACACTTTAACTCAGTAAACATTAACAATGCATAAAAAGCACACTTAGCAGGACATTGAATACTATTACATATTCTTAGGCCTGCTGGCTTAAGGTAGCATTTACTGTAGTTTTTCCTTCTATAGATGGCTCGACATGATTAGCGGAAACCGCTTCTTCAGGAGCTTCTTTGGGTGCTGGATCACTAAAAAGTCTGAAAAATCAGATGCGCCTATGCATGGCACACAATCAGATATAGTGCCGCTTGCAAATATATTTGTAACAAGCTAGGTTGATCTAGGGACAGAGTCTCAAGGCTCACTTAGTTAATCAGTGTGATACATGTCAAAGTATAAATGGTAAGTATGTAGATCATGACATTATATTATTCTATCAGGTCCATAACCAATATTTGTGCCAAGCCCACCAATGGGAAGGCTCCTAGATCATCCTCAATACCCAATTCAATAGTTGCCACTGAAAATGGTAGGGAAAGTTCTGCCCTGTATTTCCACCAGAGAGCACCACCAAAGTGGTGAGAGATGACAGGACAAACTCTGCTGCCAGGGAGACCAAAAAGGGTTCAAACCTACAGGTATAGGGTCTTATATTATCTCCCTGATTCTCTTTTCTTCAGTTCTTTTCTTGTGAACTTCAGAACTGTAAAGTTTCTGTCAGCCTTCCTCTCTAGCTAAGCCAAGACATACAATCAAGGCTGAAAATGTACATATTTTAATTACAGAAAGTGACAAAGTTTTTCAGACAAAGGAGAGGGGTAGAGTTTCCAATAAAGAAGTGACTGCTCTGGGCTTCAACAAAATGGTGACCTGTTCTTTGTAGCTTGCCTAATACATATATTTAAAGCCAACAAATTTTTACCATATTATATACATACCGGATGGTTATTTGGAAAACTTCTCCAGACATTCTGCACAATCCGATTGGCTGCCTTGGAATTGGACTTCCCAATATCAGCTATTATTTTATCGACGTGGTTCTTAGCAACCGGTAAGAGCTTCTCTATTGTGTGCCACAGGTCACTGGGCTTTGAGAGATCAAGAACAAGTACTATGGAAAATGTCCTAAGAAAAATAGGAAGAAACAAGTTGGCATGGGAAACAGTTTAAAATGATTTACTGTGTATTGTAATAAGAAAGACAGGAGCAAACTGGGGCGCCATCTACTGCTGTATTCTATTTCTTCACTACTAATTACCATGCACATCTTAAAGTGTATGTAAAGTCAAAACTGTTTTTCTATTTTAGTTTTGGATAGAGTGGGAAAAGAATTAAAGGATTAGACCAGGCATGTCCAACCTGCGGCCCGGGGGCCGCATGCGGCCCATAACCTCAGGCAATGCGGCCCTCTGCCCCTGACAATTCTTTTTTTTTTTTTGCTGTGGAGGAAGGAAGTCAAGTCGGGGGCATGGCCACAGAGGCAGCCTTAGAGGGGATCATCCACTAGTTGTGTTAAATTAGCATAAGATGTATGTGTGAAACGCGTCTACGAGACTTCATGCTGGTGTCTTTGGTGTCATCATTTGCAACTTTTGGAAATAAAGGTATTTGAAACCTATTGGAATCCCTGGATGTGCGGCTAATTCTTTTCCTACAAGTGCTGGGGGGGGGGGGGGTCTCGACAGCACGGGAATGGCAGGGCGGCGTTTTATTACTTATATACCTTAACTATAGTATATACTTTATATGCGGCCCGAGACAATTTCTCTACACTCAATGTGGCCCAGATAAGCCAAAAGGTTGGACACCCATGGATTAGACCCTCTGTCATAGTTTTTCTATTGCTGTCTCCATTTGAAGGATTGGTACTATTTTTATTGCTGACCATTGCCATTGAGAAAGTGAGGGGAAATCCAAGACATTAGAGTTGTCGTAGGAAAAGAGGGAAAATATTCCAAAGAAAACCCTTATTCCAGAGATACCTGTCTAAAAGGGGAATTGCCCTCACTTTGGGAGATTTCCTCTTGCATCTCTTTGACAGAAGTAAAAGGAAGTTTCCCCAATGGGCTCTGTGTGTCCATGGACATGTACAAGGTGGCTTGGCAAAGCCCCCCCACGTTCTCTCCTCACAGGATTTGATTACCAGCAGAAGGTGCCTCTGCTATGCCCTTTCTGAACTAACTGCTAAGTGGGAGGATCTGCCTTTAAACAGTATTAAACCCAAAAGCAAAAAATGAATATATTTCAGCTTACCAAGTCCTTAGATGTGATGAATGCATTAGTTTCCTTTTGTAGGCTTTTTTTTCTTCTATTTTCATCTGGTGATCTAGCCAGGAAGTCTATTATTCTTCACAGCAAAAACTCTCCAGCAAAATGTAGCAGTTACCGGGATGAGGCAAACCACTTAACACAGACAGGGGTGTTTAAAATGATCAGCTTTTGTTTATTTATTATAAGCTGTAACTGCTTATAAAGTGTGAGCTGGAGTTTGGCTTCAATTTGTTAGCGTTTCTAAATCTGCTAATACATTTAACACTACCCGACAATGCTGCTGTCTGCTGTGTCTCCTCTGCTCATTCCTCCAGAGGTGTGTCTTGCTAATACAGCAGGTGGGTTATTGGCCAGATCACCAAAGGGAAAAAAAAGCCAAAGAAAAGAAAACTGATGCAGCCACCACAACTAATGATTGGTAAGCTGCAATATATTACATTTTTTTTTTTTCCAAAAATAACATTTTTGGTTTGGGGTTTAAAGGAGAAGTAGTGCCAAAGCTTTTTTTGGCTATACTTCACCTATGGGTCACAGGAATGCAGTTTGTTCTGCACTCCTGTGACCCGTTTTCTGATGTCACAGAGCTGGTCCAGGCACTGGAAAAGATGCCGACCATTTGGTCAGGATACACCCAGAAGCTGAGATCCGCTGAGAGCCTGAGCCAGCTGCTCCTGCCTCTCCACAGCCCAGCGCTCCAGAGCAGAGGGGGAGGAGAACTGAGCGATTGCTGTGTTTGATCACTCAGCTTTCTGTGCAGAGCTGGCAGGGGACAGATGCTGCATCCACCTAGGTGAGTAAAGGCCCATACACACGATATGAAAATCAGAAGTAAATTTTCGTCCGACGAACGATCTGCCGATTTTCGGATTGTTCGTATGGTGTTTTCGACAGCCGATTACGAATTTTCGGACGACAAAATCTGGATGTGCAGGCTATAAAATTTTTATCATACGTCAACACAACGTCCGATTTTTGTTTAATTTTTTACAGTTTTCTTCCGAAAAAAATCATAAGAGCAAGACTAGGCATGCTCAGAAACGAAAGAACACATACAAAACAATTCAACACATGACATCACTTATGAAGTTGAATTCTGTCGTACGAGAATTTTAGCATGCAACAAAAAACGGATGCAAGATCATTCGATAATCTGATCGTGTGTACGGGGCTTAAAGAGGTTGTAAACTCAATTTTTTCTTTTTTTTTTCTTTTTCACCCTGAAAGAGAAAGACATAATGAGCTAGTATGCATCGCATACTAGCTCATTATGCAATACTTACCTTAGAATGAGCCCCCACCGTGCTGCCCGCTCACCTCTATGACGGGCGACATGTTCAGTTGCCCGTCTTCCGGGATCGCGGCATCCGGCCATCTGATTGTCACGGTCATCCGATGGTCACGGCATGGGACTCTGAAGGAACGGCGCCAGCAGCCGTTCCTTCAGAGCGCATGCGCCAGTGACATCACTGGCTGCATGTAAGGTAAATATCTCCTAAACGGTACATGTTTAGGAGATATTTACAGTACCTATAGGTAAGCCTTATCATAGGCTTACCTATAGGTACAACTTGCAGAGGAGGGTTTACTTCCTCTAAGGGATTTTTTTCCCCCATAGCCCATACTTCTTTTTTAATACTACTTTTACTTTATTGAACTGATCAGTCTGAAAAAATAAAAGAAGCATCCCGACATCCCTGTACACATACTTTACACAGGTTCAGAGCACTACATTGTTGGGTCAGGGTTTAGGGACTTGCCTTTTCTCAACTATAAGGATGTGGAGGAACCTAGAGGGTTCATTGGGGCATTCTGGAGGAATAAAGACAGTAGTATAACGTTATGTGCTGGTAGCTTGTTTAGTCAGCTATTTGCCTGGACTGGTACTTTACTTGGTAAAAAAAAGTGGAAAAGGGCTAAAAGAAGTCATAGTATTGTTCTTTATTAGATTTAACTTTTTACACTTATACTTTTACATAAGAAAGAAAGAAACCTAAGAAAAGTACCGGTTACTACCTTTTATTCCACAAATACCTCTTCCAGAATTCTCCGGGATCTGATTTCTCGTTGTTACTAAAAATTCAACTTTATGCTGAAATCTGGGATACCCATACCAAGATCCCTGTCTTTCCTCCCCCCATGCTCATTCCACTTGTGTATGTATTTAGGAGGTTCTTAAGGGGTAGACAGAGCTGTCAATTGGCGCAAGGATCAAGGAAGGGACGGGCAGAGCTGTCAACCGATGTGAAGAACTGGAAAGGGCAGGAGAAACTCTCACAGGACCAGGAGCAGTGTCCGGGCATACTTCTCTTCATACAACGAAGGAAAGTAAACAAAAGCACGAAGATCACCATTTTTAATGGTACATAAAGACATGAAAACATTGACAAGTAGTTTTGGATAGACTCTTGCTATAAGGTTGATTTGCACATACTTTCCACGACGCAGCCATTAAAGTGGACATGGCGGGGGACTGCAGGGAGGGGATGTATAGGGGGCATCAATACCTACTGTATATGTGAGTACATATGCTGGGAGTGGCGACATATGATGGCATACTCTGCTTGGTTTGACATTTGTATCTGTTTAGGTGACATGTACGAGTGTCACTATACTTCAATTTCATTAAAATTGAGTGACAAAACTCTCCAGAATGTAAACAGTTTTTGTACCATTTATTAATTTTCAATAAATTTGCTCTGATTTAAAAAAAAGATTCTGACAAGAGTAAGAGCCCCATTCTGGAATAAATATACATTTTTACCACACAACTCCCTCCCACCAACTCTGTCTCTAACCTATGATTATAGTCTTTTTTTTGCCCCCCTTACCATGTGAAGCCAGCAATACTCACCTAAAAAGCCCCGATCTAGATCCCTTACTGCTGGGGACTGGTAATCCAGTGCTGCGATGGCACCCAAGGGCGCCAGTCCCCTACCATTCTCCTGTGATGACGCCAGTCCTTTTCTCTCTCCTGAGAGGACCCTGCCAGCAGCCATCCAATAGGAAGTGTTCAAATCACACAGGCAGTGACGTGGACCCCTAAATATGGACCCCCAAGCAAGTAGTAAACAGAAGAGGAGAAGACATGAGGTTTCGGCATCAAGTGACTGTGGGTTAAGGTAGGTCAATATGGGCATATAAATAGATTTTTTTTTTTTTTTCCATTGATCCTGCAGTTTGAAGGATCGGATAGCACATCAAACTGCCTGAAAGTGCAGCAGGTACAGCAGTTTCTAGCTCAGAACCAATGGCAGGGCTGTGTAACCAATATGCTTGCTGCCAACCAACATCCACTGTAACAGGTTCAGTACAGCAGGCAGAAAGCATATCTATCATATCTTGGCATATTTTGGATATACTCCACCCCACAGCAAAACCCTACCCATTCACCAATTCCTTGTTCTAGGAGAATACTTTTAGATATTGGACAACTCTAATCTCAATGGGTCACGGGATCAAAAAGGCCTGCAGAAGAATTTTTACAGGCAGCACAGTGGCCTAGTGGTTAAACACAACTGCCATGGGTTTTGAATCGCAGCTGGGACATTATCGGTATGGACTATGCATGTCCTCCCTGTGCTTGCAGGAGTTCCTTTTAAGTACAACAGTTTCCTCCCAAACTCCAAAGACATGCTGGTAGGATTAATCAGCGCAAGTATAAATTTGGCCACCATATGTGTGTGAATGTGAGATAGGGACCTTAAGGTATAAGTTTCTTGAGGGCAAGTATTGATGTAAATGTACAATATGTAAAGTGCTGCATAAATTGACGGCACTAAATCACATGAGTCAAACACAGGGCCCAGGGGCCGAATCTGGCCCTCCAGGCTATTTTATGTGGCCCTCAAATCTATCCTGCAGCTGCGGCACCCCACTTGTCTTCACCTCCCACTTTGTCTCAGCAGCAGAGAGGAGTACAGAACTCCTCCACCAGATCCTGTGCTTCTCCCTGCAGCCACAGGAAGAGACTCGTCTTGGCCCACTCCCCTTCTCAGGAGCAGAGAGTAGGGCAGAGCTCCTCCTACAGATCCGGTGCCTCTCTATGCAGCCTGAAGCACCCCTTTTCTCCAACTTCCTAATCTCAGCATTCAGCAGACTCCAGCAGCTGGCTCCAGCCCTCCTATGCTCCTCCTCCTGACCCTGCACTTTCTGCCTTTCAGTTTTGCAGCACAAGGTAATGGGGGTGCAGTGTGATGTAAGGAGAGTGGGGGCCCCTTGACTTCTGATGGTGGGGGGGGGGGGCTCCTGACATCTGACGTGGGGGGGTTGGGGTGCTCTGGATATCTAGTCCTACAGATACAACCAGCCCTTTGAGGGCAACCATACTGCTGATACGGCCAGTGATGAAATTGAGTTTCTGTAATGAATAAATAAATACAGGTTCACTCTTGCTCTGTGGTTTCTCCCACAGACCTCTACATCACTACAGAATGCAGTTAGAGGAAAATAAAATAACAGGCATAGCCTTGTTCCCAGTTCCTCTTATCAGCTTAAGTGTCCATTCACATTGATCCGA
Source organism: Pelophylax lessonae (assembly GCF_965119305.1). Taxonomy (NCBI): domain Eukaryota; kingdom Metazoa; phylum Chordata; class Amphibia; order Anura; family Ranidae; genus Pelophylax; species Pelophylax lessonae. The sequence goes on along the minus strand of NC_138770.1, from coordinate 637,057,434 downwards.
CTTGTCAGGCGACTTGTCAGCCTGACAAGTCGCGGTCCTCCCGCTCCCACTGTGTAGTACAGGAGCCGTTCTAACAGGAGCGACACAAGTCGCCCGACTTAGAAAAAGGGTCCTGTACTACTTCGGGGCGACCTGGAGGCAACTTGCATAGACATTCATGTTATGAAGTCCGTGCAAGTCGCGCCGAAGTCGCAGTGCACGCGACTTCACAGGTCGCCCCCGAAGTCGGAGCGACCTAATGTGAACAGGGGCTTAGCCCTTCCTGGAAGGATTTGGTCAGGTTTACACATATTAGGTAACCCTAATTCTATAAAAATGACATGAGTATTGCATCACTTACCTAATGTTCTCAATGGTGATTGGTATGTTTATTAAATCCATTAGAGATAGTCCCCCGCCTAGTTCCCAGAAATGAGCAATGTCTTTTGGCTTAAAAAGAAAACAAATAGATTCATATTACACCAAACATTTTAGCTGTTCATTAAAAAAGTATTTCTACTTGGATGCTATATATTAGTGAATTTATTCAATTTTTTTTTTTAATATTCTTTATTTATACATCATAATTGCATACAAAACCAGGCGATCATAAACACGTAAAGCCCCACAGTATGGAAAAAAGCCATACAACAAAGATGGTTCGTCTTGAGTCACCAATAAGTGCACAACAGAAAGATAGTTACATAACATCCAAATATAAGACATAGGGCCCAGAGGTCCTTGTACTAAAGCAGTAACTGTTATCAGCAAAAAAAAAAGCAGGTCAAGCAAAGCAACTCGCTATACAATATGAAGCGGCGGGAATTTATTATATTTAAAGAAAGCAATCCTGTCTGTCATCTTATCTAATCTGTAAAGCTTGTCACAAACATTACAATCAGATCTGCAATCAGATCTCCTTTATATGTACCAAACATATTTAATGCAAGGACGTTCCTGATTAGATACACATTAAGTGGATTAGATAGGTGGGCCCTCACATTACATTGTTGCTGATAAATTATATCTAAGGGCTCATGTTGATGGGTGTTTTCCTGCGTTTCATACGCTCCTTAACCGCTTGCCGACCGCCACACGGCGATTTACGTCGGCAGTCAGCCCCTCACAGGCAAAGCGACGTAGGTCTACGTTGCTAGCCTGTGAGGCTCTAGGGAGCAAGCGCGCGCCGCCGGAGGCGCGCTCCTGCGCGGTCACGAACCCCCCCGCGTGTGTGCCCGGCGGACCCGATCCGTGACACCGGAAGAAAGGCAGGCGGCTGATGTAAACAAAGCCGCCTGTCATTCTTCCCTGTGTAAGAATGGAGATCAAACAGTTCTGCTATGTAGGACCATTGATCTCTGTTCTTACACTAGTAGCCACATCCAATCACAGTTAGAAACACGCCCCTAGGGACACACTTAACCCCTCCCTTTCCAATAAAGTTAACTCCTTCAACGCCAGTGTCATTTTTACAGTAACAGTGCATATGTATAGCACTGATTACTGCAGTAATGTCACTGGTAACCCCAAAAGTGTCAAAAATGTCAGTCAAGGGTCCGATCTGTCCGGCGCAATGTCGCAGTCCCACAAAAAAAAAAAAAAAAAAAAAAAATCGCAGATCGCCTCCATTACTCGTTAAAAAAAAAAACAACAAAAATTACAAAAATCTTTCCTTTAGTTAGTAAACGTAATAACTTTTGCGCAAACCAATCAAAATACGCTTTTTGAGATTTTTTACCAAACATAGGTAGCATAAAACAAATTGGCCTAAAATGTTAAAAAATTTTGATTTTTACATTTTTTTGGGGAATTTCATATAAAAAAATGTGAAAAATAACGGAATTTTTGTAAAATCTTACCTGTAAAATTCCTTTCTCTGAGTCCTCCGACAGTCGCCGCCTCTTCATATTCGTCACATATGGGGTATTAGACTTTGCTCCGAAGGAGTAGCTAGGCAACAGAATATGTTAACATTAAAGCTTTTAACATATCCCACCCTCAAGGGGTGGTCCCCTCAGTCAATAGCCTCCTACTTCCTGCAACCATATCTCAGTTTCAGTGGAATAGCAGTAGAGTATACAACCAAACCCCAAAAGAGGGGCGGGGGCGGCGACTGTCGGAGGACTCAGAGAAAGGAATTTTACAGGTAAGATTTTACAAAAATTCCATTTTCTCTTACGTCCTCCGACAGTCGCCGCCTCTTCATATTCGTCACATATGGGGACGTCCCAAAGCAGTGCAAACATGAGGGGTGGGAAACGCATCCGCGCCGAAAGGCAACGCAGTCTCCGCATCAAAGAAAAGGAACCTTACCAAAGGAAGGAAACCAGCTGGGCTACAGGAAAAACAAGTGCTCAACAGGAGCAACAACCCAGGAAAAGACAAATGACCAGGGGATAAAAAACTTATCCCAACAGCCAGAGGTCCCCAACAAGGGACCCTAGGGAATTGCCGCACTAAGAACCTTGCGGCCAAAGGAAGCATCCGCCGATGCCTGAACATCTACTCTGTAGAATTTTGTGAAAGTGTGCACGGTCGACCAAGTCGCCGCCTTACACACCTGGGCTACAGAACCCCATGACGACAGGCCCAAGACGTACTCAGAGATCTAGTAGAGTGCGCCTTCACAGGCACAGGGGGAACCTTCCCCTGCAAGGCATAGGCCTGTTCAATGGTCTGCCTGATCCATTTGGCGATGGTAGAGGCCGACGCCGCCATGCCCTTCCGAGGACCCTCTGGAAGAACAAACAAGGAGTCCGTCTTTCGAAAAGACTCAGTCGATTTAAGGTAAACCCTTATCGCCCGAACAACATCCAAAGAATGCAATCGCACCTCCTTTGGATGTTTAGGCTTCGCGCACAGCGAAGGCAAGACAATATCCTCATTAAGATGGAATTCCGAAACTCGCTTCGGAAGAAAAGAAGGATTAGGTCGCAAGACCACCTTATCCAAATGAACAACCAGATACGGAGACTTGCAGGACAAAGCCGCCAGCTCCGACACTCTGCGAGCCGAAGTGATCGCAACCAAAAAGGCGACCTTTTTGGACAACATAGACAACGAGATCTCCCTGATCTGTTCAAAAGGAGCACGTTGTAACACAGATAGAACGAGATTCAAGTCCCAAGGGGGCAGAGGATCCCTCCTAGGAGGAACCAGATGCCGCACTCCCTGAACAAAAGTGCCAACCAAGGAGTTGGAAGCCACGGGACGTTGAAACAGAACGGCCAGCGCAGACACCTGACCCTTTATCGTAGCCAGCGCCAAACGCTGATCGACACCCGTTTGAAGGAAGGACAGCACTCGGGAAACCGAGTACGTGCGGGGTGAAAACCCCCTGGACTCACACCAGGCAAAATAGGCCTTCCAAGTACGGTAATAAACCTTCCCCGAGGAAGACTTCCTCGCGTTGATCAAGGTATGAACGACCTCTGGGGAGAGACCCTTCTCCTTCAGGACCTCGGTCTCAACAGCCAGGCCGTCAAAGCCAGCGACTGTAAAGCAGGATGGTATATCGGTCCTTGAGACAGGAGATCTTCTCGAAGAGGCAGACGCCACGGGGCGTCGACCGCCAGATTCACGAGGTCTGCGTACCAGGACCGGCGAGGCCAGTCCGGTGCCACAAGAATCACCGTGCTGCGTTCCGAGTGTAACCTGCGAAGGAACCTGGACAGCAACTGAATCGGTGGAAACGCGTACATCAGCCTGTACTGATGCCACGGGGCCACTAACGCGTCCGACGCGTCTGCCCGAGGGTCGCGCGTCCTTGCTACGAACCTTCTCACCCTGTTGTTGAGACGAGACGCGAACAGGTCCACATCTGGGAGACCCCACTTCGCGCACAACGTCTGGAAGACAGCCGGGTGTAGAGACCATTCCCCCTGATCCAGGGTCTGGCGACTCAGATAGTCCGCCTGCCAGTTCTCCACCCCCGGAATGTGAACCGCCGTTATCGCCGGGACATGAGTCTCGGCCCAAGACAGAATGTCGGCCACTTCTCGAGCCGCTCGGGCACTCCTGGTGCCCCCTTGGTGGTTGATGTAGGCCACCGCCGTGGCATTGTCCGTCTGCACCCGAACCGGGCAGCCCTGCAGCCGGTCCGTCCAGCGATGAAGACAGAGATTTATCGCACGCAATTCCAGAATGTTGATCGGAAGGGAGGACTCCCCCTCCGACCAAGTCCCCTGAACAGAACGCCCAGAACACCACCCCAGCCCGACAGGCTGGCATCCGTGGTGATTACCGTCCACGAGATAGGACGAAACGACTTGCCCCCGGATACCAACGGGGACTGGAGCCACCACAGAAGGTCTCTCCTGGTGCGATGACTCAACGAGATTTGAAGATCCAGAGATTGAGGTCGCCCGTCCCACATGGACAGGATCTCCGCTTGGAGACCCCGCGTGTGAAACTGGCGAAGGGAATCGCCTCGAAGGCCGAGACCATCAATCCCAGACATCTCATGCACGTCCGCAGAGACGAGTGCGGAACGTCCCTGAGGGACCTGACTTCCTCCTGAAGAGTTCTGAGTTTGTCTTCCGGCAGGAAGACCTTCGCCTGCACCGAGTCCAGAATCATTCCCAGGTAGGGAAGACGAACCGACGGACTCAGTGTCGACTTTGGAAAATGTATCGTCCAACCAAACTCCTGCAGAGTTTGCATCGTGACAGACAGGTCCTTCTCCAGACCCTGGCTGGTCGCAGACCGAACCAGAATGTCGTCCAGATACCCCAGGACAGAAATGCCCTGGGCCCTCAATAATGCCAGAACCGGTGCAAGCACCTTGGTGAAGACCCGCGGAGCCGAGGCGAGACCAAAAGGCAACGCCACGAACTGGTAGTGATCCTCCGCAATGGCAAATCGAAGGTACCTCTGGTGACCCTCGAAAATGGGGATGTGAAGATACGCATTCCTTCAAATCGATGGAGGCCATAATTCCCCCGGAACCAGGGCAGCCACCACCGACCGCAGGGATTCCATGCGGAACTTGCGAACCCGCACAGAGCGGTTCAGAGCCTTCAAGTCCAGAATTGGACGAACCTTTCTGGGCACGGTGAACAGATTGGAATAAAACCCCCGAAATCTGTCCCGATGAGGCACCGGAACTACCACTCCCTGAGCCCTCAGGTCCCGCACCGCCAGGTGCAGGTCCCGTAAACGCTCCGGAGACAGTTGAAGATTTGAGGGAAAAAATCTGCTCTCCGGCCGAGAGAGAAACTCGATCTTGTAACCAGATCGAACGATCTCCTGAACCCATCTGTCCCGCACGCGGGCCAACCAGGGCTGAAGAAAACCGAGCAAGCGTCCCCCCACCCCAAAACTGGGTGAGGGCGCCCCTTCAGGCCGCACTGTTATGGGCTGCGGATCCGGATTGACCGGACTTCTGTTTCCCAGACCAGGGCTTCTTCTGAGAGCCTTGACCTTTGAACGGTTTGCCCTTGTAGTGCGACCGAAAGGCACGAAAGGACCCCTGAGGGGGCCGAAAATTAGCATGCTTCTTCCCAGAAGCCCCCTTAGCCTTGGGGAAATGGGGCAAGAGAGTGCTCTTACCTCCGGTGATCCCCTTAATCAACACATCCAAGGACTCCCCAAAAAGGCGAGACCCATCATAAGGCAGATTGGCTAAGGTCTTACGTGAAGACTGGTCCACCGACCAACATTTCAACCAAACCAGGCGGCGAGACAACACCGCCACGCTGTGCACACGTGCAGCCAACGGGACTAGGTCCAAGTCCGCATCACACAGATACATGACACCCTGGTGGATTTGATCCACCATATCCAGGGTCGCCGGTGAGGCCGAATCGGCCACTAGGACGCGCCTAAGCATCTGCGTCCAACTTGCGACCGCCTGGGCCGCCATGAGAGAGGCAAACAGAGCCTTAAGCATAGAACCCGTAACAGAATAAGTATGACGGGCAAGAGACTCCAATCTCCTATCCGTGGCATCACGGAACACAGGGGAATCCTCTGCAGGAATCGCAGTGGATTTGTTTAAAACCGCAATTGCGTGATCCACTGGGGGTGGCACACACCACCTTTCATCAGTGGAAGGCGAGAAAGGATAACGCAGCTTGAACCTACTAGGTACAGCAAAAGGTTTGCACAGATTGCGCCATTGTTCCTTAACAGCGCGCTGAAAATCATCATTGCAGGGAAAAACCTGCGGCGTCCTGCGTTTTCTCTGCGTCCCATAAGCCGCCAAGGCAGCGGGGGGACACACTTCATCCTGCAAACGCAGCGTTTGCTTTATGGAAGCAATCAATTCATCCATGATTGCAAGCTCTTCAGGCGAGCCAGGGGGAGAATTATCAACCCCTTCAACATCAGCCTCCACCTCGGACCCCACTAGATCCAGGGAGGAGCGGGACCCCGATAAGGAGGCCCCCGCCATAACAGCCCCATCACCTTCACCCTCAGAATCAGAGGAAAGAGCAACTCTGGGTCTTTTAGTAGATTGAGCAGCCACCAGCATCTGCACCTGAGCAGCAAGGCCAGCCACAATAGTGGCTAAATCCCCCCCTGGGGGGGAAACAGCGGTCCCCTGGCTTTCCACCAAGGCGGTAGGAAATTTGCCCTCCTGAGAATCCATTGCCCCTATAACAAATGCTGGATAATAAAGGGTTAACTGCCCTTTAACAAGCGCGGCGAGCGCAGCCCACCGCACCACACACAAGCACAATGAGACCCCCACAGGGACAATAAAACTGACACAGGCAATGGATAGGAAGGATATAACCTGAGGAGACCCTCGCCGCTGCTGCTGCCTCGATCGGTGTCCCTGGAGAAGAGGAAGTGATGCTGCCAGGGCGCTCTATGAAAGCCTATGGGAGGCTACAAGAAAATGGCCGCCATGCATGTAGAACATGCGGCCGGAGCGAGTGTAGGCAAAATGGCGCCGTTTGGCGCCGAAACCGCCGCTCCACAGTACAGTAATGCACACATGTCATCCATGTATAAAAAAAAACATGTCAGATCGCCGCAGCGATCGCTGTATAATGCCCAAACATGCCACAAAACATGCCCCACAGCACACAGCTTCTCACACTGACAAGGCTGACACACACAGTGTCACACAGCTCCCCCCCCCCCCCTTGCAGCCCACAGCATGCAGCCGAGAGATAGGGAGACAAACAGTGTGAATAGAGGCAGGTTACACAGTCCCAGACTGACACCCCCCCAGACAGACAGGTCCCCACATAGATACACTTACCTCACAGTGGCGTGGGGGACCCGCACAGGCGAACAAGCCGCTGCACATGAGGCAGGGAGAGTCGCATACAAGACGCACAGAATGGGGGTTAAGAAACCGCACAGCGTCCAGTGAGGTAGCCCCCTCACCAATCATCCCTGCACCGAACAGGGATGGGTCGTTCACTGTGCCAGGAGCGTTACCTGGCTGAACGCTCGATGGCAGACTGGGAAGCCACTGACCCACGACCTGCGACCAGGGGGATCAGCCCGAGACCCAGCCCGCATGATCCTCTTCATCAGAAGAACTAACTAATGCTGACAAAAAGAACAGCTAAGTAAAGGTAGAGAGAAAACTCAAACAAAAAAATCAAAAAAGAAGAAAGAGTCTGGGGCACAAAGCCCCAGCACAGAGAGAGCCAGCCACTCCTGACAAGCTAGACATTGAAACTGAGATATGGTTGCAGGAAGTAGGAGGGTATTGACTGAGGGGACCACCCCTTGAGGGTGGGATATGTTAAAAGCTTTAATGTTAACATATTCTGTTGCCTAGCTACTCCTTCGGAGCAAAGTCTAATACCCCATATGTGACGAATATGAAGAGGCGGCGACTGTCGGAGGACGTAAGAGAAATTGTTATTTTTGCAAAATTGACGCTCTTTTTTTGTTTATAGCGCATGATCAAAAAATCGCACAGGTGATCAAATACCACCAAAAGAAAGCTCTGTTTGTGGGAAAAAAAGTATGTCAAATTTGTTTAGGTACAGCGTCGCACGACTGCGCAATTGTCCGTTAAAGTCACGCAGTGCCGAATCGCAAAATAGGCCCTGGTCAGGAAGGGGGTAAAATCTTCCGGGGCTTAAGTGGTTTTAAACGCACATCAAATGCAGGTCAACAAAATCCCATTGACTTTAATTGGGCGGTTCAGAAGTTGTGTTTGACCTTCTTTGTGTTGCATTGCATTTCTATGGGCATGGGATGTCGTATTGAGGTGTGTTTGAACTGCAATCAAAGCAGGTCAAAGGCAGCCTTTTCCTGTCAAAAGCTACGATTTTTCTGTTTCAATTGTTTTTATTGAAATTTTTTTTGCAAACAGTACAAAATAGAGCGGCAAACAATCCTTGCCATGCTCGAATCATTAAACAATTTAAGTACATAAGGAACAAAAGGGAGGGGAAGTGGGGGGTGGAGAGAAAGGGAAGTGCAATCGAGGCATCGCTAATAAGGCAAGGTCAGCTTTGGTGACCGGTATAGACACAAGAAAAAATATGAGGTACAAACGTTAAATAGGTGGTCACTTGAGGCCACTGGAGATGGAAAAGGAGCCTCTCAGGGATAGCTCTACAGGTCTGTCTGTGATACACCCATAAGCCTAAGAGCCGGTCCACACTAGCGCGACTTGTCAGGCGACTTGTCCATTGACCGCTACAGGACCCGTTCTAATAGGAGCGACACAAGTCGCTCCGACTTAGAAAAAGGGTCCTGTACTACTTTGGGGCGACCTGGAGCGACTTGCATAGACTTCCATTATGTGAAGTCCCTGCAAGTCGCTCCGAAGTCGTGGTGCATGGTAATGCACAAATCGCCCCCGAAGTAGTACAGAGTCGTGTCGCCTCAGTGTGAACCGACTCTTAGGCTCCGTTCACATCTAGGCGTTTTTGGGGCATTTTTCTGCTCTAGGATCAGCTCTCAAAACGCCCAACAAGACAAATCCTATTCATTTCAATGGCCCCTGTTCACATCTGAGCGTTTTGACGCTGTATACAAAACGCCCAACGCTCAAAAAAGTACATGAGCTTCTTTTTGGGCAGATTACAGGCGTTTTCCATTGATCTCTATTCAATCTAAAAACGCCTGCACAAAAATCGCGGTAAAAATCGCGGTAAAATCGCGGTAAAAAACGCCGTAAAATCGCGGTAAAAAACGCGCGAAAAACGCTACGCTCAGGTGTGAATGTAGCCTAAAGTAATTGTAAAGGCTTGTTTTTTTTTTTAATTAACAAACAAGTTATATTTACCTCCTCTGTGCATTTGGTTTTGCACAGGGCAGCTCCTCTTCTCGGATCCCTTGTTGTTGCTCCTAGCCCCTCCCTCCTGCTGAGTGTCCCCACAGCAAGTAGCTTGCTATGGGGGCACCCAAGCTGAGCTGCAGCTCCTTGTGTCCATTTAGCCCCACCCCCTCTCTCTTCTGATTGGATAACTGAATTAGCTTGACAGCTATGGGAGACAATGGAGCCGCGGCTGTCTCTCAGTCAATCAGGAGGGAGAGGGAGGGATGACCAAGGGACTCATGGACATCGCTGGAGAGAGATGGGGCTCAGGTAAGTTTTAGGGGGGCTGGGGCAGCTGCTACACCCAGAAGGCTTTTTATCCTAATGCATAGATTGCATTAATATAAAAAAACCTTCTGACTTTACAACTCCTTTAAAGCTTTAAAGAACAATTTTGCAAACCTTGTATGGGACATTCTTCAAACTGTAAGACATTTATCTAAGGTTGTAAGCTTCAATTACTCACTCTATTAACAAAACACAGTGCAATCATTTATGGGGAATGTAACTCCCACTACTAATCATTTGCAGGATATAGGTAGGGATAGGGTAGGTAAGGGGTAAAGGGGGAAGTATGAAAAAAAGGAGAAAAAAAAGCAAGAAAGATAGAGAAGAAAAGAAAGTAAGTCCATCCGGGGATCTACCGCCAGCCGTTCCTGGAATAAACACCTGGTGTCTCCTAGGCAAGCCAAGGAGACCATATTTTGACAAAGAGGCATTGTTTTTCTCGCAAGACACTAACCATTTATTCATTCAGCATTGTCCACATGAGTTTGCGCTTCATTAAGGCTATGTCTATAATTGGGCTTTTCCAGGCGGTTGCAATGGCAATTTTGGCAGCCAGGAGCATGTGTGTGTCTTGGCTAAATGAAAAAATAAGAGTGCACTTTAGGACAACCCCACCATGTGTGTAAAAACTTGCCTATCTGGCTACTTCCACTGAAGCAGAAGGCCGGCGAACCTGGACACATTTTCAAGAGGCGTTCCGGTACCCGATACCATCTAGCATGCACTTTGTAGCTAGCCTCAATTACAGCCACGTTTAGAAAGCCTTTGTGCATCTGTGTGCTCGATTGGTGCAAAAAAGTTTTTTTTATTCAAACGCATGCCTTTATGTTCAAAAATGGCCATAGGCTTGAGTCCTAAAAGAGATATTACAAAGGTACTTCACCCACAGCCATTGCGGAAAAACAGAAAAGCTGCAGTGAAAACTCAGTCAGCTGGTTTTATTATAGCCTTTCTAATTTTATGCTACCCCTTTGTACACTGCTATATACCCTCACATAACTGTAACAAGGTTAGATCTTCTGGGTAGGGGGTGGGAATGCACGCCTCCGGCTGCTTGCGATTACACACAGCGGAAGCTGAACGCCAGGTACTAGGTACTCCATGTAAACAAGGCAGATTGCTGTTTTTGGTGTTTTTGGGGTGGTGTTTGTGTCCCTGAAAGGCAGGCTATTAATTCCATCTCTTCCTCTAGTAAAAGTACTATCCACAGTTCACATAAACACTGGCTAGGCACACAGTTAACCTCTTGATCGCCACTGATGTTAACTCCTTGCCAGCCAGTGTCTTTGGTATAGTGACAGTGAATATTTCTAGCACTGATCACTTTATTAGTGTCACTGGTTCCCAAAGTGTCAGTGTCAGAATGTCCGACGCAATATCACAGTCCCCCTATAAGCCGCTGATCACCGCCATTACTAGTAAAAAAAAATTAAAAATTAAAATAAATAAAAATATCCCCTAGTTTGTAGACGCGATAACTTTTGCGCAAACCAATCAAAATACTCTTATTGGGATATTTTTTTATCCACAGCATACCACAGAGACTGGCACCACAGAGCCCAACATAGCCTAGAGCCCAGCACCACAGAGACCGGCACCACTGAGCCCGGCACCACAGAGCCCAGAATACCACAGAGCCCTGCACCACAGAGCCCTGCATACCACAGAGCCCAGCATACCCTAGAGCCCAGCACCACAGAGACCGGTACCACAGAGTCCAGCACCACAGATTCCAGCACCACAGAGACCAGAATACCACAGAGCCCAGCATACCACAGAGCCCAGCATACTACAGAGACTGGCACCACAGAGCCCAGCATTCCACAGAGACTGGCACCACAGAGCCCAGCATACCACAGAGACTGGCACCACAGAGCCCAGCATACCACAGAGACTGGCACCACAGAGCCCAGCATACCACAGAGCCCAGCATAACCTAGAGCCCAGCACCACAGAGACCGATACCTCAGAGACCGGCACCACAAAGCCCAGCATACCACAGAGCCCAGCATACCACAGAGAACAGCACCACAGAGACCAATACCCCAGATATCACAGAGCCCAGCATACCACACAGAAACCAGCATACCACAGAGACCAGCACCACAGAGACCAATACCCCAGATACCACAGAAACCAGCATACCACAGAGACCAGCATAGTCTGCAAAATAAGTAGAAAAAGTATGTGCAAAAAAATAAAAAATTAAAATAAATAATATCCCCTAGTTTGTAGACACGATAACTTTTGCGCAAACCAATCAAAATACTCTTATTGGGATTTTTTTTTTTTTACCAAAAAATATGTAGCAGAATATATTGGCCTAAATTTTTTAAGAAATTTGATTTTTTTCAATTTTTTTTTATTGGGTGTGTTTTATAGCAGAAAGTAAAAAACATTGTTGTTTTTTTTTTTTTCAAAATTGTCTGTCTTTTTTTTGTTTATAGCACGAAAAAATAAAAAAAGCAGAGGTAATCCAATACCACCAAAAAAAAAAAGCTCTATTTGTGGGGAACAAAAAGGACATACATTTTATTTGGGTACAGCGTTGCATGACCCCACAATTGTCAGTTAAAATAACGCAGTGCCGTATCGCAAAAAATGGCCTGGTCATGAAGGGGGGTAAATCTTCTGGACGTCAAGTGCTTAATGACACTTTAAAGTAAAATATATGCAGTTCATTGGGTAAAAGAATTTACAGTGTATAAAAAGCTAGTATAGTAGAAAATATGTTATGTAGTATACCATCACCTTGAACAAATGATAATATTCTCCTGTTAACATTTGCCGGATAAGATAAGGATGAGAATTCTGCACATCTGTAATAATTCTGACCCTGTATTCCCTTCATACCGATGAACCTTCTGCACTCTCCAGAACATTTCTTTATATTCACTGATGCCGTAACTAAACATTACTTTTTATTCAGCTCCTTCAAAGTGCACCTGTCATGTTGTATGACACAAAGGAACAGACTACTAGAAGAAAATGCTGCTTTTGTAAGGCCTCTTGCACACAATATTCCTGTTTGAGCATCTACTTTTTCCATCTATATTTTTTTTTGGTATGTATTTGCGCGTATTTCTGCACATATGCATGCGCGCATTTTCGCGCAAATGCGCAGAAACGTATCCTCACGTTCTTGTTCTACACATTTTGTAAATGGCCATTTGCGCACATTTGTGCGCAATCGCACACATTAGGCATAAATTATTGACCAAAATTCAGATTTTTCTATTTTGTTTTTACTGAAGAATGCACGGCGCTTGTTTACGCGCCTGTGTGCATAGGCGTATTACAATGAATGGGCTGCATTTTAGCTCAGTAAAAAAAAAAAGCTGCACTGAGCTTTTCCAAGCTGCAGTGTGCAAGAGGCCTAAAGGAAAAACTGCAAATGACTTTCACTGCATAGAAGTACCTTAACCACTTGCCGACCAGTCACGTTGACTGTACTGTGGCAAAGTGGCTCGTTCCCGTCCAGCGACGTAGACCTACGTCGCTGGACTCCTCCCATTGTGGGCGGCGCGCGCGCGCCGCCGGAGGCTCGCTCCCGCTGTGTTCAGTCACAGCGGGAGTCGGGCCAGGGGAGGAGCGGCGGTGATCACCGCCGCTCTTCCCCGATCGTCGGGGAAATCGAGTGTGGAGATCCGCCCGCTTGTGTAAACAAAGCGGGCGGATCTTCTAAGTGACAGACAGGGTCAGATTGCAGGGTTCAGCATAGCTGAACCTGCGATCTGTCCCTGTGTCACTCAGTCACCTCCCCCCACACACGTTAAGAAGCAGCAGGCATACATTAACCCCTCCCTCTCCAATAAAATTAACCCCTTCCCTGCCAGTGTCATTTTTACAGTAACAGTGCATATATATAGCACTGATTACTGTAGAAATGTCACTGGTAACCCCAAAAGTGTCAAAAATGTCAGTCAAGGGTCCGATCTGTCTGCCGCAATGTCGCAGTCCCGCAAAAAAAAAAAAAAATTGCAGATTGCCGCCATTACTCATTAAAAAAAAAAAAAAACACCAAAAATTACAGAAATCTTTCCCTTAATTAGTAAACGCAATAACTTTTGCGTAAACCTATAAAAATACGCTTATTGTGATTTTTTTACCAAACATAGGTAGCAGAAAACAAATTGGCCAAAAATTTCAAAAAATTTTGATTTTTAAATTTTTTTGGGGGGGAATTTCATATAAAAAAATGTGAAAAATATTGTTATTTTTTCAAAATGTACGCTATTTTTTTGTTTATAGCGCAAAAAGTAAAAATTGCACAGGTGATCAAATATCACCAAAAGAAAGCTCTGTTTGTGGAAAAAAAGGATGTAAATTTTGTTTGGGTACAGTGTCGCACGACCGCGCAATTGTCAGTTAAAGTCGCACAGTGCCGAATCGCAAAAAGTGGCCTGGACGTAAGACAGCAAAATCCTCCAGTGGTAAAGTGGTTGTAAACCTCAAACATGAAAGCTGAACAAAGCATATTCCTCTATAGTGTGTATTTGTCTCAGTCCAGAGCACTGAGTGTCATTTCTGTCTGCTGCTTTGTTCATCTGCTATCAGCATTAATCACTTCTGACAAGTTTTCCTGACACCAAGAGAAAAATGGTGACAGGGGAGGAAGCTCCAACTGATTGAAAGTTTCAGCTCTGTTCCTGTGTGTTGTATGAAGGGGGGTGTGTCCCTTCCCTCCAATTAGCTGTCAGAGCTCTCCTCAATGAGTGTGTAATTTCGGCTCCTTTTTTTCTGACATCTCAGACAAGGTTAATAGATTCTGGACTTTGACCGATTGCAGCGAAGAGGAGACTGCACATAAACAGGTACAACTTATGTAGGAGGATTTGTTTCATCACTGTGTATCACCTGAGGCCAGTCACTTCACTGGGTATTTGTAAGAGTTTACAACCACTTTAACAGAAATAGCGTTATCTGTATCCTATCACCCTGTGTTTGCTGCCTTCTTAGTGAAAAGGGGACAAAGACAGTTAAAGTGATTGTAAATGAAAAAAAGTAAAAAAAATAAATCAAAAATTCATGAAAAGTAGATTATATGGTTTCCAATGGCATAGTTCACACCTGTGTGGTCAGTTCCTGGGCTTTCCAGTTCCAGAAAAAAAAAGTAGAACATGCTGCATTTTTCCTGCACTGGACTGTACTGGAACGCGGTAAAACGCATCGACAACGCACCAAAATGCACTGGAACCCATCAAAAGCGCATAAAAAACACACAAGACCCCAGTACAGTGAAAAAAAAAAACAGGAAAAAAGAAGAAAAAAAAAAAAAAAGCATCTGGAATGCCTCTGGAAACGCGTCAAAACCGTGTTAAAAACACACAGGAAGAAATACATCGGGACCTTTAGCGCAATAAAAGCTCAAGAAAAATGTATCTCTTTAAATTCTATGTATGTCTTCACACTGGTCCATTACACTTCCATTGTGGTGTTAAAAATCTTACTTGCAGTACTTCTGGTCAGCACCAAAAACACACCTCCCTGTTGTAATGCTAAGAAAACGCAGCAAGAACCCATGTTCTGTTTTTGATGCGGTTTTTGAGGCAAATGATCCATGAAAAACAAAACCATAAGCACAGTAAAATCGCGGTAAAAATCATTTTCGGTGCCATTATGGGAACCTTTTTCTCCCATCAGCAAAATGCCAACAACACCATTTTCAGTCAATTAGGTTTCGGCCGTCAAATTTTTAGTGCATCTCTAGAACTGGTGAAGGAAACTCACTGCACTGGACTCCTTTGGAAAAAAATGCGATAAAACCGTGCCCAGGCCAATGTGAACCGAGCCTAAGTCAACTCATGTTAGTTACTGACTAATAGCGTGCCCCCCTAATGGGTTCTCTAAAACAAACAGAAACCTTTTTAGTGTTAACATTCAGGCTCCATTCACACCTGAGCGTATCATTTTCAGGTGTTTTTTTTTTTGGCTTTTTAAGCCCCGTACACACGATCAGATTATCGAACGATCTGTCGTCCGTTTTTTGTGGCATGCTAGTCTGATGTGGAAAGTGAAGAGGTTTTTTTCATACGAATTTTCCCGTACAACAGAATTCTACTTCAGAAGTGATGTCATGTGTTGGATTGCTTTCTATGTGTTCTTTCGTCTCTGAGCATGTCTCTTAAGATTTTTTTCCGTTGAAATCTGTACTAATGAGACGAAAATCGGACGTTGTTTTACGGACGACAAAAATTTTATAGCCTGCACATGAGGATTTTGTCAGCCAAAAAGTCAGAGTTGGCTGTCAAAAGCACCATACTAACAATCCGAAAATCGGCAGATCGGTCGTCGGATGAAATTTCCCTACGGATTTTCTTATCGTGTGTACGAGGCTTTACAGGCGTTTTTTTTGGGGCATTTTACCAGCGTTTTTTTCGTGCTTTTTTCAGGCGTTTTTTGCAGGTGTTTGTAGGAAGGCATTGACATCTAACAAAAAAGCTTGCAATCAGCCAAAAAAGAAGCTCATGTACTTATTTAAAGCGGAGTTCCACCCAGTGAACGTTTTTTTTAATAAAAATACCCCCGGGACAGTCAGGGCTAGTACATTCCACAATGGCTAGCCTCTGATCTGTCCCGGGTTGCACTTACCTGCAAGAAGAAATACTTACCTTGAAAATGTATTGTCCAGCGCTGCCATCTCAGGTGTGGGCAGCTTGAAGCCAGCGCAATCCTCTTCTGCGTCCTCTTCCGTCTTCTTCGGTCCCACGATGCACTGCACCGGCCCCGCCGTCACTTCCGGTGCCGCAGCGTCATCCCTGCACAGCTTCTGGGCATGCCCAGAAGCTGTTTAGCAAGGTATGACGGCGCCTGCACCGGAACTGACGTCGGGGCCGGTGCAGGCGCATTGATTCCTGGGAGCGATGACGTTCAGCTCCCAGGAATCATTGCAAGCCAGGAAGTGAGAAATCGCCGTGGCCGCCGAGGGGAGGAAGAGGAAGTAAGGTAAGTATATTTTCTTCTATACGAGGTAAGTAAAAAAAAAAAAATGTGATTATCCATTTGTTTTTCAGGTGACCCCGGGCATGAAGATGGAGGTAAGTTTAATTTTAGGGTGGAACTCCGCTTTAAGCTCCAGGCGTTTTTCATCTGGAGACAAAAAACTCTGTGAACAGGGACCAATGAAATGAATGGGATTTTGCTTGTTGGGCGTTTTGAGACTTCAGAGATGAGCGTTTTATTAGCTGAAATATGCTCAGGTGTGAACAGGGCCTCAGCTTTTTCACCCAGAAGCCGACTCTCAGAGCACAGAGAGCCCTGAGAAACTAACAGCTCACATATACAAAGGCCTGTATGCAGCTGACACTAATACCAAGGTCTGACTACCAGGAAAGATAAGGACCTAGAAATGGAGGCTTTATTCCACCTAAAGAAATCATCACAGAGAAGAAACACTTCCTTGATGCTGCACATGTGTGCCACAATCATAAAGAGGTTAAAGCTCAGGTTAAATGACAATCAGTAAAATACAATCCTGTGAAGGCAGAGTATTGTGTGCCCACCTCCTTACATTTTCCCACTCTCTGCATTTCAACCTTGGCGTCACATGATCAGCCTGAAGATTTTAGAAAAAGTCAGTATACTCACAAAAAAAAAAAAAAAACACAGCTAACATACAGCTGCAGGTTGGCTAGGAAGAGTTGATCCTAGAGTTAAAGTGGTTGTAAACCCTTACATATTTCCACAGACTATCCTCAGCTGATACATTTTTATCTGCAGTCTTCTCTTCTCTGCAGCTGTTCAAAGTCCAGAATTTATAAAGCTTGTCTGAGGTGTCAGAAACGGGATGGAGAGCTGAAGTCACACTCTGTAAGGCTCAGGGAGATGAGATCTAAGACTGATTGGATGGAAGGGACACACCCCCCTTCACACAGCACACAGGAACAGAGCTGAGGTTGTCAATCAGCTGGAGATCCCTCCCCTGTCACCTTTTTTCTCTTGGTGTCAGGAAAACTTGTTAAAAGTGATTTATGCGGACAGCCGAGAAACAAGGCAGCAGACAGAAATGACACTTAGTACTCTTAATCGAGAGAGGTACACATTATTGAAGGATATGCTTTGTTCATATTTCATGTCTGAGGTTTACAACCACTTTAAGCCTTTAGCAAAACAAAACACATTTACTGACAGCAACACATCTGTAGGCATTTGAAGATAGCTATTGATTCTTACCGTATTGTGTCCCTTTGCCCTCCTGCCGAAGGTGTATTCCAACGCTAGAGTTGGTTTAGGTGCTTCATCTCTAAAAACAAAAAGAAATCTTTATAAATACCCTACAGCTGGTGATAAAGATTATAAGAAACTTGGTCATGTAG
This sequence comes from Pelophylax lessonae, assembly GCF_965119305.1. Classification (NCBI taxonomy): domain Eukaryota; kingdom Metazoa; phylum Chordata; class Amphibia; order Anura; family Ranidae; genus Pelophylax; species Pelophylax lessonae. The sequence goes on along the minus strand of NC_138770.1, from coordinate 637,039,611 downwards.
ATTTTTTGAATGCAGATACAAAAATGTAAAACTTAAAGAAAACATTTTCAAAGTGATTGTAAAGTCTTGTTTTTTTTTTTAAATAACAATTATGTTATACTTACCTCCTCTGTGCAGTGGATTTGTACAGAGCAGCCCGGATCCTCCTCTTCTTGGGTCTCTCTTCAGTGCTCCTGGCCCCTCCCCCTGTTGAGTGCCCCCACAGCAAGCAGCTTGCTATGGGGCACCTGAGCTGAACCACAACTCCACGTGTCCATTCACACATGGAGCAGTGACCCAGCCCCCTCTCTCTCCTGATTGGCTGACTGACAGCAGCGGGAGTCCATCATACCATGCTGCTGTTTCAGCCAAGGAGGAGGGGAGTCCCAGGCAGCTGAGAAACTCCTGCAACATCAATCGCTGGATAAAGATGGGCTCAGCTAAGTATTAAGGGGGGCTGGGGGTGGGGGGGGGGGGCAGCACACAGAAGGTTTTTTATCTTAATGCATAGAATGCATTTGGATAAAAAAAAACTTCTGCCTTTACAAACCCTTTAACCACTTCCCACCCAAGAATGTACCCGTACATACTTGGGTTTCAGAGGTTATACCGGGACAATGCCTGCACCTACAAGGCAGAAGTGATCTGAGTGGCTAATTAGCCACTCGATCACTGCTGCTGGTGGCGGAAGGGGTCCCAACCCCCTCCCACCGCCGCCTCTCCCAGGCTCTCTGGTCCCATCTCGGAGTTCAGGAGATGCGGCCGGTGGCGATGGCTGCCTGGTACAGAGAGAGAGAGGAACCACTGTCATTCCCCTCTCTCTTTAATCCTGGAAACCGGGAGCCACGAGTATTTGTCACTTCCAGTTCTGCCTCTTTGTTTACCTGGCGGCCAGAGAAGCAGCCGATTGGACCGATCTCGGTCTGATCGGCTGCATTGGGGAGGCCAGAGGTCTCCCCAATGGGGTCTAGTAGACCCCAGATCACTCCAAAAAGAGGACCTGTTACGGCCAATGCTGCCACAAGGGATGTTGTTCATCCCTTGTGATAGCAATGAAGTTTGTACAAAAAAAATATAAAAAAAAAAGAAAAGTGCAAAAAAAAATAATGTTGGATAAAATAAATAAAATAATATTTAAAGTGCCCCCGTCCCACCATGCTTACATGCAAATGCGAACGCATATGTTACTCTCGCATGCATATGTAAACAGTGATCGCACCACACATGTGAGGTTTTGTCATGACCGTCATAGCCTCCTGTGCCACGCTAAACTGGTAACCTGCAAGGGCATATAAAGCGTCGCCTATGGAGAATTTTAAGCACCGTAGTTTGCCGCCATTCCACAGGCAGACGCAATTTTAAAGCATGACATGTTTGGTAGCTATTCACTCAGTGTAACATTATCTTTCACATTATACAATAAAATTGGGCTAACTTTACTGTTTTTATTTTTTTAATCGTGAACGTGTTTCTTTTCAAAAAAATTGCATTTGAAAAACCGCTGCGCAAATACCGTGTGACAAAAAATAGCAACACACATCATTTTATTCTCTGGGGTCTTTGCTAAAAAGAAAATATATGATGTTTGGGGGTTCTAAGCAATTTCCTAGCAAAAAAAAGTAGATTTTTACATGAATGAGCGAAGTATCAGAATAGGCTTGGGAAGGAGGTGGTAAAATACATTAAATTTACTAGCTATATAAATCAAAATTACATATATAAAAAAGGGACACTATAGGGGTTTAGGCCAATTTTATTTCATTTTATAAAGCTTGTAAACTAATGTTTAACATCTTTTTTTTTTATATACTTTTTATAAGACCGGGTCTTTTCTGGCACTTTGTTTACATGTAACAATCAGTTTATTTTTGCTAGAAAATATCTTAGAACCTGCAAACGTTATATATTTTTTTAAAGCAGAGGCCCCAGAGAATAAATTGGTGGGTTTTGCAATTTTTTATATCACACAGTATTTGCGCAGCAGTTTTTCAAAAGCAACAGTGACAAGCACAGGGAACGGTCGCACTTTAGTTTTTTTTATTATTTATTATTTTTTATTTTTTTTACACTATCACTTTATTTATTTATTTTTTATCACTTTTATTGCCATCACAAGAAATATAAACACCTTTTGACAGCAATAGGCATGTGACAGGTACTCTTTATGGAGAGATCTGGGGTCTATAAAACCCCAAATCACCTAAATCAGTGTGATTAAAAGCTTTTGATTTTTAAAAATGGCGTCTTTTACACCTGGGTAACCTGGAAGTGATGTGACGTCATAGAGCTGATCAAGTTTTTGCTGTGCTCTGTGATCAGCCGCCAGAAGCGGCAGCTGGTCGATCGGGACTCCCGGTGAGATGGGAGATCCCAATCAAGCAGCGGACGGCGGCTTGCTGCAGACATCATCCCGTTATAACTACATGAAGTCTAGCTATGTACGGGTATGTCGCTGGCCGGCAAGTATTTAAATCTGTTTTTCAAATAAACTACTGGGGTACTTCCCCGACAAATAATTCCTAGAGCACTACAGGTTCTAACGAGAGATCACAGTAGAAGTTGTTTCCTTTTAGACACCCTGTCTTTAATTGAAACCCCCAGATAAAACCATATTGAGGGAGGTGTAAAGAGGCAAATCAACTACTGCTGAAGGCATTCACATGAGCCATTTAATTGTATGAATAAAATTTAGCTATTGAGCACTGTAAACAATGAAGCTTATTTTGAACAGGTGGTAAAGGTAAAAGAGTAATCCTCTTAAAAGAACACTAAAGCTCCACCTGTTGGCTAAGAATGAGAATTAAAATAAAGACAATCACTATACAGTGCCTTGCAAAATTATTTGGCCCCCTTGAACTTTGCGACCTTTTGCCACATTTCAGGCTTCAAACATAAAGATATAAAACTGTAATTATTTGTGAAGAATCAACAAGTGGGACACAATCATGAAGTGGAACGAGATTTATTGGATATTTCAAACTTTGTTAAATAAAAAACTGAAAAATTGGGCGTGCAAAATTATTCAGCCCCTTTCCTTTCAGTGCAGCAAACTCTTTCCAGAAGTTCAGTGAGGATCTCTGAATGATCCAATGTTGACCTAAATGACTAATGATGATAAATAGAATCCATCTGTGTGTAATCAAGTCTCCGTATAAATGCACCTGCACTGTGATAGTCTCAGAGGTCCGTTTAAAGCGCAGAGAGCATCATGAAGAACAAGGAACACACCAGGCAGGTCCGAGATACTGTTGTGGAGAAGTTTAAAGCCGGATTTGGATACAAAAAGATTTCCCAAGATTTAAACATCCCAAGGAGCAATGTGCAAGCGATAATATTGAAATGGAAGGAGTATCAGACCACTGCAAATCTACGAAGACCTGGCCGTCCCTCTAAACTTTCAGCTCATACAAGGAGAAGACTGATCAGAGATGCAGCCAAGAGGCCCATGATCACTCTGGATGAACTGCAGAGATCTACAGCTGAGGTGGGAGACTCTGTCCATAGGACAACAATCAGTCGTATACTGCACAAATCTGGCCTTTATGGAAGAGTGGCAAGAAGAAAGCCATTTCCTAAAGATATCCATAAAAAGTGTCGTTTAAAGTTTGCCACAAGCCACCTGGGAGACACACCAAACATGTGGAAGAAGGTGCTCTGGTCAGATGAAACCAAAATCGAACTTTATGGCAACAATGCAAAACGTTATGTTTGACGTAAAAGCAACACAGCTCATCACCCTGAACACACCATCCCCACTGTCAAACATGGTGGTGGCAGCATCATGGTTTTGGCCTGCTTTTCTTCAGCAGGGACAGGGAAGATGGTTAAAATTGATGGGAAGATGGATGGAGCCAAATACAGGACCATTCTGGAAGACAACCTGATGGAGTCTGCAAAAGACCTGAGACTGGGACAGAGATTGACAATGATCCAAAACATAAAGCAAAATCTACAATGGAATGGTTCACAAATAAACATATCCAGGTGTTAGAATGGCCAAGTCAAAGCCCAGACCTGAATCCAATCGAGAATCTGTGGAAAGAACTGAAAACTGCTGTTCACAAACACTCTCCATCCAACCTCACTGAGCTCAAACTGTTTTGCAAGGAGGAATGGGCAAAAATTTCAGTCTCTCGATGAGCAAAACTGATAGAGACATACCCCAAGCGACTTACAGCTGTAATCGCAGCAAAAGGTGGCGCTACAAAGTATTAACTTAAGGGGGCTGAATAATTTTGCACGCCCAATTTTTCAGTTTTTTATTTGTTAACAAAGTTTGAAATATCCAATAAATTTCGTTCCACTTCATGATTGTGTCCCACTGGTTGTTGATTCTTCACAAAAAATGACTGTTTTATATCTTTATGTGTGATGCCTGAAATGT